>NC_058519.1:18263266-18888266 GCF_904849725.1 Hordeum vulgare subsp. vulgare
CATTTCTTGATGCTGCTGCTCCAAACGGTCTTTTTGGACTTGGAGTAGACATGATATCAGTCCCTAGCATTTTAGCTCAGAAAGGTCTGACATCAAATTCCTTCTCAATGTGTTTTGGCCGTGATGGTATTGGGAGGATCAGTTTTGGAGACCAAGGCAGCTCAGACCAAGAAGAGACACCACTTGACATCAATCAGAAACAGTAAGCAAAACTTGTCCATTTACCTTGCCAAGTCCATTGCTGTCTCCCTCCTGTTAATTTGGCCTCCTGCCTGGGATAATTTCTTGTTTTCCAGCCCCACATATGCTATCACTATCACTGGGATTGCTGTTGGAAATAACCTAATGGATTTGGAAGTTAGTACTATTTTCGACACAGGGACGTCCTTCACATACTTGGCAGACCCAGCATATACATATATAACAGATGGTGTAAGTATTTTTTTTTGTCTTGGTTTGGTCTTGCATAGGGGAATATTCATGCCGTAATTTCTCATTTTCAGTTCCATAGTCAAGTTCAAGCAAATCGCCACGCCGCTGACTCAAGAATTCCCTTCGAATATTGCTACGATCTGAGGTTATTTTATGTCATAAATAATTTTTATAAGAACCATTAGTTGTATGCTTTGTCAATCCATGACTAAAATGACCAAGGTTTACTTGTGCAGCTCTAGTGAGGCAAGGATTCAAACTCCTAGTATAAGTCTTAGAACAGTAGGTGGAAGCCTGTTCCCTGCTATTGATCCAGGGCAGGTTATCTCCATCCAGGTATTGTGAGCCTCAGATTCTGCAGTTCTCTTAACACTAGGACGATGATTATATAACCATCTCCCTGGCTTTGAAATTTGCAGCAACATGAGTATGTTTATTGCTTGGCGATTGTCAAGAGCACGAAGCTAAATATAATTGGACGTAAGTTTACTGCAGAACCTTTACTTTGGAACTGTTCTGTTGCACTATCATTGACACTTCTAAGCATTTTTACAATGTCATTTTTGCTTCTCATTTTTTGTATGCCGAGACCATTGAGAAGAACAAAACATGTAATTTTCTCTGGCTCCCGAGTAAGAATTGTGTTGTCTCCTTTTGTATCCTTTTGAGTAATAATGCAATGTATCTAGGGAATTTCATCCCCACAAGCCACAACAAATCAACCTGGTCTTGCTGAAAACCAAAATCATCATGGTTTTCAACGGTAATAAATTATTCTCACTTAAGAAGGTAACAGAAGAGGCAATTCACATAAGCATTTCAGATTCTTTTCTTTTGCTGCGATTGCCAATATCACAATTGCAAATCTGTCCAGTGGGCATACAGTTGCTTGTCTTAAATCATCTAAATGTATCATGTACAGAGTATTTGGAAACGATGTCCTAAGTTGAGATAACATCATGTATTAACTTGGGATATAGCCTATCTGAACTATATTTATACAACATTTTTTCTTTGGTTGCTTGTCCGGGATGGTACAATATTTGTTTGTTTTCTTGTATAAGTTCATACGGACAACAGTTTTTTTTAATATGAATTAAACCAAATAATAGTAGTAAAGAAATTAGGCAGCCACTAATCTTTCTGATCCTGAGGCTGAGTAGTTAGCAAAGTCTAGGGGTTGTGTAGTCTCATGCCTATGAGGCCCAAATATGTCTTTACAGAACTTAGCACCTGATTTAGCATTGTGTTGGTTTTATGCGAAAATGCTAGTAAGTTCCTTTTTTCTTTGTTTCTAGCCTTATTTCTTGTGTCGAACTTGGCCAGAGATTTATTAGTCCCACGTTACTCTGTTTAAATGTGCTTCATTATGCCCAAAACAAACAAGCACTACCACGTTTTCGTTGGTTTCATTATTGAAGTGTTTTGTATGCCATCTGCAGTAATGTAGTTTAGAGTGCTCACCCTACAAACATGAGTACCTTTTAAAATCCATCGTAACCTTGCCAATGCCTATCTCTATCAAATGAAACTATATAGTCACATACTCACATGGGATCTGTCTAGGATAGGGCAGTCCAGGACTCTAGGCAGTAGGCACCCAACTGGGGAAGTGCATTCTCCCAATGGTAAAATCAGTTAAGAAATGGACTCTGCATTGTTTGTGGCGCAGAAAATTTCATGACCGGTGTCCGCGTTGTATTCGACCGAGAGAGGAAGATACTTGGCTGGAAGAAATTCAACTGTAAGCAAACCGTTACGAATGCTTTGTTTCTTCATAGAAAGTCATTTGCGTATTATGCTTATGATATGTTTGTTTTGCGGATATGCAGGTTATGACACCGATAGCTTAAACCCTCTCTCCATCAACTCACGGAACTCGACGCCTGAGAACTACTCTCCCCAGGAGACGAAAAACCCAGCCGGTGCTAGCCAGTTGAGGCACGTCAGCAGCTCCCCTCCTCTAGTGTGGTGGCACAATAATAGCTTGCTTTTGATGATGTTTGTGCTCCTCCATTTGCTGATCTTCTAATTGGGTTTGGAGCAAAATGGTTGTAAATTAGTATATATAGACACAGTAGAGACTGACTAGGTAGTACCCCCTCCGTTCTTGAGTCACTTATTTTGGGACGGAGGGAATAGTTTAGAGCATAGACAACAAGAAGCGCTGTCCTGTAAATCGCCTATTCTGTCTAGATCATCAAGAAAATGCAATTGCGATGCCGCTTTTTTATGGCTCGGCTGCCTGCCTTAAATTATTATTTTTGGTTCCTGAACTGGTTAATGGAAACGTCATCCGCGTTTTCAGTTGGGTAAACTTGTTTCGAAGAAAGTTAACAGAATCTGTGACTTCATTCCGTCAGAATCATCCAGGTTACACAGACTTCAGAGCGGAACACAGTCTGAATAGAGAACACAGACAGAATTAAGTCCCGGAGATCATCTCTTCAGAACCACCCAAGGATTGCACTGTGATAACAAGATTCAGAGCTCATTGGAGCATGCTAATAATCTGTGCAGTTACAACACAGTAGTTTCTACTATCTGAGGCGGTTATGAAGAGCCTCTGAATAAATAAGAATGAAGAAGCAACATCTAAGATAATAAGCACCAAATCTGGCCACCGGAGAGAGTGCTCAAACTGAAGCACGCACCACCACCCAGCTCATTCTCCTCCCGGCATCTGGCTACTCATCAGGCACACCGAGCTTGCTGCCGGGGGTCGCCGGAACCCCGTCGAACTCGCCGTCGAACTTGCCGAGCGGCGACGAGAAGTCGAGCCGCATCCCCTGCATGATGGCCTCCTCGTAGGAGGCGGTGAGGAGGTGGTCCTCCAACTCTTCTTCTTCCTCCTGCGCGGTGAGCTGGTGGTACTCCACCAGCTGCACCAGGCTCTGGTTCTCCCGGGCCAGGTTCGCGTTCTCCTGCGCCAGCCGCGACTTCTCCGCCAGCAGCGCCTCCAGCTGCAGCCGGACCTGCCGCCGCATCATCACACAAGCTCAAGATGATCAGCAAAGCATAAACGATACTAACATCGATTTTGGTTCTCAAGAAATGTGGGTACCAGGTCGTCTTCCTCGGGGGCGGCGGCGCCGCCGCCGTCGTAGCCGTCGCGGAGCCGCTTGTTCTCCTCCTCCAGCAGGCCGCACCGCTCCTGCATGAACCGCAGCTCCGACTTGATGGTCGTCAGCTCCCGCGCCAGGTTCGCCGCCCTGCCCGCCATCGACACCGCCAGCTGCACCGTTTCGTCCATCCGAATCAGCGACGAGATCACCAGCGAAGATCGCGTTGGATTAAGTAAATGGGGGAATTTATTTTGTCTCGCGGCCACCCACACTGCGCGCCCGCTTCAGGTTGGTGCTCTGCGCGACCTCGGCGGAGGCCAGCACGACGTCGCCGTTGGGCTTCGCGTCCGCGTTGCCCAAAGCTTGGTCGGCGACTTTCTGGGCGTCCAGGGTCGAGGCGCCGCCGCAGTGCCGCTTCGGCTCGGGCTCCTCCTCCCCGCTCTCGCGCTCCCTTGCCTGGGACGAGCACGTCGCCAGAGCGTTCACGCCCTGGAAAAAACCCGGAGCACACGCAGGTCCGGTGTCAGATCGTGCAACTGGAACTGCCGGCGAGGGAAGGAAGGAACCGCCGGTACCTTCTGGGCGGCGGTGAGGGTGTCGGAGAGCTGCGCGAGCGACGCGGCGACGGAGTCGAGGCCGCGGACCAGCATCAGCGAGTCCTCCCGGAGCCGCTTGGGGCGCCCGGACGCCACCGCGCACTGCGCCCAACAGATCAGATCAGAGCAAGCAAGCACGCACGCACGCGTCAGGATCCATCCAACTCAAGACAAAGAAAGAAAAGGAGGGATTTCAGTCGGGATCGATCGAGAGAGAGTACCGTGGACGCGGCGGAGGCGACGAGGCGGCGGTCCTCGAGGATGGTGTCGACGCGGTTGCGCAGGCCGTCCCAGAAGCGGTCGTCGGAGGCGGGGCTGACGACGAGGGAGGACGCCGCGGCGGAGTCCATCGGGGTCAGAGGACGGGCGATGTGTGCGGCGCGGCGACGGGGGAGAAGGAAGGAAGCAGAGTGTTGGTTGGGCAACGGCTAGTTGTGCTCTGCTTTGCGGTTGGATCGGTGGGGGAAGTCGGTTTAAATCGGGAGCGGGCTGCCAACGGTCGAATTGAAGTGGAGGCCGGCGGAGTGTAGGTGGGAAAGTTGGCCCATCACGTACATATCCCAGGGCAACGCATCCTGCCAAGACTGGTTCAAACGCTTTGCATCAAATCGGCTAAGTTTGGCTGCCTTCTTCATCATGGTTAAGGGTGAAACCGGCACGGATTCGGCTCGACGAAGTTTCGGCCGTATCCTATCTACATTTCTTTCGATTCAGAAGGTGAAACGGGCAACATTTGATGATTGACGCGTTTCTGTCCGGTTATGTCGGGATGCGGGCGTGGCGTAGTAAAATGGTTCACAAACGACATATGCCTAGATGCGTTCGAGCCAAGTGCTATCATCAATAGGAACCGCATGATTTAAAGATTCAAATGGGATACAATGGTAAACTGATGTTATAGTTACATCTTACGGCATATGTATGCGTTCTTTAGGGCAGTATATGTATGTATGTGTAGAAACATGTGTTCAACAAAAGTATGTTGGCCTATGCAAAAGGAGAACCGATTATTGATGCTCAAAAGTATGTTGGCCTATGCCAAGATGAAGTCAAACTTATGATTGGAAGCCACCATTGAATGACACTTTTCGAGAAAATCGAAATTGATATAAACATTTCCTAAAAAAAGATATAAAGATGGTCCGAATCGGTGCTCGATTGCCTCAAACCAGCCAAGAAGCCACCATTGGATGAATCTTTTCCGAGAAAATCGAAATTGATATAAAGATTTCCTAAAAAAATGATATAAAGATGGCCCGAATCGATGCTCGGTTGCCTCAAACCAGCCAAGAAACCACCATTGGATGAATCCTTTTCGAGAAAATCGAAATTGATACAAAGGTTTCCTAAAAAAAGGGATATAAAGATGGCCCAAATCGGTGAACTAATCCGGCAGGGCTTCGCCGAGCTCTACCGAACTAATCTACAACAGGAAGACGATCTAGAGAGGAGAGGGAATCACATGACTTTTTCAGGTGTGGCTGCCCTCTCTCCCCTCAAGTGTATATAGGGTGAGGGGTGGAGGCATCCACCCCTAGGGTTTCCCCTTTGGGGCGGCGGCCAAGGGTGGAGGCGCCCTAGAGGTGGCTTGCCACCCAAGGAAAGGTGGCACCACCCATATTTTAGCCCTCCCAAAATCCCAGCCGGATGGGCCTGGGTGGGGAGGTGTGCCCAGCCCACCAGGGGCTGGTGCGCATCTCTCACAACCTATGTGGCCCCTTCTCATGGACCCCCGGAACCTTCTGGCACTCCCGGAATGCTACTGGTGATGCCCGAACTTTTTCTGGTGACCAACTCAGAACTTCCCATATGTCAATCTTTACCTCCGGACCATTCCAGAGATCCTCGTGACGTCCGAGGTCTCATCCGGGACTCCGAACAACCTTCAGTTACCAACATACATAACTCAATAATACCAAAACGTCACCGAACCTTAAGTGTGCAGACCCTACAGGTTCGAGAACTATGTACACATGACCCAGACACTCTCCGGTCGATAACCAATAGCGGGAACTAGATGACCATATTGGTTCCTATATATTGTACGAAGATCTTTATTGGTTGAACCTCTATGTCAAGGATTCAGTTAATCCCGTATGTTGTTCCCTTTGTTCATCGGTATGTTACCTGCCCGGGATTCGATCATCGGTATCTGCATACCTAGTTTAATCTAATTACCGACAAGTCTCTTTACTTGTTCCGTAATACAATATCACATGGCTAACTCTTTAGTCACATTGCTTGCAAGCTTGTTGTGATGCTGTATTATCGAGTGGGCCTTGAGATACCTCTCAGTCACACGGAGTGACAAATCCCAGTCTTGATCCATGCCAACACAACAGACACCCTCGGTGATACCTGTAGAGAACCTTTATAGTCACCCAGTTACATTGCGACGATTGATACACACAAGGTATTCCTCCAGTTTCAGTGAGTTGCATGATCTCATGGTCATAGGAACAGATACTTGACATGCAGAAAACAATAACAATAAAATGACACGATCATATGCTATGTTCATAGTTTGGGTATTTTCCATCACATCATTCTCCTAATGATGTAATCCCGTTATCAAATGACAACTCATGTCTATGTCCAGGAAACCTTGACCATCTTGGTTAAACGAGCTAGTACTTTAGAGGCTCACTAGGGACAGCGTGTTGTCTATGCATCCACACATGTATTTGAGTTTTCAATCAATACAATTCTAGCATGGATAATAAACATGTATCATGAACAAGGAAATATTATAATAACCATTTTATTATTGTCTTTAGGGCATATTTTCAACAATCTTCCACTTGCACTAGAGTCAATAATCTAGCTCACATCACTATGTGATTTACATTGTAATGAATCTAACACCCATATAGTTCTGGTGTTGATCATGTTTCGCTCGTGGAAGAGGCTTAGTCAACGGGTCTGCAACATTCAGATCCGTGTGTACTTTGCAAATACTTATGTCCTCCTCCTTGATGTAATCGTGGATGGAATTGAAGCGTCACTTTATGTGTTTGGTCCTCTTGTGAAACCTTGGTTCCTTGGCTAGAGCAATGACACAAGTGTTGTTAGAGAACAGAGTCATTGGATCGAGTGCACTGGGCACGACTCCAAGATTTGTCATGAACTCCTTCATCAAGACACCTTCTTTAGCCGCCTTCGAGGCAACTATGTACTCTGCTTCACATGTAGAATCAGCTACCACGATTTTCTTTGAACTACACTAGATTACCACTCCCCCATTGAGAATAAATACGTATCCGGTTTGAGAATTAGAGTCATCTAGATCAGTGTCAAATCTTGCATCGACGTAACCCTTTACGATGAGCTCTTGATCATCTCCATACACGAGGAACATTTCCTTAGTCCTTTTTTCGTACTTCAGAATATTCTTGACCGCTGTCGAGTGTTCCATTCCTGGATCACTCTGAAACCTTTCCACCATACTTATGGAAATCCTGATATCAAGTCTTGTGCACATCATTGCATACATGATAAAGCCTATGGCTGAAGCATAGGGGACAACACTCATCTTTTCTCTATCTTCTGCAGTCACTGGGCATTGAGTCTTACTCAACTCCACACCTTGCAATATAGGCAAGAACCCTTTCTTGGACCGATCCATTTTGAACTTCTTCAAAACTTTGTCAAGGTATGTGCTCTGTGAAAGTCCTATTAAGTGTCTCGATCTACCTCTATAGATCTTGATTCCTAATATGAAAGCAACTTCTCCTAGGCACTTCATTGAAAAACTCTTATTCAAATATTCTTTATGCTTCCCAAAAATTCTGTATTGTTTCCAATCAGCAATATGTCATCCATATATAATATTAGAAATGCTATAGAGCTCCCCACTCACTTTCTTGTAAATACAAGCTTCTCCATAAACTTGTATAAACCGAAACGCCTTGAACACCTCATCAAAGCGTTGATTCCAACTCCGAGATGCTTGCACGAGTCCATAAATGGATCGTTGGAGTTTGCATACTTTGTCAACATTCTCTGGATCAACAAAATCTTCCGATTGCATCATATACAACTCTTCCTTAAGGAATCCATTAAGGAATGTTGTTGTGACATCCATTTGCCAAATTTCATAATCGAAAAATGCAGCTATAGCTAACATGATTCTGATGGACTTAATCATCGCTACACGTGAGAAAGTCTCATCGTAGTCAACTCCTTGAACTTGTGAAAAACCCTTTGCCACAAGTCGAGCTTTATAGACGGTGATATCACCGTCCGCGTCCATCTTCTTCTTAAAGATCCATTTATTCTGAATGGCCTTTCGCCCTTCAGGTAATACTTCCAAAGTCCATACTTTGTTTTCATACATGGATCCTATCTCGGATTTCATGGCCTCTAACCATTTGTTGGAATCCAGGCCCACCATCGCTTCTCCATAGCTCGTAGGTTCATTGTTGTCCAACAACATGACTGCTAAGACAGGGTTACCGTACCACTGAGTAGCAGTGCGTGCCCTTGTCGACCTACGAGGTTCGATAGCAACGTGATCTGAAGCTCCATGATCATCTTCATTAGTTTCTTCTTCAATTGATGTAGGCTCCACATAAACATGTTTATGTGCTGCGCTACTTTCTGGTTGAATTAAAGGTTCAATAACCTCATCAAGTTCTATCTTCCTCCCACTTAATTCTTTCAAGAGAAACTCTTTCTCAAGAAATGTTCCGTTCTTAGCGACAAACACTTTGCCTTCAAATCTGAGATAGAATGTGTACCCAACTGTCTCTTTTGGGTATCCTATGAAGACGCATTTCTCCACTTTGGGTTCCAACTTTTCTGGTTGAAGCTTTTTGACATAAGCGTCGCATACCCAAACTTTAATATACGACAACTTTGGTTTCTTGCCAAAGCACAGTTCATATGGCGTCGTCTCAACGGATTTTGATGGTGACCTATTTAAAGTGAATGCAACTGTCTCTAATGCATAACCCCAAAATGATAACAAAAAATCGGCAAGAGACATCATAGAACGGACCATATCCAATAAAGTACGATTACGACGTTCGGACACATCATTACGTTATGGTGTTCCAGGCGGTGTCAACTGTGAAACAATTCCACATTGTCTTAAGTGAGTGCCAAACTCATAACTCAGATATTCTCCTCCTCGATCAAATCGTCGGAATTTAATCTTTTTGTTACGATGATTCTCAACTTCACTCTGAAATTGCCTAAACTTTTCAAACGTTTCAGACTTGTGTTTCATTATGTAAATATACCCATATCTACTTAAGTCATCAGTGAAGGTGAGAAAATAACAATATCCACCGTGCGTCACAATGCTCATCGGACCACACACATGAGTATGTATGATTTCCATCAAGTCACTTGCCCGCTCCATTATTCCGGAAAACGGGGTCTTAGTCATCTTGCCCATGAGGCATGGTTCACATGTGTCAAGTGATTCAAAATCAAGTGACTCCAAAAGTCCATCAACATGGAGCTTCTTCATGCATTTTACACCAATATGACCTAAGCAGAAGTGCCACAAGAAAGTGGTACTATCATTATGAACTTTACATATTTTGGCATCAATGTTATGAACATGTGTGCTATCACTTTCAAGATCCTATAAGAATAAACCCCTCACATTGGGTGCATGCCCATAAAAGATATTACTCATATAAATAGAACAATCATTATTCTCTGATTTAAATGAGTAACCGTCTCGCAATAAACAAGATCCAGATATAATGTTCATGCTCAACGCATGCACTAAATAACAATTATTCAGGTTTATCACTAATCTCGATGGTAATTGAAGTGAGAGCGTGCCAACGGCGATCACATCAACCTTGGAACCATTTCCCACGCGCATCGTCACTTTGTCCTTCACCAACCTCCGTGTATTCCGTAGTTCCTACTTTGAGATGCAAATGTGAGCAACCGAACCGGTATCAGATACCCAGGCACTAGAACGAGAGTTGGTTAGGTACACATCAATGACATGTATATCATATATACCTTGTTTGATGTTGGCCGCCTTCTTGTCAGCTAGATACTTGGGGCAGTTCCGCTGCCAGTGACCAGTCCCTTTGCAATGAAAGCACTCAGTTTCTGGCTTGGGTCTAGCATTGGGTTTCTTCACGGGAGGGGCAACTGCTTTGCCACTCTTCTTGGAGTTACCCTTCTTGCCCTTGCCATTTTTCTTGAAACTAGTGGTTTTATTGACCATCAACACTTGATGTTCCTTCCGAATTTCTGACTCAGTGACTTTCAGCATCACAAACAACTCGGCAAGTGATTTATTCATCCCTTGCATGTTATAGTTCAACACAAATCCTTTGTAGCTAGGTGGACGTGATTGAAATACTCTGTCAGTGATTGCCTCTGGCGGTAGAGCAATTCCCAACTCAGCAAGACGGTTGGAATACCCAGACATTTTGAGTATGTGTTCACTGACAGACCCGTTCTCCTCCATCTTGCCAGCATAGAACTTATCGGAGGTCTCATACCTCTCGATCCGGGCATTCTTTTCAAAGATAAACATCAACTCCTGGAACATCTGATATGCTCCATGATGTTCAAAATGTCTTTGAAGTCCTGGTTCTAAGCCATACAAGATTGCACATTAAACTATTGAGTAGTTATCAGAACACGCCTCCCAGACGTTCATAACGTCTTCAGTCACCGGGAGGATAGGTGCATCACCAGGCGGTGCATCACGGACATAATCCTTTTGGGAAACCGTGAGGACAATCCTCAGATTTTTGGCTCAGTCTACAAAGTTACTCCCATTATCTTTCAACTTAGCTTTCTCTAGGAACACATTAAAATTTAGGGGTGCTACTGCGCGAACCATTGATCTACAACATAAATTTGCAAAGATTACTTAGACTATTGTTCAAGATAATGAATTTACTCAATCATATTACAAACAAAACTCCTACTCAAATTGACATCCCTCTAGTCATTCGAGTGATACACGATACAAATCCACCAACCCAAGGCCGATCATCACGTGAGATGAGCTAGTTTTAGTGGTGAACATCTTCATGTTGATCATACCTACTATATGACTCATGTTCGACCTTTCGGTCTCTTGTGTTTCGAGGCCATGTCTGTACATAGTAGGCTTGTCAAGTTTAACCCGAGTGTTTAGCATGTGCAAAACTGTCTTGCACCCGTTGTATGTGAACGTAGAGTCTATCACACCCGATCATGACGTGGTGTCTCGAAACGACGAACTTTTGCAATGGTGCACACACACGGAGAACACAATTTTATCTTGAAATTTTAGTGAGGGATCACCTTATAATGCTATCATCGTCTTAAGCAAACACAAGGTGCATAAAAGTATTAACATGACATGCAAATCATAAGTGACATGATATGGCCATAATCTTGTGCTTTTGATCTCCATCTCCAGAGCACCAATATGAACTCCATCGTCACCGACACAACACCATGATCTCCATTATCATGTTGCCATCAAGGTTGTCGTGCCAGCGATGCTTGTACTACTATTGCTACCGTTCAACAATAAAGTAAAGCATTACATAGCGCTTAATGATTGACACACATGTCATACAATAATTAAAGACAACCCTATGGCTCCTTTTGGTTGCCGTCAACATGCAAGTCGATATTAACTATTACAACATGATCTTCTCATATATTAAATATATATCATCATGTCTGTGGCCATATCATATCACATCATACCCTGCAAAAACAACAAGTTAGACGTCCACTAATTTGTTGTTGTATGTTTTACATGGTTGCTATGGGTATCCAGCAAGAACGCTTCTTACCTACGCAAAACCACAGCGGTGATAAGGAAGTTGCTATTTAACCTTCTACAAAAACCACCTCTGTCGAATCCGATTCAACTAAAGTGGGAGAGACACACACCCACCAGCTATCTTTATGCAACAAGTTTCATGTCAGTCGATGGAACATGTCTCTCGTACGTGGACGAGTAAGGTTGGTCCGGGCCGCTTCATCCCACAATACCGCTGAATCAAGCAAATACTAAGGAGGGAAGCAATCTGAATATGAGCGCCCACAAACTACTTTCTATTCTACTCGAGATGTCATCTACGCATAGACCTACCTCATGATGCCACTGTTGGGGAACATTGCATGGGAAACAAAAAATTTCCTACACACATACAAGATTTATCCATGGTGATGAGCATCTACGAGAGGAGAGAGCGGATCCACATACCCTTGTAGATCGCTAAGCGGAAGCGTTAACAAATGCGGTTGATGTAGTCAAACTTCTTCACGATCCAAATTGCAAGCCACCCCGCTATGCAATCACGATCTAGTGCCCAACGGATGGCACCTCCTCGTTCAGCACACGAATAGCTATATGACGATCTCCACCTCCTTGATCCAACAAGCGAGGGCGGAGAGGTAGTTGAGTTCTTCTGGCACCACAACGACGTGGTGGCGGTGGTGGTGAACTAGTCTGACAGGGCTTCGCTTAGATGTGCCGAACTAATCTAGAGGAGGAAGACGATCTAGAGAGGATAGGGCAACACATGGATTTTTCAGGTGTGGCTGCCCTCTGTCCCCTCAAGTATATTTAGGGAGGGGTGGAGGCGCCCACCCCTAGGGTTTCTCCTTTGGGGTGGCGGCCAAGGGTGGATGCGCCCTAGAGGTGGCGCCACCCCTAGGGTTGCCCTCCCACAAGCCTGGCCGCATGGGCCTGGGTGGAGAGGTGTGCCCAGCCCACCAAGGGCTGGTGCGCATCCTTACAGCCCATGTGGCCCCTCCGGTGGACCCCCGGAACCCTTCTGGCACTCCCGGTACACTACCGGTGACGTCCAAACTTTTTTCGGTGACCAACATAGAACTTTCCATATATCAATCTCTACCTACGGACCATTCCGCAGCTCCTCGTGACTACCATGATCTCATACGGGACTCTGAACAATCTTCAGTCACCAACATACATAACTCAATAATACCAAAAGGTCACCGAACCTTAAGTGTGCAGACCTTGCGGATTCGAGAACTATGTGGACATGACCGAGACACTCTCTGGTCAATAACCAATAGCGGGACCTGGATGCCCATATTGGTTTCTACATATTCTACGAAGATCTTTATCGATTGAACCTCTATGTCAAGGATTTAGTTAATCCCGTATGCTGTTCCCTTTGTCTATCGGTATGTTACTTGCCCAAGATTGATTGTCGGTATCTGCATGCCTAGTTCAATCTTGTTACCGACAAGTCTCTTTACTCATTCCGTAATACAAGATCGTGTGGCTAACTCTTTAGTCACATTGCTTGCAAGCTTGTTGTGATGCTGTATTACCGAGTGGGCCCTGAGATACCTCTCCATCACATGGAGTGACAAATCCTAGTCTTGATCCATGCCAACCCAACAGACACCCTCGGAGATACGAGTAGAGCATCTTTATAGTCACCCAGTTATGTTGCGACGTTTGATACACACAAGGTATTCCTCCGGTTTCATTGAGTTGCATGGTCTCATGGTCATAGGAACAAATACTTGACATGCAGAAAACAATAGCAATAAACTGACACGATCATATGCTACGTATGGAGATACCGATGATCGAATCTCGGGCAAGTAACATACCGATGGACACAGGTAACAGTATACAGGATTGATTGAATCCTTGACATTGTGGTTCGATCGATAAAGATCTTTGTAGAACATGTAGGAGCCAATATGGGCATCCAGGTCCGGCTATTGGTTATTGACCAGAGAGTGTCTCAGGTCATGTGTGCATAGTTCTCGAACGTGTAGGATCTGCACACTTAAAGTTCGACAACATTTTGGTATAGTTGAGTTATGTATGTTGGTGGCCGAAGGTTGTTCGGAGTCTCGGATGAGATCCCGGACGTCATGAGGAGCTATTGAATGGTCTGGATGTAAAGATTGATATATGAGAAGTTCTGTGTTGGTCACCGGAAAAAATTCGGGCGTCAGCGATAGCGTACGGGGGGTGCCGGAAGGGTTCCGTGGGTCCACCGGAAGGGGCCACCAGCCACAGAGGCCCCACACGGGCTGTGAGGGATACGCACCAGCCCCTGGTGGGCTGGGCGCACCTCCCCACCTAAGGCCCATGTGGCTGGGCTGGTGGAGGGCCAACCCTAGAGGGGGGCGCCACCCTAACTTGGGGGGCAAGCCACCCCTAGGGCAGACGCCCCTCCCTCCTTTGGCCGCCGCCCCTCTCTCCTTTGACCGCCGCCCTAGGGTTGAAACCCTAGGGCGGAGTCCCTTGATACGTCCATTTTGCATCATGCTTTCATGTTGATATTTATCGCTTTTTGGGCTGTTATTACACTTCACAGTACAATACTTATGCCTTTTCTCTCTTATTTTGCAAGGTTTACATGAAGAGGGAGAATGCCGGCAGCTGGAATTCTGTCCTGAAAAAGGTGCAAGTTTGAGATACCTATTCCGTGCAACTCCAAAAGCCGTGAAAATCAACAAGGATTTATTTTGGAATTTATAAAAAATACTGGGCCGAAGAAGTACCAGAGGGGAGCCAGCAGGAGGCCACAAGCTTGCTAGGCGCGACCCCCTGGCCGCGCCTAGGGGGCTTGTGGGCTCCCTATTGGCCCACTGCCCCCCCTCTTTTGCTATAAGGAGGGTTTCGTTCCAGAAAAAATCGAGAGGAGGCTTTCGGGAGAAATCGCCGCTGCCACGAGGCGGAACTTGAGCAGAACCAATCTAGAACTTCAGCAGGGTCGTCCTGCTGGGGAAACTTCCCTCCTGGATGGGGAAATCATCGCCATCGTCATCACCAACACTCCTCTCATCGTAGGGGACTCATCACCATCAACATCTTCATCAGCACCATCTCATCTCCAAACCCTAGTTCATCTCTTGTAACCAATCTCCATCTCGCGACTCCGATTGGTACTTGTAAGGTTTCTAGTAGTGTTAATTACTCTTTGTAGTTGATGCTAGTTGGAATACTTGGTGGAAGATTATATGTTTAGATCTTTGATGCTACTCATTACCTCTCTGGTCATGAATATGATTATGCTTTGTGAGTAGTCACTTTTGTTCATGAGGACATGGGATAAGTCATGCTATAAGTAGTCATGTGAATTTGGTATTCGTTCGATATTTTGATGTGTTGTATGTTGTCTCTCCTCTAGTGGTGTTATGTGAACGTCGACTACATAACGCTTCACCATTATTTGGTCCTAGAGGAAGGCATTGGGAAGTAGTAAGTAGATGATGGGTTGGTAGAGTGACAGAAGCTTAAACCCTAGTTTATGCGTTGCTTCGTAAGGGGCTGATTTGGATCCACTAGTTTAATGCTATGGTTAGACTTTGTCTTAATTCTTCTTTCGTAGTTGCGGATGCTTGCGAGAGGGGTTAATCATAAGTGGGATGCTTTTCCAAGTAAGGGCAGTACCCAAGCACTGGTCCACCCACATATCAAACTATCAAAGTACCAAACGCGAATCATATGAACTTGACGAAAACTGGCTTGACAGAAATTCCCATGTGTCCTCGGGAGCGTTTTACCTCCTATAAGAGTTTCTCCAGGCTTGTCCCTTGCTACAAAAGGGATTGGGCCACTTTTCTACATCTTTGTTACCGTTGTTACTTGCTACTTGCTACGAATCATCTTGTCACACAACTACTTGTTACCGATAATTTCAGTGCTTGCAGAGATTACCTTGCTGAAAACCACTTGTCAGATCCTTCTGCTCCTCGTTGGGTTCGACACTCTTACTTATCGAAAGGACTACTATAGATTCCCTATACTTGTGGGTCATCATGACTCTTTTCTGGCGCCGTTGCCGGGTAGTGAGGCGCCTTTGGTAAGTGGAATTTGGTAAGGAAACATTTATATAGTGTGCTGAAATTTATTGTCACTTGTCACTATGGAATTTTGAGGAGCTTGTTCGGGGTATCTTCACCTCGAACGGAAGCACACGGAGTTGCTCCTCAATTTTCTGCACCTACTGAAAATATTTGCTATGAATTTCCTTCGGGTATGCTTGAGAAACTGCTGGCTAATCCTTTTACAGGGGATGGAATATCACATCCATACTTGCATCTAATCTATGTAGATGAAGTTTGTGGTTTATTTAAGCTTGCAGGTTTGCCCGAGGCTGAGGTGAAGAAGAAAGTCTTTCCTTTATCTATGAGGGATAAGGCGTTGCCATGGTATAGCCTATGTGATGATACTGGATCATGGGACTACAATCGGTTGAAATTGGAATTTCATCAAAAGTTTTATCCTATGCATTTAGTACATCGTGATCCGAATTATATTTATAACTTTTGGCCTCGTGACAGAGAAAGCATCAGTCAAGCTTGGGGGAGGCTTAAATCAATGTTATATTCATGCCCCAACCATGAGCTCTCGAGAGAAATTATCATTCAAAACTTCAATGCTCGGCTTTCTCATGATGATCGCACCATGCTTGACACTTCTTGTACCAGTTCTTTCATGAAGAGAGATATTGACTTCAAATGGAATTTATTGGAAAGAATTAAATGCAACTATGAAGATTGGGAGCTTGATGAAGGTAAGGAGACAGGTATGAATTTCAAGTTTGATTGCGGTAAATCCTTTGCTGAAACAAATACTTTTTGTGATTTTAGCGCTAAGTATGGACTTGACTCTGAGATAGTAGCTTCATTGTGTGAATCATTTGCTGCTCATATTGATCTCCCTAAAGAGAAGTAGTTTAAATATCATCCTCCCTTAGAAGTCAATGTAGTTAAACCCAATCCAGTTGAAGAGAAAGTCATTGCCTATAATGATCCTATTGTTCCCAATGCTTACATTGAGAAACCACCTTTCCCTGTTAGGATAAAGGATCATTCTAAAGTTTCAACTGTGATACGTAGGGGCTACATTAGAACACCTACACCCCGTGAACAAATTAGAGTTGAACCTAGCATTGCTATTATCAAAGATCTCCTGTCCGACAATGTTGATGGCCATGATATTCACTTGTGTGAAGATGCTGCTAGAATTGCTAAACCACATGCTAGAGACAAATATAGGCCTGTTGTTGGCACGCCTGTTGTTTCTGTTAAGATAGGAGATCATTGTTATCATGGTTTATGTGACGTGGGTGCTAGTGTTAGTGCAATACCTCAATCCTTATATGATGAAATTAAATACGATATTGCACCTGTTGAGATGGAACCTATTGATGTCACTATTCAGCTTGCCAATAGAGATACTATCTGCCCTGTGGGAATTGTTAGAGATGTTGAAGTCTTGTGTGGTAAAACGAAGTATCCTACTGACTTCCTCGTTCTTGCTACCACACAAGATAGCTTTTGTCCCATCATATTTGGCAGACCCTTCCTCAATAATATCAATGCTCATATTGACTGTGAGAAGCAAACTATCACTGTTGGCTTTGAAGGTGTGTCACATGAGTTCAATTTCTCCAAGTTTGGTAGACAACCTCATGAAAAAGAGTTGCCTAGTAAGGATGAAATTATTGCCCTAGCTTCTATTGCTGTGCCTCCTACTAATCCTTTAGAGCAATACTTGCTTGAGCATGAAAATGATATGCATATGGATGAAAGGTATGAGATAGATAGAGTTATCTTTGAACAATATCCTATCCTTAAGAATAACTTGCCTGTTGAACTGCTTGGAGATCCACCCCACCAAAGGGTGATCCTATGTTTGAGCTCAAACAGTTGCCTCATACTCTTAAGTATGCTTATCTCAATGAAAAGGAGATATATCCTGTTATAATTAGTGCTAGCCTCTCAGAGCATGAAGAAAAGAAGTTACTAAAAACTCCGAGGAAGCACCGTGCTGCTATTGGATATACTCTTGATGATCTTAAGGGCATTAGTCCCACTCTATGCCAACACAAGATTAAAACCGATCCAGATTCCAAACCAGTTGCCGATCATCAACAGAGATTAAATCATAAGATGAAAGAGGTAGTAAGAAAGGAAATACTAAAGCTCCTGGAAGCAGGTATTATCTATCCTATTGCTCATAGTGATTGGTAAGTCCGGTGCATTGCGTCCCTAAGAAGGGAGGTATTACCGTTGTCCCTAATGATAAGGATGAATTGATCCCACAAAGGATTATTACTGGCTATAGGATGGTGATCGATTTTAGGAAATTGAATAAAGCCACTAGGAAAGATCATTACCATTTGCCTTTTATCGACCAAATGCTAGAAAGACTGTCTAAACACACACGCTTCTGCTTTCTAGATGGTTATTCTGGTTTCGCCCAAATACCTGTTGCACAATCTGATCAGGAGAAAACCACTTTCACCTGCCCTTTCGGTTCCTTTGCTTATAGACGTATGCCTTTTGGCTTATGTAATGCACCAGCCACCTTTCAAAGATGTATGATGGCTATATTCTCTGACTTTTGTGAAAAGATTGTTGAGGTTTCATGGATGACTTCTCCGTTTACGGGTCTTCTTTTGATGATTGCCTCAACAACCTTGATCGAGTCTTGCAGAGATGTAAAGATACCAATTTTGTCTTGAATTGGGAGAAGTGCCACTTCATGGTTAATGAAGGCATCGTCTTAGGACATAAAATTTCTGAAAGAGGTATTGAAGTCGATAAGGCTAAGGTTGATGCGATCGAGAAAATGCCATGCCCCACAGATATCAAAGGTATAAGAAGTTTCCTTGGTCATGCTGGTTTCTATAGAAGGTTCATTAAAGACTTCTCTAAGATCTCTAGGCCTCTTACCAATCTCTTGCAAAAGGATATTCCTTTTGTTTTTGACGATGATTGTGAGGAAGCCTTCAAAATACTTAAGAAGGCCTTGATAACTGCGCCTATTGTTCAACCACTTGATTGAAACTTACCTTTTGAAATTATGTGTGATGCTAGTGATTATGCTGTTGGCGCTGTTCTAGGACAAAGAGTTGATAAGAAGTTGAATGTTATTCACTATGCTAGTAAAACTCTAGACAGTGCCCAAAGAAACTATGCTACTACGGAAAAGGAATTTTTAGGAGTCGTGTTTGCATGTGAAAAGTCCAGATCTTACATAGTTGATTCCAAAGTCACTATTCACACTGATCATGCTTCTATTAAGTACCTCATGGAAAAGAAAGATGCTAAACCTAGACTTATCATATGGGTTCTCTTGCTACAAGAATTTGATTTGGATGTTGTTGACAGGAAGGGTGCTGATAACCCGTTAGCAGATAACTTGTCTAGGTTGGAGAATGTTCTTGATGACCCACAACCTATTGATGATAGCTTTCCTGATGAGCAATTGAATGTCATCAATACTTCACGTAGTACACCGTGGTATGCTGATTATGCAAACTATATCGTTGCCAAATATATACCACCTAGTTTCACTTACCAGCAAAAGAAGAAATTCTTCTTTAATTTGAGACATTACTTTTGAGATGATCCTCACCTTTATAAGGAAGGAGTAGATGGAGTTATTAGACGTTGTTTACCTGAACATGAACAGGGACAGATCCTACAAAAGTGTCATTCCGAGGCCTACGGAGGACACCATGTGGGAGATAGAACTGCACACAAGGTATTGCAATCAGGTTTCTATTGGCCCACTCTCTTCAAGTATGCCCGTAAGTTTGTCTTGTATTGTGACGTATGTCAAAGAATAGGTAATATCAGTAAACGTCAGGAAATGCCTATGAATTATTCACTTGTCATTGAACCATTTGATGTTTGGGGTTTTGATTATATGGGACCTTTTCCAAAATCCAAAGGGTATACTCATATCCTAGTTGCTGTTGATTACATTACTAAGTGGGTAGAAGCTATCCCAACTAGCACTGCTGATCATAACACCTCTATCAGGATGCTTAAAGAAGTTATTTTCCCTAGATTTGGAGTCCCTAGATATCTAATGACCGACGGTGGTTCACATTTCATTCATGGTGCTTTCCGTAAAACGCTCGCTAAGTACGATGTCAATCATAGAATCGCATCTCCCTATCACCCTCAGTCCAGTGGTCAAGTAGAGATAAGTAATAGAGAGATTAAACTAATTCTGCAAAAGACTGTCAATAGGTCTAGAAAGAATTGGTCTAAGAAGTTCGATGATGCACTGTGGGCTTATAGAACTGCTTATAAGAATCTCATGGGCATGTCTCCGTACAAAATGGTTTACGGCAAATCATGTCATTTACCTCTTGAGCTAGAGCATAAGGCTTATTGGGAAATCAAAGAGCTCAACTTTGATTTCAAACTTGCTGGTGAGAAGAGGTTATTTGATATTAGCTCGCTTGATGAATGGAGAGCTCAGGCATATGAAAATGCCAAGTTGTTCAAAGAAAAGGTTAAGAGGTGGCATGATAAAAGGATACAGAAACGTGAGTTCAATGTAGGTGATTATGTCTTGCTATATAATTCTACGTTTAAGATTCTTTGCACGCAAGCTTCTTTCTAAATGGGAAGGTCCCTATGTTGTTGAGGAAGTATATCGTTCCGGTGCCATCAAGATCAGCAACACGGAAGGTAATTTTCCGAGAGTGGTAAATGGGTAGAGAATCAAGCATTATATCTCAGGTACTCCCATAAATGTTGAAAGCAATATTATCAATACCATAACTCCGAAGGAGTACATAAGGGATATTTATCAGCCTGTTTTAGACTCCAAAAACGAAGATGTATGTGATTCGGTAAGTAAACACACTCCAAAACTTTTCAAGTAGGAAATTTTCTCCATTTTATAATTTTTAGAAAATTAGAAAAAATTAAAATAGTCCGGAAAGCGCACGAGGAGGCGACAAGCCTGCCAAGCACGGGCCACCCCCTGGCCGCGCCTGGGGGGCTTGTGACCACTGCTACTTCTCAAACAACAACGCCAAAAATTGACACGTTGACGGAGACTTGCTTGCGTTGGTTTTTCCCTTGAAGAGGAAAGGGTGATGCAGCAAAGGAGCAGTAAGTATTTCCCTTAGTTTGAGAACCAAGGTATCGATCCAGTAGGAGGGTCTTGTCAAGTCTAGAGTACCTGCGCAAACACAAACGAGCTTGCACCCAACGCTTCAAAGGGTTGTCAATCCCTTCAAGATTGTTTGCAAAGTGAGATCTGAAGGCGAAAAGTGCAATGAAGTAAAAAGTGTAAGGCTGAAAATATGGTGTGGAGTAGACCCGGGGGCCATAGTGTTCACTAGACGCTTATCTCAAAATAGCAAATATCACAATGGGTGAACAAATTACTGTCGAGCAATTGATAGAACCGCGCAAAGTCATGACGATATCTAAGGAAATGATCATACATATAGGCATCATGTCCAAGACAAGTAGACCAATACTTTATGCATCTACTACTATTACTCCACACATCGACCGCTATCCAGCATGCATCTAATGTATTGAGTTCATGAAGAACAGAGTAACGCCTTAAGCAAGATGACATGATGTAGAGGGATAATCTCAAACCAATGATGAAAACCCCATATTTTTACCCTTGATGGCAACAACATGATGCGTGCCTCGCTACCCCTTCTGTCACTGGGTGAGGTCACCGCACGGTACGAACCCAAAACCAAGCACTTCTCCCATTGCAAGAATCATAGATCTAGTTGGCCAAAAAAAACCCACAACTCGAAGAGAATTACAAGGATATGAAATCATGCATAAGAGAGATCAGAAGAAACTCAAATAAGATTCATAGATAATCTGATCATAAATCCACAATTCATCGGATCTCGACAAACACACCGCAAAAGAAGATAACATCGGATAGATCTCCATGAAGATCATGGAGAACTTTGTATTGAAGATCCAAGAGAGAGAAGAAGCCATCTAGTTACTAGCTATGGACCCGTAGGTCTATGGTGAACTACTCACGCATCATCGGAGAGTTCATGGTGTTGATGAAGAAGCCCTCCGTATCCGAATCCCCCCTCCAGCAGGGCACCAGAATGTGCCCAAGATGGGATCTTGCGGAGACAGAAGCTTGCGGCGGCGGAAAAGTACTTCCGATGATCTCCTGATTTTTTGTGGAATTTTTGGGGATATATAGGCGCAAAACCTAGGGCAAAGGGGCCTCAGGTAGCCCACAAGCCAGGGGGCCGCGGCCCCCCCTGGCCGCGCCATGAGGGATTGTGGGGTCCCTGGTGGGCGCCTGCCCTGATTCTCCGGCTCTCCGATCCTTTTCTCTTCCAAAAAAAATCTTTTTGGCAGTTTCATTCCGTTTGGACCCCGTTCAAAATCCTCCTCTGAAAGGGGTCAAAAACATGGAAAAAATGGAACTGGCACTTGGCACTGAGTTAATAAGTTAGTCCCAAAAAATATATAAAAGGCATGCAAAACATCCAAAGTTTGGCAAGATAATAGCATGAAACCATCAAAAATTATAGATACGTTGGAGATGTATCAAGCATCCCCAAGCTTAACTCCTGCTCGTCCTCGAGTAGGGAAGTGATAAAGAATGAATTTTTGATGTGGAATGCTACCTAGCATAGTTGTCCTTTGCAACTTCTTTCACGTGATATGAATGTTCAGATCCGTAAGATTCGAAACAATAGTTTGCTATTGACATGAAAACAATAATACTTCAAGCAAACTAGCAAGGTAATCATGAATTTTCAAAATAACAAGGCCAAGGAAAGTTATACCTACAAAATCATATAGTTTGGCTATGCTCCATCATCCTCACACAACTAATATAAATCATGCACAACCCCGGTATTGGCCAAGTAATTGTTTTCGCACTCTTAGTTTCTCAAACTTTTTATAACTATCACGCAATACATGAGCGTGAGCCATGGATATAACACTGTAAGTAGAATATAGTGTGGTGGTGGTTGTGAGACAAAAATGAGGAGATGGTCACATTGACTCGGCGTATCAAAGGGCTATGGAGATGCCCATTAATAGATATCAATGTGAATGAGTAGGGATTGCCATAAAAGAGATGCACTAGAGCTATAAGTATGTGAAAGCTCAAAAGGAGAACTAGTGGGTGTGCATCCAACTTGCTTGCTCACGAAGACCTAGGGAAATTTTGAGGAAGCCCATCATTGGAATATACAAGACAAGTTATATAATGAAGATTCCCACTAGCATATGGTAGTGACAAAGAAAGAAGCTCTCAATCATGAATACCATGGTGCTATTATGAAGCACAAGTGTGGAAAAGGATAGTAGCATTGTCCCTTCTCTCTTTTTTTTCTCTCTTTTTTTATTTGGGCTCTTGGGCCTCTTTTTTCTCTTTTTTATTTTGGGCTCTTTGGCCTCTTTTATTTATTTATTTATTTATTTCCTCACATGGGACAATGCTCTAATAATGATGATCATCACACTTTTATTTACTCACAGCTCAGAGCTCAAAATGATGATGACTCTATAGGAAATGCCTCCGGCAGTGTACCGGGATGTGCAACGATCTAGCATGGCGTATGACGTTGAAACATCTCGCTAGCTATCTTACGATCATGCAATGGAAATATGAGAGTGACGGCACAAGTCATGAGACGGAACGGTGGGAGTTGCATGGCAATATATCTCGGAATGGCTATGAAAATGCCATAGTGGGTAGGTATGGTGGCTGTTTTGAGGAAGGCATATGGTGGGTTTGTGCACCGGCGAGAATTGCGCGGCACTAGAGAGGCTAGCAATGGTGGAAGGTGAAAGAGCATCTATACCATGGACTCACATTAGTCATGAAGAACTCACATACTTGTTGCGAAAGTTTTTATTAGTAATCGAAACAAAGTGCTAAACGCATACTCCTAGGGAAGGGTTGGTAGGTGTTAACCATCGCGCGATCCTGACCTCAACACAAAGGATGACAATCAATAGATCAATTATGCTCCGACTTCCTAACATAGCGGTTCACCATATGTGCATGCTACAGGAATCACTAACTTCAACACAAGTATTTCTAGATTCACAACACCCTACAAACATAGCTCATAATATTACCAAATTCACGTCTCAAAACTAATTGAGAGGAATCAAAACTTCTCTTTTCTACTCAATGCACATGAAGATGGAGGTTTTTGCATCGTCTTTGGGTACCTATCGCATTTGGGACTACTTTCATAGCATAAGCCAACTACCAAATCACGCACCGCCGTGCTCTAAAAGATATAAGTGAAGCACAAAGAGAAAAAGTATCAAGCTCAAAAGATATAAGTGAAGCACTATGAGCATTCTAGGAAAATCACGATGAGTGCATGTCTATCTCTCTCAAAAAGGTGTGCAGCAAGGATGATTGTGACACAACAAAAAGAAAAGACTCCTAAGATACAAGACGCTCCAAGCAAAACACATATCATGTGGTGAATAAAAATATAGCTCCAAGTAATGTTACCTATGGATTGAAGACGAAAGAGGGGATGCCTTCCCGGGGCATCCCCAAGCTTAGGATTTTTGGTGTCCTTGAATTTGTCTTGGGATGCCTTGGGCATCCCCAAGCTTGAGCTCTTTCTACTCCTTATCTCTTTGTCCATGAGAACATCACCCAAAACTTTAAAACTTCACAACACAAAACTTAAACAGAAACTCGTGATAACATCAGCACAAGAAAACAAACTACCACTTCTTTTGGTACTGTAGCAAACTTGAATTCTATCTATATTGGTGTTGGGCTACTGTATTCTCACTTTTCGATGGCTAGTACCCCCCGATACTAACCATAGTTTCATCAAAACAAGCAACCAACTCAACAAAAAACAGAATCTGTCAAAAACAGACCAGTCTGAAGCAATCTGTATACTTCGTATACTTATGGCACCTCAAAAAATCTGAAAAATTACGAATGCCTTGACAAAATGCATATCAACCAGCATAAAAAAGAATCAACTCAAAATCTCTTTCTGAATAAAAATGAAAAATCATCTCATGAGCGAAAAGTTTCAGTCTTTTTCCAGCAGGATCAAACAACCATTACGAAGACTAGTCATAAAGGTTTTTCTTGGCTCAAACACAAAAAGTAACACAAAAACACAATCACAACAGAATTATGATGGTGTGGACGCAACAAAACAGAAAGAAAAAAAGATAAATTCATTGGGTTGCCTCCCAACAAGCGCTATTGTTTAACGCCCTGAGCTAGGCATAAAAGCAATAGAATCACGTATCATCGTCTTTGGTATTCAAACCATAAGTGGCCCTCATCATGGATTCATAAGGCAATCTTATTTTCTTTCTAGGAAAGTGTTCCATGCCCTTCCTTAAAGGAAATTGAAATCTAATATTCCCTTCCTTCATATCGATGATAGCACCGATAGTCCTTAAGAAAGGTCTACCAAGAATAATAGGGCATGTAGGACTGCAATCAATGTCAAACACAATGAAATCCACGGGTACATAGTTCCTATTTGCAATAATAAGAACATCATTGATCCTTCCCATGGGTTTCTTGACAGTAGAATCAGCAAGATGCAAATTAAGAGAACACTCTTCAATCTCATTAAAACCGACAACATCACATAAAGACTTTGGAATCGCGGAAATACTAGCACCCAAATCAAACAAAGCATTGCATTCATAGTTTTTGATTTTGTTTTTGTTAGTAGGTTCCCACTCATCATGAAGCTTTCTAGGGATAGAGAATTTCAATTCAAGTTTCTCTTCAAGAGATTTTATCATAGCTTCGACGATATGATCGGTAAAGGCCTTGTTTTGGCTATAAGCGTGTGGAGAGTTTAACATGGATTGCATCAAGGAAATGTATTCAATCAAGGAGCAACAATCGTAATTGAATTCCTTGAAATCCATAGTAGTAATTTCATTACTACTCAAAGTTTTAATATCTTCTACTCCACTTTCAATGCTTTTAGCATCAAGATAGATGGACTCCGAATCATTGGGACACTTTGTTGGGGAACGTCGCATGGGAAACAAAATTTTTCCTACGCGCACGAAGACCTATCATGGTGATGTCCATCTACGAGAGGGGATGAGTGATCTACGTACCCTTGTAGATCGTACAGCAGAAGCGTTAGTGAACGCGGTTGATGTAGTGGAACGTCCTCACGTCCTTCGATCCGCCCCGCGAATAATCCCGCGATCAGTCCCACGATCTAGTACCGAACGGACGGCACCTCCGCGTTCAGCACACGTACAGCTCGACGATGATCTCGGCCTTCTTGATCCAGCAAGAGAGACGGAGAGGTAGAAGAGTTCTCCGGCAGCGTGACGGCGCTCCGGAGGTTGGTGATGACCTTGTCTCAGCAGGGCTCCGCCCGAGCTCCGCAGAAACACGATCTAGAGGAAAAACCGTGGAGGTATGTGGTCGGGCTGCCGTGGAAAAGTCGTCTCAAATCAGCCCCCAAACCTCCGTATATATAGGTGGGAGGGAGGGGACCTTGCCTTGGGGCTCAAGGAGCCCCAAGGGGGTCGGCCGAGTCCAAGGGGGGAGGACTCCCCCCCCCCCAAACCGAGTTGGACTTGGTTTGGTGGGTGGGAGTCCTTCCCTTCCTTCCCACCTCCCTTTTTTTTCTTTCTCTTTGATTTTTATCTCTATGGCACATAGGGCCCTTTTGGGCTGTCCCACCAGCCCACTAAGGGCTGGTGCGCCACCCTTATGGCCTATGGGCTTCCCCGGGGTGGGTTGCCCCCCCGGTGAACTCCCGGAACCCATTCGTCATTCCCGGTAACTCCGAAAAACCTTCCGGTAATCAAATGAGGTCATCCTATATATCAATCTTCGTTTCCGGACTATTCCGGAAACCCTCGTGACGTCCGTGATCTCATCCGGGACTCCGAATAACATTCGGTAACCAACCATATAACTCAAATACGCATAAAACAACGTCGAACCTTAAGTGTGCAGACCCTGCGGGTTCGAGAACTATGTAGACATGACCCGAGAGACTCCTCGGTAAATATCCAATAGCGGGACCTGGATGCCCATATTGGATCCTACATATTCCACGAAGATCTTATCGTTTGAACCTCAGTGCCAAGGATTCATATAATCCCGTATGTCATTCCCTTTGTCCTTCGGTATGTTACTTGCCCGAGATTCGATCGTCAGTATCCGTATACCTATTTCAATCTCGTTTACCGGCAAGTATCTTTACTCGTTCCGTAATACAAGATCCCGCAACTTACACTAAGTTGCATTGCTTGCAAGGCTTGTGTGTGATGTTGTATTACCGAGTGGGCCCCGAGATACCTCTCCGTCACACGGAGTGACAAATCCCAATCTTGATCCATACTAACTCAACTAACACCTTCGGAGATACCTGTAGAGCATCTTTATAGTCACCCAGTTACGTTGCGACGTTTGATACACACAAAGCATTCCTCCGGTGTCAGTGAGTTATATGATATCATGGTCATAGGAATAAATACTTGGCACGCAGAAAACAGTAGCAACAAAATGACACGATCAACATGTTACGTCTATTAGTTTGGGTCTAATCCATCACGTGATTCTCCTAATGACGTGATCCAGTTATCAAGCAACAACACCTTGTTCATAATCAGAAGACACTGACTATCTTTGATCAACTGGATAGCCAACTAGAGGCTTCCTAGGGACGGTGTTTTTTCTATGTATCCACACATGTAAATGAGTCTTCATTCAATACAATTATAGCATGGATAATAAACGATTATCTTGATACAGGAATTATAATAATAACTATATTTATTATTGCCTCTAGGGCATAATTCCAACACACTTTTTAACCAAAGTTGATTCATATCCAGCCCCATAATCATTAGGTTTGACACAAGAAGAGGTTTAGTCAGCGGGTCTTCTACATTCAGATCCGTGTGCACTTTGCATATATTTACGTCCTCTCCCTCGACGTAGTCGCGGATGAGGTTGAAGCGTCGTTTGATGTGTCTGGTCTTCTTGTGAAACCGTGGTTCCTTTGCTAAGGCAATGGCACCAGTGTTGTCACAGAACAAGGTTATTGGATTCAGTGCGCTTGGCACCACTCCAAGATCCGTCATGAACTGCTTCATCCAGACACCCTCCTTAGCCGCCTCCGAGGCAGCCATGTACTCCGCTTCACATGTAGAATTTGCTACGACGCTTTGCTTGGAACTGCGCCAGCTTACCGCACCCCCATTAAGAATAAATACGTATCCGGTTTGTGACTTAGAGTCGTCCGGATCTGTGTCAAAGCTTGCATCGACGTAACCTTTTACGGCGAGCTCTTCGTCACCTCCATACACGAGAAACATCTCCTTAGTCCTTTTCAGGTACTTCAGGATATTCTTGACCGCTGTCCAGTGATCCACTCCTGGATTACTCTGGAACCTACCTGCCATACTTATGGCCAGGCTAACATCCGGTCTAGTGCACAGTATCGCATACATGATAGAACCTATGGCTGAAGCATAGGGAACGGAGCGCATATGCTCTCTATCTTCATCAGTTGCTGGGCACTGAGTCTTACTCAATCTCGTACCTTGTAGAACTGGCAAGAACCCTTTCTTGGACTGTTCCATTTTGAACCTCTTCAAAACTTTATCAAGGTATGTGCTTTGTGAAAGTCCTATCAGGCGTTTTGATCTATCCCTATAGATCTTAATGCCTAGAATGTAAGCAGCTTCTCCTAGGTCCTTCATAGAGAAACTTTTATTCAAGTAATCCTTTACGCTCTCTAAAAACTCCACGTTGTTTCCAATCAGCAATATGTCATCCACATATAATATTAGAAACGCCACAAAGCTCCCACTCACTTTCTTGTAAATACAAGATTCTCCAACCACTTGTATAAACCCAAATGCTTTGATCACCTCATCAAAGCGTTTGTTCCAACTCCAAGATGCTTGCACCAGTCCATAAATGGATCGCTGGAGCTTGCACACCTTGTTAGCATTCTTAGGATCGACAAAACCTTCGGGTTGTATCATATACAACTCTTCCTTAAGGAAACCGTTAAGGAACGCCGTTTTGACATCCATCTGCCAGATCTCGTAATTGAAAAATGCAGCTATTGCTAACATGATTCTGACGGACTTAAGCATCGCTACGGGTGAGAATGTCTCATCGTAGTCAACTCCTTGAACTTGTGAAAAACCCTTCGCCACAAGTCGAGCTTTATAAACGGTCACATTGCTGTCAGCGTCCGTCTTCCTCTTAAAGATCCATTTGTTCTGAATAGCCTTGCGGCCCTCAGGTAGTACCTCCAAAGTCCACACTTTGTTCTCATACATGGATCCTATCTCGGATTTCATGGCCTCTAGCCATTTGTTGGAATCTGGGCCCACCATTGCTTCTTCATAATTTACAGGTTCATTGTTGTCTAACAACATGATTGATAAGACGGGATTACCGTACCACTCTGGAGCAGCACGTGGTCTCGTCGACCTGCGTGGTTCGACAGAAACTTGAACTGGAGCTTCATGATCATCATCATTAACTTCCTCCTCAACCGGTGTTGCAATGACAGAGGTTTCCCTTTGCCCTGCGCCACCATCCAGAGGGATGAGAGGTTCGACAACCTCGTCAAGTTCTATCTTCCTCCCACTCAATTCTCTCGAGAGAAACTCCTTCTCGAGAAAAGCTCCGTTTTTAGCAACAAACACTTTGCCCTCGGATTTGAGATAGAAGGTGTACCCAACTGTCTCTTTTGGGTAACCTATGAAGACACTCTTTTCCGCTTTGGGTTCCAGCTTTTCAGGCTGAAGCTTTTTGACATAAGCATCACATCCCCAAACTTTAAGAAACGACAACTTTGGCCTTTTGCCATACCACAGTTCGTATGGTGTCGTCTCAACGGATTTTGATGGTGCCCTATTTAAAGTGAATGCAGCTGTTTCTAATGCATAACCCCAAAATGATAACGGCAAATCAGTAAGAGACATCATAGATCGCACCATCTCTAATAGAGTACGATTACGACGTTCGGACACACCATTACGCTGTGGTGTTCCAGGCGGTGTTAACTGTGAAACAATTCCACATTGTCTTAAGTGAGTACCAAACTCGAAACTCAGATATTCACCCCCACGATCAGACCGTAGGAACTTGATCTTCTTGTTACGATGATTTTCCACTTCACTCTGAAATTGTTTGAACTTTTCAAATGTTTCAGACTTGTGCTTCATCAAGTAGACATAACCATATCTACTTAAATCATTAGTGAAGGTGAGAAAATAACGATATCCGCCGCGTGCCTCCACGCTCATCGGACCACACACATCGGTATGTATGATCTCCAACAAGTCACTTGCACGCTCCATTGTTCCGGAGAACGGAGTCTTAGTCATCTTGCCCATGAGGCATGGTTCGCACGTGTCAAGTGAATCAAAGTCAAGTGACTCCAAAAGTCCATCAGCATGGAGTTTCTTCATGCGCTTTACACCAATATGACCTAAGCGGCAGTGCCATAAAAATATGGCGCTATCATTGTTAACTCTAACTCTTTTGGTCTCAATGTTATGTATATGCGTATCGTTATCAAGATTCAATATGAACAATCCTCTCACATTCGGTGCATGACCATAAAAGATGTTACTCATAGAAATAGAACAACCATTATTCTCTGACTTAAAAGAGTAACCGTCTCGCAATAAACAAGATCGAGATATAATGTTCATGCTCAACGCAGGCACTAAATAACAATGATTTAAGTTCATCACTAATCCTGACGGTAACTGAAGTGACACTGTGCCGACGGCGATTGCATCAACCTTGGAACCATTTCCTACGCGCATCGTCACTTCATCTTTCGCCAGCCTTCGCCTATTCCGCAGTTCCTGTTTCGAGTTGCAAATATGAGCAACAGAACCGGTATCGAATACCAAGGCACTACTACGAGAGCCGGTTAAGTACACATCAATAACATGTATATCAAATATACCTGATTTTTCTTTGGCCGCCTTCTTATCTGCCAGATACTTGGGGCAATTGCGCTTCCAGTGACCCATACCCTTGCAATAGTAACACTCTGTTTCTGGCTTAGGTCCATCTTTGGGTTTCTTCGTCGGATTGGCAATAGGCTTGCCGCTCTTCTTTGAATTGCCCTTCTTGCCTTTGCCGTTTCTCTTGAAACTAGTGGTCTTATTCACCATCAACACTTGATGCTCTTTACGGAGTTCAGACTCTGCGACTTTCAGCATCGCAAACAACTCGCCGGGAGACTTGTTCATCCCTTGCATGTTGTAGTTCAACACAAAGCCTTTATAGCTTGGCGGCAGTGATTGAAGGATTCTGTCAGTGATAGCTTCTTGCGGGAGTTCAATCCCCAGCTCAGCTAGACGGTTTGAGTACCCAGACATTTTGAGCATATGTTCACTGACAGATGAGTTTTCCTCCATCTTGCAAGCATAGAATTTATCGGAGGTCTCATACCTCTCGATCCGGGCGTTCTTCTGAAAGATAAACTCCAACTCCTGGAACATCTCAAATGCTCCATGACGCTCAAAGCGACGTTGAAGTCCCGGTTCTAAGCCATACAAGACTGCACATTGAACTATTGAGTAGTCCTCCTTACGTGCTAACCAAGCGTTCTTAACATCCTGATCAGCCGTAGCGGGTGGTTCATCTCCTAACGCAGCATTAAGGACATAATCCTTCTTCCCAGCTTGTAAGATTAGCTTAAGATTACAAGCCCAGTCTACAAAGTTGCTTCCATCATCTTTCAACTTAGCTTTCTCTAGGAACGTATTAAAATTCAGGATGACTGTCGCGTGAGCCATGATCTACAACACAAATATATTCAAAGTGGACTTAGACTATGTTCAAGATAATTAGAGTTTAACTTAATCAAATTATTCGCTAAACTCCCACTCAAAAAGTACATCTCTCTAGTCATTTGAGTGGTTCATGATCCACTTACACTAGCTCAAGTCCGATCATCACGTGAGTTGAGTATAGTTTCAGTGGTAAGCATCCCTATGCTAATCATATCATCTATATGATTCATGATCGACCTTTCGGTCTCATGTGTTCCGAGGCCATGTCTGCACATGCTAGGCTCGTCTAGCTTAACCCGAGTGTTCCGCGTGCGCAACTGTTTTGCACCCGTTGTATGTGAACGTTGAGTCTATCACACCCTATCATCACGTGGTGTCTCGAAACGACGAACTGTAGCAACGGTGCACAGTCGGGGAGAACACAATTTCGTCTTGAAATTTTAGTGAGAGATCACCTCATAATGCTACCGTCGTTCTAAGCAAAATAAGGTGCATAAAAGGATTAACATCACATGCAATTCATAAGTGACATGATATGGCCATCATCACGTGCTTCTTGATCTCTATCACCAAAGCACCGGCACGATCTTCTTGTCACCGGCGCCACGCCATGATCTCCATCAACGTGTTTCCATCGGGGTTCTCGTGCTACTCATGCTATTACTACTAAAGCTACATCCTAGCAAAATAGTAAACGCATCTGCAAGCACAAACGTTAGTATAAAGACAACCCTATGGCTCCTGCCGGTTGCCGTACCATCGACGTGCAAGTCGATATTTTCTATTACAACATGATCATCTCATACATCCAATATATCACATCACATCGTTGGCCATATCACATCACAAGCATACCCTGCAAAAACAAGTTAGACGTCCTCTAATTTTGTTGTTGCATGTTTTACGTGGTGACCATGGGTATCTAGTAGGATCGCATCTTACTTACGCAAACACCACAACGGAGATATATGAGTTGCTATTTAACCTCATCCAAGGACCTCCTCGGTCAAATCCGATTCAACTAAAGTTAGAGAAACCGACACTTGCCAGTCATCTTTGAGCAACGGGGTTACTCGTAGCGATGAAACCAGTCTCTCGTAGGCGTACGAGTAATGTCGGTCCAAGCCGCTTCAATCCAACAATACCGCGGAATCAAGAAAAGACTAAGGAGGGCAGCAAAACGCACATCACCGCCCACAAAAACTTTTGTGTTCTACTCGAGAAGACATCTACGCATGAACCTAGCTCATGATGCCACTGTTGGGGAACGTCGCATGGGAAACAAAAAATTTCCTACGCGCACGAAGACCTATCATGGTGATGTCCATCTACGAGAGGGGATGAGTGATCTACGTACCCTTGTAGATCGTACAACAGAAGCGTTAGTGAACGCGGTTGATGTAGTGGAACGTCCTCACGTCCCTCGATCCGCCCCGCGAACAATCCCGCGATCAGTCCCACGATCTAGTACCGAACGAACGGCACCTCCGCGTTCAGCACACGTACAGCTCGACGATGATCTCGGCCTTCTTGATCCAGCAAGAGAGACGGAGAGGTAGAAGAGTTCTCCGGCAGCGTGATGGCGCTCCGGAGGTTGGTGATGACCTTGTCTCAGCAGGGCTCCGCCCGAGCTCCGCAGAAACGCGATCTAGAGGAAAAACCGTAGAGGTATGTGGTCGGGCTGCCGTGGAAAAGTCGTCTCAAATCAGCCCCAAAACCTCCGTATATATAGGTGGGAGGGAGGGGACCTTGCCTTGGGGCTCAAGGAGCCCCAAGGGGGTCGGCCGAGTCCAAGGGGGGAGGACTCCCCCCCCCCCAAACCGAGTTGGACTTGGTTTGGTGGGTGGGAGTCCTTCCCTTCCTTCCCACCTCCCTTTTTTTTTCTTTCTCTTTGATTTTTATCTCTATGGCGCATAGGGCCCTTTTGGGCTGTCCCACCAGCCCACTAAGGGCTGGTGCGCCACCCTTATGGCCTATGGGCTTCCCTGGGGTGGGTTGCCCCCCGGTGAACACCCGGAACCCATTCGTCATTCCCGGTACATTCCCGGTAACTCCGAAAAACCTTCCGGTAATCAAATGAGGTCATCCTATATATCAATCTTCGTTTCCGGACTATTCCGGAAACCCTCGTGACGTCCGTGATCTCATCCGGGACTCCGAATAACATTCGGTAACCAACCATATAACTCAAATATGCATAAAACAACGTTGAACCTTAAGTGTGCAGACCCTGCGGGTTCGAGAACTATGTAGACATGACCCGAGAGACTCCTCTGTCAATATCCAATAGCGGGACCTGGATGCCCATATTGGATCCTACATATTCCACGAAGATCTTATCGTTTGAACCTCAGTGCCAAGGATTCATATAATCCCGTATGTCATTCCCTTTGTCCTTCGGTATGTTACTTTCCCGAGATTCGATCGTCAGTATCCGTATACCTATTTCAATCTCGTTTACCGGCAAGTCTCTTTACTCGTTCCGTAATACAAGATCCCGCAACTTACACTAAGTTGCATTGCTTGCAAGGCTTGTGTGTGATGTTGTATTACCGAGTGGGCCCCGCGATACCTCTCCGTCACACGGAGTGACAAATCCCAATCTTGATCCATACTAACTCAACTAACACCTTCGGAGATACCTGTAGAGCATCTTTATAGTCACCCAGTTACGTTGCGACGTTTGATACACACAAAGCATTCCTCCGGTGTCAGTGAGTTATATGATCTCATGGTCATAGGAATAAATACTTGGCACGCAGAAAACAGTAGCAACAAAATGACACGATCAACATGCTACGTCTATTAGTTTGGGTCTAATCCATCACGTGATTCTCCTAATGACGTGATCCAGTTATCAAGCAACAACACCTTGTTCATAATCAGAAGATACTGACTATCTTTGATCATCTGGATAGCCAACTAGAGGCTTGCTAGGGACGGTGTTTTGTCTATGTATCCACACATGTAAATGAGTCTTCATTCAATACAATTATAGCATGGATAATAAACGATTATCTTGATACATGAATTATAATAATAACTATATTTGTTATTGCCTCTAGGGCATAATTCCAACACACTTTTTAACCAAAGTTGATTCATATCCAGCCCCATAATCATTAGGTTTGACACAGGAAAACAAAGATTCAATGGGAGTCACACCACGCACTTTAAGATCTTCGTGATTCTTATCACGAGAACACGCCTTTTTAAGCCATTCATGTCTAGCACGAATTTGGGCGGTTCTTTCTTGGCTCTCAATCATGGAAACACGCATAGCTTTCAAAGTTTCATGCATGTTGATCTTGGGAGGAGCACATCTATCTTTCAAAGCATCAACATCACTAGACATTCTATCAACGCACTTAGCCAAATCGTCAATTTTGAGTAGCTTTTCCTCTATGGACGCATTGAAAATATTTTGAGAGTTGATGAACTCTTTGATATTATTCTCTAGATCAGAGGGTAATCTATTGTAATTTCCATGAGTATTGTTGTAGGAGTTGCCAAAATTATTAGAGGAGTTACTAGGAAAAGGCCTAGGAACATAGTTTCCTCTAAAAGCATTGTTGTTGCCAAAGTTATTCCTACCAACAAAATTAACATCCAAGCTAGCGTTGCTATTCTCAATCAAAGAAGACAAGGGCATATCAATAGGATCTAAAGGAGCACTTCTACTAGCAACCAAATTCATTAACTCATCCATCTTAGCACTGAACGAGTTAATTTCTTCTATAGCGTGTACCTTCTTACTAGTAGGTGACCTTTCAGTGTGCCATTGAGAGTAGTTCGTCATGATGTTGTCTAGGAGATTTGTGGCCTCCCCTAACATGATTACGATGAACATTTGACCTGATCCGGAGTCCAAGATATTTCTAGAAGCAAAATTCAAGCCAGCGTAAAAGATTTGAATAATCATCCAAAGACTCAAGCCATGAGCGGGACAATTTCTAATCATTAATTTCATTCTCTCCCAAGATTGTGCAACATGTTCATGATCAAGTTGCTTGAAATTCATGATATCATTATGGAGAGAGATGATCTTAGCCGGCGGAAAATACTTGGATATATAAGCATCTTTGCGCTTATCCCAAGAATCGATACTATTTTTGGGCAAAGAAGAAAACCATGTTTTTGCGCGATCTCGCAACGAGAAAGGAAAAAGCTTCAATTTAATCATGTCATTATCCACATCTTTCTTCTTTTGCATATCGCAAAGCTCAATGAAGGTATTGAGATGGGATGCGACATCTTCACTAGGAAGGCCGGAGAATTGCTCTTTCATAACAAGATTCAGCAAAGTGGCATTGATTTCGTATGACTCCGCACTAGTGGCGGGAGCAATCGGAGTACTAATAAAATCATTATTATTAGTATTCGAGAAGTCACAAAGTTTGGTGTTTTCATTCATGGTGACTTCGGCAAGCATGCAAGCACACAAGCGAAAAAAGAGCAAGCGAGAAAAAGGGCGAACGAAATGGCAAACGAGAAAGGCAAGTTGGTGAAGTGGGGGAGAGGAAAACGAAAGGCAACTGGCAAACAAAGTAAATGCAAGCAATGAGTTTGCGACACCTACTTGGATGAGTTCTTGACTTGATCTTCCTCCCCGGCAACGGCGCCAGAAATTCTTCTTGCTACTTCTCAAACAACAGCGCCAGAAATTGACACGTTGTCGGAGACTTGCTTGCGTTGGTTTTTCCCTTGAAGAGGAAAGGGTGATGCAGCAAAGGAGCAGTAAGTATTTACCTTAGTTTGAGAACCAAGGTATCAATCCAGTAGGAGGGTCTCGTCAAGTCCAGAGTACCTGCGCAAACACAAACGAGCTTGCACCCAACGCTTCAAAGGGGTTGTCAATCCCTTCAAGATTGTTTGCAAAGTGAGATCTGAAGGCGGAAAGTGCAACGAAGTAAAAAGTGTAAGGCTGAAAATATAGTGTGGAGTAGACCCGGGGGCCATAGTGTTCACTAGAGGCTTCTCTCAAAATAGCAAATATCACGATGGGTGAACAAATTACTGTCGAGCAATTGATAGAACCGTGCAAAGTCATGACAATATCTAAGGCAATGATCATACATATAGGCATCATGTCCAAGACAAGTAGACCGATACTTTCTGCATCTACTACTATTACTCCACATATCGACCGCTATCCAGCATGCATCTAATGTATTGAGTTCATGACGAACAGAGTAACGCCTTAAGCAAGATGACATGATGTAGATGGATAATCTCAAACCAATGATGAAAACCCCATCTTTTTACCCTTGATGGCAACAACATGATGCGTGCCTCACTACCCCTTCTGTCACTGGGTGAGGTCACCGCATGGTACAAACCCAAAACCAAGCACATCTCCCATTGCAAGAATCATAGATCTAGTTGGACAAACAAAACCCACAACTCAAAGAGAATTACAAGGATATGAAATCATGCATAAGAGAGATCATAAGGAACTCAAATAAGATTCATAGATAATCTGATCATAAATCCACAATTCATCGGATCTCGACAAACACACCGCAAAAGAAGATTACATCGGATAGATCTCCATGAAGATCATGGAGAACTTTGTATTGAAGATCCAAGAGAGAGAAGAAGCCATCTAGTTACTAGCTATGGATCCATAGGTCTATGGTGAACTACTCACGCATCATCGGAGAGGTCATGGTGTTGATGAAGAAGCCCTCCGTATCCGAATCCCACCTCCGACAGGGCACCAGAACATGCCCAAGATGGGATCTTGCGGAGACAGAAGCTTGCGGCGGTGGAAAAGTACTTTCGATGATCTCTTGATTTTTTGTGGAATTTTTGGGGATATATAGGTGCAAAACCTAGGGCAAAGGGGCCTCAGGGAGCCCACAAGCCAGGGGGCCGCGACCTCCCCCTGGCCGCGCCATGAGGGCTTGTGGGGTCCCTGGTGGGCCCCTATCCTGATTCTCCGGCTCTCCTATCCTTTTCTGTTCCGGAAAAAATCTTTTTGGCAGTTTCATTCAGTTTCGACTCCGTTCAAAATCCTCCTCTGAAAGGGGTCAAAAACATGGAAAAAACAGGAACTGGCACTTGGCACTGAGTTAATAAGTTAGTCCCAAAAAATATATAAAAGGCATGCAAAACATCCAAAGTTTGACAAGATAATAGCATGAAACCATAAAAAATTATAGATATGTTGGCGACGTATCAACCACCTCGCGTGCCTCCCGGACTCCGTTTTCTTGCGGAGTATTCCTTCTGGTCGGGAAAAAATCATTGTATATTATCCCGAAAGGTCTAACCCTCGTATCACGCAAATTTCCTCTATTTTCGTTTTGAGCTGTTGTGTAGACAGATCTAGATCGCTATGGCATCCCCAAAAGCTCCGAAGGACAAGTTCTTCGAGAAGGTCATCAATCCCTACCTCGCAGGAGTGCTGCAACACCCTCAATCTATCGAGATGCATGAGCGGGTGCTGCACATCCATGATGTTGAGGGGCCCAAGAAGACCGGAAGCATGGAGGCGAGGCTCGAAGCAATGGAGCAACAAGTCTTCAAGTGCCAAGGGATGGTGGAACGCAGACTCAACGTCAACCACATGATGATCACATAGTTCGCAAACAAGCACAAGATCAATGCCAATGACATCAGGAAACACCTTTCCAGGTTCTATGATAGAATTGATCACCTCCAAGCCGAGATCTATGACCTGCAGAACCAAAACTATGAGTATGAGTATAGATTTAAATCAATACGGTTGGCTACAGATTTGAGGATTTTGGAGACTCGATCATCTTTCCATTATGGAGCACCTATGCCTTGGAAGACGGAGGATCAAACCAAGGTTGCAACAACTCCACCACCATCACCTCCAAAGGAAGACAACTAAGCACGGGTATGGGTAATCCCCTTGGTTTGTGCCAAGCTTGGGGGAGTTTCCATGGTATCGTATCACCATCACATCTTTTGCCTTTACCTTTTCTTAGTTCGATCCTTTTTGGTTTTATCTTTCTCTAGTAGAATAAAGTTCTTAGTGTTTTAGGCTTGAGTTTTGTTTTGTGTCACCCCCGATGTATTCGAGTTCGTGAGTCATACAATAAAGAGTGTTTTAGTTAAGGCCTTGCCTCATGCCATGATCAAGAGAATGAGAAAATAACAAAATCAATAAAGATCATGTAATGATCTTATGGGAAGTGATGGCTTCACATATAAAAAGAATGTTGATTGAATCTTGTTGAGGGTGGACAAACGTAGACCTTGGTCATTGTTGTAATTATTAGGAAGTGATAAAGAAGGAGAGGTTCACATATGAATATATCATCTTTGACACCATCTATGATTGTGAACACTCACTAAACTATTACATGCTTAGAAGTAGATGTTGGACAAGGAAGACAACATAATGAATTGTGTTTGCTTGGTTCCGAACAATGTTATATGACTAGAGATCCCTTAGCATGTGACGATTGCTTCCACCTCAGATTAGCCAAAACTTCCGCACTAAGTAGAGATACTTGATACATCTCCGTCGTATCTACTTTTCCAAACTCTTTTGCCCTTGTTTTGGACTCCAATTTGCATGATTTGAATGGAACTAACCCGGACTAACGTTGTTTTCAGCAAAATTGCCATGGTGTTGTTTTTGCGCAGAAATAAAAGTTCTCGGAATGACCTGGAAATTTACGAGGAGTTTTTGTGGAATATATAAAAAATACTAGCGCAAGAATCAACCGGAGAAGTGGAGCGTGGATCCCACAAGACCACCAGGCGCGGGCCCCCCTGGCCGCGCCTAGCATGCTTGTGGGGCCCACGTTGTTCCACCGCCTCCAATCCAGCTCTATTTAGTCCCTTTCATCCGGAAAAAAAATCAAGGAGAAGAGTTCATCGCGTTTTACGATACGGAGGCGCCGCCACCACCTGTTCTTCCTCTGGAGGGTAGATCTGGAGTCTGTTCTGGCTCCAGAGAGGGGAGATCGTCACCATCGTCATCACCAACCTTCCTTCATCGCCTATTCCATGATGCTCATCACCGTTCGTGAGTAATCTCATTGTAGGCTTGCTGGACGGTGATGGGTTGGATGAGATCTATCATGTAATCGAGTTAGTTTTGACGGGTATTGATCCCTAGTATCCACTATGTTCTGAGATTGATGTTGCTACTACCTTTCCATGCTTAATGCTTGTCACTAGGGCCCGAGTGCCATGATTTTAGGTCTGAACCTATTATGTTCTCATCAATATATGTGTGTTCTTGATCCTATCTTGCAAGTTGTAGTCACCTACTATGTGTTATGACCAGGCAACCCTGGAGTGACAATAGCCGGAACCACTCCCGGAGATTACCATAGTATGAGGAGTTCATGTATTCACTAAGTGTTAATGCGTTGGTCCGGTTCTCTATTAAAAGGAGAACCTTAGTATCCCGTAGGTTCCATTAGGACCCCGCTGCCACGGGATGGATGGACAATAGATGTCATGCAAGTTCTTTTCCCTAAGCACGTATGACTACATACGGAATACATGCCTACATTACATTGACGAACTGGAGCTAGTTACTTATCTCTCTGTGTTATAACTGTTGCATGATGAATACCATCCGGCATAATTATCCATCACCGATCCAATGCCTACGAGTTTTTCCTACTGGTTACTGTTGCTACTGTTGCTATCATATTACTCTGCTACTGATACTTTTCTACAGATACTTAGTCTTTTAGGTGTGGTTGAATTGACAACTCAACTGCTAATACTTGGGAATATTATTTGGCTTCCCCTTGTGTCGAATCAATAAATTTGGGTTGAATACTCTACCCTTGAAAACTGTCGCGATCCCCTATACTTGTGGGTTATCAAGACCTTTTTTCTAGCGCCGTTGCCGGGGAGGCATAGCTCTATTCTCTGAGTCACTTGGGATTTACGTCTGCTGATCACTATGAGGAATCCGAAAGATCCAAGAACTAAAGTCTTGCCCTCAACTACGAGGACAGGTAAGGAACTGCCATCTAGCTCTGCACTTGATTCACCTTCAGCTATGAGTAAGTTTGCGACACCACCTCCTGCTAGAAATTTTGATATGTCGCCTGTGCTTGATGATGCTACTTCTGCTATCCATGATGCTTGTGATGATGCTATGCTTGATACTGCTTTGCCACTGTTGGAAATATGCCCTAGAGGCAATAATAAAATGGTTATTATCATATTTCCTTGTTCATGATAATCGTCTATTGTTCATGCTATAATTGTATTAACAGGAAACAGTAATACATGTGTGAATAAATAGATCACAATGTGTCCCTAGCAAGCCTCTAGTTGGCTAGCTCGTTAGTCAATAGATGATCATGGTTTCCTGATCATGGGCATTAGATGTCATTGATAACGGGGTCACATCATTGGGAGAATGATGTGATGGACAAGACCCAATCCTAAGCCTAGCACTAGATCGTATTGTTCGTATGCTAATGCTTTTCTAATGTCAAGTATCTTTTCCTTCGACCGTGAGATTGTGCAACTCCCGGATACCGTAGGAGTGCTTTGGGTGTATCAAACGTCACAACGTAACTGGGTGACTATAAAGGTGCACTACGGGTACCTCCGAAAGTGTCTGTTGGGTTGGTACGAATCGAGATCGGGATTTGTCACTCCGTGTGACGGAGAGGTATCTATGGGCCCACTCGGTAGAACATCATCATGAGCTCAATGTGACTAAGGAGTTAGTCACGCGATGACGTGCTACGGAACGAGTAAAGAGACTTACCGGTAACGAGATTGAACAAGGTCTAGGTATACCGACGATCGAATCTCGGGCAAGTTCTATACCGACAGACAAAGGGAATCGTATACGGGATTGATTGAACCCTTGACATCGTGGTTCATCCGATGAGTTCATCGTGGAGCAAGTGGGAGCCATCATGGGTATCCAGACCCCGCTGATGGTTATTGGCCACAGAGGTGTCTCGGTCATGTCTGCCTGTCTCCCGAACCGGTAGGGTCTACACACTTAAGGTTCGATGACGCTAGGGTTATAGGGAATTGTTATACGAGGTTACCGAAAGTTGTTCATAGTCCCGTATGAGATCCCGGACATCACGAGGAGCTCCAGAATGGTCCGGAGGTAAAGATTGATATATAGGACGGATGGTATCGGATACCGGAAGTGTTTCGGGCATCACCGGTAACTTACCGGGACCACCGGGACCACTGGAGGTGGGCCCGGGGGACCACCGAAGGGGGCAACGACCCCGGGAGATAAGGTGGGACAAGTGGGGGTGGGAACCAGCCCCTAGGTGGGCTGGTGCGCCTCCCCACTCAGCCCATTGCGCAAGGGAGAGAAAAAAGGGGGGCAAACCCTAGGCCACGTGGGCCTAAGGCCCACCAGATGGTGCGCCACCCCCTCCTCCCCTTCTGGCCGCCGCACCTCCCATCTGGGGGGGGGGGGGCTGCCGCACCCCCTAGGGTGGGAACCCTAGGGGTGGAACTCCCTCTCCCCTCCCCCTATATATATCGGGCACTTTTGGCCATTGAAACACACAGTTTTTCCCTATCTCTCGGCGCAACCCTGCTCTTCTTCCTCCTCCTCTCCGCCGGTGCTTGGCGAAGCCCTGCCGGGAGACATCGTCTCTCCATCGACATCACGCCGTCGTGTTGCTGGAGTTCTTCCCCAATCTCTCCCTCCTCCTTGCTGGATCAAGGTGCAGGAGACGTCACCGGGCTGCACGTGTGTTGAACGCGGAGGTGCCGTTGTTCGGCACTAGATCGGAATCGCTACGAGTACGACTCCATCAACCGCGTTCTAGCAACGCTTCCTCTTAGCGATCTTCAAAGGTATGAAGATGCTCTTACCCCTCTCTCGTTGCTGGTCTCTCCATAGGAAGATCTGAATATGCGTAGGAAAATTTTGAATTTATGCTACTTTACCCAAAAGTGGCATCCGAGCCAGGTTTTCTATGCGTAGATTCTATGCACGAGTAGAACACAAAAGTTGTGGGCGATGATTTGTCAATTTGCTTGCTGCTACTAGTCTTATTCTTTTCCGGCGGTATTGTGGGATGAAGCGGCCCGGACCGACTTTACACATACACTTACGTGAGACTGGTTCCACCGACAGACATGCACACCGTGCATAAAGGTGGCTAGCGGGTGTCTGTCTCTCCTACTCTAGTCGGATTGGATTTGATGAAAAGGGTCCTTATGAAGGGTAAATAGCTTTGGCATATCATCGTTATGGCTGTCACGTAGGTAAGAAGGCGTTCTTGCTAGAAACCCAAATCAGCCACGTAAAACTTGCAACAACAATTAGCGGACGTCTAACTTGTTTTTGCAGGGTTTGACATGTGATGTGATATGGCCAAAGTTGTGATGTTGCATGTATGATGTATGAGATGATCATGTTATTGTAATAGGTTTCACGACTTGCATGTCGATGAGTATGACAACCGGCAGGAGCCATAGGAGTTGTCTTAATTTATTGTATGAGATGCAACGCCATGTGCTTACTACTTTTACTTCATTGCTAACGGTTAGCTATAGTAGTAGTGATAGTAGTAGTTGGCGTGACGACTTCACGGAGACACGATGATGGAGATCATGATGATGGAGATCATGGTGTCACGCCGGTGACGATGATGATCATGCGATGCCTGAAGATGGAGATCGAAAGAGCAAAGATGATAATGGCCATATCATGTCACTATATGATTGCATTGTGATGTTTATCATGTTTTACATCTTATTGCTTAGAACGACGGTAGCATAATAAGACGATCCCTCTTAAAATTTCGAGAACGTATTCCCCTAAGTGTGCACCGTTGCGAAGGTTCGTTGTCTCGAAGCACCACGCGATGATCGGGTGTGATAGATTCTAACGTTCGCATACAACGGGTGTAAGCCAGATTTACAAACGCGAAACACCTAGGTTGACTCGACGAGCTTAGCATGTACAGACATGACCTCGAATACAAGAGACTGAAAGGTCAAACATGAGTTGTATGGTTGAATACGATCAGCATGAAGTTGCTCACCATGGTGACTAGTCCGTCTCACGTGATGATCGGACACGGGTTAGTCAACATGGATCATGTATCACTTAGATGACTAGAGGGATGTCGATTTAAGTGGGAGTTCATACTTAATTTGATTAAATGAACTTAATTGTCATGAACTTAGTCTAAAAGTTGTCTTTATAAATATTGTAGATGTCCAACGTCAACCTCAATTCCAACGCATTCCTAGAGAAAAACAAGCTGAAAGATGATGGTAGCAACTATGCGGACTGGGTTCGCAACTTGAAGCTCATCCTTGAAGCAGCTAAAAAGGCTTATGTCCTTGATGCGCCGCTAGTTGACCCTCCCGCTCCCGCAGCAGCCTAGGACATTCTGAACGTCTGGCAAACGCGGAGTGATGACTACTCTCAGGTCAGGTGTGGCATGTTATACAGTTTAGAAACGGGGCTCCAAAGGCGTTTTGAGCAACACGGGGCATATGAGATGTTCCAGGAGCTGAAGCTAGTTTCTCAAGCTCATGCCCGTGTCGAGAGATATGAAGTCTCCGACAAGTTCTTCAACTGTAAGATGGAGGAGAACAGTTCTGTCAGCGAGCACATACTCAAAATGTCTGGGTTACACGGTCGTCTGACTTCACTTGGAGTCGAACTTCCGGATGATGCTATAATTGACAGAATCCTCCAGTCTCTCCCACCAAGCTACAAAGGCTTTGTGCTTAACTACAACATGCAAGGGATGGAGAAGACCATTCCCGAGTTGTACTCGATGCTCAAGTCTGCAGAAGTAGAAATCAAGAAAGAGCATCAAGTGTTGATGGTCAACAAGACCACTAGTTTCAAGAAAGGCAAGGGTAAGAAGAACTTCAAGAAAGACGGCAAAGCTGTTGCCGCACTCGGTAAGCTAGATGCCGGGAAGAAGAAAAAGAATGGACCCAAGCCTGAGACTGAGTGCTTCTATTGCAAGGGAAAGGGTCACTGGAAGCGGAACTGCCCCAAATACTTAGCGGACAAGAAGGCCGGCAACGTTAAAGGTATATGTGATATACATGTTATTGACGTGTACCTTACCAGCGCTCGTAGTAGCTCCTGGGTATTTGATATCGGTGCTGTTGCTCACATTTGCAACTCAAAACAGGAACTGCGGAATAAGCGGAGACTGGCCAAGGACGAGGTGACGATGCGCGTCAGGAATGGTTCAAAGGTCGATGTGATCGCCGTCGACACGCTACCTCTACATCTACCATCGGGATTAGTTTTAAACCTTAATAATTGTTATTTAGTACCAGCTTTAAGCATGAACATTGTATCAGGGTCTTGCTTAATGCGAGACGGCTACTCATTTAAGTCAGAGAATAATGGTTGTTCTATTTATATGAGTGATATGTTTTATGGTCATGCTCCGCTGGTGAATGGTTTATTCTTGATGAATCTCGATCGTGATGTTACACATATTCATAGTGTGAGTACCAAAAGATGCAAAGTTGATAATGATAGTCCCACATACTTGTGGCACTGCCGCCTTGGTCATATCGGCGTTAAGCGCATGAAGAAGCTCCATACTGATGGACTATTAGAGTCTCTTGACTTTGAATCATTTGACACATGCGAACCGTGCCTCATGGGCAAGATGACTAAGACTCCATTCTCAGGAATAATGGAGAGAGCAACCGACTTATTGGAAATAATACATACTGATGTGTGTGGTCCAATGAACGTTGAAGCTCGCGGTGGTTATCGTTATGTTCTCACTCTCACCGATGATTTGAGTAGGTATGGGTATATCTACTTGATGAAGCACAAATCTGAGACGTTTGAAAAGTTCAAGGAATTTCAGAGTGAGGTTGAGAATCAACGTGACAGAAAAAATTAAATGTCTACGATCTGATCGTGGAGGAGAATATTTGAGTCACGAGTTTGGCACACACCTAAGGAAGTGTGGAATCGTTTCACAACTGACATCGCCTGGCACACTGCAGCGCAATGGAGTGTCTGAATGTCGTAATCGCACTTTATTAGATATGGTACGATCTATGATGTCTCTCACCGACTTACCGCTATCATTTTGGGGATACGCATTAGAAACTGCAGCATTCACTTTAAATAGGGCACCGTCTAAATCCGTTGAGACGACACCGTATGAAGTGTGGTTTGGCAAGAAACCTAAGTTGTCGTTTCTTAAAGTTTGGGGCTGAGATGCTTATGTGAAGAAACTTCAACCAGAAAAGCTCGAACCCAAAGCGGAGAAATGCGTATTCATAGGATACCCTAAGGAAACTATTGGGTATACCTTCTATCATAGCTCCGAAGGTAAAACCTTTGTTGCCAAGAACGGATCCTTTCTAGAGAAAGAGTTTCTCTCGAAAGAAGTAAGTGGGAGGAAGGTAGAACTTGATGAGGTAATTACACCCCCTCTCGAACAGGAAAGTAGCGCAGCGCGGGAAGTTGTTCCTGTGGCGCCTACACCGGCTGAAGAGGAAGTTAATGATGATGATCATGAAGCTTCGGATCAAGTTACTACTGAACCGCGAAGGTCCACAAGGGCACGCTCCGCACCAGAGTGGTACGGCAACCCTGTGATGGAAATCATGTTGTTAGACAACGGTGAACCTTCGAACTATGAAGAAGCAATGGCGGGCCCGGATTCCAACAAATGGCTTGAGGCTATGAAATCCGAGATAGGATCCATGTATGAGAACAAAGTATGGACTTTGGTGGACTTGCCCGATGACCGGCGAGCCATAGAAAATAAATGGATCTTCAAGAAGAAGACTGATGCAAACGGTAATTCAACAAATTCAAGGAGTTGACTACAAAGAGACTTTCTCTCCAAATTCTCTCCAAATACGGTTTACAAAGCTCGACTTGTCGCAAAGGGTTTTCGACAAATTCAAGGAGTTGACTACGAAGAGACTTTCTCTCCCGTAGCGAAGCTGAAATCAGTTCGAATCATGTTAGCAATTGCCGCCTTTTATGATTATGAAATTTGGCAAATGGACGTCAAAACAGTGTTCCTTAACGGGAACCTTAAGGAAGAGTTGTATATGATGCAACCAGAAGGTTTTGTCGACCCTAAGGGTGCTAACAAAGTGTGCAAGCTCCAGCGCTCCATCTATGGGCTGGTGCAAGCATCTCGGAGTTGGAACATTTGCTTTAATGAGGTGATTAAAGCGTTTGGGTTCATACAGGTTTACGGAGAAGCCTGTCTGTACAAGAAAGTGAGTGGGAGATCTGTAGCTTTCCTCATACTGTATGTGGATGACATATTATTGATGGGGAATAATATAGAGATGTTGGAGAGCATAAAGGCCTATTTGAACAAGAGTTTTTCAATGAAGGACCTTGGAGAAGCTGCATATATATTAGGCATCAAGATCTATATAGATAGATCGAGACGCCTCATAGGTCTTTCGCAAAGTACATACCTTGACAAGATATTGAAGAAGTTCAATATGGAAAACTCAAAGAAAGGGTTCTTGCCAGTTTTGCAAGGTATGGGATTGAGTAAGACTCAGTCGCCGACCACGGCAGCAGATAGAGAGAAGATGAGTTTTGTCCCCTACGCTTCAGCCGTGGGCTCTCTAATGTATGCCATGCTGTGTACCAGACCTGATATAAACCTTGCCATAAGTTTGGTAGGGAGGTACCAAAGTGATCCCGGTACGGAACACTGGACAGCGGTCAAGAATATCCATAAGTACCTGAAAAGGACTAAGGAAATGTTTCTCGTTTATGGAGGTGACGAAGAGCTCGTCGTAAAGGGTTACGTCGACGCTAGCTTCGACACAGATCCGGATGACTCTAAGTCACAGACCGGATATGTATATGTGTTGAATGGTGGGGCAGTGAGCTGGTGCAGCAGCAAGCAAGAAGTCGTGGCAGCATCTACATGTGAAGCGGAGTACATAGCTGCTTCAGAAGCGGCTCATGAAGGAATTTGGATGAAGGAGCTCATCACCGACCTTGGAGTGGTTCCAAGCGCGTCGGGTCCTATGACACTCTTCTGTGATAACACTGGAGCCATTGCCATAGCCAAGGAGCCCAGGTTTCACCGGAAGACGAAGCACATCAAGCGCCGCTACAACTCCATCCAGGACCATGTCCAGAGTGGAGTGATAGATATTTGTAAAGTACACACGGATCTGAATATTGCAGACCCGTTGACTAAACCTCTTCCACGAGCAAAACATGATCAACACCATAATACTATGGGTGTTCGATACATCACAATGTAACTAGATTATTGACTCTAGTGCAAGTGGGAGACTATTGGAAATATGCCCTAGAGGCAATAATAAAATGGTTATTATCATATTTCCTTGTTCATGATAATCGTCTATTGTTCATGCTATAATTGTATTAACAGAAAACAATAATACATGTGTGAATAAATAGATCACAATGTGTCCCTAGCAAGCCTCTAGTTGGCTAGCTCGTTAGTCAATAGATGATCATGGTTTCCTGATCATGGTCATTAGATGTCATTGATAACGGGATCACATCATTGGGAGAATGATGTGATGGACAAGACCCAATCCTAAGCCTAGCACTAGATCGTATTGTTCGTATGCTAATGCTTTTCTAATGTCAAGTATCTTTTCCTTCGACCGTGAGATTGTGCAACTACCGGATACCGTAGGAGTGCTTTGGGTGTATCAAACGTCACAACGTAACTGGGTGACTATAAAGGTGCACTACGGGTACCTCCGAAAGTGTCTGTTGGGTTGGTACGAATCGAGATCGGGATTTGTCACTCCGTGTGACGGAGAGGTATCTCTGGGCCCACTCGATAGAACATCATCATGAGCTCAATGTGACTAAGGAGTTAGTCACGCGATGACGTGCTACGGAACGAGTAAAGAGACTTTCCGGTAACGAGATTGAACAAGGTATAGGTATACTGACGATCGAATCTCGGGCAAGTTCTATACCGACAGACAAAGGGAATCGTATACGGGATTGATTGAATCCTAGACATCGTGGTTCATCCGATGAGATCATCATGGAGCAAGTGGGAGCCACCATGGGTATCCAGACCCCGCTGATGGTTATTGGCCAGAGAGGTGTCTCGGTCATGTCTGCCTGTCTCCCGAACCGGTAGGGTCTACACACTTAAGGTTCGATGACGCTAGGGTTATAGGGAATTGTTATACGAGGTTACCGAAAGTTGTTCGGAGTCCCGGATGAGATCCCGGACATCACGAGGAGCTCCGGAATGGTCCGGAGGTAAAGATTGATATATAGGATGGATGGTTTCGGATACCGGAAGTGTTTCGGGCATCACCGGTAACGTACCGGGACCACCGGGACCACCGAAGGTGGCCCCGGGGGACCACCGAAGGGGGCAACGACCCCGGGAGATAAGGTGGGCCAAGTGGGGGTGGGAACCAGCCCCTAGGTGGGCTGGTGCGCCTCCCTACTCAGCCCATTGCGCAAGGGAGAGAAAAAAGGGGGGCAAACCCTAGGCCAGGTGGGCCTAAGGCCCACCAGATGGTGCGCCACCCCCTCCTCCCCTTCTGGCCGCCGCACCTCCCATCTGGGGGGGCTGCCGCACCCCCTAGGGTGGGAACCCTAGGGGTGGCACCCCCTCTCCCCTCCCCCTATATATATATCGGGCACTTTTGGCCATTGAGACACACGGTTTTTCCCTATCTCTCGGCGCAGCCCTGCTCTTCTTCCTCCTCCTCTCCGCCAGTGCTTTGCTAAGCCCTGTCGGGAGACTTCGTCTCTCCATCGACATCACGCCGTCGTGTTGCTGGAGTTCTTCCCCAACCTCTCCCTCCTTCTTGCTGGATCAAGGTGCGGGAGACGTCACCGGGCGGCACGTGTGTTGAACGCGGAGGTGCCGTTGTTCGGCACTAGATTGGAATCGCTACGAGTACGACTCCATCAACCGCGTTCTAGCAACGCTTCCGCTTAGCGATCTTCAAAGGTATGAAGATGCTCTTACCCCTCTCTCGTTGCTGGTCTCTCCATAGGAAGATCTGAATATGCGTAGGAAAATTTTGAATTTATGCTACGTTACCCAACAGCCACTAGGTGCATTCCTTGATGCACAAATTGCTAGAGTTGCTGCTAGATGTGATGATACTTCTAAAACTGCTGAGATTATTGAAGTAGAACCTGCTATTTCGCCTGTTAGAACTAGCTCTCCTAGATATGAATTGCCTGATATGCCTGAGGGATATGTTATGGAGGGAGAGATAGCTGAGGACTTAATAGCTTGTAAGGATAGCTATGATAAGAGTGTCGAACCCAATGAGGAGCAGAAGGATCTGACAAGTGGTTTTCAGCAAGGAAATATCTGCAAGCACTGAAATTGTCGGTAACAAGTGATTATGTGGTGAGATGTTTCGTAGCAAGCAACAAGTAACAAAAGTAGAAATGGTGCAGCAAAGTGGCCCAATCCCTTTTGTAGCAAGGGACAAGCCTAGACAAAGTCTTATAGGAGGAAAAACGCTCCCGAGGACACACGGGAATTTCTGTCATGCTAGTTTCCTCATGTTCATATGATTCACGTTCGTTACTTTGATAGTTTAATATGTGGGTGGACCGGCGCTTGGGTACTACCCTTACTTGGACAAGCATCCCACTTATGATGAACCCCTCTCGCAAGCATCCGCAACTACGAAAGAATAATTAAGACAAAGTCTAACCATAGCATTAAACTAGTGGATCCAAATCAGCCCCTTACGAAGCAACACATAAACTAGGGTTTAAGCTTCTGTCACTCTAGCAACCCATCATCTACTTACTACTTCCCAATGCCTTCCTCTAGGCCCAAATAATGGTGAATTGTTATGTAGTCGACGTTCACATAACACCACTACAGGAAAAACAACATACAACATATAAAATTACCGAACCAACACCAAATTCACATGACTACTATTAGCATGACTTATCCCATGTCCTCAGGAACAAAGTAACTACTCACAAAGCATAATCATATTCATGATCAGAGAGGTAATGAGTAGCATCAAGGATCTGAGCATAAACTCTTCCACCAAGTAATCCAACTAGCATCAACTACAAAGAGTAATCAACACTAATAGCAACCTTACAAGTACCAACCGGAGTCGCGAGACGGAGATTGGTTACAAGTGATGAACTAGGCTTTGGAGATGAGATGGTGCTGATGAAGATGTAGATGGTGACGAGCCCCCTCCGATGAGGGGACTGTTGGTGATGATGATGGCGACGATTTCCCCCTCCGGGAGGGAAGTTTCCCCGGCAGGATCGTCCTGCCGGAGCTCTAGATTGGTTCTGCTGAAGTTCCGCCTCGTGGCGGAGGCAAAACCACGAAAAAGCTCCTCCTTGATTTTTCCTGGACGAAACCCTCCATATAGAAAAAGAGGAGAGCAAGTGGGCCAGTGGGCTGCCCACAAGCCCTCATGGCGCGGCCTGGGGGGGTGGCCGCGCCGTGCAGGCTTGTGGGCACCCCCTGGTACCCCTCTGGCACTTCTTCGGCCCAGTATTTTTGATAAATCGGGAAAAAAAATCCTCGTTGATTTTTACGGTATTTGGAGTTGCGCATAATAGGTATCTCAACTTTGCTCCACTTTCAGGCCAGAGTTCCAGTTGCCGGCATTCTACCTCTTCATGTAAACCTTGCAAAATAAGAGAGAAAAGGCATAAGAATTGTACCGTGAAGTGAAATAACAGCCAAAGAAGCGATAAATAACAGCCAAAGAATTTGTCTTGGGATGCCTTGGGCATCCCCAAGCTTGAGCTCTTTCTACTCCTTATCTCTTTGTCCATGAGAACATCACCCAAAACTTTAAAACTTCACAACACAAAACTTAAACAGAAACTCGTGATAACATCAGCACAAGAAAACAAACTACCACTTCTTTTGGTACTGTAGCAAACTTGAATTCTATCTATATTGGTGTTGGGCTACTGTATTCTCACTTTTCGATGGCTAGTACCCCCCGATACTAACCATAGTTTCATCAAAACAAGCAACCAACTCAACAAAAAACAGAATCTGTCAAAAACAGACCAGTCTGAAGCAATCTGTATACTTCGTATACTTATGGCACCTCAAAAAATCTGAAAAATTACGAATGCCTTGACAAAATGCATATCAACCAGCATAAAAAAGAATCAACTCAAAATCTCTTTCTGAATAAAAATGAAAAATCATCTCATGAGCGAAAAGTTTCAGTCTTTTTCCAGCAGGATCAAACAACCATTACGAAGACTAGTCATAAAGGTTTTTCTTGGCTCAAACACAAAAAGTAACACAAAAACACAATCACAACAGAATTATGATGGTGTGGACGCAACAAAACAGAAAGAAAAAAAGATAAATTCATTGGGTTGCCTCCCAACAAGCGCTATTGTTTAACGCCCTGAGCTAGGCATAAAAGCAATAGAATCACGTATCATCGTCTTTGGTATTCAAACCATAAGTGGCCCTCATCATGGATTCATAAGGCAATCTTATTTTCTTTCTAGGAAAGTGTTCCATGCCCTTCCTTAAAGGAAATTGAAATCTAATATTCCCTTCCTTCATATCGATGATAGCACCGATAGTCCTTAAGAAAGGTCTACCAAGAATAATAGGGCATGTAGGACTGCAATCAATGTCAAACACAATGAAATCCACGGGTACATAGTTCCTATTTGCAATAATAAGAACATCATTGATCCTTCCCATGGGTTTCTTGACAGTAGAATCAGCAAGATGCAAATTAAGAGAACACTCTTCAATCTCATTAAAACCGACAACATCACATAAAGACTTTGGAATCGCGGAAATACTAGCACCCAAATCAAACAAAGCATTGCATTCATAGTTTTTGATTTTGTTTTTGTTAGTAGGTTCCCACTCATCATGAAGCTTTCTAGGGATAGAGAATTTCAATTCAAGTTTCTCTTCAAGAGATTTTATCATAGCTTCGACGATATGATCGGTAAAGGCCTTGTTTTGGCTATAAGCGTGTGGAGAGTTTAACATGGATTGCATCAAGGAAATGTATTCAATCAAGGAGCAACAATCGTAATTGAATTCCTTGAAATCCATAGTAGTAATTTCATTACTACTCAAAGTTTTAATATCTTCTACTCCACTTTCAATGCTTTTAGCATCAAGATAGATGGACTCCGAATCATTGGGACACTTTGTTGGGGAACGTCGCATGGGAAACAAAAATTTTCCTACGCGCACGAAGACCTATCATGGTGATGTCCATCTACGAGAGGGGATGAGTGATCTACGTACCCTTGTAGATCGTACAGCAGAAGCGTTAGTGAACGCGGTTGATGTAGTGGAACGTCCTCACGTCCCTCGATCCGCCCCGCGAATAATCCCGCGATCAGTCCCACGATCTAGTACCGAACGGACGGCACCTCCGCGTTCAGCACACGTACAGCTCGACGATGATCTCGGCCTTCTTGATCCAGCAAGAGAGACGGAGAGGTAGAAGAGTTCTCCGGCAGCGTGACGGCGCTCCGGAGGTTGGTGATGACCTTGTCTCAGCAGGGCTCCGCCCGAGCTCCGCAGAAACACGATCTAGAGGAAAAACCGTGGAGGTATGTGGTCGGGCTGCCGTGGAAAAGTCGTCTCAAATCAGCCCCCAAACCTCCGTATATATAGGTGGGAGGGAGGGGACCTTGCCTTGGGGCTCAAGGAGCCCCAAGGGGGTCGGCCGAGTCCAAGGGGGGAGGACTCCCCCCCCCCCCAAACCGAGTTGGACTTGGTTTGGTGGGTGGGAGTCCTTCCCTTCCTTCCCACCTCCCTTTTTTTTCTTTCTCTTTGATTTTTATCTCTATGGCACATAGGGCCCTTTTGGGCTGTCCCACCAGCCCACTAAGGGCTGGTGCGCCACCCTTATGGCCTATGGGCTTCCCCGGGGTGGGTTGCCCCCCCGGTGAACTCCCGGAACCCATTCGTCATTCCCGGTAACTCCGAAAAACCTTCCGGTAATCAAATGAGGTCATCCTATATATCAATCTTCGTTTCCGGACTATTCCGGAAACCCTCGTGACGTCCGTGATCTCATCCGGGACTCCGAATAACATTCGGTAACCAACCATATAACTCAAATACGCATAAAACAACGTCGAACCTTAAGTGTGCAGACCCTGCGGGTTCGAGAACTATGTAGACATGACCCGAGAGACTCCTCGGTAAATATCCAATAGCGGGACCTGGATGCCCATATTGGATCCTACATATTCCACGAAGATCTTATCGTTTGAACCTCAGTGCCAAGGATTCATATAATCCCGTATGTCATTCCCTTTGTCCTTCGGTATGTTACTTGCCCGAGATTCGATCGTCAGTATCCGTATACCTATTTCAATCTCGTTTACCGGCAAGTATCTTTACTCGTTCCGTAATACAAGATCCCGCAACTTACACTAAGTTGCATTGCTTGCAAGGCTTGTGTGTGATGTTGTATTACCGAGTGGGCCCCGAGATACCTCTCCGTCACACGGAGTGACAAATCCCAATCTTGATCCATACTAACTCAACTAACACCTTCGGAGATACCTGTAGAGCATCTTTATAGTCACCCAGTTACGTTGCGACGTTTGATACACACAAAGCATTCCTCCGGTGTCAGTGAGTTATATGATATCATGGTCATAGGAATAAATACTTGGCACGCAGAAAACAGTAGCAACAAAATGACACGATCAACATGTTACGTCTATTAGTTTGGGTCTAATCCATCACGTGATTCTCCTAATGACGTGATCCAGTTATCAAGCAACAACACCTTGTTCATAATCAGAAGACACTGACTATCTTTGATCAACTGGATAGCCAACTAGAGGCTTCCTAGGGACGGTGTTTTTTCTATGTATCCACACATGTAAATGAGTCTTCATTCAGTACAATTATAGCATGGATAATAAACGATTATCTTGATACAGGAATTATAATAATAACTATATTTATTATTGCCTCTAGGGCATAATTCCAACACACTTTTTAACCAAAGTTGATTCATATCCAGCCCCATAATCATTAGGTTTGACACAAGAAGAGGTTTAGTCAGCGGGTCTTCTACATTCAGATCCGTGTGCACTTTGCATATATTTACGTCCTCTCCCTCGACGTAGTTGCGGATGAGGTTGAAGCGTCGTTTGATGTGTCTGGTCTTCTTGTGAAACCGTGGTTCCTTTGCTAAGGCAATGGCACCAGTGTTGTCACAGAACAAGGTTATTGGATTCAGTGCGCTTGGCACCACTCCAAGATCCGTCATGAACTGCTTCATCCAGACACCCTCCTTAGCCGCCTCCGAGGCAGCCATGTACTCCGCTTCACATGTAGAATCTGCTACGACGCTTTGCTTGGAACTGCGCCAGCTTACCGCACCCCCATTAAGAATAAATACGTATCCGGTTTGTGACTTAGAGTCGTCTGGATCTGTGTCAAAGCTTGCATCGACGTAAGCTTTTACGGCGAGCTCTTCGTCACCTCCATACACGAGAAACATCTCCTTAGTCCTTTTCAGGTACTTCAGGATATTCTTGACCGCTGTCCAGTGATCCACTCCTGGATTACTCTGGAACCTACCTGCCATACTTATGGCCAGGCTAACATCCGGTCTAGTGCACAGTATCGCATACATGATAGAACCTATGGCTGAAGCATAGGGAACGGAGCGCATATGCTCTCTATCTTCATCAGTTGCTGGGCACTGAGTCTTACTCAATCTCGTACCTTGTAGAACTGGCAAGAACCCTTTCTTGGACTGTTCCATTTTGAACCTCTTCAAAACTTTATCAAGGTATGTGCTTTGTGAAAGTCCTATCAGGCGTTTTGATCTATCCCTATAGATCTTAATGCCTAGAATGTAAGCAGCTTCTCCTAGGTCCTTCATAGAGAAACTTTTATTCAAGTAATCCTTTACGCTCTCTAAAAACTCCACGTTGTTTCCAATCAGCAATATGTCATCCACATATAATATTAGAAACGCCACAAAGCTCCCACTCACTTTCTTGTAAATACAAGATTCTCCAACCACTTGTATAAACCCAAATGCTTTGATCACCTCATCAAAGCGTTTGTTCCAACTCCAAGATGCTTGCACCAGTCCATAAATGGATCGCTGGAGCTTGCACACCTTGTTAGCATTCTTAGGATCGACAAAACCTTCGGGTTGTATCATATACAACTCTTCCTTAAGGAAACCGTTAAGGAACGCCGTTTTGACATCCATCTGCCAGATCTCGTAATTGAAAAATGCAGCTATTGCTAACATGATTCTGACGGACTTAAGCATCGCTACGGGTGAGAATGTCTCATCGTAGTCAACTCCTTGAACTTGTGAAAAACCCTTCGCCACAAGTCGAGCTTTATAAACGGTCACATTGCTGTCAGCGTCCGTCTTCCTCTTAAAGATCCATTTGTTCTGAATAGCCTTGCGGCCCTCAGGTAGTACCTCCAAAGTCCACACTTTGTTCTCATACATGGATCCTATCTCGGATTTCATGGCCTCTAGCCATTTGTTGGAATCTGGGCCCACCATTGCTTCTTCATAATTTACAGGTTCATTGTTGTCTAACAACATGATTGATAAGACGGGATTACCGTACCACTCTGGAGCAGCACGTGGTCTCGTCGACCTGCGTGGTTCGACAGAAACTTGAACTGGAGCTTCATGATCATCATCATTAACTTCCTCCTCAACCGGTGTTGCAATGACAGAGGTTTCCCCTTGCCCTGCGCCACCATCCAGAGGGATGAGAGGTTCGACAACCTCGTCAAGTTCTATCTTCCTCCCACTCAATTCTCTCGAGAGAAACTCCTTCTCGAGAAAAGCTCCGTTTTTAGCAACAAACACTTTGCCCTCGGATTTGAGATTGAAGGTGTACCCAACTCTCTCTTTTGGGTAACCTATGAAGACGCACTTTTCCGCTTTGGGTTCCAGCTTTTCAGGCTGAAGCTTTTTGACATAAGCATCACATCCCCAAACTTTAAGAAACGACAACTTTGGCCTTTTGCCATACCACAGTTCGTATGGTGTCGTCTCAACGGATTTTGATGGTGCCCTATTTAAAGTGAATGCAGCTGTTTCTAATGCATAACCCCAAAATGATAACGGCAAATCAGTAAGAGACATCATAGATCGCACCATCTCTAATAGAGTACGATTACGACGTTCGGACACACCATTACGCTGTGGTGTTCCAGGCGGTGTTAACTGTGAAACAATTCCACATTGTCTTAAGTGAGTACCAAACTCGAAACTCAGATATTCACCCCCACGATCAGACCGTAGGAACTTGATCTTCTTGTTACGATGATTTTCCACTTCACTCTGAAATTGTTTGAACTTTTCAAATGTTTCAGACTTGTGCTTCATCAAGTAGACATAACCATATCTACTTAAATCATTAGTGAAGGTGAGAAAATAACGATATCCGCCGCGTGCCTCCACGCTCATCGGACCACACACATCGGTATGTATGATCTCCAACAAGTCACTTGCACGCTCCATTGTTCCGGAGAACGGAGTCTTAGTCATCTTGCCCATGAGGCATGGTTCGCACGTGTCAAGTGAATCAAAGTCAAGTGACTCCAAAAGTCCATCAGCATGGAGTTTCTTCATGCGCTTTACACCAATATGACCTAAGCGGCAGTGCCATAAAAATATGGCGCTATCATTGTTAACTCTAACTCTTTTGGTCTCAATGTTATGTATATGCGTATCGTTATCAAGATTCAATATGAACAATCCTCTCACATTCGGTGCATGACCATAAAAGATGTTACTCATAGAAATAGAACAACCATTATTCTCTGACTTAAAAGAGTAACCGTCTCGCAATAAACAAGATCGAGATATAATGTTCATGCTCAACGCAGGCACTAAATAACAATGATTTAAGTTCATCACTAATCCTGACGGTAACTGAAGTGACACTGTGCCGACGGCGATTGCATCAACCTTGGAACCATTTCCTACGCGCATCGTCACTTCATCTTTCGCCAGCCTTCGCCTATTCCGCAGTTCCTGTTTCGAGTTGCAAATATGAGCAACAGAACCGGTATCGAATACCGAGGCACTACTACGAGAGCCGGTTAAGTACACATCAATAACATGTATATCAAATATACCTAATTTTTCTTTGGCCGCCTTCTTATCTGCCAGATACTTGGGGCAATTGCGCTTCCAGTGACCCATACCCTTGCAATAGTAACACTCTGTTTCTGGCTTAGGTCCATCTTTGGGTTTCTTCGTCGGATTGGCAATAGGCTTGCCGCTCTTCTTTGAATTGCCCTTCTTGCCTTTGCCGTTTCTCTTGAAACTAGTGGTCTTATTCACCATCAACACTTGATGCTCTTTACGGAGTTCAGACTCTGCGACTTTCAGCATCGCAAACAACTCGCCGGGAGACTTGTTCATCCCTTGCATGTTGTAGTTCAACACAAAGCCTTTATAGCTTGGCGGCAGTGATTGAAGGATTCTGTCAGTGATAGCTTCTTGCGGGAGTTCAATCCCCAGCTCAGCTAGACGGTTTGAGTACCCAGACATTTTGAGCATATGTTCACTGACAGATGAGTTTTCCTCCATCTTGCAAGCATAGAATTTATCGGAGGTCTCATACCTCTCGATCCGGGCGTTCTTCTGAAAGATAAACTCCAACTCCTGGAACATCTCAAATGCTCCATGACGCTCAAAGCGACGTTGAAGTCCCGGTTCTAAGCCATACAAGACTGCACATTGAACTATTGAGTAGTCCTCCTTACGTGCTAACCAAGCGTTCTTAACATCCTGATCAGCCGTAGCGGGTGGTTCATCTCCTAACGCAGCATTAAGGACATAATCCTTCTTCCCAGCTTGTAAGATTAGCTTAAGATTACAAGCCCAGTCTACAAAGTTGCTTCCATCATCTTTCAACTTAGCTTTCTCTAGGAACGTATTAAAATTCAGGATGACTGTCGCGTGAGCCATGATCTACAACACAAATATATTCAAAGTGGACTTAGACTATGTTCAAGATAATTAGAGTTTAACTTAATCAAATTATTCGCTAAACTCCCACTCAAAAAGTACATCTCTCTAGTCATTTGAGTGGTTCATGATCCACTTACACTAGCTCAAGTCCGATCATCACGTGAGTTGAGTATAGTTTCAGTGGTAAGCATCCCTATGCTAATCATATCATCTATATGATTCATGATCGACCTTTCGGTCTCATGTGTTCCGAGGCCATGTCTGCACATGCTAGGCTCGTCTAGCTTAACCCGAGTGTTCCGCGTGCGCAACTGTTTTGCACCCGTTGTATGTGAACGTTGAGTCTATCACACCCTATCATCACGTGGTGTCTCGAAACGACGAACTGTAGCAACGGTGCACAGTCGGGGAGAACACAATTTCGTCTTGAAATTTTAGTGAGAGATCACCTCATAATGCTACCGTCGTTCTAAGCAAAATAAGGTGCATAAAAGGATTAACATCACATGCAATTCATAAGTGACATGATATGGCCATCATCACGTGCTTCTTGATCTCTATCACCAAAGCACCGGCACGATCTTCTTGTCACCGGCGCCACGCCATGATCTCCATCAACGTGTTGCCATCGGGGTTCTCGTGCTACTCATGCTATTACTACTAAAGCTACATCCTAGCAAAATAGTAAACGCATCTGCAAGCACAAACGTTAGTATAAAGACAACCCTATGGCTCCTGCCGGTTGCCGTACCATCGACGTGCAAGTCGATATTTTCTATTACAACATGATCATCTCATACATCCAATATATCACATCACATCGTTGGCCATATCACATCACAAGCATACCCTGCAAAAACAAGTTAGACGTCCTCTAATTTTGTTATTGCATGTTTTACGTGGTGACCATGGGTATCTAGTAGGATCGCATCTTACTTACGCAAACACCACAACGGAGATATATGAGTTGCTATTTAACCTCATCCAAGGACCTCCTCGGTCAAATCCGATTCAACTAAAGTTAGAGAAACCGACACTTGCCAGTCATCTTTGAGCAACGGGGTTACTCGTAGCGATGAAACCAGTCTCTCGTAGGCGTACGAGTAATGTCGGTCCAAGCCGCTTCAATCCAACAATACCGCGGAATCAAGAAAAGACTAAGGAGGGCAGCAAAACGCACATCACCGCCCACAAAAACTTTTGTGTTCTACTCGAGAAGACATCTACGCATGAACCTAGCTCATGATGCCACTGTTGGGGAACGTCGCATGGGAAACAAAAAAATTCCTACGCGCACGAAGACCTATCATGGTGATGTCCATCTACGAGAGGGGATGAGTGATCTACGTACCCTTGTAGATCGTACAGCAGAAGCGTTAGTGAACGCGGTTGATGTAGTGGAACGTCCTCACGTCCCTCGATCCGCCCCGCGAACAATCCCGCGATCAGTCCCACGATCTAGTACCGAACGGACGGCACCTCCGCGTTCAGCACACGTACAGCTCGACGATGATCTCGGCCTTCTTGATCCAGCAAGAGAGACGGAGAGGTAGAAGAGTTCTCCGGCAGCGTGACGGCGCTCCGGAGGTTGGTGATGACCTTGTCTCAGCAGGGCTCCGCCCGAGCTCCGCAGAAACGCGATCTAGAGGAAAAACCGTAGAGGTATGTGGTCGGGCTGCCGTGGAAAAGTCGTCTCAAATCAGCCCCAAAACCTCCGTATATATAGGTGGGAGGGAGGGGACCTTGCCTTGGGGCTCAAGGAGCCCCAAGGGGGTCGGCCGAGTCCAAGGGGGGAGGACTCCCCCCCAAACCGAGTTGGACTTGGTTTGGTGGGTGGGAGTCCTTCCCTTCCTTCCCACCTCCCTTTTTTTTTCTTTCTCTTTGATTTTTATCTCTATGGCGCATAGGGCCCTTTTGGGCTGTCCCACCAGCCCACTAAGGGCTGGTGCCCCACCCTTATGGCCTATGAGCTTCCCTGGGGTGGGTTGCCCCCCGGTGAACACCCGGAACCCATTCGTCATTCCCGGTACATTCCCGGTAACTCCGAAAAACCTTCCGGTAATCAAATGAGGTCATCCTATATATCAATCTTCGTTTCCGGACTATTCCGGAAACCCTCGTGACGTCCGTGATCTCATCCGGGACTCCGAATAACATTCGGTAACCAACCATATAACTCAAATATGCATAAAACAACGTTGAACCTTAAGTGTGCAGACCCTGCGGGTTCGAGAACTATGTAGACATGACCCGAGAGACTCCTCTGTCAATATCCAATAGCGGGACCTGGATGCCCATATTGGATCCTACATATTCCACGAAGATCTTATCGTTTGAACCTCAGTGCCAAGGATTCATATAATCCCGTATGTCATTCCCTTTGTCCTTCGGTATGTTACTTTCCCGAGATTCGATCATCAGTATCCGTATACCTATTTCAATCTCGTTTACCGGCAAGTCTCTTTACTCGTTCCGTAATACAAGATCCCGCAACTTACACTAAGTTGCATTGCTTGCAAGGCTTGTGTGTGATGTTGTATTACCGAGTGGGCCCCGCGATACCTCTCCGTCACACGGAGTGACAAATCCCAATCTTGATCCATACTAACTCAACTAACACCTTCGGAGATACCTGTAGAGCATCTTTATAGTCACCCAGTTACGTTGCGACGTTTGATACACACAAAGCATTCCTCCGGTGTCAGTGAGTTATATGATCTCATGGTCATAGGAATAAATACTTGGCACGCAGAAAACAGTAGCAACAAAATGACACGATCAACATGCTACGTCTATTAGTTTGGGTCTAATCCATCACGTGATTCTCCTAATGACGTGATCCAGTTATCAAGCAACAACACCTTGTTCATAATCAGAAGATACTGACTATCTTTGATCATCTGGATAGCCAACTAGAGGCTTGCTAGGGACGGTGTTTTGTCTATGTATCCACACATGTAAATGAGTTTTCATTCAATACAATTATAGCATGGATAATAAACGATTATCTTGATACATGAATTATAATAATAACTATATTTGTTATTGCCTCTAGGGCATAATTCCAACACACTTTTTAACCAAAGTTGATTCATATCCAGCCCCATAATCATTAGGTTTGACACAGGAAAACAAAGATTCAATGGGAGTCACACCACGCACTTTAAGATCTTCGTGATTCTTATCACGAGAACACGCCTTTTTAAGCCATTCATGTCTAGCACGAATTTGGGCGGTTCTTTCTTGGCTCTCAATCATGGAAACACGCATAGCTTTCAAAGTTTCATCCATGTTGATCTTGGGAGGAGCACATCTAACTTTCAAAGCATCAACATCACTAGACATTCTATCAACGCACTTAGCCAAATCGTCAATTTTGAGTAGCTTTTCCTCTATGGACGCATTGAAAATATTTTGAGAGTTGATGAACTCTTTGATATTATTCTCTAGATCAGAGGGTAATCTATTGTAATTTCCATGAGTATTGTTGTAGGAGTTGCCAAAATTATTAGAGGAGTTACTGGGAAAAGGCCTAGGAACATAGTTTCCTCTAAAAGCATTGTTGTTGCCAAAGTTATTCCTACCAACAAAATTAACATCCAAGCTAGCGTTGCTATTCTCAATCAAAGAAGACAAGGGCATATCAATAGGATCTAAAGGAGCACTTCTACTAGCAACCAAATTCATTAACTCATCCATCTTAGCACTGAACGAGTTAATTTCTTCTATAGCGTGTACCTTCTTACTAGTAGGTGACCTTTCAGTGTGCCATTGAGAGTAGTTCGTCATGATGTTGTCTAGGAGATTTGTGGCCTCCCCTAACATGATTACGATGAACATTTGACCTGATCCGGAGTCCAAGATATTTCTAGAAGCGAAATTCAAGCCAGCGTAAAAGATTTGAATAATCATCCAAAGACTCAAGCCATGAGCGGGACAATTTCTAATCATTAATTTCATTCTCTCCCAAGATTGTGCAACATGTTCATGATCAAGTTGCTTGAAATTCATGATATCATTATGGAGAGAGATGATCTTAGCCGGCGGAAAATACTTGGATATATAAGCATCTTTGCACTTATCCCAAGAATCGATACTATTTTTGGGCAAAGAAGAAAACCATGTTTTTGCGCGATCTCGCAACGAGAAAGGAAAAAGCTTCAATTTAATCATGTCATTATCCACATCTTTCTTCTTTTGCATATCGCAAAGCTCAATGAAGGTATTGAGATGGGATGCGACATCTTCACTAGGAAGGCCGGAGAATTGCTCTTTCATAACAAGATTCAGCAAAGTGGCATTGATTTCGTATGACTCCGCACTAGTGGCGGGAGCAATCGGAGTACTAATAAAATCATTATTATTAGTATTCGAGAAGTCACAAAGTTTGGTGTTTTCATTCATGGTGACTTCGGCAAGCATGCAAGCACACAAGCGAAAAAAGAGCAAGCGAGAAAAAGGGCGAACAAAATGGTAAACGAGAAAGGCAAGTTGGTGAAGTGGGGGAGAGGAAAACGAAAGGCAACTGGCAAACAAAGTAAATGCAAGCGATGAGTTTGCGACACCTACTTGGATGAGTTCTTGACTTGATCTTCCTCCCCGGCAACGGCGCCAGAAATTCTTCTTGCTACTTCTCAAACAACAGCGCCAGAAATTGACACGTTGTCGGAGACTTGCTTGCGTTGGTTTTTCCCTTGAAGAGGAAAGGGTGATGCAGCAAAGGAGCAGTAAGTATTTACCTTAGTTTGAGAACCAAGGTATCAATCCAGTAGGAGGGTCTCGTCAAGTCCAGAGTACCTGCGCAAACACAAACGAGCTTGCACCCAACGCTTCAAAGGGGTTGTCAATCCCTTCAAGATTGTTTGCAAAGTGAGATCTGAAGGCGGAAAGTGCAACGAAGTAAAAAGTGTAAGGCTGAAAATATAGTGTGGAGTAGACCCGGGGGCCATAGTGTTCACTAGAGGCTTCTCTCAAAATAGCAAATATCACGATGGGTGAACAAATTACTGTCGAGCAATTGATAGAACCGTGCAAAGTCATGACAATATCTAAGGCAATGATCATACATATAGGCATCATGTCCAAGACAAGTAGACCGATACTTTCTGCATCTACTACTATTACTCCACATATCGACCGCTATCCAGCATGCATCTAATGTATTGAGTTCATGACGAACAGAGTAACGCCTTAAGCAAGATGACATGATGTAGATGGATAATCTCAAACCAATGATGAAAACCCCATCTTTTTACCCTTGATGGCAACAACATGATGCGTGCCTCACTACCCCTTCTGTCACTGGGTGAGGTCACCGCATGGTACAAACCCAAAACCAAGCACATCTCCCATTGCAAGAATCATAGATCTAGTTGGACAAACAAAACCCACAACTCAAAGAGAATTACAAGGATATGAAATCATGCATAAGAGAGATCATAAGAAACTCAAATAAGATTCATAGATAATCTGATCATAAATCCACAATTCATCGGATCTCGACAAACACACCGCAAAAGAAGATTACATCGGATAGATCTCCATGAAGATCATGGAGAACTTTGTATTGAAGATCCAAGAGAGAGAAGAAGCCATCTAGTTACTAGCTATGGATCCATAGGTCTATGGTGAACTACTCACGCATCATCGGAGAGGTCATGGTGTTGATGAAGAAGCCCTCCGTATCCGAATCCCACCTCCGACAGGGCACCAGAACGTGCCCAAGATGGGATCTTGCGAAGACAGAAGCTTGCGGCGGTGGAAAAGTACTTTCGATGATCTCTTGATTTTTTGTGGAATTTTTGGGGATATATAGGTGCAAAACCTAGGGCAAAGGGGCCTCAGGGAGCCCACAAGCCAGGGGGCCGCGACCTCCCCCTGGCCGCGCCATGAGGGCTTGTGGGGTCCCTGGTGGGCCCCTATCCTGATTCTCCGGCTCTCCTATCCTTTTCTGTTCCGGAAAAAATCTTTTTGGCAGTTTCATTCAGTTTCGACTCCGTTCAAAATCCTCCTCTGAAAGGGGTCAAAAACATGGAAAAAACAGGAACTGGCACTTGGCACTGAGTTAATAAGTTAGTCCCAAAAAATATATAAAAGGCATGCAAAACATCCAAAGTTTGACAAGATAATAGCATGAAACCATCAAAAATTATAGATATGTTGGCGACGTATCAACCACCTCGCGTGCCTCCCGGACTCCGTTTTCTTGCGGAGTATTCCTTCTGGTCGGGAAAAAATCATTGTATATTATCCCGAAAGGTCTGACCCTCGTATCACGCAAATTTCCTCTATTTTCGTTTTGAGCTGTTGTGTAGACAGATCTAGATCGCTATGGCATCCCCAAAAGCTCCGAAGGACAAGTTCTTCGAGAAGGTCATCAATCCCTACCTCGCAGGAGTGCTGCAACACCCTCAATCTATCGAGATGCATGAGCGGGTGCTGCACATCCATGATGTTGAGGGGCCCAAGAAGACCGGAAGCATGGAGGCGAGGCTCGAAGCAATGGAGCAACAAGTCTTCAAGTGCCAAGGGATGGTGGAACGCGGACTCAACGTCAACCACATGATGATCACATAGTTCGCAAACAAGCACAAGATCAATGCCAATGACATCAGGAAACACCTTTCCAGGTTCTATGATAGAATTGATCACCTCCAAGCCCAGATCTATGACCTGCAGAACCAAAACTATGAGTATGAGTATAGATTTAAATCAATACGGTTGGCTACAGATTTGAGGATTTTGGAGACTCGATCATCTTTCCATTATGGAGCACCTATGCCTTGGAAGACGGAGGATCAAACCAAGGTTGCAACAACTCCACCACCATCACCTCCAAAGGAAGACAACTAAGCACGGGTATGGGTAATCCCCTTGGTTTGTGCCAAGCTTGGGGGAGTTTCCATGGTATCGTATCACCATCACATCTTTTGCCTTTACCTTTTCTTAGTTCGATCCTTTTTGGTTTTATCTTTCTCTAGTAGAATAAAGTTCTTAGTGTTTTAGGCTTGAGTTTTGTTTTGTGTCACCCCCGATGTATTCGAGTTCGTGAGTCATACAATAAAGAGTGTTTTAGTTAAGGCCTTGCCTCATGCCATGATCAAGAGAATGAGAAAATAACAAAATCAAGAAAGATCATGTAATGATCTTATGGGAAGTGATGGCTTCACATATAAAAATAATGTTGATTGAATCTTGTTGAGGGTGGACAAACGTAGACCTTGGTCATTGTTGTAATTATTAGGAAGTGATAAAGAAGGAGAGGTTCACATATGAATATATCATCTTTCACACCATCTATGATTGTGAACACTCACTAAACTATTACATGCTTAGAAGTAGATGTTGGACAAGGAAGACAACATAATGAATTGTGTTTGCTTGGTTCCGAACAATGTTATATGACTAGAGATCCCTTAGCATGTGACGATTGCTTCCACCTCAGATTAGCCAAAACTTCCGCACTAAGTAGAGATACTTGATACATCTCCGTCGTATCTACTTTTCCAAACTCTTTTGCCCTTGTTTTGGACTCCAATTTGCATGATTTGAATGGAACTAACCCGGACTAACGTTGTTTTCAGCAAAATTGCCATGGTGTTGTTTTTGCGCAGAAATAAAAGTTCTCGGAATGACCTGGAAATTTACGAGGAGTTTTTGTGGAATATATAAAAAATACTAGCGCAAGAATCAACCGGAGAAGTGGAGCGTGGATCCCACAAGACCACCAGGCGCGGGCCCCCCTGGCCGCGCCTAGCATGCTTGTGGGGCCCACGTTGTTCCACCGCCTCCAATCTAGCTCTATTTAGTCCCTTTCATCCGGAAAAAAAATCAAGGAGAAGAGTTCATCGCGTTTTACGATACGGAGGCGCCGCCACCACCTGTTCTTCCTCTGGAGGGTAGATCTGGAGTCTGTTCTGGCTCCAGAGAGGGGAGATCGTCACCATCGTCATCACCAACCTTCCTTCATCGCCTATTCCATGATGCTCATCACCGTTCGTGAGTAATCTCATTGTAGGCTTGCTGGACGGTGATGGGTTGGATGAGATCTATCATGTAATCGAGTTAGTTTTGACGGGTATTGATCCCTAGTATCCACTATGTTCTGAGATTGATGTTGCTACTACCTTTCCATGCTTAATGCTTGTCACTAGGGCCCGAGTGCCATGATTTTAGGTCTGAACCTATTATGTTCTCATCAATATATGTGTGTTCTTGATCCTATCTTGCAAGTTGTAGTCACCTACTATGTGTTATGACCAGGCAACCCTGGAGTGACAATAGCCGGAACCACTCCCGGAGATGACCATAGTATGAGGAGTTCATGTATTCACTAAGTGTTAATGCGTTGGTCCGGTTCTCTATTAAAAGGAGAACCTTAGTATCCCGTAGGTTCCATTAGGACCCCGCTGCCACGGGACGGATGGACAATAGATGTCATGCAAGTTCTTTTCCCTAAGCACGTATGACTACATACGGAATACATGCCTACATTACATTGACGAACTGGAGCTAGTTACTTATCTCTCTGTGTTATAACTGTTGCATGATGAATACCATCCGGCATAATTATCCATCACCGATCCAATGCCTACGAGTTTTTCCTACTGGTTACTGTTGCTACTGTTGCTATCATATTACTCTGCTACTGATACTTTTCTACAGATACTTAGTCTTTTAGGTGTGGTTGAATTGACAACTCAACTGCTAATACTTGGGAATATTATTTGGCTTCCCCTTGTGTCGAATCAATAAATTTGGGTTGAATACTCTACCCTTGAAAACTGTCGCGATCCCCTATACTTGTGGGTTATCAAGACCTTTTTTCTAGCGCCGTTGCCGGGGAGGCATAGCTCTATTCTCTGAGTCACTTGGGATTTACGTCTGCTGATCACTATGAGGAATCCGAAAGATCCAAGAACTAAAGTCTTGCCCTCAACTACGAGGACAGGTAAGGAACTGCCATCTAGCTCTGCACTTGATTCACCTTCAGCTATGAGTAAGTTTGCGACACCACCTCCTGCTAGAAATTTTGATATGTCGCCTGTGCTTGATGATGCTACTTCTGCTATCCATGATGCTTGTGATGATGCTATGCTTGATACTGCTTTGCCACTGTTGGAAATATGCCCTAGAGGCAATAATAAAATGGTTATTATCATATTTCCTTGTTCATGATAATCGTCTATTGTTCATGCTATAATTGTATTAACAGGAAACAATAATACATGTGTGAATAAATAGATCACAATGTGTCCCTAGCAAGCCTCTAGTTGGCTAGCTCGTTAGTCAATAGATGATCATGGTTTCCTGATCATGGGCATTAGATGTCATTGATAACGGGGTCACATCATTGGGAGAATGATGTGATGGACAAGACCCAATCCTAAGCCTAGCACTAGATCGTATTGTTCGTATGCTAATGCTTTTCTAATGTCAAGTATCTTTTCCTTCGACCGTGAGATTGTGCAACTCCCGGATACCGTAGGAGTGCTTTGGGTGTATCAAACGTCACAACGTAACTGGGTGATTATAAAGGTGCACTACGGGTACCTCCGAAAGTGTCTGTTGGGTTGGTACGAATCGAGATCGGGATTTGTCACTCCGTGTGACGGAGAGGTATCTATGGGCCCACTCGGTAGAACATCATCATGAGCTCAATGTGACTAAGGAGTTAGTCACGCGATGACGTGCTACGGAACGAGTAAAGAGACTTACCGGTAACGAGATTGAACAAGGTCTAGGTATACCGACGATCGAATCTCGGGCAAGTTCTATACCGACAGACAAAGGGAATCGTATACGGGATTGATTGAATCCTTGACATCGTGGTTCATCCGATGAGATCATCGTGGAGCAAGTGGGAGCCATCATGGGTATCCAGACCCCGCTGATGGTTATTGGCCAGAGAGGTGTCTCGGTCATGTCTGCCTGTCTCCCGAACCGGTAGGGTCTACACACTTAAGGTTCGATGACGCTAGGGTTATAGGGAATTGTTATACGAGGTTACCGAAAGTTGTTCATAGTCCCGTATGAGATCCCGGACATCACGAGGAGCTCCAGAATGGTCCGGAGGTAAAGATTGATATATAGGACGGATGGTATCGGATACCGGAAGTGTTTCGGGAAGGGGGCAACGACCCCGGGAGATAAGGTGGGCCAAGTGGGGGTGGGAACCAGCCCCTAGGTGGGCTGGTGCACCTCCCCACTCAGCCCATTGCGCAAGGGAGAGAAAAAAGGGGGGCAAACCCTAGGCCAGGTGGGCCTAAGGCCCACCAGATGGTGCGCCACCCCCTCCTCCCCTTCTGGCCGCCGCACCTCCCATCTGGGGGGGGGGGCTGCCGCACCCCCTAGGGTGGGAACCCTAGGGGTGGAACCCCCTCTCCCCTCCCCCTATATATATCGGGCACTTTTGGCCATTGAGACACACAGTTTTTCCCTATCTCTCGGCGCAGCCCTGCTCTTCTTCCTCCTCCTCTCCACCGGTGCTTGGCGAAGCCCTGCCGGGAGACATCGTCTCTCCATCGACATCACGCCGTCGTGTTGCTGGAGTTCTTCCCCAATCTCTCCCTCCTCCTTGCTGGATCAAGGTGCGGGAGACGTCACCGGGCTGCACGTGTGTTGAACGCGGAGGTGCTGTTGTTCGGCACTAGATCGGAATCGCTACGAGTACGACTCCATCAACCGCGTTCTAGCAACGCTTCCTCTTAGCGATCTTCAAAGGTATGAAGATGCTCTTACCCCTCTCTCGTTGCTGGTCTCTCCATAGGAAGATCTGAATATGCGTAGGAAAATTTTGAATTTATGCTACTTTACCCAAAAGTGGCATCCGAGCCAGGTTTTCTATGCGTAGATTCTATGCACGAGTAGAACACAAAAGTTGTGGGCGATGATTTGTCAATTTGCTTGCTGCTACTAGTCTTATTCTTTTCCGGCGGTATTGTGGGATGAAGCGGCCCGGACCGACTTTACACATACACTTACGTGAGACTGGTTCCACCGACAGACATGCACACCGTGCATAAAGGTGGCTAGCGGGTGTCTGTCTCTCCTACTCTAGTCGGATTGGATTTGATGAAAAGGGTCCTTATGAAGGGTAAATAGCTTTGGCATATCATCGTTATGGCTGTCACGTAGGTAAGAAGGCGTTCTTGCTAGAAACCCAAATCAGCCACGTAAAACTTGCAACAACAATTAGCGGACGTCTAACTTGTTTTTGCAGGGTTTGACATGTGATGTGATATGGCCAAAGTTGTGATGTTGCATGTATGATGTATGAGATGATCATGTTATTGTAATAGGTTTCACGACTTGCATGTCGATGAGTATGACAACCGGCAGGAGCCATAGGAGTTGTCTTAATTTATTGTATGAGATACAACGCCATGTGCTTACTACTTTTACTTCATTGCTAACGGTTAGCTATAGTAGTAGTGATAGTAGTAGTTGGCGTGACGACTTCACGGAGACACGATGATGGAGATCATGATGATGGAGATCATGGTGTCACGCCGGTGACGATGATGATCATGCGATGCCTGAAGATGGAGATCGAAAGAGCAAAGATGATAATGGCCATATCATGTCACTATATGATTGCATTGTGATGTTTATCATGTTTTACATCTTATTGCTTAGAACGACGGTAGCATAATAAGACGATCCCTCTTAAAATTTCGAGAACGTATTCCCCTAAGTGTGCACCCTTGCGAAGGTTCGTTGTCTCGAAGCACCACGCGATGATCGGGTGTGATAGATTCTAACGTTCGCATACAACGGGTGTAAGCCAGATTTACAAACGCGAAACACCTAGGTTGACTCGACGAGCTTAGCATGTACAGACATGACCTCGAATACAAGAGACTGAAAGGTCAAACATGAGTTGTATGGTTGAATACGATCAGCATGAAGTTGCTCACCATGGTGACTAGTCCGTCTCACGTGATGATCGGACACGGGTTAGTCAACATGGATCATGTATCACTTAGATGACTAGAGGGATGTCGATTTAAGTGGGAGTTCATACTTAATTTGATTAAATGAACTTAATTGTCATGAACTTAGTCTAAAAGTTGTCTTTATAAATATTGTAGATGTCCAACGTCAACCTCAATTCCAACGCATTCCTAGAGAAAAACAAGCTGAAAGATGATGGTAGCAACTATGCGGACTGGGTTCGCAACTTGAAGCTCATCCTTGAAGCAGCTAAAAAGGCTTATGTCCTTGATGCGCCGCTAGTTGACCCTCCCGCTCCCGCAGCAGCCTAGGACATTCTGAACGTCTGGCAAACGCGGAGTGATGACTACTCTCAGGTCAGGTGTGGCATGTTATACAGTTTAGAAACGGGGCTCCAAAGGCGTTTTGAGCAACACGGGGCATATGAGATGTTCCAGGAGCTGAAGCTAGTTTTTCAAGCTCATGCCCGTGTCGAGAGATATGAAGTCTCCGACAAGTTCTTCAACTGTAAGATGGAGGAGAACAGTTCTGTCAGCGAGCACATACTCAAAATGTCTGGGTTACACGGTCGTCTGACTTCACTTGGAGTCGAACTTCCGGATGATGCTATAATTGACAGAATCCTCCAGTCTCTCCCACCAAGCTACAAAGGCTTTGTGCTTAACTACAACATGCAAGGGATGGAGAAGACCATTCCCGAGTTGTACTCGATGCTCAAGTCTGCAGAAGTAGAAATCAAGAAAGAGCATCAAGTGTTGATGGTCAACAAGACCACTAGTTTCAAGAAAGGCAAGGGTAAGAAGAACTTCAAGAAAGACGGCAAAGCTGTTGCCGCACTCGGTAAGCTAGATGCCGGGAAGAAGAAAAAGAATGGACCCAAGCCTGAGACTGAGTGCTTCTATTGCAAGGGAAAGGGTCACTGGAAGCGGAACTGCCCCAAATACTTAGCGGACAAGAAGGCCGGCAACGTTAAAGGTATATGTGATATACATGTTATTGATGTGTACCTTACCAGCGCTCGTAGTAGCTCCTGGGTATTTGATACCGGTGATGTTGCTCACATTTGCAACTCAAAACAGGAACTGCGGAATAAGCGGAGACTGGCCAAGGACGAGGTGACGATGCGCGTCAGGAATGGTTCAAAGGTCGATGTGATCGCCGTCGACACGCTACCTCTACATCTACCATCGGGATTAGTTTTAAACCTTAATAATTGTTATTTAGTACCAGCTTTAAGCATGAACATTGTATCAGGGTCTTGCTTAATGCGAGACGGCTACTCATTTAAGTCAGAGAATAATGGTTGTTCTATTTATATGAGTGATATGTTTTATGGTCATGCTCCGCTGGTGAATGGTTTATTCTTGATGAATCTCGATCGTGATGTTACACATATTCATAGTGTGAGTACCAAAAGATGCAAAGTTGATAATGATAGTCCCACATACTTGTGGCACTGCCGCCTTGGTCATATCGGCGTTAAGCGCATGAAGAAGCTCCATACTGATGGACTATTAGAGTCTCTTGACTTTGAATCATTTGACACATGCGAACCGTGCCTCATGGGCAAGATGACTAAGACTCCATTCTCAGGAATAATGGAGAGAGCAACCGACTTATTGGAAATAATACATACTGATGTGTGTGGTCCAATGAACGTTGAAGCTCGCGGTGGTTATCGTTATGTTCTCACTCTCACCGATGATTTGAGTAGGTATGGGTATATCTACTTGATGAAGCACAAATCTGAGACGTTTGAAAAGTTCAAGGAATTTCAGAGTGAGGTTGAGAATCAACGTGACAGAAAAAATTAAATGTCTACGATCTGATCGTGGAGGAGAATATTTGAGTCACGAGTTTGGCACACACCTAAGGAAGTGTGGAATCGTTTCACAACTGACATCGCCTGGCACACTGCAGCGCAATGGAGTGTCTGAACGTCGTAATCGCACTTTATTAGATATGGTACGATCTATGATGTCTCTCACCGACTTACCGCTATCATTTTGGGGATACGCATTAGAAACTGCAGCATTCACTTTAAATAGGGCACCGTCTAAATCCGTTGAGACGACACCGTATGAAGTGTGGTTTGGCAAGAAACCTAAGTTGTCGTTTCTTAAAGTTTGGGGCTGAGATGCTTATGTGAAGAAACTTCAACCAGAAAAGCTCGAACCCAAAGCGGAGAAATGCGTATTCATAGGATACCCTAAGGAAACTATTGGGTATACCTTCTATCATAGATCCGAAGGTAAAACCTTTGTTTCCAAGAACGGATCCTTTCTAGAGAAAGAGTTTCTCTCGAAAGAAGTAAGTGGGAGGAAGGTAGAACTTGATGAGGTAATTACACCCCCTCTCGAACAGGAAAGTAGCGCAGCGCGGGAAGTTGTTCCTGTGGCGCCTACACCGGCTGAAGAGGAAGTTAATGATGATGATCATGAAGCTTCGGATCAAGTTACTACTGAACCGCGAAGGTCCACAAGGGCACGCTCCGCACCAGAGTGGTACGGCAACCCTGTGATGGAAATCATGTTGTTAGACAACGGTGAACCTTCGAACTATGAAGAAGCAATGGCGGGCCCGGATTCCAACAAATGGCTTGAGGCTATGAAATCCGAGATAGGATCCATGTATGAGAACAAAGTATGGACTTTGGTGGACTTGCCCGATGACCGGCGAGCCATAGAAAATAAATGGATCTTCAAGAAGAAGACTGATGCAAACGGTAATTCAACAAATTCAAGGAGTTGACTACAAAGAGACTTCCTCTCCAAATTCTCTCCAAATACGGTTTACAAAGCTCGACTTGTCGCAAAGGGTTTTCGACAAATTCAAGGAGTTGACTACGAAGAGACTTTCTCTCCCGTAGCGAAGCTGAAATCAGTTCAAATCATGTTAGCAATTGCCGCCTTTTATGATTATGAAATTTGGCAAATGGACGTCAAAACAGTGTTCCTTAACGGGAACCTTAAGGAAGAGTTGTATATGATGCAACCAGAAGGTTTTGTCGACCCTAAGGGTGCTAACAAAGTGTGCAAGCTCCAGCGCTCCATCTATGGGCTGGTGCAAGCATCTCGGAGTTGGAACATTTGCTTTAATGAGGTGATTAAAACGTTTGGGTTCATACAGGTTTACGGAGAAGCCTGTCTGTACAAGAAAGTGAGTGGGAGATCTGTAGCTTTCCTCATACTGTATGTGGATGACATATTATTGATGGGGAATAATATACAGATGTTGGAGAGCATAAAGGCCTATTTGAACAAGAGTTTTTCAATGAAGGACCTTGGAGAAGCTGCATATATATTAGGCATCAAGATCTATATAGATAGATCGAGACGCCTCATAGGTCTTTCGCAAAGTACATACCTTGACAAGATATTGAAGAAGTTCAATATGGAAAACTCAAAGAAAGGGTTCTTGCCAGTTTTGCAAGGTATGAGATTGAGTAAGACTCAGTCGCCGACCACGGCAGCAGATAGAGAGAAGATGAGTTCTGTCCCCTACGCTTCAGCCGTGGGCTCTCTAATGTATGCCATGCTGTGTACCAGACCTGATATCAACCTTGCCATAAGTTTGGTAGGGAGGTACCAAAGTGATCCCGGTACGGAACACTGGACAGCGGTCAAGAATATCCATAAGTACCTGAAAAGGACTAAGGAAATGTTTCTCGTTTATGGAGGTGACGAAGAGCTCGTCGTAAAGGGTTACGTCGACGCTAGCTTCGACACAGATCCGGATGACTCTAAGTCACAGACCGGATATGTATATGTGTTGAATGGTGGGGCAGTGAGCTGGTGCAGCAGCAAGCAAGAAGTCGTGGCAGCATCTACATGTGAAGCGGAGTACATAGCTGCTTCAGAAGCGGCTCATGAAGGAATTTGGATGAAGGAGCTCATCACCGACCTTGGAGTGGTTCCAAGCGCGTCGGGTCCTATGACACTCTTCTGTGATAACACTGGAGCCATTGCCATAGCCAAGGAGCCCAGGTTTCACCGGAAGACGAAGCACATCAAGCGCCGCTACAACTCCATCCAGGACCATGTCCAGAGTGGAGTGATAGATATTTGTAAAGTACACACGGATCTGAATATTGCACACCCGTTGACTAAACCTCTTCCACGAGCAAAACATGATCAACACCATAATACTATGGGTGTTCGATACATCACAATGTAACTAGATTATTGACTCTAGTGCAAGTGGGAGACTATTGGAAATATGCCCTAGAGGCAATAATAAAATGGTTATTATCATATTTCCTTGTTCATGATAATCGTCTATTGTTCATGCTATAATTGTATTAACAGAAAACAATAATACATGTGTGAATAAATAGATCACAATGTGTCCCTAGCAAGCCTCTAGTTGGCTAGCTCGTTAGTCAATAGATGATCATGGTTTCCTGATCATGGTCATTAGATGTCATTGATAACGGGATCACATCATTGGGAGAATGATGTGATGGACAAGACCCAATCCTAAGCCTAGCACTAGATCGTATTGTTCGTATGCTAATGCTTTTCTAATGTCAAGTATCTTTTCCTTCGACCGTGAGATTGTGCAACTACCGGATACCGTAGGAGTGCTTTGGGTGTATCAAACGTCACAACGTAACTGGGTGACTATAAAGGTGCACTACGGGTACCTCCGAAAGTGTCTGTTGGGTTGGTACGAATCGAGATCGGGATTTGTCACTCCGTGTGACGGAGAGGTATCTCTGGGCCCACTCGATAGAACATCATCATGAGCTCAATGTGACTAAGGAGTTAGTCACGCGATGACGTGCTACGGAACGAGTAAAGAGACTTTCCGGTAACGAGATTGAACAAGGTATAGGTATACTGACGATCGAATCTCGGGCAAGTTCTATACCGACAGACAAAGGGAATCGTATACGGGATTGATTGAATCCTTGACATCGTGGTTCATCCGATGAGATCATCATGGAGCAAGTGGGAGCCACCATGGGTATCCAGACCCCGCTGATGGTTATTGGCCAGAGAGGTGTCTCGGTCATGTCTGCCTGTCTCCCGAACCGGTAGGGTCTACACACTTAAGGTTCGATGACGCTAGGGTTATAGGGAATTGTTATACGAGGTTACCGAAAGTTGTTCGGAGTCCCGGATGAGATCCCGGACGTCACGAGGAGCTCCGGAATGGTCCGGAGGTAAAGATTGATATATAGGATGGATGGTTTCGGATACCGGAAGTGTTTCGGGCATCACCGGTAACGTACCGGGACCACCGGGACCACCGAAGGTGGCCCCGGGGGACCACCAAAGGGGGCAACGACCCCGGGAGATAAGGTGCGCCAAGTGGGGGTGGGAACCAGCCCCTAGGTGGGCTGGTGCGCCTCCCTACTCAGCCCATTGCGCAAGGGAGAGAAAAAAGGGGGGCAAACCCTAGGCCAGGTGGGCCTAAGGCCCACCAGATGGTGCGCCACCCCCTCCTCCCCTTCTGGCCGCCGCACCTCCCATCTGGGGGGGCTGCCGCACCCCCTAGGGTGGGAACCCTAGGGGTGGCACCCCCTCTCCCCTCCCCCTATATATATATCGGGCACTTTTGGCCATTGAGACACACGGTTTTTCCCTATCTCTCGGCGCAGCCCTGCTCTTCTTCCTCCTCCTCTCCACCGGTGCTTTGCTAAGCCCTGCCGGGAGACTTCGTCTCTCCATCGACATCACGCCGTCGTGTTGCTGGAGTTCTTCCCCAACCTCTCCCTCCTTCTTGCTGGATCAAGGTGCGGGAGACGTCACCGGGCGGCACGTGTGTTGAACGCGGAGGTGCCGTTGTTCGGCACTAGATTGGAATCGCTACGAGTACGACTCCATCAACCGCGTTCTAGCAACGCTTCCGCTTAGCGATCTTCAAAGGTATGAAGATGCTCTTACCCCTCTCTCGTTGCTGGTCTCTCCATAGGAAGATCTGAATATGCGTAGGAAAATTTTGAATTTATGCTACGTTACCCAACAGCCACTAGGTGCATTCCTTGATGCACAAATTGCTAGAGTTGCTGCTAGATGTGATGATACTTCTGAAACTGCTGAGATTATTGAAGTAGAACCTGCTATTTCGCCTGTTAGAACTAGCTCTCCTAGATATGAATTGCCTGATATGCCTGAGGGATATGTTATGGAGGGAGAGATAGCTGAGGACTTAATAGCTTGTAAGGATAGCTATGATAAGAGTGTCGAACCCAATGAGGAGCAGAAGGATCTGACAAGTGGTTTTCAGCAAGGAAATATCTGCAAGCACTGAAATTGTCGGTAACAAGTGATTATGTGGTGAGATGTTTCGTAGCAAGCAACAAGTAACAAAAGTAGAAATGGTGCAGCAAAGTGGCCCAATCCCTTTTGTAGCAAGGGACAAGCCTAGACAAAGTCTTATAGGAGGAAAAACGCTCCCGAGGACACACGGGAATTTCTGTCATGCTAGTTTCCTCATGTTCATATGATTCACGTTCGTTACTTTGATAGTTTAATATGTGGGTGGACCGGCGCTTGGGTACTACCCTTACTTGGACAAGCATCCCACTTATGATGAACCCCTCTCGCAAGCATCCGCAACTACGAAAGAATAATTAAGACAAAGTCTAACCATAGCATTAAACTAGTGGATCCAAATCAGCCCCTTACGAAGCAACGCATAAACTAGGGTTTAAGCTTCTGTCACTCTAGCAACCCATCATCTACTTACTACTTCCCAATGCCTTCCTCTAGGCCCAAATAATGGTGAATTGTTATGTAGTCGACGTTCACATAACACCACTACAGGAAAAACAACATACAACATATAAAATTACCGAACCAACACCAAATTCACATGACTACTATTAGCATGACTTATCCCATGTCCTCAGGAACAAAAGTAACTACTCACAAAGCATAATCATATTCATGATCAGAGAGGTAATGAGTAGCATCAAGGATCTGAGCATAAACTCTTCCACCAAGTAATCCAACTAGCATCAACTACAAAGAGTAATCAACACTAATAGCAACCTTACAAGTACCAACCGGAGTCGCGAGACGGAGATTGGTTACAAGTGATGAACTAGGCTTTGGAGATGAGATGGTGCTGATGAAGATGTAGATGGTGACGAGCCCCCTCCGATGAGGGGACTGTTGGTGATGATGATGGCGACGATTTCCCCCTCCGGGAGGGAAGTTTCCTCGGCAGGATCGTCCTGCCGGAGCTCTAGATTGGTTCTGCTGAAGTTCCGCCTCGTGGCGGAGGCAAAACCACGAAAAAGCTCCTCCTTGATTTTTCCTGGACGAAACCCTCCATATAGAAAAAGAGGAGAGCAAGTGGGCCAGTGGGCTGCCCACAAGCCCTCATGGCGCGGCCTGGGGGGGTGGCCGCGCCGTGCAGGCTTGTGGGCACCCCCTGGTACCCCTCTGGCACTTCTTCGGCCCAGTATTTTTGATAAATCGGGAAAAAATATCCTCGTTGATTTTTACGGCATTTGGAGTTGCGCATAATAGGTATCTCAACTTTGCTCCACTTTCAGGCCAGAGTTCCAGTTGCCGGCATTCTACCTCTTCATGTAAACCTTGCAAAATAAGAGAGAAAAGGCATAAGAATTGTACCGTGAAGTGAAATAACAGCCAAAGAAGCGATAAATATCAACATGAACACATGATGCAAAATGGACGTATCATTCTACTACTTCTCTGAAAAATATTTCCCTGCCCATAAGAAGCAAGCTGCCTTGCAGGAAATATACAACTTTGTGCAAGTTGAAGAAGAGAGTCTCCCACAAGCTTGGGGAGGCTTGTCCAGCTATTGAATGCTTTGCCCGATCACCCTCTTGAGAAGAATGAAATACTTGATATCTTCTATAATGGACTAACCGATGCAGCTAAGGACCACCTAGATAGTTGTGCCGGTTGTGTTTTTAGGGAACGAACTATAGAACAAGCGGAGATCCTATTGAATAATATCTTGTGCAATGAGAATGCTTGGACTATTCCCGAACCACTGCCAAAGCCAACTCCGAAGAAAAGAGGTATTCTATTCCTCAGTCCTGAAGATATGCAAGAAGCTAAGAAATCTATGAAAGAGAAAGGCATTAAATCTGAAGATGTCAAAAATCTACCACCTATCAAAGAGATCCATGGTCTTGATAACCCGATACAGGTAGTAGAGGTAAATTCTCTTCGTAGATTCGATGAGAGTGGTATTCCTTTTGATAAACCTGCTAGCTTATGCCAGGATGAATTTGATAACTTTGTTGCCAAACAACAAAGTTTCAATGATTATGTTAGCAGACAATTGGAATAGAATGCTCGTATGCTTAGTCATTTAAGTGCTTGTGTGGACAGAAATGTCAATGATCTTAAGATTTTGAGTAAACGTGCCTCTATGGTTACTACTCAAGTAGAACGAGTACTTAAGGCTCAGAATGACTTGCTCAATGAGTTGAATGACAATTCTGTCAGAGTCGTCACTACAGACGGTAGAATGACCCAGGAACCTTTGTATCCTGAGGGTCATCCTAAGAGAATTGAACAAGATTCTCAAGGAATTAGCACTGATGCACCTAGTCATGCTAGGAAGAAGAAGAAAGATGATAGGAACTTGCACGCTAGCAACCCTGTTGCTGCTACACCCGAGAATCCAAACGATGTCTGTGTTTCTGATGCCGAAACACAATCTGGTGATGAACATGAGCCTAATGATAATATCAATAGTGATGTTCATGTTGATGCTCAACCTAGCAGTGATAAGGATGTGGAGATTGAACCTGTTGATCTTGATAATCCACAACCTAAGAATAGGAGATACGATAAGAATGACTTCATTGCTAGGAAGCATGGTAAAGAAAGGGAACCATGGGTTCAGAAACCCATGCCCTTTCCTCCCAAACCATCCAAGAAAAAGGATGATGAGGATTTTGAGAGATTTATTGAAATGATTAGACCTGTTTTTCTGCAAATGCGTTTGACATATATGCTCAAAATGTCTCCGTATGCTAAGTACATGAAGGATATTGTTACTAATAAGAGGAGGATACCTGAGGTTGAGATTTCCACCATGCTTGCTAACTATACCTTCAAGGGTGGAACTCCTAAGAAACTAGGTGATCCCGGAGTGCCCACTATACCTTACTCCATTAAAGGAAACTACGTTAGAACTGCTTTATGCGACCTTGGAGCCGGTGTTAGTGTTATGCCTCTCTCTCTTTATCGTAGGCTTGAACTGGATAAGTAGACACCCGCTGAAATCTCTCTGCAAATGGCCGACAAATCAACTGCTTTCCCTATCGGCATTTGCGAGGATGTGCCTGTTGTGGTTGCTAACGTCACTATCTTAACAGACTTTGTTATTCTGTATATTCCCGAGGATGATGTCATGGTGGTCATCCTTGGAAGACCCTATTTAAACACTGCAGGGGCTGTTATTGATTGCAACAAAGGAAATGTCACTTTCCATGTCAACGGTAATGAGCATATGGTGCACTTTCCGAAGAAACAATATCAAGTACACTGCATCAATGCTATCGAAAAAACATCATTGATTCTTATTGGGAGCTTTGAATGCCCTATACCTACTCTTAAGATGAAGTATGATTTGCTTGTTGGGGATATGCACATCCCCATTGAGGTAACCTAGTGACTATTCGAAAATTCTCCGTTCTTTTTATGCGATTCGAAAAAGTTTGTCAAGGAGACTTGATCAACCTCATTGACGGATTTCTTTCAATGACCATGAGATTGATGAATCGAGGAGTCACAAACATCTGTTTTAAGCTTTCACCTTCTGTTGCTTAAAAGAAAAATGATAGATTTAGCTTTAGTGTCTCCTGTTTTCTGCTTTTTGCATCCCGTAGAAAAGTATCCCGAAAATAAAAGTTCTCCGAATGTCCTAAAAATCAAGTATGATTTTTTCTGGAATTTTTGAAAAATTCTGAGACGGAGAGCTAGTCAGGGGGCTGCACCAGTGGGCCACAAGCCCTCGAGGCGCGGGCACCCCCCTCGCCGTGCCTACCTGGCTTGTGGGGCCCACGTGTCCCCCCTCCACTTATTCCAGGTCCCATCTCCTTCTCCTACCTCCAGAAAATATCGTTTCGCAGCTCAAACCCGTGTTCTTGCTCTTCTTGTTGCAATTTTCGATCTCCTTGTGCAAATCCCCATTTGCCAAACTGTTTTGGGGAAATTGCTCCTTGGTATGTGACTCCTCTATTGGTCCAATTAGTTTTTTCTCTAGTGCCTTATTCGTTGCGTTTGCTGCCTTGGTGACCCTGTTCTTGAGCTTTGCAAGCTAATTTTAGCTGGTCCCAAGTAGTTTTGATGCGTGATATGGCCTTTAGGCACTTGTAGGAGTAGTTGCTATGAGTTTCGTTGAGCCTTGTTCACTTTTCTTTTAAGTCAGTGAAAATTTCAAAAAGGGAAGATGTTTAGGAGAAACTATCATGGTGGTTCCTCAAGCAAGAGGTGTCCCCGTCTCGCGATTCAGGAGCCCGATCCTTACCAACCGAGGAACGCACAGGTACAACCATGTGAATGGCCTTCTGATGAATTCATGATTTCCGCGGGTTTCAAAGACGAGTTTGATACACTTGTTCACAATGTTGGACTTGAAGAATTCATCTCTGATAAATGTGAACAATATACTACTCTCACTGCATCTTTTGTTCGTAGATTCAAATTTTCAGCTGGCCGTGACACATCCGTACTGTTTGATCTCTCCGACAAATCGTACACCATGGATTTAGAGGATTTCAATAGAATTTGCAAGATACCTGATTGTGGTAGTCTCAATAATCCTCCTAAATCTTTGGTTAGAGATTTTTTTCTCTAGTATGACTGTTGTTGAAACTAGAGATATTACGCAGGCTACCATGGGGAGCATTCATTTTCCTGCCTTGCATTACTTTGCCCTCTTCATAGGTAGATGCATTAACAACGAGATTGAGCATTGTCACCTCTGCGCACCTGACCTTAATATTCTTAAGAGCGCAGTAACGGGTGATAGAAGTTTCAACATGGGATCTATAATAGCAAGGGGGCTGCATAATAATGCTAATGAAGGGGATTTCTTTGGTGGGATCTATGCCACTCACATAGCAAATTTTCTTGGAGTACCCATCCGCGAAGGAGATCCCCCGCTCCATACAGCTTTCCTTGATCGTGCCGCTATGACACGCTATCAGTTCCTTGAGATAGATAATGAATCCCTCCTATACCGGTTAATATTTAACCGACAACGTGTTTTCCATATTACCCTTCCTGCTCCTGCCTTCTTTGACTTTCAGGTAAAACGGAGATATTACATAACCACACGAGAGTCGGAGGAGTATGAGAGGGAGGCAAAGGCTGCTCGCCTCCGTGAGGCAGCTATTCAGGCGGTAGCAGCAGCGCTCCCGTACAACCCCCATTATGATTTTGGGTATCGCTCGGACCAGCCATGGGAGTAGACCAACTTAGGCCAAAAGCCTAAGCTTGGGGGAGTACGTGTTTCTCACCGACTTTATATTCATGCTTACACTTTCACTTTGTTAGTCGATGTTCACACTTTGCCACTATATCATCCATGCTAGTGTATTTCTTTTTCTCGTTTTCTTCTCGTGTGTTTGTCTAGTTTGAGAAAACCCAAAAAGATTTCTCGTTCTTCTTTTGCTTGTTGGGAGCTTTCCCGTGTAAATAGTTTTCTTTTTCTTCGGGTCAAGGTAGAAGACCATGGTTACAATGTTTAGTGGCTCTCGCATGCATATCTGTTTATCTGTCAAAGAGCCATATTACTTTGTCTTCTCCTTTGTGTTTGCTTGCAGATTCCAGCTTAGTCCAATGCATGAGCACTCTTATTATTGTTCACATCATTCGGCCGTGCAAGTGAAAGGCAATAATGACGATATATGATGAAGTGACTGAGCCTGGAAAAGCTGGTATGAACTCGATCTATTTTGTTTTTGTAAATATGACTACCTCATCATTTCCAGAATCAACTTTGTTGTGAGAGAAACATGTTTGCAATGACAACTTAGAGATCATAGTTTCTGATGCCATGCTTAATTAGCTAGGAGCTTATAATGGTTTGTCTTGGATGCCAACATGAATTTCGAGATGCTTATGATGTAGTATGATAGGATGGTATCCTCCTTTGAATGATTCAAGTGGCTTGACTTGGCACATGTTCACCCATGTAGTTGAAACAAAATCAACATAGCCTCTATGATATTCATGTTCATGGTGATTTATGTCCTACTCATGCTTGCACTCAATGTTGGTTAATCTCAATGCATATTGATGACTGTTGTCGCTCTCTAGTTCGTCGCTTCCCAGTCTTTTGCTAGCCTTCACTTGTACTAAGCGGGAATACTGCTTGTGCATCCACTTCCATAAACCCAAAGTTGTTCCATATGACTCCACCATACCTACCAATATGCGGTATCTACCTGCCGTTCCAAGTAAATTTGCATGTTCCACTCTCTAAACCTTCAAGAAATAATCTGTTTTGTATGCCCGAACCGCTCATGTGGTGACAGGGGGCTATCAGTATCTTCCGTGCTAGGCGTGTTATCCTCGATATGTGTTTATTAACTATCACTCACGAGAAAGGGGCCGGTAATTGGAATGCCCAGCTCCATGCTCAAATCGAAAAGATAATTGCAAACAAAACTCCCCCTGGATTGATGTTGGTATGGATGACACCCTAGTATTCGGCTAGTCATGGAGTGTGATTGATCGGTGGTGGGGGAGTCAAAACTTTACTTTTCTATTTGGGAACTGCCTATAGTATGTGTAGCATGGAAGATGGTGAAAACTCTTGGTCATTGCATTCACAATGAAAGCATACCACCCAAAATTATTTATTTCTGTCTTCAAAGCTTGAGCTCTGGCACCTCTGGAAATCAATGCTTCCCTCTGCGAGGGGCCTATCTATTTATGTTTCTGTTGAGTCATCCTCTTCTTATAAAAGCACCAATTAGAGAGCACCTCTGTCATTTTTATGCTTTACTTTTGACTGATGTTGAGTATGACTGTGACTGGATCTTCTTTGCCATGAATTACAATATTTACTCAGCCCTTGGTCTTTGAAGGTGCTCTACATTTATGTTTTGCGGTCTTAGAAAGAGCTAGCGAGATACCATCTGTTCGTACTGCTTCATGATTGTTTTGATTGAAGTGTTGACGTTTGAAACTTATTATTATTGCTTGCTAGTTGATTATGCCATTGATACGAGTTTACCGTGAGACCTAGATGTCATTTGCTTATGTGGTTTGCTTGCGATCTTGCTGAAACTCTGGATATGAGTTAGACATAGTTGCAACAACAAGATCAAACAAAGTTCGTAAAAGTTTTTCTTTTGTCTCTTTCAGTTTGTCAACTGAATTGCTTGAGGACAAGCAAGGTTTTAAGCTTGGGGGATTTGATACGTCTCCGTCGTATCTACTTTCCAAACTCTCTTGCCCTTGTTTTGGACTCTAATTTGCATGATTTGAATGGAACTAGCCCGGACTAATGCTGTTTTCATCAGAATTGCCATGGTGTTGTTTTTGCGCAGAAATAAAAGTTCTCGGAATGACGTGGAAATTTACGAGGATTTTTTGTGGAACATATAAAAAATACTGGCGCAAGAATCAACCAGAGAAGTGGAGCGTGGATCCCACAAACTCACCAGGCGCGGCCCCCCTGGCCGCGCCTAGCAGGCTTGTGGGGCCCACGTTGCTCCACCGCTTCCAATCCCAGCTCTATTTAGTCCCTTTCGTCCGGAAAAAAATCAAGGAGAAGAGTTCATCGCGCTTTACGATACGGAGGTGCCACCACCACCTGTTCTTCCTCTGGAGGGCGGATCTGGATTCCGTTCTGTGCTCCGGAGAGGGGAGATCGTCGCCATCGTCATCACCAACCTTCCTTCATCGCCAATTCCATGATGATCTTCACTGTTCGTGAGTAATCTCATCATAGGCTTGCTGGACAGTGAAGGGTCTGATGAGATCTATCATGTAATCGAGTTAGTTTTGACGGGGGTTGATCACTAGTATCCACTATGTTGTGAGATTGATGTTGCTACTACTTTGCCATGCTTAATGCTTGTCACTAGGGCCCGAGTGCCATGATTTCAGGTCTGAACCTATTATGTTCTCGTCAATATATGTGTGTTCTTGATCCTATCTTGCAAGTTGTAGTCACCTACTATGTGTTATGACCCGGCAACCCCGGAGTGACAATAGACGGAACCACTCCCGGAGATGACCATAGTATGAGGAGTTCATGTATTCACTAAGTGTTAATGCGTTGGTCCGGTTTCCTATTAAAAGGAGAACCTTAATATCCCGTAGTTTCCATTAGGACCCCGTTGCCACGGGAGGGATGTACAATAGATGTCATGCAAGTTCCTTCCCCTAAGCACGTATGACTACATACATAATACATGCCTACATTACATTGACGAACTGGAGCTAGTTACTTATCTCTCCGTGTTATAATTGTTGCATGATGAATACCATCCGGCATAATTATCCATCACCGATCCAATGCCTACGAGTTTTTCCAACTGGTTACGGTTGCTACTGTTTCTATCATATTACTCTGCTACTCATACTTTTCTACAGATACTAAGTCTTTCAGGTCTGGTTGAATTGACAACTCAACTGCTAATACTTGAGAATATTCTTTGGCTTCCCCTTGTGTCGAATCAATAAATTTGGGTTGAATACTCTACCCTCAAAAACTGTCGCGATCCCCTATACTTGTGGGTTATCAATAGTACTTGTGCATCCACAAACCTTCAACCCCAGTTTTGCCATGAGAGTCCACCATACCTACCTATGGATTGAACAAGATCCCTCAAGTAAGTTGTCATCGGTGCAAGCAATAAAAATTGCTCCCTAAATATGTATGAACTATTAGTATGTGGAAAATAAGCTTTGTACGGACCTTTGATGATGAAGACATAAAAGCGACAGACTGCATAATAAAGTTCTTTATCACAGGAAGCAATATAAAGTGACGTTCCTTCACACTAAGAGGACACACATCCAAACCTCAAAAGCGCATGACAACCTCTGCTTCCCTCTGCGAAGGGCCTATCTTGTATCTTTACTTTTTTCCCTTGAAAGAGTCATGGTGATCTACACCAATTCCTTATTTCGCCTTTATCTTGGCTAACGTCACATGCTAGGGAAAGATCTATATTCATATGTCAACTTGGAGGTAAGTATTCATGAATTATTATTGTTGACATTACCCTTGAGGTAAGTAGTTGGGAGGCGAAACTATAAGCCCCTATCTTTCTCTTTGGCCGACTGAAACTTTGATCTCATAAGTACCACGTGAGTTGTAGAAATTGTAGAAGACGAAAGGATGATTGAGTATGTGAATTTTCTATACAAGCTCTCATTTGACTCTTTCCGATGTTATAATAAATTGCAATTGCTTCAATGACTAAAGGATATTGGTTGTTAATTCTCAATAAGGTTCTTGATCCTTACTTTACTTTGTGAAGGAATTGTCACTTTAGCATGAGAGATTATATGATGGTATTGTTGTTCTGAGTATGATCATGATGTCTGCATGTCCGTATCTTGTTTTGTCGACACCTCTCTCTCTAAACATGTGGGCATATTTATTGATCTCGGCTTTCACTTCACGGTACAATACTTATGCCTTTTCTCTCTTATTTTGCGAGGTTTACATGAAGAGGGAGAATGCCGGCAGCTGGAATTCTGGCCTGAAAAAGGAGCAAGTTTGAGATACCTATTCCGCGCAACTACAAAAGCCATGAAAATCAACGAGGAATCATTTTGGAATTTATAAAAAATACTGGGCCGAAGAAGTACCAGAGGGGAGCCAGCAGGAGGCCACAAGCCTGCTAGGCGCGCCCCCTGGCCACGCCTAGGGGGCTTGTGGGCTCCCTGTTGGCCCACTGGCGCCCCTCTTTTGCTATAAGGAGGGTTTGTTCGAGAAAAAAATCGAGAGGAGGCTTTCGGGAGGAATCGCCGCCGCCACGAGGCGGAACTTGAGCAGAACCAATCTAGAGCTCCGGCTGGGTCGTCCTGCCGGGGAAACTTCCCTCCCGGAGGGGGAAATCTTCGCCATCGTCATCACCAACACTCCTCTCATCGGAGGGACTCATCACCATCAACATCTTCATCAACACCATCTCATCTCCAAACCCTAGTTCATCTCTTGTAACCAATCTCCGTCTCGCGACTCCGATTGGTACTTGTAAGGTTTCTAGTAGTGTTAATTACTCTTTGTAGTTGATGCTAGTTGGATTACTTGGTGGAAGATTATATGTTCAGATCTTTGATGCTACTCATTACCTCTCTGGTCATGAATATGATTATGCTTTGTGTGTAGTCACTTTTGTTCCCGAGGACATGGGATAAGTCATGCTATAAGTAGTCATGTCAATTTGGTATTTGTTCGATATTTTGATGTGTTGTATGTTGTCTCTCCTCTAGTGGTGTTATGTGAACATCGACTACATAACACTTCACCGTTATTTGGGCCTAGAGGAAGGCATTGGGAAGTAGTAAGTAGATGATGGGTTGGTAGAGTGACAGAAGCTTAAACCCTAGTTTATGCGTTGCTTCGTAAGGGGCTGATTTGGATCCATTAGTTTAATGCTATGGTTAGACTTTGTCTTAATTCTTCTTTCGTAGTTGCGGATGCTTGCGAGAGGGGTTAACCATAAGTGGGATGCTTGTCCAAGTAAGGGTAGTACCCAAGCACCGGTCCACCCACATATCAAACTATCAAAGTACCGAACGCGATTCATATGAACTTGACGAAAACTAGCTTGACAGAAATTCCCATGTGTCCTCGGGAGCGTTTTACCTCCTATAAGAGTTTCTCCAAGCTTGTCCCTTGCTACAAAATGGATTGGGCCACTTTTCTGCACCTTTGTTACCGTTGTTACTTGCTACTTGCTACGAATCATCTTGTCACACAACTACTTGTTACCGATAATTTCAGTGCTTGCAGAGATTACTTTGCTGAAAACCACTTGTCAGATCCTTCTGCTCCTCGTTGGGTTCGACACTCTTCCTTACCGAAAGGACTACGATAGAGCCCCTATACTTGTGGGTCATCACCCCTCTCCCCTTCCCCCTATATATATAGATGGGGAGAGAGGGCTGCAACACACCAAGGCCACGACGCAGCCCTGTCTCTACCACATATCAGTTTTCTCCTCTAGATCAGGTCCTGTATTGCTTGGCGAAGCCTGATGACCCACAAGTATAGGGGATCAATCGTAGTCCTTTCGATAAGTAAGAGTGTCAAACCCAACGAGGAGCAGAAGGATCTGACAAGTGGTTTTCAACAAGGTAAAATCTGCAGGCACTGAAATTGTCGGTAACAAGTGATTGTGTGGTGAGATGATTAGTAGCAAGCAACAAGTAACAAAAGTAGAAACGGTGCAGAAAAGTGGCCCAATCCCTTTTGTAGAAAGGGACAAGCCTGGACAAAGTCTTATAGGAGAAAAAACGCTCCCGAGGACAGACGGGAATTTATGTCATGCTAGTTTCATCATGTTCATATGATTCTCGTTCGTTACTTTGATAGTTTGATATGTGGGTGGACCGGCGCTTGGGTACTGCCCTCACTTGGTCAAAGCATCCCACTTATGATTAACCCCTCTCGCAAGCATCCACAACTACGAAAGAAGAATTAAGACAAATCTAACCATAGCATTAAACTAGTGGATCCAAATCAGCCCCTTACGAAGCAACGCATAAACTAGGGTTTAAGCTTCTGTCACTCTAGCAACCCATCATCTACTTACTACTTCCTAATGCCTTCCTCTAGGCCCAAATAATGGTGAAGTGTTATGTAGTCGACGTTCACATAACACCACTAGAGGAAAAACAACATACAACATATCAAAATACCGAACGAATACCAAATTCACATGACTATTATTAGCATGACTTATCCCATGTCCTCAGGAACAAAAGTAACTACTCACAAAGCATAATCATACTCATGATCAGAGAGGTAATGAGTACCATCAAGGATCTGAACATAAACTCTTCCACAAAATAATCCAACTAGCATCAACTACAAAGAGTAATCAACACTACTAGCAACCTTACAAGTACCAATCGGAGTCGCGGGACGGAGATTGGTTACAAGTGATGAACTAGGGTTTGGAGATGAGATGGTGCTGATGACGATGTTGATGGTGACGATTCCCCTCCGATGAGAGGAGTGTTGGTGATGACGATGGCGATGATTTCTCCCTCCGGGAGGGAAGTTTCCCCGGCAGGATCGTCCTGTCGGATATCTAGATTGGTTGTGCTCAAGTTCCGCCTCATGGTGGCTGCGAATCCACGAAAAATCTCCTCCTTGATTTTTTCCTGGACGAAACCCTCCATATAGCAAAAGAGGGGGGCCAGTGGGCTAGTGGGCTGCCCACAAGCCCCCATGGAGCGGCCTCGGGGGGTGGGGGTGGCCGCGCCGTGCAGGCTTGTGGGCACCCCCTGGTGCCCCTTTGGCACTTCTTCGGCCCAGTATTTTTTATAAATTTGGAAAAAAAATCCCCATTGATTTTCACGGCGTTTGGAGTTGCGCAGAATAGGTATCTCAACTTTGCTCCACTTTCAGGCCAGGATTCCAGTTGCCGGCATTCTCCCTCTTCATGTAAACCTTGCAAAATAAGAGAGAAAAGGCATAAGAATTGTACCGTGAAGGGAAATAACAGCCAAAGAAGCGATAAATATCAACATGAAAACATGATGCAAAATGGACGTATCAAAGCCCTGCTAGAACAGCTCCACCAACACCGCCATCATGCCGTCGTGCTGACGGCAATGTTTAAGAAATCGGTAACTGGTAACTGCTCGGTCGGCTTGGGAGTAGCGATTAATCGATATACTCGAGATAACAACGAAAACCAACAGTTCCATCCACCCATCTACAAAACTGTAATTCATAATCTACTAATATATGAATATGGATTCTCCACTATGATAGGGGGAAATATGGTAGTGCCTTGCCTACTGGTGACACCATTGAGGAAGAGATTGGGGAGCATGCCATGGGAGGGGATTGACATAGAGGTTCAACGAAAACAGCGTAAGTTCATGTTAGTTCCATTTAAATCATGCAAATTATAGTCCAAAACAAGAGCAAAAGAGTTTGGAAAAGTAGATACGTTGGAGACGTATCAATGCCCATATTGGTTTTTACATATTCTACAAAGATCTTTATCGATTGAACCTCTATGTCAAGGATTTAGTTAATCCTGTATGTCGTTTCCTTTGTCCATCGGTATGTTACTTGGTCAGGATTGATTGTCAGTATCTGCATACCTAGTTCAATCTCGTTACCGGCAAGTCTCTTTACTCGTTCCGTAATACAAGATCATGTGGCTAACTCTTTAGTCACATTGCTTGCAAGCTTGTTGTGATGTTGTATTACCGAGTTGGCCCTGAGATACCTCTCCATCAGACGGAGTTACAAATCCTTGTCTTGATCCATGCCAACCCAACAAACACCTTCGGAGACACCAGTAGAGCATCTTTATAGTCACCCAGTTATGTTGCGACGTTTGATACACACAAGGTATTCCTCCGGTTTCATTGAGTTGCATGATCTCATGGTCATAGGAACAAATACTTGACATGCAGGAAATAATAGCAATAAACTCACATGATCATATGCTACGTGTTGGAAATATGCCCTAGAGGCAATATACTAAATTAGTTATTATTATATTTCCTTGTTCATGATAATCGTTTATTATCCATGCTAGAATTGTATTGATTGGAAGCTCAAATACATGTGAGGATACGTAGACAACACACTATCCCTAGTGAGCCTCTAAGTACTAGCTTGTTGATCGAAGATGGTCAAGGTTTCCTGACCATAGACACGAGTTATCATTTGATAAGAGGATCACATCATTAGGAGAATGATGTGATGGACAAGACACAAACTATAAACGTAGCATATGATCGTGTCAGTTTATTGCTACTGTTTTCTACATGTCAACTATCTGTTTCTATGACCATGAGATCATGCAACTCTCGGGCACCGGAGGAATACCTTGTGTGTATCAAACGTCACAACGTAATTAGGTGACTATAAATGTGCTCTAATGGTATCTCCGAAGGTGTATGTTGGCTTGGCGTGAATTGAGACTTTGATTTGTCACTCCGTATGACGAAGAGGTATCTCTAGGGCCTACTCGGTAATACAAAATCACAATGATCTTGCAAGCAATGTGACTAAAGAGTTAGTCATGGGATCTTGTATTACAGAATGAGTAAAGACACTTGCCGGTAACGAGATTGAACTAGGTATGGAGATACCGACGATCGAATCTCGGGCAAGTAACATACCGATGGACAAAGGGAACAATATACGAGATTGATTGAATCCTTGACATCGTGGTTCGACCGATAAGGATCTTTGTACAATATGTAGGAGCCAATATGGGCATCCAGGTCCCGCTATTGGTTATTGACCAGAGAGTGTCTCAGGTCATGTGTGCATAGTTCTTGAACGTGCAGGACCTGCACACTTAAAGTTCGGCGACGTTTCAGTATAGTTGAGTTATGTATGTTGGTGACCGAAGGTTGTTCGGAGTCCCGGATGAGATCCCGAACGTCACAAGGAGCTTTTGAATGGTCCGGATGTAAATATTGATATATGGGAAGTTCTGTGTTGGTCACTAGAGAAAGTTCGAGCGTCACCGGTAGCGTACCGGGGTGCCGGAAGGTTTTCGGGGGTCCACCAGCCCAGAGGGCCCACACGGGCTGTGAGGGATGCACACCAGCCCCTGGTGGACTAGGCGCACATCCCCACCTAAGACCCATGTGGGTGGGCTGGTGGAGGGCCAACCCTAGAGGGGGGCGCCATCCTAACTTGGGGGGGGGCAAGCCACCCCTAGGGCAGACGCCCCTTCCTCCTTTGGCCGCTGCCCCTCCCTCCTTTGGCCGCCGCCCCCTAGGGTTGAATCCCTAGGGCGGAGCGCTTCTACCCTCCCCCCTATATATATAGGTGGGGAGAGAGAGGGCTCCAAGACACCAAGGCCACGACGCAGCCTTGTCTCTCCCACAGATCAATTTTCTCCTCTAGATTGGTTCCGGTATTGCTTGGCGAAGCCTTGTCGGAGCAGCTCCACCAACACCGCCACCATGCCGTCGTGCTGACGGAGAACTCATCTACCTCTCCACCCTATCTCTTCCAGGATCAAGGAGCTGGAGATCGTCATCGAGCTGTATGTGTGCTGAACGCGGAGGTGTCGTTTGTTCGGCACTAGATCTGGATGGATCGTGATGGGATTGCGGAACGGATCATGATGGGATTGTGGGACGGATCGTGATTGGATCGCGGGACGGATTGTGATTGGATCACAAAAACGTTCGGCTACATCAACCGCGTTATATATGCTTCCGCTTAGCGATCTACCAGGGTATGTAGATGCACTCCCCCTCTCGTAGATGATAGTCTGCATATATTGACCTTGGTGAGCGTAGGGAATTTTTTGTTTCCCATGCAATGTTCCCCAACACTACGTTCATAGTTTGGGTATTGTCCATTACATTATTCTCCTAATGGTGTGATCCCGTTATCAAATGACAACTCATGTCTATGGCCTGGAAACACGACATGACAAGTTAACACGATGAATATGTGTTATTCGATTCGGTCACCCTAAGAGTAGTGATTAAATGACAAGTTAACTGGTTAATCGGACGAATTCTTGAACAATGGCTGACGGAGAACTCATCTACCTCTTCACCCTCTCTCTTGCTGGATCAAGGAGCTGGAGATCATCATCGAGCTATACGTATGCTGAACGCGGAAGTGCCGTCCGTTCGGCACTAGATCAGGATGGATCGTGATGTGATAGCGGGACGGATTGTGATTGGATCGCGAGACAGATCGGGATGGACTCGCGGGGCGGATCATGATTGGACCGCGAAGACATTCGACTATTAGCGATCTATAAGGGTATGTAGATGCACTCCCCCTCCCGTAGATGATAGTCTGCATATACTGATCTTGGTGAGCGTAGGGAAAATTTTGTTTCCCATGCAATGTTCCCCAATACTACGTTTATAGTTTGGGTCTTGTCCATCGCATCATTCTCCTAATGATGTGATCCTGTTATCAAATGACAACTCATGTCTACGGCCAGGAAACCTTGACCATCTTTGATCAACGAGCTAGTCCTTTAGATGCTCACCAGGGACAGTGTGTTGTCTATGTATCCATACATGTATTTGAGTTTCCAATCAATACAATTCTAGTATGGATAATAATTGTTTATGATGAACAAGGAAATATAATAATAACCATTTTATTATTGCCTCTAGGGCATATTTCCAAGAGTTACTTGCAAACTAGCAGGTGATTGATGCTCTCATTTATGATTCTTGCTACCTACAAAAACTCAAACTAATCAATGCAATCTCCACTAATGAATTTTACCTATCAAATTTTAAATCTGTGGTTGGGAGTGATGCCTCAACTGCTTTATAAATATTCTCCCACTACCATCATGTCGAATATAAATTAGGGTTGCAATACTTCCCAATGAGGATAGTGTCGTGGGATGAATTCGACAATAAGAGAGAGGGGTAGAGATGGAGCTAGATCTAGCAGGGTGCAAGTGTGACATAAGGAGGTTTCATCTGGTCAGACCCCTCTCGAAAGAGCTAATGACCCGCTCTGGGAGCTTTTCTTTCTCTTTTTGTGATGGTGATTACAAAAGATGCGAACCCCTGTTACAAAAGTAGGGAGCGGCTTATATAGAGTGCACTATGTCCCATGACAATTGCCATTACAAGGGTTTAAAGATGTCTAATTATGAAATCCACTATAAAAGGTAACTGAAAGATGTCTAATTATTAGATCGACTACAAAAGGTAACTGATGCAATAAAGGTAGTAACACTAGTTCTATTAAAGTCCATGAGGCTCATGTGCATTTTCTACATCACGCCTCCGAGCAATTCATGTATTTGAACACTGATGAACTCCATCCAAATGACCTGGTGTACTTGACCCGTCCGGGTGTGTTGATATCGTCTGAGTGATTGTTCACGTCGACTGTGTTTGGCAGGTAATCATCTAGCTTTAGGATCCCCATGGATTGTAGTTTGTTCGGTGCTGATGAGCCTACCCTTAGTAGGTGATCTCATCAGACATCGGACTGTTATGATCCCCTATACTATCGGAGTGCGACCATTATGTGTAGCTCGGTGTTTCACCACATCTGTATCAATGTATTAGGAGCCAGGTGGATGGGCACATCATCAGATAGTGCGCGGTGATTCATGTGGCTAACCTTGCACGCTACTTATACTAGCTTAGGGTGCACCTCCTTCGTTCATTCGTCGCTCCGCCCCACATCCTTCTTCCCTCGCTAATTGCCACTGTTTCTAACACGGACAAAACACAATGTTATCCTCCCCACCACCCCACCTCATGGACAGAGACACAAACACAAAACTAGGAGGAGTAATATTTGGGAGCAGTAACCTTTTGGAAAGAGAATAAATCTAAATTAATGGGAGACTTTACAACCACACCTACTTTTTTTTTCCTGTTGTGCCTTGATAGGTGGGACCTGATTGTCATAGAGAGTATACTTTGCAAGTGAGCCTGTCCCATCATTGCATGTGAGCCTCACACCATGCTGGCATGCCTAGACATCAACATATACGCATCTGAACGTTGTTTAAACCATATTTGAACAAAGAGTGCCAAGTATTTGAATCAGTTCGATGTTTTTTTTTGTAAGTTCAGACACGAAAGTGAACATGGATGGCAAGTTCAAGCACCACTGGTGCAATTACCTCAATGCAAATATTTAAGTGGTAATTTTCGGGAGCAGTAACTTTCTGGAAATAAAATAAATAAAAACTAGTGGGAGGCTTAGATGAAAAACTACGGTAGATGAGGAGAGAGGCGCAGGTGGTAATCTAACGATGGATATATTTGCCCATGCAGCAGCATTCAGACGCAATGCATTGGAGGGCCACCCCTCTTCCGCTGATCCAGAGGGATAAGACACCCTGCAACAAGCAAACGACGACCACCCCTTCGCAATCTTGTTGGAAACGAGCGGCGCTGCGCATACGGTGATATATACTGGGACGGCATGAGGGGGCCTCAAGTCAAGTGTAGCCTGCCAAGCTAGCTATCGGCTCCCCACCTAGCAATTTACGTACCACCATGGCCCCAGCCGTGATGGCTTCGTCAGCCACCACCGTCGCCCCCTTCCAGGGGCTCAAGTCCACCGCGGGCCTCCCCGTCAGCCGCCGCTCCGGCAGCGCCGGCCTCAGCAGCGTCAGCAATGGCGGAAGGATCAGATGCATGCAGGTATGGAAACCAATTATTATTTTTGCGAAGGATGGTATGGTCAAGGTGCATCTTCGCACAATCATATATTTATAAATGTAGCGACTTTGTTTGTTTGGATGGTGGCTTTGAATTGGTCTTTGTATTTATTTTGTTGGATTTACTGAATAAACATAATAAAAATGATAATCTGCATTGCTTGATACAGATGCCGCCGGTTTTATCCTCCTTTTTGATTTTCTTTTTTAAAGGATGACAAACACTAAGCTAACATGAATGTTCTTGTCAGCACAATTGGTTAATTTATCGGGTATTTCCACTGCACATAGCCAAACCTATCCTTAGCATGTGTAACCCATATACCAGGCCAAAACTAAACCAAAATAGTGCACCACAATGTATGTAGTCCGTAAGCACGTTCACAAGTGTAAGAATACTTAACTCATAAACTTTTTGAACAGATTTTTTTTTTCAATGCGTACTAGATCCCTTCGTCTCAAAATAAATGTCTTAATCAATAACTAAACTAGTATAAATTTTATACTAAGTCAGTGATATTTATTTTGAAACGGAGGGAGTACCATTTTAATTCCCGTACACTACCCATAAGCAAGAGCTGCCCTTGAGCTTTCTTGCTTGCGGACATACCATAAGGAGTAATTTTTGCCTTATGGCTATTTCTTTCTTTAAGCACTAAGTGTTGATCAGTTGTGTTCATTCCAATCATTCAGGTGTGGCCGATTGAGGGCATCAAGAAGTTCGAGACCCTGTCTTACTTGCCACCCCTCTCCACTGAGGCCCTCCTGAAGCAGGTCGACTACCTGATCCGCTCCAAGTGGGTGCCCTGCCTGGAGTTCAGCAAGGTTGGCTTCGTCTTCCGTGAGCACAACAGCTCCCCCGGGTACTACGACGGCCGATACTGGACAATGTGGAAGCTGCCTATGTTCGGGTGCACCGACGCCACACAGGTGCTCAATGAGGTGGAGGAGGTCAAAAAGGAGTACCCTGACGCCTACGTCCGTATCATCGGCTTCGACAACCTGCGGCAGGTGCAGTGCGTCAGCTTCATCGCCTTCAGGCCACCGGGTTGCGAGGAGTCCGGCAAGGCATAAAGTGCAAGTTGAAGTAACCGATATACATGCCATGTTAGTTCACATTGGTCGGTCGGTAGCTCTGCTTTCTCAATTTTACTTCTTGTTCCAATCATATGTGAATATACGAGCATATGTATGTAAACACCTACCAACGTAGGCCGAGAAGGATGCATATGAGAATCATAGTACCGGCTATACATACTTTGTTTGCAGCTGGAAATGCCTATGTCTTGTATTGTTTTCTTCTCATGCATTTTTTGCTCAATCATATGTTGTGTATTATCTAATGCAAAAATTGTTATGGAATACCAAAGTACTTCAAAATACTATGGAGAAACACATAACAAGTGGTGAGATCCCCTTGAAAACTACTCCCTCCGTTCCTAAGTATAAGTCTTTTAAGATATTTCACTAGGAGTCTACATACGGAGCAAAATGAATGAATCCACACTCTAAAGTATGTCTATATACATCCGTATGTAGTCCATTAATGAAACCTCTTTAAAGACTTATATTTAAAAACGGAGGGAGTAGTGGCAAAACAGTAGGGAATTGACGAGAAACATACAATAACAAAAAACTAAAAACCAAATTAGAAAACTAGAAAAAAGTACAAACAAAGGTTTCAAAACAAGACAAGGACAAACCTACCGTACCGCACTTGTCATGTGAGCCGTATTCCTCCATCGATTCATCCATAACATGCCACTTTTTCTAACCATTTTACACCACAATTAGATATTCTTTTTATAGTATTACAGAAGGATGAACTATATGCACCTCTTCTGGTGATGTTTCAGTCCGGTCCATGATCGTTACATCAGTGCGTATGTCGAAACCCATCACTTTCTATCTCTGATGAAATATAAATATATTTTATATTGCATCATATAAATTTATAGAAGACATAATAAAAGTGAAACTAAAACAACTATTTTATTTTGTAAAAACAAAAAACATTTTTTTCATATTATTGAAAAACGTGTTGCATTTATATTGGAGCAAACAACCAAATATAATGTTTATATTTAAATAAGCAGTATTCTCAAATTTCTTAAATCATTTTAATATATTTATATAGGCTAAGAAAAATTGTCCGAGAAAAGTTAAAAACATGCACGCGATCCAACATAAACCAAGTATATTCAGTTTTTTGTTTCAAAATTGTGAATCTTTATGATACTCTGAATATACCAAATAAGTATAAAAAATATTTATATGTATGACCCATGTTTTATTAATATATACTTTAATATATATATATGTGTGTGTTTTTTGAGACAACTTTTAATATATATGTTTCTTCGCAGGGATTCTTTTTAGGCATTTTTCATGTGTGAAATGTTGGTGATTCAAGGCCCAAATTGGCTATTCGGGCACCGCCGAACCAACACCCAATAAACCCATAAAAAAAATAAAAAATGAATATCACCAACCCTACTTCACCGGACGACCCAACCAGCCCTGTCTCCCTCACCCTCTCTCTCTCCGCTCCCTGTCTCACTCTCTCCACTCCTCGTTTCACTCCCTTGCATAGAAAATCCTATATGTGGAAGACTGACCCACTCCACTCCCTCTGCTCTCGCCCCACAGCCAGCGACCTCGTCTCCCACCACACATCCACCTCTCATCCCTTTCCCTTCAACCATCCACCGGCGACCAGTTGCGCGCACACACACTACAAGAAATATGTCAACTTTTGACCTTTAATATTGGTCAATGAATGGTCGTTGTTTTCCGTTTATGACCTTCTTACGACCGAAAACAGTTGGTAAAAAGAGGACCGTCTCTAGTGAACTATAACAACCTTTCTTCTAGAATGGTCGTAGCAGGCAACGATCAAAACGAAAAGGTCGTTGGTTCTACGACCAATTGTTTTGGTCACTGGTTGTGTGCCCAGGCTACGTCAAATCCAACGTGGCAAGCTGACGTGGAAAAATTACGTCCAATTCGGTGTCCATATGGGCCAAGCCCAACAATTCAGCCCATTTAATTATCATTTTTGTTGTCATTCTGGTCGGCTACATGGGTCCGGCCCGATATTTCAGCCTTTTTTTGGTCGTGGCCTTTCTGGCTCAATGGTTCCAGTTTTTTGTTCAGAAGATGGGTCCAATAGACAAATGGATCCCGATTGTCAGCTTCTAGTATGATGATTCATGTTTTCAATTCACCAACAAATAAATAACCAATATTTAATTCAAAACAGACAAAAAGAACACATAATACTTCAAATAATAGCCACAATAAGTCTATTACATCATATAACTTAGATACAATGGTGATCACAACCACAAGCTCTACAAGTGTAAACACAACCACAAGCTCTACAAATGTAATCACAGCCGCAAGCTCTATAAGTGCCCTTTGATAGCTTCGAGTGGACCTTCATGACGGTAGGAATATGTTTCTATTAGTCCTGATTTGAGAAACAAACCGAGCTTCAAGGGTCTTCTCCATAGTGCCGACCAAGATCTCACCCTTCATGGGCATCAGAGCAATGCAACTAAACGTGGCAGGGAAAAGGACTACCTGCCAAAAGCCAAATCTATACAAGATATCAGCCTTTCAGTGGTGCAGAATATCATAGATAGAGACGTGCTTCAACATTACATGGCATGGAAACGTAGAATGCATTTTTTACAAAGGGCATACAATTGCAAATTTACTATCCACAAAACAAATTAGAAAAAACAAATAAAACAGTGAAGTGTAAAAAATATAAGCCATAGTGTTTCTACTTCCCACAAATGACTGACACCATGGTGTTTCAACTACATGGCAATCTAGTCACTCAAGATGCGTCACCAATCTAGTCACTCAAGATGCATCTTGTAGAACACTATTCTATAATAGTATATATCGAGCATGATACAACAGAAGCTTGAATTTATGGTTTTTATAATTCGACATTATACATCCCCGGCTATATAGACATGTTTATCACATACTGTACACGACAATAGGAGAAAAATTCTAATAAATTCATTAGAGGCTTGCCAATAAAAATGATAAGTTACCTACATACCAGGAAACATAAACTTGAGAGGTTCAGATCAAGGCCAATGGAGCAATGCATCATAATTAACAGTTTTAAATACTATAGGACCAGGAAGTAGGTGTCGCTTCAAATTTAAAAACTCAACCATTCATCATTAAGAGTAGCAATTTAATCTAATAGTAAAACAATGCTCCTAAAATAGTTTTCACACTGGAACTATGAGGCAGCTAAATTACAAGATATGGTTTGCCCTTTTTTCACAACATCGATGAGATAAAGGGTTCTGCAGGGTTAGGCAGCTCATCTAAAACTATGTATTTACTCTATGCCATCATGTATTCACAAAGTGGTCGATCATTCTCACATATTTTAATATAAAGAAGGGATCCTAGACAGCTACTTGTGTAGTATACATGGCAATCTAGTCACTCAAGATGCGTCACTGCTATCCGCTAGAGCACACAACATACAAACCACCACTAAAATTGACGCGGGGCGCAAGGGTAGGGTGAAATATCACACCTTTTAGTTTGGACGGAGTGTAGAACTTGACGACATCGAGCAGCCTCACCTCCAGCTCCACGTGCGATTGCTCCTGCCATATAAGGAAAACGCATCAGGCCACGAGACCACGAGACCTGCAATACGAGGATTTTATTAGCTCACTGGATGGTGTGTACTTCACATCATAACCAATTTCAATACTATGGTTTCTGAAAAAACTTTGGTACTAAATACTTTGAGATGTTTGGTTTAAAAAATTATTGTGGTTTAAGATATTGCGATATCTCTCATACTGCAGTTTTTCTATATTATTTAAAAAAGTGGCCCCCATCATTTTTAAACAGAAACATCCTATTGATTCTCTTTGCACTTGAAGTCACTACAAGAAAACCCATGACTGAAATCATAACACCACCACTAAGATCCCTGGTTGCAACAAGGATCACACGGGTAGGATACACTATGCTTTGCTGGACAAGAAAGACAACAGTTTGCAGAGGGGGTGGAGAAGGGGCATGGGGACGAACCAGTTCTAGAGGCCAATGCGGAAGGAGTTGGACTTGCGGTAGGTGTAGCAGGGGAGCGCATCGATGCGCCATTGTGTGAGCCACAACGCCGCCTCGACCGAGGACCCCACGACATCGCATCGACCCGGGACCCCGCGGCGCTCATGGCCCCCACGTCGCCGCCGCCGCCACCACCTCATCGACGCAGCCCAGCAGCCCCAGCGCCCCTTCCCCAGGCTCCCTGCGGCCCCTCCTCATGTACTGCCGCGATCCCACACGCGCGCACGACCAAACCCCAAACGCCAACCACTCAGCACGACGACGACGTGGACATGGATAGATCGCTACGACGGATGACTCACGGTCACAGCGGTATGCAGGAGGTGTGCGCGCGGCCAAAGCGTCGCAGAGGGCTGTCCGTCCCGGTTATTGGGGAGCGGCGCGCGCGTAAGGAGGTGAGGTGGGGTGGGCTGGGGTGGAGTGAGAGTGGAGTGGTAGCCGGAGGTGTTGGTGGTAGGGAGGGGGAGGAAGGAGCCGATGGATCGATGGGATCTGGAGAGGCGGCTCGATGGGATCTAGAAACTGAGGAAGGGTGGGTGGGTGCGTGGATGCTTGGGTTGTGCTTTCTTAGGAAAGGCTTCGCCATTGGATGGATTTTGATTGATGGCTCAGATCGCGTCCAACTGGGTGATCCACTTGAAGGTAGTTTTCTCGCCTCTCATTGGCCAACTCGAAACACGATTTTTCTACCCAAATCGGTGGAAAAATTACAGAAAATATTAAATATTTGTTGCAAAATTGGACTACACCATTTTTTAAAAATTATACCACATTTTTAGTGTCACGATGTGACTAAGGAAGTTTTCATTTTCTTTGGATGAAAAAATTCATTTTCCATTTTTTGAGTGCCTAAAATCAGTTTTTTTGTGAAGGACCTACCATATATTTGTTGTAAAACTGGATCAAATCAGTTTTCTAAACTATTAGGCAATATTTAATGTATAATTGACCAAATGGTTGGGTGTCAAAAGATGTTATCCACCTTTCGCGAAAAAGACAAATTTCCGCCAATTCACATGGAAGCTTGTCCAATTTGAACTACAATTGCCTCATACTTTGTACTTTATTTTAAAAAAAAATTATTTCTATGTACAAAAGTATATATTTAATCAGAAAAATACCAAATTTTTTGTAAGATAGAACCCCTACCTATGAACGGTCATTCGTGTCGTTTTGACCGCCTATTGAAATGGGCATGAAAAATTATAAAAAAATCACAAAATTAGAAAACCTTTGCATTGTGTCATTATATGTGACCATGTTATCAGAAAAAATAATAAACTTTTAGTACAAAAATTATTTTAAAATGGTGTTCTCATACATGAGTTATCATGTGTGAAGGTTCATGGCTTTCAAGCCGAATGATCAATCTTATGGCCATATTCATGGCATAGTTTGTTCAAATGATATAATATTATGTACAAGGGTGCATCTTGGAATTGCAAACATTGTTGTCTAAGGAAGTTTTTATTTTCTTTGGACGAAAAATTCATATCCCATTTTTCAACTACCCAAAATAAGTTTTTTATGAAGGTCCTACCATATATTTGTCTCAAAATTGGATAAAATCAATTTTATAAAATACTAGACCATATTTAGTGTATAATTGACTAAATGGTTGGGTGTCAAAAGCTTTTATCCACCTCTCGTGAAAAAGACAAATTTCCAACAATTCACATGGAAGCGTGTCAAATTTGAACTCCATGTGCCTTATTGTTTTTTGTTTATTTTTTTGCAAAAATCATTTTGAGGTACATAAGTATCTATTTAATCAGAGAAACATCAAAAGTTTTCCAAGATTCAAACACTAGCTAAGAATGGTCATATCCGTTATTTTGACCGTATTTTCAAATGGGCATGAGAAATTAAAAAAAATCAAAAAATGGAAAACCATCGCACTGTGTCATTATATGTGACCAGGTTACCAGAAAAATATTAAACTTGTAATATGACAATTATTTTTAAAAAGTGTTCTCACAAATGAGGTATCATGTGTGAAGGTTCATGGCTTTCAAGCCAAATGAACAATTTTATAACTGCATTCATGATATAGTTTGTACAAATGATATAATATTGTGCACAAGGGTGCATCTTGTAATGGCATCTATGTTGCCTACGGAAGTTTTCATTTTCTTTGGATAAAAAAAATATTTTCCATTTTTCGAGTGTCCAAAATGATTTTTTTTGTCAATGACCTACCATATATTTGTTGCAAAATTGGACCAAATAATTTTTTGAAAATACTAGGCCATATTTAATGTACAATTGACCAAATGTTTGGGTGTTAAAATCTTTTATCCACCTCTCGTGAAAAAACAAATTTCTGCCGATTCAATTACAAGCGGGTTAAATTTGAACTCCAGCTACATTATGGTTTGCTCTTTATTTTTCCAAAAAAATATTTATAGGTACATAAGTATCTATTTAATAGGAAATACATGGTGTGGTGGCGAGACGTCGAGGTTTGGATGGTTGGCGAGGGCCCCAACTCGAGAGAGCGTAAACTGGCATGCCACCCGCGTGGTCACCGCGTGACCGTGGCATTGCCACGCGTTCTTGGTGGATTAGGTATGTTTGGTGGGTTGTACACTCTGTCGGTAGGTGTTAGGAAGAGGAATACAATATAAGAATCTCACGAGGAGACTGAATTATGCTCAAACATGAATTAACAGCCAAGTGTTTGATTAGCGGTGGGGGAAATGGACATGGATGTCGGGACCCCGATCCTAAGTCATAGGAATCCAGCCTGTAACACATCGCATCTCTTTGCGGTGTCACGCACGGTTATCTCCACGGCTGCAGCCTTACCTTAGCCGGGACCGTTTGCGTCTTTTGACTCACGTATGCAATAGTATCGCTAGCATTCCAATGTCAAAGAACCCGGATCGACAAGTCTAGTCACAAACCAAAGTGGCAGTACCGCACAAGGACAGGCATACATGACCCAACAAAGCAGGTGTCGGTCACCAGCGAGTGTAGACGAGTCGTAGCAAGCTACAAGGACTCCATTACATCGCGTGACATTTCCCCAAAGGGGACAAACACAGCAGCTAAGAAGGACACATGCCGGTCAACCAATGTGTCCGGAGCAGTAGCGAACTACCAAGGCTCGTTGGACCACAAAGGGGCATTTCCTTGTAAGGAGTGCTACTAAAGTTCACGACTAGGTAATCGAACCCCATACATATCAAGTACGACACACGTACGCATGGCAAACCGATATGTATAGATACATCGATGGCATCACAACATAACCATAAACATACAAGCTTTATTTAAGAGGCTCGGAAGAGCCACACACATAATATTACACATTAAGGGTCTGACGACCCATAATAGCAGTCATTCAGTTACAAGCCAGCGGAAGAGTTTAAACTGTCTGAGTACATACAGGGCAACTAGAAGGCACATGGCCTGACTATACTACAGACCCAACGTAGGGCCAGATCGTAGCTGGGACACCAGCTACTCGTCGTCATCGATGTCTACGAAGAACCCTCCATTAGGGTCATTAGCAACCTCTGAAACATTTATTAAGCAAACATGAGTACGAAGGTACTTAGCAAGATTTTAGGATAACTATCTACTCATGCAAAGTATCAAGAAGGTATTGTGGGGTTTCATGCGGAAAGCCAACATTTGACTCGTGGCTAGACAACTTGCATTTTTAAATAATTTCGACAACTTGATTTCTCGCACACGAGTCCACTAACACCACAACAATACACCATCGTGGAATCATTCCGTCTCCATACGGTAATGCCGTCCACGACACTCACGCTTATCTTGACAATTTTATGAGTAGCCATTGAAGTTATCTATGAACAACATATGTCTTCAAGTAGTCCATATCCGCGGACGCGGCTATTCGAATAGATCATAACCCTGCAGGGGGTACTTCATCACACACGCTCCCGCCACTTATCGCCATGTGCACGTCATGCACCTCGGCAACCTTCAAGCGGAAGCCCAGCGAGGGTGTCGGCCACGACCGTTAACCACACTAGTACCTTGTCCAGGTTTATCGCCTATCTGAGGGTAACCCGCACGGAAGTCCGGCCGAGGTTTTCGCCACGGCCCAAACGATGTGCGCAGGGTTCCCAAGCCCACCACCCGGGTGCAACTTGGTACACCGCGCGACTGCCTACCGCATCACGGCCCACCTCTCAGGTCAGCACCATGCACGGCCTCCAGCATGACTATAAACACCAGAAACTACTTGCAACTCCTGGACCGAGTACTAAGCGATTAAAAGGCCGAGCGGGGTCATATTTCAGGGCCCAACATGTGGTAGTATCTAGTCCTTGATTACATACACGGAACTCAGTTCCTAAGGACGGTTCCAATGAAACAACCCGCTATGTACTCCTACACAGCCTTTCACCGGTACCTTTACCAAATCAGGTTCAACACTCAACCTTTGCTTACCGAACACATTCTCTCAATTCTGTTCATCTCCCAGATGACAGACCATACACAACTCTAAGCATAGCATGCATAGCAGGATAAGGCATATCATGGCTCAAGCAACTACCAGGTATGCTAGGTTGCAAGGTTCGGCTATTTACTGTGACAAGGATAGGTCATGCAAAGGAAGTGGGTTCAACTAACGTGGCAAAAATAGTTGAAGCATTTGATCCTAATGCAATAAACAAGTGTAGGAGCAAGAACATGGGATTTATCGGGATGATCAAAATGGTTGCTTGCCTTGTTGCTCTGAGGAGTGACAATATCCGTCAGACGGATATTCGGTGGAATCCGGGGGTGCGGAGCCTACCGAAAAGAATGGCAACAATCAATAACAATCATATGCAAACAAGATGATGCATGAGCATGGCATGAGAATGCAAGGTGATAAACTAATATAGCCAACATGTATTAGGTTTGAAGTTGATTTGAATCAAATTCAAATATCACTTCAAGCGAGGTATTCTCAGATCCGTTTTTATTGATTCGACCTGATACTCAGATCAACTTGATGTTATCATGCATGGGATGTCATGTCAAGTTGCTGGTTTGTTATTAGAACAATGTTTGACCATGTCATTCATAATGAAATTTAAATATTTTCCATATTCCATTTATAAAGTATTTATAAGAATTGACTTATTCATTAATCTACATGTTTGGGTTCTAGAATTTTTTCAAACATGTTTGAAAATAGCATATTCAAATTCCTTGAATTTTTCTGATACTTTTCCATATATAAATTATTTTCATTGGAGTTACAGATTAATTTCTATGAATTTTTGAAGTTTTAAACATTTCTGGAATTATTCTTATACTGGAAAAGTCTCTTTATTGCGTCAGCCTGACATCAGCAGGTCAGCCGACCTATTCAGGTCAAACCTGACAGGGGGGACCCACTGGTCAGCCTCTCTGGTCAATTTTAGATTAGGATTAATCTTATTTAGTTAATTAAACTCACTGGACCCACATGTCAGTGACTTAGCAAACTAATTGAATTTATTTTCTTTAATCTTAAACTCCCAGAGGCTGCCCCACCCGTCAGTGGCTCAGGCCAGCTAAGATCCACCGGCGGCGAGGTCGTCCTCGCCGGCGGGGAGCCTCTGGCGACCACCAGAACGTCGGGGGGGCTCGGAAACTCGTCTCCGACGGCCAAACTCACGGCAGAGACCACGGGAGGAACGACCACTCGATGGCGCGCACGATGGGACAAGCCACGGGGGCTGGGGTGGCCGGAATCAACGCCGGCGACGAGCTTGGCGGCGACCAAGTCCGGCCATCGTCGAAGTCATCGAATACGGGGTCAAAACGCTCGGGGCTGGGCACCTAACGCATCTACATGACGTCCTGAGGCTGTTGGTTGCCTCAGACGGACCAACACTTCACCGGAGGGCTACCGGCGACGAGCTGCAGCGGCTGTCCTCGTCGGGCTCCGATGGAACTAAGTCTAGAGGAGGGGATCGACGGGGAGAGCTTAGGGGAAATGACCGCATGCTCACGGGGAGTGCAGAGCGGGGCTTAGACGGCTCGGTGAAGGGCTGAGGGCGACAAATCGAGCAGAGCTCGCCGGCGGCCGAAGGTTGAAGACAACGGTGCCGTGGGCGTTGCAGGGCTCGGGGAGGCTTCGGCTTCTGCAGGGAGGACCAGATCGACGAGGCGGAGCTAACGGCGCACTCAGAGTGAGGATCCTATGGCTAGGGGCACGGGCAGCTCGAGCTTTGCTCGGGCTCCAATGGCGGCAGAAGGAGGGAGGAGAGATCCGAGAGGAGGGGGGGAACTGGCGCTGGGAATGGATAGGGTCGGCCATGGGGAGCTTATCCCCGTGCTTGCCAGCGCGAAGCGTTGGCCAGGCAGCCAGGGAGCTGCGTGGAGGCGCGCGGCGACGCGGCAGCCATCTCCTGCTCCTACTGGCGAGGAGGGAGACGACAGGAGGAGCTGGGCTGGGCCGGCTAGGCGACAGGTAAGGTTTTCCATTTTTTTTTTGATTTGTTTCTATTTTAAATACTGAAATTGATTTACTAATTATTTCAGCTCCCAAATAAATTGTAAAAGCTATGTTAAGCACCCTAGAATATTTGTTGGAATATTTCCAACCATTTCCAAAGTTTTCAACATTTTTGAAAATTTAAAGTTTCTGATTTCAAATTTAAAACTTGAGACCAGTAGCTTTTTGCATTTATTTAAAATGCTTCAAGTGTCAAGAAAATGGTTTTCTTCATTGCTCATTTACTTTCATGATTTATCAGAAAGTTTGAACTTTTCTTGAGGCCATTTTGGGTTCATTGATTTTAACTAGTTTTGAGATTTCATTTATTTGAAGAAGTGGCTAGGGTTTTAGCATTTTCCTTCATCATTTGCTTTGTTCTTGTTGGGAAATTCCTAGATGCAATGCAAAGAAAAACATGAGCACAAGCTATCTTGCTTAAGGGTTCAGGGATGTGACAACTCACCCCCACTCAAAGGAATCTCGTCCCGAGATTTAGAAGTCGTCGGGAATAACGCAGGATACTCAAGTCGGAGACGATCCTATCTTTCCCAAGTTGCCTCCTTTTCAGAATGATTTGACCATTGAACTTTAAGAAACTTGAGGTTTCGACGTCGAGTGGTACGCTCAGCTTGATCAAGAACACGCACGGGGTATTCTCGGTATGAAAGGTTATCTTGGAGATCAAGCGTTTCGTGGTCCACTTCACGGATAGGATCCGAAAAGCAACGCCTGAGTTGCGAGACGTGGAAAACATCATGAACCTTGGAAAGATGCGGAGGAAGTTCCAACTGGTAGGCAACTGTTGGGTAACGTAGCATAAATTCAAAAATTTCCTACGCATATTCAAATCTTCCTATGGAGAGACCAGCAACGAGAGAGGGGTAAGAGCATCTTCATACCTTTAAAGATCGCTAACCGGAAGCGTTTCTAGAACGCGGTTGACGGAGTCGTACACGCAGCAATTCCGATCTAGTGCCGAACTACGGCACCTCCGCGTTCAACACACGTGCAGCCCGGTGACGTCTCCCGTACCTTGATCCAGCAAGGAGGAGGGAGAGGTTGGGGAAGAACTCCAGCAGCACGACGACATGGTGTCGATGGAGAGACGAGGTCTCCCGACAGGGCTTCGCCAAGCACCGGCACAGAGGAGGAGGAGAGGCGCAGGGCTGCGCCGAGAGAGAGGGAAAAATCTGATCTCCAATGGCCAAAAGTGCCCACTATATATAGGGGAAGGGGAGAGGGGGTGCCAAAAGCCCCCCAGATGGGAGGTGCGGCGGCCAGAGGGGGGAGGAGGGGGGTGGCGCACCAACTGGTGGGCCTTAGGCCCACCTGGCTTAGGGTTTGCCCCCCCCCCCCCCTTTTCTCTCCCTTGCGCAATGGGCTGAGTGGGGAGGCGCACCAGCCCACCTAGGGGCTGGTTCCCACCCCCACTTGGCCCACCTTACCTCCTGGGGTCGTTGCCCCCCTTCGGTGGTCCCCCGGGGCCACCTCCGGTGGTCCCAGTGGTCCCGGTACGTTACCGGTGATGCCCGCAACACTTCCGGTATATGTGAGCAACAACCCAGAAGTTCCTGCTTTGACTTGCAAATGTGAGCAACAACACCGGTATCAAATACCCAGGAGCTACTACGAGCACAGGTAAGGTACACATCAATAACATGTATATCACATATACCTTTAACGTTGCCGGCCTTCTTGTCCGCTAAGTATTTGGGGCAGTTCCGCTTCCAGTGACCCTTTCCCTTGCAATAGAAGCACTCAGTCTCAGGCTTGGGTCCGTTCTTTTTCTTCTTCCCGGCATCTGGCTTACCGGGCGCGGCAACAGCTTTGCCGTCTTTCTTGAAGTTCTTCTTACCCTTGCCTTTCTTGAAACTAGTGTCTTGTTGACCATCAACACTTGATGTTCTTTCTTGATTTCTACTTCTGCAGACTTGAGCATCGAGTACAACTCGGGAATGGTCTTCTCCATCCCTTGCATGTTGTAGTTAAGCACAAAGCCTTTGTAGCTTGGTGGGAGAGACTGGAGGATTCTGTCAATTATAGCATCATCCGGAAGTTCGACTCCAAGTGAAGTCAAACGACCGTGTAACCCAGACATTTTGAGTATGTGCTCACTGACAGAACTGTTCTCCTCCATCTTACAGCTAAAGAACTTGTCGGAGACTTCATATCTCTCGACACGGGCATGAGCTTGAAAACTAGCTTCAGCTCCTGGAACATCTCATATGCTCTGTGTTGCTCAAAATGCCTTTGGAGCCCCGTTTCTAAACTGTATAACATGCCACACCTGACCAGAGAGTAGTCATCACTCCGTGTTTGCCAGACGTTCAGAATGTCCTGGGCTGCTGCAGGAACGGGAGGGTCACCTAGCGGCGCATCAAGGACATAAGCCTTTTTAGCTGCTTCAAGGATGAGCATCAAGTTGCGAACCCAGTCCGCATAGTTGCTACCATCATCTTTCAGCTTGTTTTTCTCTAGGAATGCGTTGAAATTGAGGTTGACGTTGGACATCTACAATATTTATAAAGACAACTTTTAGACTAAGTTCATGACAATTAAGTTCATTTAATCAAATTAAGTATGAACTTTCACTTAAATCGACATCCCTCTAGTCATCTAAGTGATACATGATCCATGTTGACTAACCCGTGTCCGATCATCACGTGAGACGGACTAGTCACCATGGTGAGCAACTCCATGCTGATCGTATTCAACCATACGACTCATGTTCGACCTTTCAGTCTCTTGTATTCGAGGTCATGTCTGTACATGCTAAGCTCCTCGAGTCCACCTAGGTGTTTCGCGTGTGTAAATCTGGCTTACAACCGTTGTATGCGAACGTTAGAATCTATCACACCCGATCATCACGTGGTGCTTCGAGACAACGAACCTTCGCAACGGTGCACACTTAGGGGAATACGTTCTCGAAATTTTAAGAGGGATCATCTTATTATGCTACCGTCGTTCTAAGCAATAAGATGAAAAGCATGATAAACATCACAATGCAATCATATAGTGACATGATATGGCCATTATCATCTTTGCTCTTTCGATCTCCATCTTTAGGCATCGCATGATCATCATCGTCACCGGCGTGACACCATGATCTCCATCATCGTGTCTCCGTGAAGTCGTCACGCGAACTACTACTATAGTTAACCGTTAGCAATGAAGTAAAAGTAGTAAGCACATGGCATCGCATCTCATACAATAATTAAGACAACTCCTATGGCTCCTGCCGGTTGTCATACTCATCGACATGCTAGTCGTGAAACCTATTACAATAACATGATCATCTCATACATCATACATGCAACATCACAACTTTGGCCATATCACATCACATGTCAAACCCTGCAAAAATAAGTTAGACGTCCTCTAATTGTTGTTGCAATTTTTACGTGGCTGATTTGGGTTTCTAGCAAGAACGCCTTCTTACCTACGTGACAGCCACAACGATGATATGCCAAATCTATTTACCCTTCATAAGGACCCTTTTCATCAAATCCAATCCGACTAGAGTAGGAGAGACAGACACCCGCTAGCCACCTTTATGCACGGTGTGCATGTCTGTCGGTGGAACCAGTCTCACGTAAGCGTACGTGTAAAGTCGGTCCGGGCCGCTTCATCCCACAATACCGCCGGAAAAGAATAAGAATAGTAGCGGCAAGCAAATTGACAAATCATCGCCCACAACTTTTGTGTTCTACTCGTGCATAGAATCTACGCATAGAAAACCTGGCTCGGATGCCACTGTTGGGTAACGTAGCATAAATTCAAAATTTTCCTACGCATATTCAGATCTTCCTATGGAGAGACCAGCAACGAGAGAGGGGTAAGATCATCTTCATACCTTTGAAGATTGCTAAGCCGAAGCGTTGCTAGAACGCGGTTGATCGAGTCGTACTCGCAGCGATTCCGATCTAGTGCCGAACTACGGCACCTCCGCGTTCAACACACGTGCAGCCCGGTGACGTCTCCCGCACCTTGATCCAGCAAGGAGGAGGGAGAGGTTGGGGAAGAACTCCAGCAGCACGATGGCGTGGTGTCGATGGAGAGACGAGGTCTCCCGGCAGGGCTGCGCCAAGCACCGGCAGAGAGGAGGAGGAGAGGGGCAGGGCTGCGCCGAGAGAGAGGGAAAAATCTGATCTCCAATGGCCAAAAGTGCCCACTATATATAGGGGAAGGGGAGAGGGGGTGCCACCCCTAGGTTTCCCACCCTAGGGGGTGCGGAAGCCCCCGTGATGGGAGGTGCGGCGGCCAGAGGGGGGAGGAGGGGGTGGCGCACCAACTGGTGGGCCTTAGGCCCACCTGGCTTAGGGTTTGCCCCCCCTTTTGTCTCCCTTGCGCAATGGGCTGAGTGGGGAGGCGCACCAGCCCACCTAGGGGCTGGTTCCCACCCCCACTTGGCCCACCTTACCTCCTGGGGTCGTTGCCCCCCTTCGGTGGTCCCCCGGGGCCACCTCCGGTGGTCCCGGTGGTCCCGGTACGTTACCGGTGATGCCCGAAACACTTCCGGTATCCGAAACCATCCGTCCTATATATCAATCTTTACCTCCGGACCATTCCGGAGCTCCTCGTGACGTCCGGGATCTCATCCGGGACTCAGAACAACTTTTGGTAACCTCGTATAACAATTCCCTATAACCCTAGCGTCATCGAACCTTAAGTGTGTAGACCCTACGGGTTCGGGAGACAGGCAGACATGACCGAGACACCTCTCTGGCCAATAACCATCAGCGGGGTATGGATACCCATGGTGGCTCCCACTTTCTCCACGATGATATCATCGGATGAACCACGATGTCAAGGATTCAATCAATCCCGTATACCTATACCTTGTTCAATCTCGTTACCTACGGAACCCTTTGTGTGTCGGTATAGAACTTGCCCGAGATTCGATCGTCGGTATACCTATACCTTGTTCAATCTCGTTACCTACGGAACCCTTTGTGTGTCGATATAGAACTTGCCCGAGATTCGATCGTCGGTATACCTATACCTTGTTCAATCTCGTTACCGGTAAGTCTCTTTACTCGTTCCGTAGCACGTCATCGTGTGACTAACTCCTTAGTCACATTGAGCTCATGATGATGTTCTACCGAGTGGGCCCAGAGATACCTCTCCGTCGCACAGAGTGACAAATCCCGATCTCGATTCGTACCAACCCAACAAACACTTTCGGAGGTACCCGTAGTGCACCTTTATAGTCACCCAGTTACGTTGTGACGTTTGATACACCCAAAGCACTCCTACGGTATCCGGGAGTTGCACAATCTCACGGTCGAAGGAAAAGATACTTGACATTAGAAAAGCATTAGCATACGAACAATACGATCTAGTGCTAGGCTTAGGATTGGGTCTTGTCCATCACATCATTCTCCCAATGATGGATCCCGTTATCAATGACATCTAATGCCCATGATCAGGAAACCATGATCATCTATTGACTAACGAGCTAGGCAACTAGAGGCTTGCTAGGGACACATTGTGATCTATTTATTCACACATGTATTACTGTTTCCTGTTAATACAATTATAGCATGAACAATAGACGATTATCATGAACAAGGAAATATGATAATAACCATTTTATTATTGCCTCTAGGGCATATTTCCAACAGCAACTTCTCCTCGTTTGGCAAGAATGCGAAAAGGACCAATGTAACGAGGAGCCAACTTGCCCTTGATACCGAATCGATGGGTACCCTTCAAAGGTGTAACCCGAAGGTAAGCCTTCTCGTCAACTTCAAAGGTCACAGCCTTATGATGACGATCATATTGGCTCTTTTGACGAGACTGGGCTGTTTTCAACTTTTCACGAATAATGCGAACCTGCTCTTCTGCATCCTGGATCATATCCGGGCCAAAGAGTTGCCTCTCTCCGGTTTCTGACTAATTAAGAGGTGTTCGACATCTTCGTCCATAGAGAACTTCAAAGGGAGCTTTGCCCAAGCTTGATTGATAACTATTGTTATAAGCGAATTCGGCAAATGGAAGACACTTCTCCCAATTCATACCGAATGATAAAACACAAGCTCGGAGCATATCTTCTAGGATTTGATTCACTCTTTCTACTTGACCACTTGATTGAGGATGAAAAGCAGTGCTAAAAGATAAGTGAGTCCCCATGGCATTCTGAAAACTTTCCCAGAAGCGAGAAGTAAAGATACTTCCACGGTCTGAGTTAATCTCCAGGGGAACACCATGAAGAGACACTATTCGGGAGATATATAACTCTGCTAGCTGGCTCGCTGTTATACTCTCACGAACAGGAAGAAAATGAGCCACTTTGGAAAGACGGACAATGACCACAAAGATAGCATTATTTCCTTTCTTGGTCTTGGGAAATCCGGTAATCAAATCCATACTAACTTTATCCCATTTCCATTCAGGAATAGCTAGAGGTTGAAGGGTGCCAGCAGGCCTTTGATGTTCTGCCTTAACTCGATGACAAACGTCGCAGTTAGCAACGAACTCAGCAATTTCTCTCTTCATCCTAGTCCACCAGAACCTCTGACGTAGATCCTGATACATCTTAGTACTACCGGGATGAATGGTGAGAGGAGAATCATGAGCCTCCTTAAGGATTAACTGCCTTAGATGTGGGTTCTTAGGAACCACTAAACGATTCTGGAAGAACACAACACCTTGATCGTTCATGGAAAATTCTTTAGCGTTTCCGCTAAAAATATTCTCCTTGATCCGTGATATACCGTTGTCACGCTTTTGGCCAGCTATAATTTGATCCTTAAGAGTAGGCTTCGCCACCAGGGTAGAAAGGAATCCTTGAGGAACAATATGAAGATTCAACTTCCGAAAGTCCTCATGGAGATGTGGTTGACCTTGTTGTAGCATCAAATTGTTACAATAAGATTTACGACTTAGTGCATCGGCCATAACATTGGCCTTCCCCGGGGTGTAAGTTATTCCTAAGTCGTAATCCGAGATCAACTCAACCCACCGTCTTTGCCTGAGATTCAAATCCGGCTGGGTGAAGATATATTTCAGACTTTGGTGATCAGTGAATATTTCGCAACGATTACCCAAAAGGTAATGTCGCCAGGTTTTTAGTGCATGGACCACAGCTGCAAGCTCAAGGTCATGTGTGGGATAATTATCCTCATGTGGACGCAACTGTCGAGATGCGTATGCGATCACATGACGATCTTGCATGAGAATGCAACCTAATCCTTGTCGCGAGGCGTCGCAATAGATAACAAAGTCCTTAGAAAAATCTGGTGGTAGCAACACAGGTGCGGAAGTCAGGCGTCTTTTCAGTTCCTGAAAACTATGCTCACACTGTGGTGTCCACTCGAACTTTTTATCTTTCTTGAGGAGTTCAGTTAGAGGCTTTGCATCCTTGGAGAAATTCTTGACAAAGCGGCGACAATAGCTCGCTAGACCAAGAAAACTCCTAACTTGCTTAACCGATTCAGGTTGAGTCCAATCAAGGACAGCTTGAACTCTCTCGGGATTGACAGCAATACCCTTACCAGAGATTACGTGACCCAGATAGGTCACTTCTGGTAACCAGAATTCACATTTTGAAAACTTGGCATAAAGGCGATGCTCTCGAAGTTTCATCAATACCAGCCTTAGATGCTCGACATGTTCTTGTTCGTTCTTCGAGTAGATGAGAATATCATCGAGGTATACCACGACGAGTTTATCCAAATACTCCATGAAGATTGAATTCATCAGATGAGAGAAGGTGGCTGGGGCATTGGTTAAACTGAAAGACATGACGGTGTACTCGTATTGGCCATAACGAGTAACAAAAGCCATTTTTGGAATGTCCCCGTTCTTGATCTTGATTTGATGGTATCCCAACCTCAAATCCATTTTGGAGAAGACTGAGGATCCAGCGAGCTGATCGTACAGATCGTTGATCCTGGGGAGCGAATACTTGTTCTTTATGGTGACCAGATTAACTGGTCGATAATCTACAACCATCCGATCCGTTCCGTCTTTCTTCTTGACGAAGAGGACGGGGCAAGCCCAATGAGAAGAGCTAGGATGAATGAAACCTTTGTTCAAGGCCTCATCTAATTGCTTCTTAAGTTCGGCTAGCTCCAGGGGTGCCATCTTATAAGGTCTTCTGGCTATTGGAACAGTTCCCGGAACAAGATCTATCACGAACTCTACATCTCTGTGAGGTGGAATTCCTGGCAGTTCCTCTGGAAAGACATCCGGAAAGTCACGGACTACCGGAATGTCTTCAAGTTCCGGAAGAGGGTTAGCATTTAAGGAATAGAGTTGGCATTTGGCAACTCGAGTAGAGACATTTACTATCTCACCCGAGGGATGGGTAAGCTGGACATTTCTAGAATGAGTATCAATCTTGGCATAGTGAGCTGACATCCAGTCCATGCCCAAGATGATATTAATATCCGAAGATTTCAAAGCTATCAATGAGGCTAGAAAAACTAGCCTGTCTACTAGAATTTCATTGTCATGGGTTATCCTAGAGGTTTGCCACTTACTACCAGGAGTTTGGACAACCAAAGGAATTGGCATATCACAAAAAGACATGTTATGCAACTGTGCATAACTTTCTGAAATGAAGGAATGAGAAGACCCAGTGTCAAAGAGAACAGACGTTGGGTGATGATTAACAAGAAGTGTACCCAGCATGACGTCGGGATCTTCTGCAGCTTCTTCTGCTGACACATAGTTCACACGGCCACGTGCAGGAGTTGGCTTCACGTAGTAAGCTTTGCCGACTTGGCTTGCCCGACGGTCTTTCCGGGTTGCTTGGCACCCACATTTTGAGGACACTCACGGGAATAGTGCCCTGGTTCTCCACACTTATAGCATATCACTTGGTTGGCACGTGGTGCAGCATTGCTAGCTGGACCACCATAAGCTTTTGCTAGAGGGTTGGCCTGATTCGTCTGAGGCGCCACGTAGGATGGCCTCGGAGTGTATCTTGGCGGCAGAGAACTGTTCGGAACCCACAGCCTGCATTTTGGAAACGCGGAACCAGAAGACGAGCCAAAGTCATGGGAGTGCTTCCTTGTGGCTTCGAAGTCAGTATGACCAGTCTCGGCACTGATCGCCTTGTTGACGAGAGCTTGAAATCTTGCACACTCATGGAGGCGCAGATCACGAGGAGCTCAGGGCTCAGACCCTTACGGAATCTTGCTTGCTTCTTGGTGTCAGTAGACACCTCCTCTGTTGCATAGCTGGCGAGATTACCGAACTCGCGGCTATAGGCATCCACAGCCAACTTGCCCTGAGTGAAGGCACAGAACTCCTCTCTCTTTCTGTCCATCAGGCCCTCTGGAATATGGTGCATACGAAAAGCTGCACTGAAGTCTGCCCATGTGGTTGCTGGTTCAGCAGGACGCATAGCCTCAAAGTTCTCCCACCACAGATTGGCGGGTCCTTCCAGGAAATACGCCACAAAGGTCAACTTGTCGGCCTCAGACACATTCGCAGAGCGAATCTTGCGTGAGATGCTGCACAGCCAGTCATCAGCGTCGAGGGGATCGACGGAATGATGAAACTTTGGAGGATTCAGCATCACAAAGTCGTTGAGGGACACTGCAGCATTCCTAGGCTGACGAGCCGTATCCTGCTCAATACGCTCTAACAGTCGGTTGGTCTCCCTTTTATTTCTCTCTGCCTCAAGCATCACTTCCGCCAGAGAGGGCGGGTGAGGCAGGTCTTCCTGCGACGCTTGACTACCCTCGCCTTGCTCATGACCAGGGGCACGGTTCAACCTGGTGAACACCATCCTGACAAACAAACTCACAGCTTAGACCAATATCATATCAATACTAGCTATGGATTAAGAATGTACTGAACACACGGAATGCGGAAATGAATATCTGAACAGCATGGTAACAAGCAACTGCTATATATACACCATGGTTCATACACACCCATACATAGTTCAGTACAACCTTAACCGAAGAGCAAACTACTGAAATTATCTAACTACTCATCAGAGGCTTACAAGCTTCCTATACATTATTTATCTAGGCCTCCGGAATTCATTTCACATTACAGGCATACTTCACAAGTCACGCAGGACTGTGAACGTACGGCTACTACCATACTATCCTTCCGCTCACAGCTCAGGCATCTGCATAGAACATCTCATAGTGATTACCTCCATGACCTGGAAGCTCAACCTGCGGATCAGGAAACACTCTAGCGTGAGATCCCTGGGATCCATAAGGACACGGATGTGGCCTTGGTCCCCTGGCTGGTGGTAAGAGGGGTCCCTGAAGAGGTGTGACTCCTCCTATAGCTGGCCAGTCAACGTGGGCCGGAAGATGGGTCCTAACAGGGTTCAGCATCTCCATATCTCCGTACCCTGTCTGGACTACCGGTGCCAGCTGCGTCAAAGCCGTCCACAAACGGGCACGGGTAGCATAAAGCTCCATGCGGAGAGCACGAGCATCCCTGTCTCTGTTCTCTAGCATCTCAACAGTGGACTGCAGTAGTGGATCCTCCATAGAAGAATCAAAATAGACTCCACTGAGGTATCCCTCTTCACCAGGCTGAGAGGCCGGAACATAGCAGAACTCTGAATTCTGTAGCAGTGCATGTCTCGCTCTCATAATGGTCAGCATTGAATAGGCAGCATCTTGTACTGCCATGTCAACAGTGACCCCCAATCCATAGGACCAATGGATTGGCTTCTCAGCTCCAGGGTAGTCTGGAAATGCCCTAACAGTGTAGATGTACTCGCTCTGGTTGAAGTCTCGGTACTGTTCCTCCACTGTGTACTCAGGGTACCAGCGGTAACCGCACACCAACATCACCCTGACCAGCATGGCCGTATGACCCGGCACATCAATGCACCTGGTCAGACGTACCACCTGACAAGAAGGACGGCCAGGCATATGTAAATAGAGAGTAATGCAAAAGCATTAGAGCTCCGAATGCAAAATTGGGTAGCATAACGGCTGTAAATGCTCAAAAACAAATTTTGAGACAACCCAAAATGGAATAGCGTAACCACTCAACTATCAAGTTCAACTCTCGGATCATCGAACTTACTTCCTTTTTTCCTAGGAATAAAAGAACCCAATTATGTCTTGACCCGTAGTCCTATAATCTACCGATCAGAAACACGAGCCTAGAAGAAGATGAGTAACCTAGTCCTTAATTCCCGCAGAAAAGACGAGGATGACCAGAATAGAATAACTTGAGAAGAGAACAAGAGTCTTACGTTCCCTTCCACAAACAATTCCCTTATATATAACTAAAGCAATTCTAGACTCAACTTCGACCAGTTTGGCTTAGTAATCCTACAGTCAGTCAGGCTCTGATACCAACGCTGTCGGGACCCCGATCCTAAGTCATAGGAATCCAGCCTGTAACACATCGCATCTCTTTGCGGTCTCACGCACGGTTAACTCCACGGATGCAGCCTTACCTTAGCCGGGACCGTTTGCGTCTTTTGACTCACGTATGCAATAGTATCGCTAGCATTCCAATGTCAAAGAAACCGGATCGACAAGTCTAGTCACAAACCAAAGTGGCAGTACCGCACAAGGACAGGCATACATGACCCAACAAAGCAGGTGTCGGTCACCAGCGAGTGTAGACGAGTCGTAGCAAGCTACAAGGACTCCATTACATCGCGTGACATTTCCCCAAAGGGGACAGACACAGCAGCTAAGAAGGACACATGCCGGTCAACCAATGTGTCCGGAGCAGTAGCGAACTACCAAGGCTCGTCGGATCACAAAGGGCATTTCCTTGTAAGGAGTGCTACTAAAGTTCACGACTAGGTAATCGAACCCCATACATATCAAATACGACACACGTACGCATGGCAAACCGATATGTATAGATACATCGATGGCATCACAACATAACCATAAACATACAAGCTTTATTTAAGAGGCTCGGAAGAGCCACACACATAATATTACACATTAAGGGTCTCACGACCCATAATAGCAGTCATTCAGTTACAAGCCAGCGGAAGAGTTTAAATTGTCTGAGTACAGACAGGGCAACTAGAAGGCACATGGCCTGACTATACTACAGACCCAACGTAGGGCCAGATCGTAGCTGGGACACCAGCTACTCGTCGTCGTTGATGTCTACGAAGAACCCTCCATTAGGGTCATTAGCAACCTCTGCAACATTTATTAAGCAAACATGAGTACGAAGGTACTCAGCAAGACTTTAGGATAACTATCTACTCATGCAAAGTATCAAGAAGGTATTGTGGGGTTTCATGCGGAAAGCCAGCATTTGACTCGTGGCTAGAAAACTTGCATTTTTAAATAATTTCGACAACTTGATTTCTCGCACACGAGTCCACTAACACCACAACAATACACCATCATGGAATCATTCCGTCTCCATACGGTAATGCCGTCCACGACACTCACGCTTATCTTGACAATTTTATGAGTAGCCATTGAAGTTATCTATGAACAACATATGTGTCCAAGTAGTCCATATCCGCGGACGCAGCTATTCGAATAGATCATAATCCTGCAGGGGGGTACTTCGTCACACACGCTCCCGCCACTTATCGCCATGTGCACGTCATGCACCTCGGCAACCTTCAAGCGGAAGCCCAGCGAGGGAGTCGGCCACGACCGTTAACCACACTAGTACCTAGTCCAGGTTTATCGCCTATCTGAGGGTAACCCGCACGGAAGTCCGGCCGAGGTTTCCGCCACGGCCCCAAACGATGTGCGCAGGGTTCCCAAGCCCACCATTCGGGTGCCACTTGGTACACCGTGCCACTGCCTACCGCATCACGGCCCACCTCTCAGGGCAGCACCATGCATGACCTCCGGCATGACTATAAACACCAGAAACTACTTGCAACTCCTGGACCGAGTACTAAGCGATTAAAAGGCCGAGCAGGGTCATATTTCAGGGCCCAGCATGTGGTAGTATCTAGTCTTGTATTACATACACGGAACTCAGTTCCTAAGGACGGTTCCAATGAAACAACCCGCTATGTACTCCTACACAGCCTTTCACTGGTACCTTTACCAAATCAGGTTCTACACTCAACCTTTGCTTACCGAACACATTCTCTCAATTCTGTTCATCTCCCAGATGATAGACCATACACAACTCTAAGCATAGCATGCATAGCAGGATAAGGCATATCATGGCTCAAGCAACTACCAGGTATGCTAGGTTGCAAAGTTCGGCTATTTACTGTGACAAGGATAGGTCATGCAAAGGAAGTGGGTTCAACTAACGTGGCAAAAACAGTTGAAGCATTTGATCCTAATGCAATAAACAAGTGCAGGAGCAAGAACATGGGATTTATCGGGATGATCAAAATGGTTGCTTGCCTTGTTGCTCTGAGGAGTGACAATATCCGTCAGACGAATATTCGGTGGAATCTGGGGGTGCGGAGTCTACCGAAAAGAATGGCAACAATCAATAACAATCATATGAAAACAAGATGATGCATGAGCATGGCATGAGAATGCAAGGTGATAAACTAATATAGCCAACATGTATTAGGTTTGAAGTTGATTTGAATCAAATTCAAATATCACTTCAAGCGAGGTATTCTCAGATACCGTTTTTATTGATTCGACCTGATGCTCCGATCAACTTGATGTTATCATGCATGGGATGTCATGTCAAGTTGCTGGTTTGTTATTAGAACAATGTTTGACCATGTCATTCATAATGAAATTTAAATATTTTCCATATTCCATTTATAAAGTATTTATAAGAATTGACTTATTCATTAATCTACATGTTTGGGTTCTGTAACTTTTTCAAACATGTTTGAAAATAGCATATTCAGATTCCTTGAATTGTTCTGATACTTTTCCATATATAAATTATTTTCATTGGAGTTACAGATTAATTTCTATGAATTTTTGAAGTTTTAAACATTTCTGGAATTATTCTTATACTGGAAAAGTCTCTTTATTGCGTCAACCTGACATCAGCAGGTCAGCCAACCTGTTCAGGTCAAACCTGACAGGGGGGACCCACTGGTCAGCCTCTCTGGTCAATTTTAGATTAGGATTAATCTTATTTAGTTAATTAAACTCACTGGACCCACATGTCAGTGACTTAGCAAACTAATTGAATTTATTTTCTTTAATCTTAAACTCCCAAAGGCTGGCCCCACCTGTCAGTGGCTCAGGCCAGCTGAGATCCACCGGCGGCGAGGTCGTCCTCGCCGGCGGGGAGCCTCCGGTGACCACCAGAACGTCGGGGGGGGCTCAGAAACTCGTCTCCGACAGCCAAACTCATGGCAGAGACCACGGGAGGAACGACCACTCGATGGTGCGCACGATGGGACATGCCATGGGGGCTGGGGTGGCCGGAATCAACGCCGGCGACGAGCTTGGCGGCGACCAAGTTCGGCCATCGTCGAAGCCATCGAATACGGGGTCAAAACGTTCGGGGTTGGGAACCTAACGCATCTACATGACGTCCTGAGGCTGTTGGTAGCCTCAGACGGACCAACACTTCACCGGAGGGCTACCGGCGACGAGCTGCAGCGGCGGTCCTCGTCGGGCTCCGATGGAACTAAGCCTAGAGGAGGGGATCGACGGGGAGAGCTTAGGGGAAATGACCGCATGCTCACGGGGAGTGCAGAGCGGGGCTTAGACGGATCGGGGAAGGGCTGAGGGCGACGAATCGAGCAGAGCTCGCCGGCGGCCGAAGGTTGAAGACGACGGTGCCGTGAGCGTTGCAGGGCTCGGGGAGGCTTCGACTTCTGCAGGGAGGACCAGATCGACGAGGCGGAGCTAACAGCGCACTCAGAGTGAGGATCCTATGGCTAGGGGCACGGGCAGCTCGAGCTTTGCTCGGGCTCCAATGGCGGCAGAAGGAGGGAGGAGAGATCCGAGAGGAGGGGGGGAACTGGCGCTGGGAATGGATAGGGTCGGCCATGGGGAGCTTATCCCCGTGCTTGCCAGCGCGAAGCGGCGGCCAGGCAGCCAGGGAGCTGCGTGGAGGCACGCGGCAACGCGGTGGCCACCTCCTGCTCCTACTGGCGAGGAGGGAGACGACAGGAGGAGCTGGGCTGGGTCGGCTAGGCGACAGGTAAGGTTTTCCTTTTTTTTTGATTTGTTTCTGTTTTAAATACTGAAATTGATTTACTAATTATTTCAGCTCCTAAATAAATTGTAAAAGTTATGTTAAGCACCCTAGAATATTTGTTGGAATATTTCCAACCATTTCCAGAGTTTTCAACATTTTTGAAAATTTAAAGTTTCTAATTTCAAATTTAAAACTTGAAACCAGTAGCTTTTTGCATTTATTTAAAATGCTTCAAGTGTCAAGAAAATGGTTTTCTTCATTGCTCATTTACTTTCATGATTTATCAGGAAGTTTGAACTTTTCTTGAGGCCATTTTGGGTTCATTGATTTTAACTAGTTTTGAGATTTCCTTTATTTGAAGAAGTGGCTAGGGTTTTAGCATTTTCCTTCATCATTTGCTTTGTTCTTGTTGGGAAATTCCTAGATGCAATGCAAAGAAAAACATGAGCACAAGCTATCTTGCTTAAGGGTTCAGGGATGTGACAATGGACAATGGGCCTAAATTTTGGCTGAGGATGATTATCTACTAAGGAGACTCTGTTGGCAATTTTTTAGCTCAAATGGATCATCCTAGGTGGTACTTTCTTTGCAAAGTACCACACTAGGCGGAAATATGGATGTTGAAGCTGGGCTCAAATAAATGAATGGATTGAGCTGAAATTTGGTGGACGATGTTCATTTGGGCATAGGAAAGCACTGTAGAAAATTTATATCATTTGGACATGCCAAAGTGACACTTCCTTCACAATGTGCTAATCTAGACAAAAAAATGGTAACTCAAACTGGGCTCACAAATGTGATTGGATTGAGCTTTAATTTGGAGGGTGATTATAATTTGGGCACATTAAGGCACTGTAAAATTTCATAAAATTTCTATAAATAAAAATTATACTTCCTTCACAATGGTCTCCATTTAACAGAACATTGGGAAAATATTGAGGGAAATTGGCTAAATTGAATGAGCTAAAATTTGGTGGAGGGAGGTTCTATGGTCAGTTTCACGTCATGGTAAATTTTCATCAACTATAAAGCAATATAAAAAGTAGTTGCTTCACAAACTGAAAATATTACCAGAAAAAAGATTGGATGGTCAGCTCACATGGATTGTTAGACGGGGCTCAAATTTTGTGGAGAGCTATGGTTTGGGAATATAGAAGATGTGGTAAAAATTCAACTCATGAGGATATTCCTAGCTAGTACTTACTTCACAAAGCTTCTAGGTGAACACAAACTTTGGAAATTTGTTGAGAAAGATTTACTAGGCAAATGGAGATGAATTTTTTCACGAGGTAATGATTTGGATAGGCAGGAGTGCCCAAATTTTTTGAGGACAATCAAAAAAAAATATAAATAGCACTTCCTTCACAAAGTGCTATTTTAAACAAAATACGAAAATGAATATTGTTGAATTATTTTCGAACTAGCTAAGGAAGGGTTTTGACATATTTGAGGAATATATGATCCAAAGAATTTATGATAATTTTTGAAGAATTTTGGGAATGACAGAATAGTAGGTTGCTACACAAACTAGGGCAAAAACAGACGCATGGACATGACACAGAGACAAAAATGATGATGTGGCGCCTAATCATAGCTATGACCATCTATATTGGTCGTAATTAGCTAGAAATTAGGTAGCGGACTAGGGCTATCTGCTTTACAACCATTTCTCATAAGGAAACTACGACCTTTTTTGACCAAATTGGTCATTATGGTTTGGGGTTGGAGCCTCCTGAACAACTTACGACCAATTGGTCTCATGTGGTCGTAGATTTACGACCATTTCAGCGAGGGTCATTGCCATAAGGTCACAAGTTGACATATTTCTTGTAGTGACAAGCGCCCCCTCAACTACCCTCCCCTCCAGTCCTCTCGCCCACAGTGGTGTCGATAGTGATGGAGATGCTTCTATGATTTCCCTCCTCCACCTTCTTCTATGCTGGTGGATCACGGTCGATTTCACGATAGCGAGAAGCAGAGCCGATTCATGGGGCTACAGGCTGACGTGCGCGTCAGCATGGAGAGCGAGACGGTGATGAGTGGTGGCTGGAGCCTGCTCCTAGCAGAGGGGGCAGTGGGGTCCAGCCGCGCCATGGAGCGCGTCGCCACTGCAAAGAAGATCGTCGAGAACGACTACCGCGAGTGCATGAAGAACCTCCGGTAACACAACAAGTGGTATCACCAGTCTTCCATCCCCGTCCTGAAACTCCTGATTTTTTTGTTCTGCCGTGTGTGGGTGCACCTCGATCTCGGGCGACCGGGATGATCGAGGGGTTGGGGATAGACTAAAGACCACAACTTTTATCTTTGGCACGAACAGGTTCAATATTGCTGACTTTAATGAAGCTCCATTGTCTTCTTTCTGTACTCTCTTTAGTTTATTGGGTATTACATTTACATCATTTATTAGCTGGTGCTTGATTTGTAAAAAAAATATTGTTTTAATTTTTGCAAGGCAATTCAAGCTTTCATTTGAAAAATGATACATTAAGCACCAATTAGTTACTATTTTGTACATATGTAAATATCTTATACTCGTATTACTCTTAAGTATAAACTATACTTAAGACTGTTTGAAAATACTTCACTACTCTTTTTGTTGTGCAATTGCAAGGTCTATTTTTTTGCTTGATGCTGCACTTATTTAATCTGTTTCTCAAGCATAGTTAGTGGCGAACAAGAGTTGGCTACTCAAGTAACTTGGAGCCATCACAGGTACTTTTGGTTTGCCTAGAAATGATTTTCAACAAAACACACATCGCAACCATTATGCTCCTTTCTACTATAGCTGCATCCCGGATGAAATTCCTCCTTTGCATGTAAATTATTATGCTATGGAGGAAACATGGGATCCACATGCATGCACAAGTGATGGTGCTAATTCAGGTTCACTCACTTAGTAGAATGTACCATCGTATAAGAAACATACTTTGGGGGAAACATGTTCAAGGAAGCAGAAAATAGAAGTTAGAGAAGAGAACATCTATTTGCACATCTGCAAGGCATCTCCCTTTTATTTGGTTTAAATTCAACTTATGCAAAATAGAGTACTGCTCACCTAACTATTCAATGTCCTTTTGGTGCAGAAAGTTCACTTCACACGCGAGAGCTTCTGAACTTTCCCTTAGTACAAACAATGGAATTACATGAACATGGCAATGACCAGGGAGGCTGACCTTTGCCTCCTTCTCCGGTGGAAACGAAGCGTATGTGCCCAGGGATCGCCGCTACGCCAAGTACATGAACAGGGTGGCTGCTCTCTGTCTACTCCTACGATGGAAAGAAGCGTCTCCGAGGGATCGCCGTTACACCAGGAGACGGGGAGAACCACGACTCGCCGCCTTGCCCAGGTGAAATATTTTTTGAACAACAAATATGAACAGATAGAACTGATATGGAAACTTTGATAAAATTAGGCGCCCAGGAGAAAGTATTGATAGCTGATGGATTGATGATGATGGTTGATTAGTGTTGCATATGGACAATTTTGATTTGGAATGTTTTGGAAAGACACCACTCATATGGAAATAGGCCCCCAAACGAAAGTTTTGGTAGCTGATGGATTGATGATTATTATTGCCATAGTTTAGGTAGCTCATATCAAAATTGGTGTTGTATATGGATACTTTTGATCTAGCCGTTGGATGATTTGTGGTATCCATTAATAGAAGGAAAGTGCTGATTCGGCACAATTGCATTAGAAAAATCACATGGAAGATGGGGGAGGCTGGTGATACGTCTCCAACGTATCTATAATTTTTGATGGTTTCATGCTATTATCTTGTCAAACTTTGGATGTTTTGCATGCCTTTTATATATTTTTTTGGGACTAACTTATTAACTAAGTGCCAAGTGCCAGTTCATGTTTTTTCCATGTTTTTGACCCCTTTCAGAGGAGGATTTTGAATGGAGTCCAAACGGAATGAAACTGCCAAAAAGATTTTTTCCGAAACAGAAAAAGATCAGGAAGCCTGAGAATCAGGGCAGGGGGCCTGCAGGGACCCCACAAGCCCCCTAGCCGCGGCCAGGGGGGCCACGCCTCCCTGGCTTGTGGGCTCCCTGGGCCAACTCTGCCCTAGGACTTTCACCCATAAATTCCCTAAAATCCTAGAAAAAATGAGGAGATCATCGATTGTACTTTTCCGCCGCCGCAAGCTTCTGTCTCTGCAAGATCCCATCTGGGGCACGTTCTGGTGCCCTGCCGGAGGGGGGATTCGGACACGGAGGGCTTCTTCATCAACACCATGACCTCTCTGATGATGCGTGAGTAGTTCACCATAGACCTACGGGTCCATAGGTAGTAGCTAGATGGCTTATTCTCTCTCTTGGATCTTCAATACAAAGTTCTCCATGATCTTCATGGATATCTATCCGATGTAATCTTCTTTTGCGGTGTGTTTGTCGAGATCCGATGAATTGTGGATTTATGATCAGATTATCTATGAATCTTATTTGAGTTTCTTCTGATCTCTCTTATGCATGATTTCATATCCTTGTAATTATCTTCGAGTTGTGGGTTTTGTCTGGCCAACTAGATCTATGATTCTTGTAATGGGAGAAGTGCTTGGTTTTGGGCTCATACCGTGCGGTGACCTCACCTAGTGATAGAAGGGGTAGCGGGGCACGCATCGTGTTGTTGCCATCAAAGGTAAAAAGATGGGGTTTTCATCATTGGTTTGAGATTATCCCTCTACATCATGTCATCTCTCTTAAGGCGTTACTCTGTTCGTCAAGACCGCAATACACTAGATGCATGCTGGATAGCGGTCGATGTGTGGAGTAATAGTAGTAGATGCAGAAAGTATCGGTCTACTTGTCTCGGACGTGATGCCTATATGTATGATCATTGCCTTAGATATCGTCATGACTTTGCGCGGTTCTATCAATTGCTCGACAGTAATTTGTTCACCCACTATAATATTTGCTATTTTGAGAGAAGCCTCTAGTGAACTCTATGGCCCCCGGGTCTACTCCACACCATATTTTCAGCCTTACACTTTTCCTTCGTTGCACTTTCCGCCTTCAGATCTCACTTTGCAAACAATCTTGAAGGGATTGACAACCCCTTTATAGCGTTGGGTGCAAGATCTTTGTGTTTGTGCAGGTACTCTGGACTTGACGAGATTCTCCTACTGGATTGATACCTTGGTTCTCAAACTGAGGGAAATACTTACTGCTCCTGTGCTGCATCACCCTTTTGTCATGCCCAAGATGCGACCCTATCCTCAATTTGGCACGAGGGCCTCGTTAGGGATAGAAGCGCATCTCGTCGTGTCGCAAGAATGGATATCGTTACAAGTACATATACTGAAAAGAAGAGATACATAGAATTGGCTTACACTCGCCACAAGCTACATCAGAGTCACATCAGTACATTACATAAACATCAAGAGTAAGAGCAGGGTCCGACTACGGACGAAAACAAATGACAATAGAAGAACGACGTCCATCCTTGCTATCCCAGGCTGTCGGCCTGGAACCCATCTAGATCGATGAAGAAGAAGAAGAAGAAGCAACTCCAAATGAAAAATCAACGCGCTCGCGTCAACTAACCTTTACATGTACCTGCAACTGGTGTTGTAGTAATCTGTGAGCCAGAGGGGACTCAACAATCTCATTTCCAAAGGTATCAAGACTAGCAAAGCTTAATGGGTGAGGCATGGTTAAGTGGTGAGGTTGCAGCAGTGGCTAAGCATATATTTGGTGGCTAAGCTTACGAGTACAAGAAATAAAAGGGGGAAGATCTACGCATAGCGGACATGAACTATTGATGATCAAATGAATGATCCTGAACACCTACCTACGTTAGACATAACCCCACCGTGTCCTCGATCGGAGAAAGAACTCAGGAAAGAGACAGTCACGGTTACGCACACAGTTGGCATATTTTTAATTAAATTATTTCAAGTTATCTAGAACCAGTGTTAAACAAAGTTTCCACGTTGCCACATAACCGCGGGCACGGCTTTCTGAAAAGATTTAACCCTGTAGGGGTGCTCCAACTAGTCCATCACAAATTACCACAAGCCTCATAGAAATCCTCAATCACGAAGCTCGCGATCTCGTTGGATTCCCTAGTGGAAAACCTCAACTCTGAGATTACCCAAAGCTTCACCGGAATCCCGATGCACAAGATATCTCGTCAAAGGTAAAACTAATCCAGCAAGGCCGCCCGACGTGTCGATGAACCCGATAGGAGCCGCGTATCTCGTTCTCAGGACACGACGGATGGAAAAGCCTACAGGTGCCAAACCTCGAGTTGCCCCGTGGTGGCCCCACAGTCTGTCCTTTTGCGACCAACACCATCAGCACTGGCCCCCCTGTTTATGTAAAATTACTCCTCGGGTAGCGCTAACTCCCTATGCATTTCAATTTATCAAAATTATTATGTTTGGTAAATGTAGAACCAAAGTTGGGCCTTGCTAGACCAGCTTTAATCTAAAACGAATTATCAAGGGCACTAGTGGGGACAGGGCCTATAGCCCCGGCCCGTAAGGGGCTTTAGTCCCGGTTCACCAACCGGGACTAAAGGGGCGGGACTAAAGGCCTAACCTTTTCGTCCCGGCCCTCTTACACGCCGGGACTAAAGGTGCTCCACGTGGGCGCCTCGTAGCGCCCCAGGGGCAGGCCCTTTAGTCCCGGCTCGTTACACGGACCGGGACTCAAGATTTTCAGATTTTGCTGGTTTTTGGCTTTTTTTGAATGAAATTATTTTTGGGTTTTAGGGTTTTAGGGTTTAGGTGTTCAGGAGATTAACGTGATGCCTCATTTTGTGTTCGGGAATTAGTTTTCATATAATTTAAAATAGAAATAATTATGCATATATATATAAGATTAACTCATCTTACAAGCGATCATATACAATTATATGGAGATCTGAATTATCGGGACTAGAGCCCGTCTATTCGATTACATGGACAAACATCAGTAATGGCCCTTAGCTACACTAAATCGTCCTTTGTCTTCTATAGCTTCCGTCCTCAGAAATCCCGCAAGCTCCTCTGCAACAGCAATCGCACGTTGCTCCGGTAGGACCTTCGTCCTCATGGCCTCGTGCTATATAAGAAGAGGAGATGAATATGAATATCAATCATGATAACAAAGAATGACGGGTAAAAATAGAGGTGTGAATATTCATTGCTTACGTCGAATCTTTGCTCCTTGAACTCAGAGGTAAACGTGCGAATGGTCTCGCAAACATAGTATCCGCATAGATGCGTTCCCCGTGGCTGCTGGTCGCACTTTACGAGAATGGAATATATATAATCAAAATAATAATCTAGCATAATAAATGTATTGAAAATTAATAGAAGTATATCATACTACTACTTACCTGAGCCGCTCTAAAGGTCAGCTTCTCAGGAAAGTTACCGGGAGTCACGCACTTGAACCGATTCCAAACCATGCCCGACAAGGATAATGATTTGCTAAGTTTTTCATTAATTGATATATCAGAAAATCATCGAAAGAGACCGATAGAGCGCAAGAATGATTAAAATTACACTTGGAGCATGTCCTGCAGGCTTTGGAACTGTTCCAAGGGTCTCGATAATGGGTCGAAGGCATCAACTATTCCCTTATCAATTTGAATGTCCAACAGAATCCAATGGAAGCTGCACATGTATATATATATGTGTGTGTGTGTGAGTAACTTATCAATTACACTTATAAGTGAATGGACACAACAGAGTAAAGAACCTCACCTGAAGTTGTATGGAAACAGTATGTGGTCACAGAAATTTTGATCTCTTAGAAACCTTAGAAGGTTTTCCTCCGTCTCCTTGGGATAATTAGTTAGCGTCGCTATATGTATTTTATCTGGATCAATAAACCCAATATTTATGATGCTCTTACTTTTACACTCCAGAATCTTCATTCTGAATAATAGAGTACAAGTTATATATAGACAATGAATTGAAGTAACTAAACAAGTTATATGTAGACAACGAATTGAAAAACTTACAGACAAGAGCAACTCATAAGCGATTTGTCGAGGGCGTCGCCATTGTACATCTGGAAAGTTCATCAAAGTCGATATGGATTTCTTCGGAGCGGCCGTAGTACTCCTGTGGGACACTCAGCACGATCATCGTTCTCCCATTCTTTGATTCACTTAAGTACCATTTATGCAAGTAACACATATTTGTTGGGAGATCATCTTTGCTGACCAAAGGCTCTCCCATGACAGCCTTGGGTATCCTATCGTCTTGGAAATTAGCCAGCAAATTTTCAATCGAGATACCACATTCATCCGCCAACTCCTTTGCGTTTCCAAAAGCTTGCCCCTGCACCGGAGGGGGAACATTCTCGGTTAACACCTTGAGGGGTGGGATCGACTGTTTGGCCTGTTGTCCAAGCTGAGGAACGTCTGATTTTTTCTTTCTTGTAGTTGAACTTGATTTGCCCCCACTTGCACTTGCACGTGACTTGCTCTTTTTCACTTCCTTCTGCAATGTGCGTGTATAGTCATCAGGCTTATAGTGTAAGTCATACTGTGATGGAGTGGTTATGAAGTCTTTTGCCCATGCTATGTTCTTCTCGGTGTATTTCGGACGGGGCTCGGGTTCCTTCCTTTTCATCTGCGCCTCATGTTGTTCCTTCGCTATCCTGGTGTTTTGGGGTACGATCATAAGGTATAATAGGAAGATTAGCATGAGGTACCTTTGGGAGGGGCGACAGTTTGCGCTTTGGGGAGCTCCGTCGCTTAGAAATCATCGACGAAGCGTTCTTGCTGGCACGCTTCCGCTTAGTATCATGTGCGGGGGGCGGCAAAGACGGACGATCCAAGTCCGGCGGCGGTGATCGAGATGGACTCATGTTGTGCTGGCCGACGTCATGTGGAGGGCTTGGAGGTAATGGAGGTGTAGGTGACCTGCGACGACTCGGAGGCGGTGTTGTCCTTGGGGCCGAGCCTGGAAGCGTGATGTAGTTCTTGTCCCATAGGATGACTCCACCCAGTACTTCTCCGAGTGTCCTCTCATCTTCGGGTCCAGCTATGTCGAGCTCCATATCATTAAACCCCGTCATGATTTCATCCACCCCGACTTTAGCAAAGCCAGCTGGAATCTCACGGCCATGCCAGCGTGCATCAGGGCCAGAAGGTAAAGCTTGTCCGACGGCCACCTTCATGGATATGTTCTTGAATTTCTGATGGAGTTCACATGATGTTGACTCCTTGATTCCATCCACGGGGTAGCCGGGACCGCCCTCTATCATTCTTCGTTCCTCATCGGGCGTGGCCTCAGATTCAGCCACGCTTCTTTTCCGCTTAGATGGGGCGCCGGTAATATCAACTGCAGGATCTTCCTGGCGCGGTACTCCTCTAAGCTCATCAATCTGCTTCTGTTGCTCGTTAATCCTGGCAAGCAACTGGTTGAACTTGTCATTCTCCTCATCCTGCTGCCGCTTCTTTGCTCTCTCTCGGCTTCTGTAAGTGTCTTGGTCTCTGGCAAACCCAAGCCACCACGGGTAAGAAGGACCGAAGCCTCGCGTTCGTCCTCCATGTTCGTCATTGCCGAGGACCAGTGTGAGCATATCTTTCTCTCTATCTGCAGTGAACTTTCTTCTTCCCTCCTTAATTTCTTTCACTGTCCTTTTCCAATTCTCCCTGGGTATCCTAAGATTGTCATTGTAGATGAGGTCCCCTGTTGTTTCGTCGTACGACCCATCATGCGCAAGGAACCAATTTCTTGCTCTCAACTCCCAGTCATCACGGAGTGGTTCAGGTACGACGCCTTTATCTATCAGATCTTGCTCTTTCTTATCCCACTTTGGGATGGCAGTCTCATAGCCCCCTGGCCCCAGCTTGTGGTGATATATCTTCTTGTCGGCATTTATCTTGTTCTTTTCTGATAATGCCTGGGCATCTTTTGACTCCTTGTACTCTTGAAATGCCTTCCAGTGATTCGCGTGCTTGGCTAGATACCCCTCGAATACTGGCACTTTCTGTGTCTTCAAATAGTTTTTCCATAGCTTCTTCTTCCAGCTACGGAACAGTTCGGCCATCTTCTTTAGAGTCCACTGCTTGGCTTTGGCCCTCAGTTTGTCTGCGGCGTCTTCATTCTCACATTCTGGCAGGTTGAAATGTGACATGAGATCATTCCAAAGATTATCTTTGTACCTTTCGACGACATAGTCACTATCGGCTGCCCCTTTGCGCTTGTTCCACTCCCGAACGCTGATCGGGACGTGATCCCTAACGAGAACTCCGCATTGCTTCTTGAATGTGTCAGCAGCATTCTTAGGAAGCTTGGGTTCGCCCGTAGGAAATATCACCTCAAATGTGTAATGCGTCCGTGCATCCAACTTTCTAGTCGGGCCTCGTTTCGTAGTTTTGCTCGATGTGGAGGCCTAAGAGGGAGAAACATTCGTCAAATGAATGTATATGTATACAATATAGAGCTATCTCCAATATTTTTCACATATTACAAGTGATTGTCGAACTTCATATGTATACCTTGCCGGACTTCTCCTCTTCACCGGCTTCTCCATCAGTGGAGCTATCACCTTCTCCGTCATTGGACCTATCTCCTGCCCCATCGGCTTCATCTTCGTGTCGCTCGACCTCCATTCCAACGTCCTGGTTTAGATATAACGACGGAGATTCAGCTGGTTCAACGTTGGGGCCGTCTTTGATTATATCTTCCAGAAGTTCTTCCTCTTCGAGGTTCCTGATATGTGGATCCATAGTTCTGCAAAAAACGGATTCTCTTAACATTTGTACCAAAAACCAAAGTAGGAGTACTTTTCCAATTTGAGACTCCTAGATTTCTGCATAGTATTCAAAGTAGGAGTAAATTTACAATTTGAGCATTCACTAAGCAAAACCAAATCATAAAATAAAGTAGTATTCAAATTAGCATGCATTCAATTATAAGCTAATACATCATCACTTTTGTCCGTACATCGTCGAATATTATCATTAATACTCCTCGAATACTATCATACATATAGCATCACTAATACATCTAGAACCGTAGCGCCCGACGGGTATCGGCGCGGGCGGTGGACACCCAAAGAGAAGGAACCATCACAGGATCATAGGTCCAGTGAGATCCCCGAAGAACCTGCCAGGTATGCTCGAACCTGCCCTCCAACGCAACCATGTAGCGACGGACGTGCTCATCCTCCTCGCTGACACGGTGACGTACCACCTCCGCGGTGTCCGGAAGCCTCGGCACCCTCACTGGCCCACGTGACCGCCACCAAACAAGGATCGGGTCAACGATGGGCTGGCTCCTCACCAACCTACGCCCCCCGGAAGGTAGCACCTCCCAATAGCAGCCGGGCGGAGCCCAGTCCCGGACAGGGCCCCTCTGATCAAGCAGGTGTCCTCCGCCGAGTCGATGACGAGGATGCGAGATAGGCATCGTAAAATGAACTAAAAAATAAACTAGTTCTATTAATTTTCTTGCTAAAAATAAACTATTAACACTTAAGCATATACAATAGCAAAATTAAACTATTAACACTTATTTCCATTTTTCTTCTCCTCCTCTTCTTTCTTCTCTTCTCCTCCTCTTCTTTTCTTCTCTTCTCCTCCTCTTCTTTTCTTCTTTTCTTACACTCTATACACTATATACACTATAGCAAAATTCCTCCTCTCCTTATACACTATACACTATATACACTATACACTTAAGCATATACACTATACAATATACACTTTTTCTTCTTTTCTTCTCCTCCTCTTCTTATTTTCATTTTTCCTAATCTTATTTTCTTATTTTTGTTCATATTTATTCTTCTTGTAACCCTAACCTAATTCTAAATATTACTAACCCTAATAATCTAGCACAAACTTAATAACAATAGGAATTAAATGACAAAAAAATCTTTTCTTTTTCTTATTTTCTTCTCCTTTTTCTTCCTTTCTTCTCCCTTTTCTTCTTCTATTCTCCTTTTTCTTCTTTTCTTCTATACTGGCTGGAGTGTTGGGGAGGAAGGGGACGGGGGGCTTACTGGCCGGAGTGTTGGCGAGGAGGATGGCGCGGAGGACGGCGCGACGGCGAGGAGGACGGCGCGACGGCGAGGAGGACGGCACGACGGCAAGGAGGACGGCGCGCCGGCGAGGAGGAAGGCGCGCCGGCGAGGAGGACGGTGCGGCGGCGAGGAGGACGGCCGACGGCGAGCAGGACGGCGGGCAGCCTGACGGCGTCGGTTACGTTCATCGCTGTGCCGCGCCGGGCAGGAGAACAAGAGGAAGAAGAGAAATGGACGAATTGGGTTGGAAATTTTCGAAGTCCCGCTTATATAGGTGGATCTATAGTCCCGGTGCGTGGCTCGGGCCGGGACTAAAGACCCCCTTTAGTCCCGGGTGGAGCCACGACCCGGGACTAAAGGCCTCTTTTCGGGCAGACCAAGAGGCGGGAAGCAAGGGGTCTTTAGTCCCGGGGCGTGGCTCCACTCGGGACTAAAGGGGGTCTTTAGTCCCGGGGCGTGGCTCCAACCGGGACTAAAGCCCCTCCTCGGCTGCACGATAAGTTTAGTCCCACCTCGCCCAGTGAGGGGACTAACACTTGTTTATAAGCCCCGTCGCAGCTTCTCCATCGAGCTCCTCTCTAAAGCAGGCTTACGGGCCTAAACTCATTGAAAATTGTAACTATATTAGAAATTATAGGGAAAATTCAATCTAAATTCAAATGAGAATTTAGGTTGAATTTTCTCTATGATCTCGAATATAGTTTCAATTTTTTTTTATTTTCATAATTAATAATTTTGACTATCCAAACTATTATCTATTTTGTTATTTTCAATTAAAAACTATGTTTATTAAAAATTCTTTTTGCATATTTGAGAATTTGACAAAATTATGATAATGAAAAGTGTTTCAAATTGAATAAATAATGCAAAACTATTTTTTATTTTCATAATTAATAATTTTGACTATCCAAACTATTATCTATTTTGTTATTTTCAATTAAAAACTATGTTTATTAAAAATTATTTTTGCATATTTGAGAATTTGACAAAACTATGATAATGAAAAGTGTTTCAAATTGAATAAATAATAAAAAACTAATTTTTTTCATAATTAATAATTTTGACTATCCAAACTATTATCTATTTTGTTATTTTCAATTAAAAACTATGTTTATTAAAAGTTCTTTTTGCATATTTGAGAATTTGACAAAACTATGATAATGAAAAGTGTTTCAAATTGAATAAATAATGCAAAACTATTTTTTATTTTCATAATTAATAATTTTTACTATCTAAACTATTATCTATTTTGTTATTTTGACTTAATTTGTTATATTTCGTGCATTTACTTTTTTTTTTGAGCTAGTTGACCCTGAAATTGAAAAGCACTACAAATGAACTCTGAAAATGTTGAAAGTTGGCATGCTATCATCATTTCACCCAAATAGCATGTGTTAAAAAGTTGAGAGGGCTACGACAAAGACTGGATGCAGTTCGTGTACAAAACACACAATCTCTCTCGAAGTAGCAGGGTTTCGAACGAGAACTCATCTCTTACAAAGGGATTTCATTTTTTTAAACTTATTTGAACTCCATACGTTTTGTGTGTTCAAAATGCACCATTCAAAGGCACATCACAAAATTTCAACAATATCTGACTTCATTTGGTATATTTCGTGCGTTTACTTATTTGTTTTTGAGCTAGTTGACCCTGAAATTGAAAAGCACTACAAATGAACTCTGGAAATCTTGAAAGTTGGCATGCTATCATCATTTCACCCACATAGCATGTGTTAAAAAGTTGAGAGGGCTACGACAAAGACTGGATGCAGTTCGTGTACAAAACTGACAATCTCTTTCGAAGTAGGAGGGTTTCGAATGAGAACTCATCTCTTACAAAGGGATTTCATTTTTTTAAACTTATTTGAACTCCATACTTTTTGTGTGTTCAAAATGCACCATTCAAAGGCACATCACAAAATTTCAAAAATTTCTGACTTAATTTGTTATATTTCGTGCATTTACTTATTTTTTTTGAGCTAGTTGACCTTGAAATTGAAAAGCACTACAAATGAACTCTGAAAATGTTGAAAGTTGGCATGTTATCATCATTTCACCCACATAGCATGTGTTAAAAAGTTGAGAGGGCTACGACAAAGACTGGATGCAGTTCGTGTACAAAACTGACAATCTCTCTCGAAGTAGCAGGGTTTCGAACGAGAACTCATCTCTTACAAAGGGATTTCATTTTTTTAAACTTATTTGAACTCCATACTTTTCGTGTGTTCAAAATGCACCATTCAAAGGCACATCACAAGATTTCAACAATTTCTGACTTAATTTGGTATATTTCTTGCATTTACTTTTTTTTGAGCTAGTTGACCCTGAAATTGAAAAGCACTACAAATGAACTCTAGAAATGTTGAAAGTTGGCATGCTATCATCATTTCACCCACATAGCATGTGTTAAAAAGTTGAGAGGGCTACGACAAAGACTGGATGCACTTCGTGTACAAAACTGACAATCTCTCTCGAAGTAGCAGGGTTTCGAACGAGAACTCATCTCTTACAAAGGGATTTCATTTTTTTTAAAATTATTTGAACTCCATACTTTTCGTGTGTTAAAAATGCACCATTCAAAGGCACATCACAAGATTTCAACAATTTCTGACTTAATTTGGTATATTTCTTGCATTTACTTTTTTTTGAGCTAGTTGACCCTGAAATTGAAAAGCACTACAAATGAACTCTAGAAATGTTGAAAGTTGGCATGCTATCATCATTTCACCCACATAGCATGTGTTAAAAAGTTGAGAGGGCTACGACAAAGACTGGATGCACTTCGTGTACAAAACTGACAATCTCTCTCGAAGTAGCAGGGTTTCGAACGAGAACTCATCTCTTACAAAGGGATTTCATTTTTTTTAAAATTATTTGAACTCCATACTTTTCGTGTGTTAAAAATGCACCATTCAAAGGCACATCACAAGATTTCAACAATTTCTGACTTAATTTGGTATATTTCTTGCATTTACTTTTTTTTGAGCTAGTTGACCCTGAAATTGAAAAGCACTACAAATGAACTCTAGAAATGTTGAAAGTTGGCATGCTATCATCATTTCACCCACATAGCATGTGTTAAAAAGTTGAGAGGGCTACGACAAAGACTGGATGCACTTCGTGTACAAAACTGACAATCTCTCTCGAAGTAGCAGGGTTTCGAACGAGAACTCGTCTCTTACAAAGGGATTTCATTTTTTTACTTATTTGAACTCCATACTTTTTGTGTGTTCAAAATGGACCATTCAAAGGCACATCACAAAGGGATTTCTTCTTCTCTCATATATGGTGGACACTAGCTCACCTGATTTTTCAACCGTCGATGATGGTCGCTACTCCTACTTCCCCTAGTACATAACCAATATCTAGCACAAGGAGAAGAAGGAGAAGTGATTGTTTTAATCAAAAACAGATCTGTTACAAAAGGGATTTCATTGTTTGAACTTATTTGAACTGAAGACTTTTTGTATATATATGTGGTCGAAATGCATGATACCATGAAGTTAGAAAGGGCTAAACCATTCAAAAGTAGCAAATGAAGTTAGAAAGGGATAAACCATTCAAATTTGGAAACTATAATGGCACAAACAGAAACTAGACATATATAAATTGGTCCAAGAAGTAAATGATACTAGTCCAAGCAGTACATAATAATAGCTACAATAGATATATATGTACAAGTGTTCGACGTTAAGAACACTACTCGTCTGAATCATCTGAATCAGAATGTCCACCTTCCTCGAGGGGATATAGGTGACGCTGGCCATAGTGGACGACTCGAATCTTGCGGTACAACTCGTATGAAACATATGCATCTTTTGCTGCATACTCAATGTTGATATCATCAAGTGGGCCCTTCTCCCAAAGTCTGTGCTGAGACCTTGGGAAACTGGTCTTCATATCAGCATATGAATCGTCGATCAAGGCAACTGCCATACGAGCCATCGAAGTCCTGTCATGTTGAAGCTTGAATATCGTTTGGATATCAACGAGGCAACCAGCTGGTATCTCAATACCGAAGTTGTGCCTCATCTTCAGCCTGTCGTTCCTTATGTCAACGGAAGCAAAAGTGACGCCGCTGCGAAGGAACTCCATGAGTCCTGGACAATGCTTGTCACTCCTGCAACAGAAACAAATTAAAATGGACCAAATGTTACATACTGCTGCAATAAGGAAACATGTTTCACTACAACTAAAGAGAAACTTATCTTTAGGATTCATATAGCACATATGCAATGGAACCTAGAGATAGATTATGAACCTACTGCTGCAATAAGGAAACATCCTTCACTACAACTATTTGAAGGGAACCAACTATGATAGAAACAAATAAACTTATACGTGGAATTCACTATGATAGATTATGGACATTATGCATAATATGCAAACAAAAGAAAGCTTGTTAACTAGTAAATCCAAACTACAAACTAAGTCTTATCGGATTAACAAAATTTGATCCAATGTGAATTATAAATGAACACAAATAAATCAAATGTACTCCACACATACTACACTACTAAATCAAATGTACTACACTACTAAATCAAATGTACAAATACACAAAATCAAATGTACTACACTACTAAATCAAATGTACTACACTACTATCAAATGTATTCCAGTACTAAATCAAATGTACTACACTACTAAATAAAATGTACTACACTACTAAATCAAATGTATTCCACACATACTACACTACTAAATCAAATGTACAAATACACAAAATCTACTATGCTACTTAATCAGATACACAAATACACAAAATCCATGTGAACGTGGGAGTAGTGACCCTAGGGGAGGGATTATCTTGGATCAAAGAAAGCCTCAAAACTTACTTCGCCCATTGGAAGATCAAGACATGGGTTGCGAAGCATATTTGGATGACGGCAACACCACGTTGATCGGCCGTGTACTCCAGATCAAGCCCGAAGAACTTCTCATGATCCGGTGCATGGTTAAACCATCGTTCATTCAACTGTTGAAGGAAAAAACGGCACCTCCGTGCTCAGGTTCGTGTACACGACAAGGAGCTTCGTCGCGCCATGCGTGACCACCTCACGAAAGATAGTTGGCATGGTGGAAGAAGAGAACGGAAGAAGAGAGGAGAAAAACAGAGAGGGTGACGCGAGAGAGAAGAAGAACAGAGAGGGCGACGCGAGAGAGAAGAAGAATAGAGAAATGGCGACTATACGCTTCGGTTCGTGCTTTTCATCGCCCGGAACGACGCGGGATGCAAACCGTTTGGGCCATTAATCCCGGGTTGAGCCACCAACCGGGACTAAAGAGGTATGCCAACAGTCGCCCCACTACGGTAGGCCACGTGTTAGTCCTTTAGTCCCGGGTTGAGCCACCAACCGGGACTAAAGAGGTATACCAACCGCCGCCACAACCACGGCATGCCACATGTTAGGCCTTTAGTCCCGGGTTGAGCCACCAACCGGGACTAAAGGGGGATACGAACGGTTGCCACCACCACCGCCCGCCGCGTAGCCCTTTAGTCCCGGTTTGGGACACGAACCGGGACTAAAGGCTCCTTACGGCCCGGGACTAAAGCCTCGAGGGAGGCATTGAGAATTGGGGCGACGTGGCCGGGCCTTTAGTCCCGGCCCAGAGGCACTCCGAAACTAAATGGTCCAGGCCAAAGGCCCGTTTTCTACTAGTGGGGGGTCCCCATAACAACCTCGATCGTGTCAGGAGCGCTCAATTATGGAACATAACACCGGTAGCCAAAACTAAGGGGGCAAAGGTGGAACAAAACACCAGGCTAGAAAGGTCGAGCCTTCCACCTTTTACCAAGTATATAGGTGCATTAAATTAATTAGCATTAATATGGTGATATGACAAGGAACCCATGTTTTCACATGGAAGCATCTGCACCTGCAACTAGCAATGCTAACAACATGGTTAAGCAAGCAGTAACATAGCCAATCAGTGGTTTGCTAGGTTGAACAGGTTGAAGGTTTTCATGGCATTGTTGAGAGGCTGATATTTCACATGTGGTAGGCAATGAGACATAAACGATAGAAGCGGTAAAACTAGCATGGAAATGATAGTAATGGTATCTGGAGAAATGATCATCTTTCCTGAGGCCCCGCTTGGAAGAAGAATGCCTCCGTGAAGCAGACGAACCGACGTAGTCGAACGGGTCCTCACAATCCGGCACGCTGCGGAACTCTCAATAATGCCATATAGCACCTCCGAAACGACCTCACATGTTAACTTACAATTCTGTCCAGATCTGAACTAACACATTTAATTGGTTGTTAAACATCAAAACAAATAGGTTCATGTGATTCTACGTGTCAAGACAAGCAATCTACACATAAAGAACATCTCCAACGGAGCTACGGGTCAAAAGTTACAAGCACCACAAGATATGATGGCATGAATGCAATATGTGTGCAACGACGGTCACGAGCACTTCAAAACATACAACCAGCAAGATAAAATGAAACTACACAAGATTCTAAGCAAGTGTCATGTAGGACACGATCAAATCAGAGCTACGGTTCAACAACTACGAGCAAAACAAAAAATCACTACAATCTGCCAAAATCAACCACATAGCATTTTCTACGCCCCACAACTACGGGCTACACAACTCCGATAAACTCAAGCAAGGCATGACACGGAAGAGGGCAAGAAGCACTACTACAAACAACTAACAACGACTAGAATGGCATCATGGATCACTAGGGAAGGAAGACACAAAATGGCATCCCACTCACTATTTCAGACTTAGTGAAAATTACACCTCATGAAAATGCAGTTTTCGATCTGAAGCAATATTGACAGCAGCAAAACCTATAGCTACAGGACTCCGAAAGGCATGAAAGTTCACAGCATGCTTGAGAAACACAAGGGGTACAACTAACTCCATTGCACCAACCTCAAAAGAGCTACATATCACAATATACAAGCAAGACAAGACAGCAACAAAATATAACAGATTCCAGACTTAGAAATATTTCAGCTCCTCCAAATTAGCACTATTTCTAGCAACTTGAGAGCAATCAAACCACACCTAAACATGCATTTCTATTGCAACCAAAAATACCAGGGGCTAGTCTAAACATCCAAGATCAACTCTCTAGTTGACAACTCCGTCAAACGAAGCACGAAATAATTCCTACGAAAATGACAAGAGGGCAACATAGCAAAATATCACGCGAACTAACTTGCTCAAAAGCTAAAACTAATTGCACAGAAAAATCCCATGGATTTTTCTACCCCGGAAACATATAAAATATGTGGGGTTGCAACACAAAATATAGCCACACATAAATGCGAGATAAATAACCTATACACGGGAAAATAAACTAGTGGCAATTCCCTACACGCAAAAATACAAATGACCACTCTAAAATGCATGGAAAAATGGTCCCTAAAACATGGGCATTTTACCTAAGGCACTCGAGCAATCCGGACCGCAAGAAAAATAAATACGGGACATTCCCCTATTGGGACGGCACGCTAAACTAGGCGTTTGGCACATAAAACTACGTCAAATAATTATGCAAGTTTAAAAATTGGATTCTACATGAAAAGTTACACAAGATACATATGCTACACGTCGCGATCCGACACTCGGTTTGAAATCTACGGATGTTTTAATATCGTCATATTTCTAGAATTTTATTATAATTTCGAAATCAACCTAATTTCTAACGGGCCTAAACGATTTCTCATGGGCTACACAGGGGGCGCAGAATAATATACGCCACCCAGGGCGGGAGATTGGGCTGCCGGACTCACCCGAGGCCATGGGCCAGGTCGATGGAGAGGAGGCACTGGAGGGGCGAGCTGGGCCGAAGGCGTTGCTGGTGGGCCGAGGCGGGGCACCTGGAACTGGTCGCTGGGCCAGGCGAGCCTGGGCCACGCGAGCCACGCGGGAGGAGGCCAGCGCTCCCGTCTCGCGATCTCGTGCACACGAGCAGAGCTCCATGGTGGCGCCGACGCGGTCAACGGCGAGGGGCCCCGTCGGGGATCCAGGCGGGAGGAGGCGGGATGGACGAGGACCCACTGGATCCGGTCATGACGGGCCGGATCTGGCCGAGGGATGGCCGGCGACGAGGGTCCTGCCCGCGGGAGCGGTTGGCGGCGGCCAGCTCGGACTTCGGCCAGAGGAGGCACTCGGGCCGGCGGGCAGCAGGGCGGCGCGGCGAGGCGCGGGCGGATCTGGCGACGCAGGGCCAAAGGGCAAGGCGGCGGGGCGGAGCTGCGAGTGCGGCTCGGGAGGCGGCCAGCGGGAGGTCTCCGCCGAGGCCTGGCTCGGGCAAGAGGTGCAGCTCGGGAGGAGCCGGGCGGCGCGACCGGGCCTGGGAAGGGCCGCGGATGGGCTTCGACGGGCCCTGCGCGCTGGTGGGAAGAGAGAGAGAGGGCAGTGGTGGCTAGGGTAGGTTTGGCATGGGAAACGAGGTAGGGGGAGAGGGGGTTGTCTAAAAAATATGACGGAGGGGGTATTTATAGAGAAAAGAGGGACTCGGTTAACCGGAATCGCGTTCCGGATCCAACCGTGCGGTCGGATTTGGACGACTCCGCACGCGGGAATGGGTATGTGGCCGTGTAGAGGGGATATCCGAAGACGAGAGGGAGAACGGGCGGCGCGGCAATGAATTTTAAAACACCGACAAACGTCCGACGAATAACCGAAGACGGTGCCGCTACGGTCGACCGTTCGGGTACCAGATGGACTCCGATCGCGACTAAATTCGACAGGCGGCCTAGCTATAACTAATCACGACCGCGTGCCAAGTTTCACCTCGATGAGAGAAAGTTTTACGCACACTTTTAAAACAGGGTTTCGAACGAAGCCGCGGGCGCGTGCGTGTGCGGTCGGGCTCAGAACGGACAACGACGAGACCCGATAACTAACAACGGACGCAAGTTTTGAAAACGGGCGGCGACGGGATGCCGATGCAATGCTGATGATGCGAATGATGCGATGATGATGCAACAAATAAAAATAGACACACGACAAAAACGGAAAGAGAGGGGAATCTTCTGGAACGTCGGTCTCGGGCTGTCACACCTTTCCTCTTCAAGGGAAAAACCGACGCAAGCAAGTCTCCTTCAACGTGTCAATTTTTGGCGCTGTTGATTGAGAAGTAGCAAGAAGAATTTCTAGCGTCGTTGTCGGGGAAGGACTTTTGTTGCCATAGCAGAAGAATTTATGGCGCCGTTGCCGGGGAGGATCAAGTCAAGAACTCATCCAAGTAAGTGTCGCAAACTCATCTCTTGCATTTACTTTGTTTACCAGTTGCCTCTCGTTTTCCTCTCCCCCACTTCATCAATTTGCCTTTTTCGTTCGCCCTTTTTTCTTGCTTGCTCTTTGTTCGCTTGTGTGCTTGCTTGCTTGCCGAAGTCACCATGACTGAAAACAGAAACTTTGTGACTTCTCGAATACTAATAATAATGATTATATTAGTACTCCGATTGCTCCCGCCACTAGTGCGGAGTCTTACGAAATCAATGCCGCTTTGCTGAATCTTGTTATGAAAGAGCAATTCTCCGACCTTCCTAGTGAAGATGTCGCATCCCATCTCAATACCTTCATTGAGCTTTCCTATATGCAAAAGAAGAAAGATGTGGATAAAGATGTGATTAAATTGAAGCTTTTTCCTTTCTCATTGCGAGATCGAGCAAAAACTTGGTTTTCGTCTTTGCCCAAAAATAGTATCGATTCTTGGGATAAGTGCAAAGATGCTTATATATCCTAGTATTTTCCGTCGGCTAAGATTATCTCTCTCCGTAATGATATCATGAATTTTAAGCAACTTGATCATGAACACGTTCCACAATCTTGGGAGAGAATGAAATTGATGATTAGAAATTGTCCCGCTCATGGCTTGAGTCTTTGGATGATTATACAATTCTTTTACGCTGGCTTGAATTTCGCTTCTAGAAATATCTTGGACTCCGCCTCAGGTGGAACGTTCATGGAAATCACGTTAGGGGAAGCCACAAAGCTCCTAGACAATATCATGATGAACTACTCTCAATGACACACTGAAAGGTCACCTACTAGTAAGAAGGTACACACTATAGAAGAAATTAACTTGTTGAGTGCTAAGATGGATGAGTTAATGAATTTGTTTGCTAGTATAAGTGCTCCTTTAGATCCTAATGATATGCCCTTGTCTTCCTTGATTGAGAGTAGCAACGCTAGCTTGGACGTTAATTTTGTTGGTAGGAATAATTTTGGCAACAATAATGATTTTAGAGGTAACTATGTTCCTAGGCCTTTTCCTAGTAACTCCTCTAATAACTTTGGCAACTCCTACAACAATACTCATGGAAATTACAATAGATTACCCTCTGATCTAGAGAGTAATATCAAAGAGTTTATCAACTCGCAAAATACTTTCAATGCGTCCATAGAGGAAAAACTACTCAAAATTGACGATTTGGCTAAGAGCGTTGATTGAATGTCTAGTGATGTTGATGCTTTGAAAGTTAGATGTGCTCCTCCCAAGATCAATATGGATGAAACTTTGAAATCTATGCATGTTTCCATGATTGAGAGCAAAGAAAGAACCGCCCAAATTCGTGCTAGACATGAATGGCTTAAAAATGCGTGTTCTCATGATAAGAATCACAAAGATCTTAAAGTGCTTGGTGTGACTCGCACTGAATCTTTGTTTTCTTGTGTCAAACGTAATGATGACGGGGCTGGATATGAATACACTTTGGTTGAAAAGTGCCCAATGATTCGGAGTCCATCTATCTTGATGCTAAAAGCATTGAAAGTGGAGTAGAAGATATTAAAACTTTGAGTAGTAATGAAATTACTACCTTGGATTTCAAGGAATTCAATTATGATAGTTGCTCCTTGATTGAATGCATTTCCTTGATGCAATCCATGTTAAACTCTCCACACGCTTATAGCCAAAACAAGGCCTTTACCGATCATATCGTCGAAGCCATGATAAAATCTCTTGAAGAGAAACTTGAATTGGAAGTCTTTATCCCTAGAAAGCTTCATGATGAGTGGGAACCTAGTATCAAAATAAAAATCAAAAACTATGAATGCAATGCTTTGTGTGATTTGGGTGCTAGTGTTTCCGCGATTCCAAAGTCTTTATGTGATGTTCTGGGTTTTAATGAGCTTGAAGAGTGTTCTCTTAATTTGCATCTTGCAGATTCTACTGTCAAGAAACCCATGGGAAGGATCAATGATATTCTTATTATTGCGAATAGGAGATATGTACCCGTGGATTTCATTGTGCTTGACATTGATTGCAATCCTACATGCCCTATTATTCTTGGTAGACCTTTCCTAAGGACTATCGGTGCTATCATCGATATGAAGGAAGGGAATATTAGATTTCAATTTCCTTTAAAAGAGGGCATGGAGCACTTTCCTAGAAATAAAATAAGATTTCCTTATGAATCCATGATGAGGGCCACTTATGGTTTGAGCACCAAAGACGACGATACATGATTCTATCGCTTTTATGCCTAGCTAAGGGCATTAAACAATATCGCTTGTTGGGAGGCAACCCAATGAATTTATCTTTTTCTTTCTGTTTTGCTGCGTCCACACCATCATAATTCTGTTGTGATTGTGTTTTTGTGTTTCTTTTTGTGTTTGAGTCAAGCAAAACCTTTATGACTAGTCTTGGTGATGGTTGTTTGATCCTGCTGGAAAAAGACAAAAACTTTTCGCTCACGAGATGATTTTTCATTTTTATTCAGAAAGAGATTTTGAGTTGATTCTTTTTGTTGTTGGTTGATATGCCTTTTGCCCATACATTCGTAAGTTTTCAGAAGTTTTGACGTACCAAAAGTATACGAAGTATACACATTGCTACAGACTGGTCTGTTTTTGACAGATTCTGTTTGTTGAGTTGGTTGCTTGTTTTGATGAAACTATGGATAGAACGGGGGGGGGGGTACTAGCCATGGAAAAGTGGGAATACAGTAGCCCAACACCAATACAAATAGAAATCAAGATTGCTACAGTACCTAAAGAGGTGGTAGTTTGTTTTCTTGTGCTAATGATATCACGAGTTTCTGTTTAAGTTTTGTGTTGTGAAGTTTTCAAGTTTTGGGTGATGTTCTCATGGACAAAGAGATAAGAAGTGGAAAGATCTCAAGCTTGGGGATGCCCAAGGCATCCCAACCCAAATTCAAGGACACCAAAAAGCCTAAGCTTGGGGATGCCCCGGGAAGGCATCCCCTCTTTCGTCTTCAATCCATCGGTAACATTACTTGGAGCTATATTTTTATTCACTACATGATATATGTTTTGCTTGCAGCGTCTTGTATCTTAGGAGTCTTTTCTTTTTGTTGTGTCACAATCACCCTTGGTGCACACCTTTTGAGAGAGACATGCACTCGTCGTGATTTTGCTAGAATGCTCATCGTGCTTCACTTATATATTTTGAGCTAGATATTTTGCTCTATGTGCTTCACTTAGATCTTTTAGAGCACGACGGTGCGTGACTTGGCAGTTGGCTTATGCTATGAAAGTAGTCCCAAAGATGATAGGTACCCAAAGAGGATACAAAAACCTCCATCTTCATGTGCATTGAGTAGAAAGAGAAGTGTTGATTCCTCTCAATTAGTTTTGAGACGTGGATTTGGTAATATTAAGAGCTATGTTTGTAGGGTGTTGTGAATCTAGAAATACTTGTGTTGAAGTTAATGATTCCCGTAGCATGCACGTATGGTGAACCGCTATGTTAGGAAGTCGGAGCATAATTGATCTATTGATTGTCATCTTTTGTGTTGACGTCGGGATCGCGCGATGGTTAACACCTACCAACCCTTCCCCTAGGAGTATGCGTTTAGCACTTTGTTTTGATTACACTACGGGAATCGGGCATTTTGCCGTCAGGATGCTACAGACGACGAAGAGAGAATTACAGACGGCAATTTTTTTGCCGTCAGCCCATGGCGGCAAACAATGTCGTCAGACCATGTGCCCGCAAAGGGTATTTTTGCCGTGAGCCGTTGATCGGGGAGACGACAAAGATTTAGCCATGAGTGAACAAGTTTTGCCGTCAGCACGACCCTACAGAGGGCAAAAAAAGTTAACAGACGGAACGGCCGGACTAACAGACGACGTTAGTTGTTTTTGCCGTCAGCCTTCGAAAAACCCTGACGGCAAACACACAGTTTTGCCGTCAGCTACCTAATTTACAGACAGCAATGAATTTTTTAATTAAAAAAACAAACTAACACATGAACATCAAAATAAATCTATAGATGAATTTACACAACAAACTATAACCGATTCGCACAACATCTGGCCATAAAAAATTCACAACTACAAAATTCTTTATAGATCGGTTTACACATCAAATATACAGATCGGTTTACACAACAAATATACAGATCGGTTTACACAGAAAATTCTTTATAGATCGGCTCCTCCCTCGTTCACGCAGGAACTCTCCCCCTCGAACCCTCACCGCCGCTGCCAGTCATGCCGCCACGCCCGCTACCCACCCTCGCGAGCCGGATCCCCTCCTCCAACTACAGATCCGTCGATCCCGGCCTCATTCCTGCTAGATCCCGTGCTTAGCGCCACTCCTCCCACCACCAGCTTGGAGCTACGACCCCCGTCGCTTGGTAGGAGGCGAATGGTTCGAGGGAGGAGGCGACACGAGGCCGTGGCCAGCGGCGGGAGGTGGCGACGCGAGGCCGTGGCCAGCGGCGGGAGGTGGTGACGCGAGGCCGTGGCCAGCGGCGGGAGGTGGCGACGCGAGGCCGTGGCCAGCGACGGGAGGTGACGACATGAGGCCGTGGCCAGCGGCGGGACATGGCATCGTGGTCGGGAGGCGGTGCGGGGCCGTAGAGGCCGAGGGCACGGAGGGGATGGCTAGTGCCGGCGAGAAGCCTTGGCCAATGTGAGGAGGTGCAGGGAGTCTCAGGCTGGTAAGAGGGGGGATAAGAATCAATCTGATGCAGATGGGAGGTGGGGACGGGGGTGCACTAGTGGAGGTAGTGGGTTGGGTTGTGTCAGAGAGAGAGGGTGGGGTGGGTTTGCGGTTCATTGGATGTGTGGACCAGATTACGCCACGTCAACGATCCGTGGGATCGATCCACGCGGTGTGTTTCTTTCTTGCCGTCTATAGATTTTTTTACAAACGGCAAAATCTCTTTGCCGTCATTAGTTTTTCTTATAGACGGCAAAATACTTCTTTGCCGTCTGCTGATTTTTTTACAAACGACAAAATATTTTTCCACGCACGAACGGGGTGGGCTGGTGTGTCTCAGATGTCGCCACGTCATCGATCCGCATAATCGTTCTGTGTGCTGTGTTGATTCTTTGCCGTTATTAGTTTCTATTACAGACGGAAAATTATGTCTTTGCCGTCATCCGTTTATTTTCACAGACGTCAAATTATTTTTACCGTCTGCAATTTTTATTAGAGACGGCAAAATATGTTTACGCCGTCAGTCATTCTTTGCCATCAGCAGCTGGCGGAAAAAGTGCTCTTTGCCGTCATCCACGATGAAAAGCTGACGGCAAAGATCTTAACACATGGCAAATTACCTGATTCCCGTAGTGTTACTAATAAAAACTTTCACAACAAGTATGTGAGTTCTTCATGACTAATGTGAGTCCATGGTATAGATGCACTTTCACCTTCCACCATTGCTAGCCTCTCTAGTGCCGCGCAATTCTCACCGGTACAGAAACCCACCATATGCCTTCCTCAAAACAGCCACCATACCTACCTACTATGGCATTTTCATAGCCATTCCGAGATATATTGCCATGCAACTCCCACCGTTCCGTGTCATGACTTGTGCCGTCACTCTCATATTGCCATTGCATGATCGTAAGATAGCTAGCAAGATGTTTCGACGTCATACGCCAATCTAGATCGTTGCACATCCGGTACACTGCCAGAGGCATTTCCTATAGAGTCATCATCATTTTGAGCTTTGAGCTGTGAGTAAATAAAAGTGTGATGATCATCATTGTTAGAGCATGGTCCCATGTGAGGAAATAAAAAAAAGAGGCCAAGAGCCCAAATAAAAAAAAGAAGAGAGAAAAAGAGAGAAGGGACAATGCTACTATCTTTTTCCACACTTGTGCTTCATAATAGCACCATGTTCTTCATGATTGAGAGCTTCTTGCTTTGTCACTACCATATGCTAGTGGGAATCTTTATTATATAACTTGGCTTGTATATTCCAATGACGGGCTTCCTCAAATTTCCCTAGGTATTCATGATCAAGCAAGTTGGATGCACACCCACTAGTTCTCCTTTTGAGCTTTCACATACTTATAGCTCTAGTGCATCCCTTGTATGGCAATCCCTACTCGTATCTATTAATGGCATCTCCATAGCCTTTTGATACGCCGAGTCAATGTGACCATCTCCTCCTTTTTGTCTCACAACCACAACCACACTCTATTCCACCTATAGTGCTATATCCATGGCTCGCGCTCATGTATTGCGTGATAGTTATAAAAAGTTTGAGAAAGTAAGAGTGCGAAAACAAGTACTTGGCCAATACCAGGGTTGTGCATGATTTACATTAGTTGTGTGAGGATGATGGAGCATAGCCAGACTATATAATTTTGTAGGGATAACTTTCTTTGGCCTCGTAATTTTGAAAGTTCATGATTACCTTGCTAGTTTGCTTGAAGTATTATTGTTTTCATGTCAATAGCAAACTATTGTTTTTAATCTTACGGATCTGAACATTCATGTCACATGAAAGAAGTTACAAAGGACAACTATGCTAGGTAGCATTCCATATCAAAAATCCAGTCTTTATCACTTCCCTACTCGAGGACGAGCAGGAGTTAAGCTTGGGTATGTTTGATACGTCTGCAACGTATCTATAATTTTTGATGGTTTCATGCTATTATCCTGTCAAACTTTGGATGTTTTATATGCCTTTTATATCTTTTTTGGGACTAACTTGTTAATTCAGTGCCAAGTGCAAGTTCCTGTTTTATCCATGTTTTTGACCCTTTTTAGAGGAAGATTTGAAACGGAGTCCAAACGGAATAAATCCCCGAAATTTTTTTCTGAAACAAAAGAAGATTAGGAGACTTGAGAACCAAGGCAGGCGGTCCCCAGGGACCCCACAAGCCCCCCAGCATCGGCCAGGGGGGAGACCGGGCCTCAAGGGCTTGTGGGCCCCCTGGACCTCCTATGCCCTAGGTTTTGCACCTATATATTCCCTAAAGTCCCAGAAAAATCCAAGAGATCATCGAAAATACTTTTCCACCGCCGCAAGCTTTTGTCTCCACAAGATCCCATCCGGGGCACATTCTGGTGCCCTGCCGGAGGGGGATTCGGACACGGAGGGCTTCTTCATCAACACCATGACCTCTCCGATGATGCGTGAGTAGTTCACCATAGACCTACGTGTCCATAGCTAGTATCTAGATGGCTTCTTCTCTCTCTTGGATCTTCAATACAAAGTTCTCCATGATCTTCATGGAGATCTATCGGATGTATTCTTCTTTTGCAGTGTGTTTGTCGAGATCCAATGAATTGTGGATTTATGATTAGATTATCTATGAATCTTATTTGAGTTTCTTCTGATCTCTCTTATGCATGATTTCATATCCTTGTTTCTCTTCGAGTTGTAGGTTTTGTTTGGCGAACTAGATCTATGATTCTTGCAATGGGAGAAGTGCTTGGTTTTGGGTTCATACCGTGCGGTGACCTCACCCAGTGACAGAAGGGGTAGCGAGGCACGCATTGTGTTGTTGCCATCAAGGGTAAAAAGATGGGGTTTTCGTCATTGGTTTGATATTATCCCTCTACATCATGTCATCTTGCTTAAGGTGTTACTCTGTTCGTCATGAACTCAATACACTAGATGCATGCTGGATAGCGGTCAATGTGTGGAGTAATAGTAGTAGATACAGAAAGTATCGGTCTACTTGTCTCGGATGTGATGCCTATATGTATGATCATTGCCCTAGATATCATCATGACTTTGCGCGGTTCTATCAATTGCTCGACAATGATTTGTTCACCCACCGTAATACTTGCTATTTTGAGAGAAGCCTCTAGTGAATACTATGGCCCCGGGGTCTACTCCACACCATATTTTCAGCCTTACACTTTTACTTTGTTGCGCTTTCCGCCTTCAGATCTCACTTTGCAATCAATCTTGAAGGGATTGACAACCCCTTTATAGCGTTGGGTGCAAGCTCTTTTGTGTTTGTGCAGGTACTGTGGAGTTGACGAGATTCTCCTACTGGATTGATACCTTGGTTCTCAAACTGAGGGAAATACTTACTGCTCATGTGCTGCATCGCCCTTTCCTCTTCAAGGGAAAAGATCAACGCAAGCTCAAGAGACGACAGAAGGTTTCTGTCATCGTAGCCAAAGGATTTCTGGCGCCGCTGCCGGTGATAGCAGAAGAATTTCTGACGCTGTTGCCGAGTAAGGACTTTTGTTGCCGTAGCATCCGTCTTCTTCTTAAAGATACATTTATTCTAAATGGCCTTTCGCCCTTCAGGTAATACTTCCAAAGTCCATACTTTGTTTTCATACATGGATCTTATCTTGGATTTCATGGCCTATAACCATTTCTTGGAATCCGGGCCCACCATGGCTTCTCTATAGCTCGTAGGTTCATTGTTGTCCAACAACATGACTGTTAAGACAGGGTTACCGTACCACTGAGTAGCAGTGCATGCCCTTGTAGACCTACGAGGTTCGATAGCAACTTGATATGAATCTCCATGATCATCTTCATTAGCTTCCTCTCCAATTGATGTAGGCTCCACATAAACATGTTTATGTGCTGCGCTACTTTCTGGTTGAATTAAAGGTTCAACAACCTCATCAAGTTCTATCTTCCTCCCACCCAAATTTTTCGAGAGAAACTCTTTCTCAAGAAATGTTCCGTTCTTAGCGACAAACATTTTGCCTTCAGATCTGAGATAGAAGGTGTACCCAACTGTCTCTTCTGGGTATCCTGTGAAGACGCATTTCTCCACTTTCAGTTCCAGCTTTTCTGGTTGAAGCTTTTTTACATAAGCATCGCATACCCAAACTTTAATATACGACAACTTTGGTTTCTTGCCAAACCACAGTTCATATGGTGTCGTCTCAATGGATTTTGATGGTGCCCTATTTAAAGTGAATGCAGCTGTCTCTAATGCATAACCCCAAAATGATAACGATAAATCGGCAAGAGACATCATAGAACGCACCATATCCAGTAAAGTACGATTACGACGTTCGAACACACCATTACGCTATGGTGTTCCAGGCGGTGTCAATTGTGAAACAATTCCACATTGTCTTAAGTGAGTGCCAAACTCATAACTCAAATACTCTCCTCCTCGATCAGGTCATTGGAATTTAATCTTCTTTTTACGAAGATTCTCAACTTCACTCTGAAATTGACTAAACTTTTCAAACGTTTCAGACTTGTGTTTCATTAAGTAAATATACCAGTATCTACTTAAGTCATTAGTGAAGGTGAGAAAATTACAATATCCAAAGTGGGTCTCAATGCTCATCGGACCACACACATCAGTTTGTATGATTTCCATCAAGTCACTTGCCCGCTCCATTATTCTGGAAAATAGGGTCTTAGTCATCTTGCCCATGAGGCATGGTTCACATGTGTCAAGTGATTCAAAATCAAGTGACTCCAAAAGTCCATCAGCATGGAGCTTCTTCTTGCATTTTACACCAATAAGACCTAAGAAGCAGTGCCACAAGAAAGTGGTACTATTATTATTAACTTTACATATTTTGGCATCAATTTTTGAACATGTGTGCTATCACTTTCAAGAGTCTATAAGAATAAACCCCTCACATTGGGTGCATGCCCATAAAAGATATTACTCATATAAATAGAACAACCGTTATCCTATGATTTAAAAGAGTAACCGTCTCGCAATAAACAAGATCCATATATGATGTTCATGCTCAACGCTTGCACTAAATAACAATTATTCAGGTTTCACTACATGAATTAGCTTCTTTGCCATCTGCCATCATAGACGGCAAAGAGTATATCACAGACGGCAAAGAGTATATCACAGACGGCAAAGAATCCCATTGTCGGCAAAATTTCTCCTTCAGCCTACGACGACATTGTAGCTTCTTTGCCGTCAGCCTCACCGAAGCGGATGGCAAAGAGCTTTGCCGTCCGCTTTTCATAAGAGCAGTCGGCAAATATGTCGAGACGGCAGCCGGCAGGCGTTGCCTCCGTTAGGGGCTAATGGAGGCTTTGCCGTCTGCCTCCCCCTCTTCTTTGCCATCTTCCCCCTGGAAGCAGACGACAGAGATACTATATGGCCAGCTGCTGCTGCCCAGGTTGCACAACTGGGCGCCACTTGGCACCTTTGCCATCGGTGAGCTGATGGCAAAGGCCTTTGCCATCAGCTGGCAGACGGCAAAGAGCCCATATTGTCACAGTTTTGTTTGTTTTGTTTATTTCACAGCACATATGCATATACATAGCACATATATAGGTCACAACACATATACATATACATAGCACATATATAGGTCACAACACATATTCATAGCACAAAGTTTCATCCATATTCATAGCACATATATAGGTCACAACACATATACATATAGTTCCACATATACTGTTCATCCATATATACATATACTTATAATTCCACATTGTTCATCAACTCAAATCAAAACTAGAACTAAAGCACTCCATCAATGCCAGCTTCCATGCATGTAGTACATCCAATCTGCAAAATGGGAATAAGAAAGTCAAAAAAAGAACAACAACAACAACATATATATGACAAATGAGCTAAATTGAAGAAGAAAGAGAAGAAGCAAGAAGGGAACAAGGAGAAGAAAAACAAGTAGGAGGAGGAGGAGGAGGGGAAGGAGAAGGAGAAAGAGGAGGAGAAGAACAAAAAAGAAGAAGAGAAGAAGAAGGAGAAGAAGGAGGAGAGAAGAAGAAGGAGAAGAAGGAGGGCTCCTTTTCCTTCTTCTCCTCCTTCTCCTTCTTCTTCTCTTCTTCTCCTCCTCCTCCTTCTTCTTCTCATTCTCCTTCTCCTTCTCTTCTTCTTCTCTTCTTCTTCTTCTTCTTCTTCTTCTTCTTCCTTCTTTTCATTTCTCCTCTTCTCCTCTTCTTGGAGCTAAATTAGCTAACTATGTCTTTTTGCAGCTAAATGGGCTAATTATGTCATTCTAGAGGAAAACAAGCTAAGTATATAATATTAATGAGCTAACCAAGGTTCTTATGCCATTTTGAGCTTATTATGTCTTTTAGGAGCTTAATTAGTCATTTTATTATGTCTTCTTGTTCTCCTCCTCCTTCTTCTCCTTCTCCTTCTCTTCTCTTTCTCTTCTTCTTTTTGTTCTTCCTTTTCATTTCTCATCTTCTCCTCTTCTTGGAGCTAAATTAGCTAACTATGTATTTTTGGATCTAAATGGTCTAATTATGTCATTATAGAGGAAAACAAGCTAAGTATATAATATTAATGAGCTAACCAAGGTTCTTATGCCATTTTGAGCTTATAATGTCTTTTTGGAGCTAAATTGGCTAATTATGTCATTGGTGGGGAAATTAAGGCAAGGAGAATATGAAAGAGGAGAAGAAAGAGGAGGAGGAGGAGGAGAAGAAGAAGAAATAAAGAAGAAGGAGGAGAAGCAGGAGGAGGAGGAGAAGGACTAGAAGGTCCTTGGCCTTCTCCTCCTTCTCCTCTTCCTCCTTCTCCTTCTTCTGTTCTTCTTCTTCTTCTTTCTTTTCATTTTTCCTATTTCTTCTCATGTTCTCCTCTTCTTGGAGCTAAATTAGCTAACTATGTCTTTTTGGAGCTAAATGGGCTAATTTTCCCATTTTATAGGAACACACGCTAAGTATATAATATTAATGAGCTAACCAAGGTTCTTATGCCATTTTGAGGTTATTATGGCAGTTTGGAGCTAAATGGGCTAATTATGTCATTGTTGGGGAAATTAAGGCAAGAAGAATATGAAAGAGGAGAAGAAAGAGGAGGAGGAGGAGAATAAGAAGAAATAAAGAAGAAGCAGGCGAAGGAGGAGGAGGAGAAGGACTAGAAGGTCCTTGGCCTTCTCCTCCTCCTTCTCCTCCTCCTCCTCCTCCTCCTCCTTCTTCTTCTTCTCCTCCTCCTTCTTCTCCTTCTCCTTCTCTTCTCTTTCTCTTCTTCTTTCTCTTCTTCCTTTTCATTTCTCCTCTTATCCTCTTCTTGGAGCTAAATTAGCTAACTATGTATTTTTGGAGCTAAATGGGCTAATTATGTCATTGTAGAGGAAAACAAGCTAAGTATATAATATTAATGAGCTAACCAAGGTTCTTATGCCATTTTGAGCTTACAATGTCTTTTTGGAGCTAAATGTGCTAATTATGTCATTGTTGGGGAAATTAAGGCAAGGAGAATATGAAAGAGGAGAAGAAAGAGGAGGAGGAGGAGAAGAAGAAGAAATAAAGAAGAAGAAGGAGAAGGAGGAGGAGGAGGAGGAGGAGAAGGACTAGATGGTCCTTGGCCTTCTCCTCCTCCTCCTTCTCCTTCTTCTCTTCTTCTTCTTCTTCTTCTTCTTTCTTTTCATTTTCCCTATTTCTTCTCCTCTTCTCCTCTTCTTGGAGCTATATTAGCTAACTATGTCTTTTTGGAGCTAAATGGGCTAATTATCCCATTTTAGAGGAAAACAAGCTAAGTATATAATATTAATGAGATAACCAAGGTTCTTATGCCATTTTGAGGTTATTATGACATTTTGGAGCTAAATGGGCTAATTATGTCATTGTTGGGGAAATTAAGGCAAGGAGAATAAGAAAGAGGAGAAGAAAGAGGAGGAGGAGGAGAAGAAGAAGAAATAAAGAAGAAGGAGGAGGAGGAGGAGGAGGAGGAGGAGGAGAAGGACTAGAAGGTCCTTGGCCTTCTCCTCATTCTCCTCCTCCTCCTCCTCCTTCTCCTTCTTCTCCTCCTCCTTCTTCTCCTTCTCCTTCTCTTCTCTTTCTCTTCTTATTTTTGTTCTTCCTTTTCATTTCTCCTCTTCTCCTTTTCTTGGAGCTAAATTAGCTAACTATGTCTTTGTGGAGCTAAATGGGCTAATTATGTCATTGTTGGGGAAATTAAGGCAAGGAGAATATGAAAGAGGAGAAGAGAAACATAACGTAGTGGTCATCAAGGAGGAGAAACACTTGGAGAAGGGTCGTGCGATGCCACTCGGGAGTTATTCTGCAGAATAGATATTTTGCAATGTCTTAGTTAGCATGATGACACTCACTTATTAATACTAGTTTATAATGAAACTCACCGTGCCAATCGAAGAGAACACGGGCATCGACGGAGGGACTTGACCACTCTTCTCGCACAGACCCTGAAGAGTGGGTCGTATTAGTTAGTAATGAAATAGACATTACACACATGATTTGGCTAATGTGAAAAAAAAACTTACCACAAAAAGCTCGTACAGGGCCCGTTGACCCGCCTCATTCCAGGACCTCTCCTCCTCAATCAATCGTGCCGTGGTCTGGTCCCTCTCATCAAGAGTAGCCTGAAGAGCAGGATGGCTTGCCAATCTCTCTTTCTCAAGAGAAGCCTGGTTTGCCAATCTCTCTTTCTCAAGAGCAGCCTGGTTTGCCAATCTCTCTTTCTGAAGAGCATCCTGAAACACCATTCCTCGTTACCACAGTAATGATCTATGGTGACACACATAATGAAATGGATGAAAGTGTTCTTAGTCCGTATAACTAACCTCGATGGCAAGATCGACTGGCCGTGGATGACGCGTTATCTTAGGACAGCTGCTCGACTGGCGCGCCTTGATATCTGGGAGAGTGAGTGGACAACGTATTATCCCATCTCCAATGTCTATCGATCCATGGGGCCTCCCTCCACGAGATATCATCACCAGCTCTGGATCCAAAGGTTCCTAGCTAGGGTTAAAGTCATCCCCTTTCGTAGCCTTCCCCGCGTCCCTGTATGCCACGAGCTTGTGGTGGGATGATATCTTGGTGAAGTTATTAGGATCATCTAGGTCAGACTCAGAGAATGCCTTCGCCTTCTTGTACGAGGAAGTATGGGCCATGCCATAAAGGTCGTACAAGTGTGGCATCTCCGTCTTATTGTGATGCTCCTAAAAGAGAGGAACAAAATATTAGCATGAAGAATGAATTGCATGAATCATGAAGCAAATCACATACCCAGTTTCGTCCGAACTGAAGTAAGTTAGCGCTGCCTTGATGGTGTGGCACACCAACCATTTGGCTACGCCGATCCTTCGCATTCTCGTGGACGGCTCGCCAGCTTCTTGTGCACCACTCATCAACCAACGCCTCCCAACAATCCACCTTATCCGCACACCATCTCGGGGGCACCTGTAAGTTATTAGAAAGAATTTTGAGCGTTACGCCTATGAATGAAATCAAGAAAACTACGTAGAAGGACTTAAGAATAGGTAATTACCTTCATGTATTGCTCCTTCTTCAGAAACTTTCCGCGGCAATCCTTCTTCTGCTTCTTAATACCACGCGTGGTGTAGTAGTCTCGAATAGCCTGCGGCCAAGCCTCATGGCGTAAGTTTTGTAGTAACCGCCTACACTCGGCCTCGAGAACCTTGGCCGCCTCCTCCTCATATCCATCCTCACACCTATAGAAGGTCTACAATCAAACGTGAAAACACCGATTAGTACAATAATTAGCTATATTATTAATTTTATATTGTGTAAAAGGAGAATTTACCCAAAAGTTCTTGATCACCATCTCGGCCCTCGTGTGGCACAAGACACCATCTATAATCTCCTCCGGCGGGGCCTGCGTAGCCTGGTAGTGCTCCTAGGAAAATCCTAGTGTAGGAACCTGACCCTCACCAGGCAACGTGACAAACCCTGGGAAACTTGTCCGGCAAAGCACACCAAGGACGGAGTTCGGCCTGCGTACTCCAAGAGGGTGTACCCATCCCCTGCAGTATGATCAGGTCAACGCATTAGATATTTGAACAAACTTGAAGGCAAAAGCTAAAAAAAGAGTAAATGTACTTACCTATCTCCTTCAGGTTTAATCATCGGCCTCTACTCGCGGGTAGCCGGCACGACCAGCAAACGTGTACTACCACGCTTGTACACGGTGGCCCCATCCACCTGCACATCGCCCTCACTATCCGTAAACTCATCCCCGCCATCCCCGCCCCCTGAGCCACCCGTACCCTCGGTCCAATCCGGCAACTCGGTACAATCCGACCAGCTATCCCATTCGGGCCTCTCCACGTCAGGTGAAGCCTCCGGAACCGTAGTCTCGTGGGCCGAATGCACCTCAACTCGAGGCTGATCCTGGACCAGAGTCTCATGGGACGAATGCCCGTCAACACCAGGCTCCTGGACCGGAGTCCCCGTAGCCTCCTTCACAAATGGGTCGACCATAGTAGTCCTATGCTTGGGTGAATGAGCTAGTGGTGGTGGTGAGGACGGCTCAATAGTCCTCCTGGATCTTCCGTGCCCACAACCTCTCCCTGTACCCTTCCCCTTCTTCCCTACCCGACCAGCACCTCTCCCAGTGGGCAATGCCGCCAACAAAGAAGAACCCGCGGGTGGTGTCGACAGACTGTCTGCCAAGGCTCTACGGAGACATAGGGGTGGAAGGGAAGTACCACCCCTCGTGCGGGGCAGCTGGGAAGAACTCGTCGAGCGCTCTGGACTAGCGCCCACCATCTTTCAACACCTGGTGACCTGCCATGATAAATATTAAAATAAATTAGTACAACATAAAAAAATTAATGACTAACATGAATAATAATATGTACATGAATAATAAATATTAAAAAAAATATAATTTAAGTTGTGAATCTTACAAACTAATAATCATCATCAATAAATGCATCATCATCATCACTATCACGCATGTCTTCATGAATGACGTGCTCGTCGGGTTCAACGGCGTGAAGTTGTGAAAGGCCTTTCTTTAATCGTTGAAGCATTGACAGGTCATCCACATCAGTAACTCTACGAGTTCTAGGTCTTCTGGTTCCGGCTCACGGGTGGAGTCGGATTCATTGTCGCTGTCTACTTCCATGTTCTTTGGTGAAGCACGACGGTTCTTGAAACGTTTCTTGGAAAGATGTGTTTCTTGGAAGAATTCTCCATCATACGTGTCTGGGTTAATGTGAGGTTCATAATCCTGTTCATTTGGGAGAGGTGGTCTGACATGTGGCGGCACTTCATAAACAACATATCAACCTTCCAGATTCTTATCCGTTTGGCACGCCCACGGTAGATAGAAAACTTGGGTCGCCTGTTGAGCCGTAATATAGACATCAGGAACATCTAAATGGGTGTTTGGATTGATTTCGACTAGTCCTATATGTTCATGAGTCCTTCTAGTCTCCTTCGTCTAGAACCAATAACATTTGAAGACTACGACGTTCGGTAGGTTTTCACCATAAAATTGAAGTTCATAAATTGCTTCAACTCTTCCATAATACTCGATAGCACCTTCGCCGATAGCAGAGACACCACAATTTGTAGATTTCCGGTCGGACATAGATAGCTCTTTGCCAAAGGTACGAAAGAGATACCCGTTGATGTTGTATTTCTCAAATGAACGGACCTTATAGTCAAAACCATTAGCGACTTGTCTCAATTCGGCGTCCATAGACTTTGAATTAGCCTACAAGTTTAATACGAAACGATTGTTGCATTAGCCGCAAGTTAGACCAAGAAATGAAATGGTCCATTATTGATAATTACCGTTTGTTTGAACCAAGAGATGAAACCGGGATAGCCGCCTCCTGTCTTTGACAGAAGCTCATACTCTTCGACGGAATCATTGTCGATCACCGCTCCATCCAAGAATTTGGTGACGTAACGGCTGTTTGAAATATCCGGGAATAAGAGAAGTTCAAATGAATTAGAAGTTACGGGAAAATGTGCCTAGAACTCACTTGATGTACGGCCGCACTTCTGTTAGGTTGTTGAAGATATACAACGAAATGTTCCGCCATTCTTCGGCATCCAACGTTATTGGTTTCGAAGCACCGGCTGGTGCGAGCTTCCCTTTGAATAGGCTGAGGTTGAACCCACCTTTTTTAGGGTCTGCATCGTTGTGCCGAGGCTTCGGATTATGCAATGATGATTTTTGGCTTCGTAGTGTGCTGTCACAAAGTTTGCCACCTCCTCAGTAATGAATGCCTCAGCCATCGATGCTTCAATTCTACGCTTATTTTTACATTTAGCTCGAACGGACTTCTGCATCCTCTCAGTTGCATAGCACCAACGATCTTGCACGGGCCCACCCAATCTTGCCTCGGTCGGTAGATGTAAAATCAAATGCTGCATTGGATTAAAGAAGCCTGGTGGAAAGATCTTCTCTAACTTGCACAACAACTCCGGTGCAAACTCCTCCATGTCTTCTGCCACGCCAGGCGACAATTCTTTCGCACAAAGAACATGGAAGAAATAGCTCAGCTCCGCTAGTACTAGCCATTCATCCTGAGGAATAAAGCCACGTAACATCACCGACATTACCCGCTCTAGCCATATGTGCCAATCATGACTCTTGAGACCAAAGATTTTTTATTTTTCAAGACTCGCTCCCCTCTTTAGATTCGCTGCATACCCATCGGGGAACATCAAGTGCATTTTGACCCACAAGATAATTTCCCTCATAGGTGGCCTTCCAAGATTGAACCAGGCCTTTGGCTTCGACCACTTCTGCTTTCCTTTGCCTTCTCGCATGTTTTGTAATGGTCTATGACATACTGTCTCTTGATCGACTATAGCCTTAGTATTATCCTTTGTCTTCCCATCTATGTGAAACAATGTACCAAAATAGCCTCTCCGATATTCTTTTCAGTGTGCATCATGTCGATATTGTGTGGAAGAAGGAGGTCTTTGAAGTAAGGCGGATCCCAGAAGCATGGCTTGTGAGTCCAGGCGTGTTTTGAATTATACCCCTTGAAATACCCTGGACGCTCTAGATCAGGCTCGAGGGCATTTAACTGATCCAGGATCTGTTGGCCTGTCAACACAGGTGGTGCCAAGTTCTTGACAACTTTACATTTGGTAAAGTTCTTCTTGTCTTTTCTGAACTGATGGTCAGGATCCAGGAACTGTCTATGCAAATCAAAGCAAGAATACTTCCGACCCTCCTGCAACCAATGAAACTGAAGAGCTGCCTTGCATTGGGGGCACGGGAACCTTCCATGCACACACCATCCAGAGAATAGTGCATATGCCGGCAAGTCATGCATAGAGTACACGTACCACACATGCATTTTGAAGTTTTGTTTTCTAGCCGCATCGTATGTCTTGACCCCATTATCCCAAGCGTCTTCCAATTCATCCTTAAGCGGATGCAGGTACACATTCATATTCTTCCCCGGATAATTGGACCCTGGAATTATCAACGTCAGAAATATGTTCTTTCTTTGCATAATCTGCCCGGGGGGAGATTGAGTGGAATGAAAAATACATGCCAACAACTATATTTGGTTGTCGTCATGCCGAAGGGATTAAAACCATCCGTGGTGATGCAGACTCGACGATTCCTTGGATCTGCCGCTTTATCCTGATGCAATCCATCGAAATGTTTCCACGCTTCCCGATCCGATGTGTGTACCACCATATTATTCCCATCCGCATCTAGTTCGGTTCTTTTGCCCAATTTGTGCCATGTCATCTGTCTGGCTGTCTCTTCGACCATGAAAATACGTTGAAGTCTTGGTACGATTGGCATATACCGAAGAACACTAACTGCGATTTTGGTCTGCCTCTCGCACCCATACCGTTGTCTACCACAAGATACCTGCAAGACTCGCAATTGGGACAATAGTCCAAGTGTGCATACTCCTTCCTAAATAAGACACATCCTTTCTCACATGCATCTATCTTCTCATAGGGCATCTTAAGTACGCGAAGTATTTTGTCCGACTGGTACAGGTTTGCAGGAATGACATGGCCTTTGGGTAGGAAACGTCCAAATAGTGTCATCATCGCATCGTAGCATTCTCTTCCCAAGTTGAACAGAGCCTTCAGAACCATTACTTGTGCAATTGCATCCAGCTGATAGAGCTCAGTGTGCTCATGGAGAGGACGTTTTGAAGACTCCAACATTTCATAAAAGGCCTTTGCAGATTCCTCCATCTCATCTTCCGAATCCCGAGCATCATCAAAGTCTTGCACCATGTCTTTGATCCCGGTACCATGCTTGTCCGTGCGATGACGGACCACCTCAGCTCTTGTGCGTTGTATAGACTCACCATGAAATGTCCACACCATATAATTAGGCTTAAAACCCCTCCTCTGCAAGTTAAGAATATAATATTCATGAGCTAACCAAGGTTATTATGCCATTTTGTAGCTAAATGGGCTAATTATCTCATTGTTGGGGAAAATAATGTAAGGAGAATAAGATAGAGGAGAAGAAAGAGGAGGATGAGAAGAAGAAGAAGAAATCAAGAAGAAGGAGAAGGAGGCGGAGAAGAAGAAGGAGGAGAAGGTATTCTTCTCTTCTTCTCTTCTTCTTCTCTTCTTCTTTTCTTCTTCTTTTCTTCTTCTCCTTCTTATTTTTGTCTTCTCCTCCTCGTCCTCCTCTTCTTATTCCTCTTCTTATTCTCCTCCTGCTCCTCCTCCTCTTCTTCTTCTTCCTATTCTTTCTATTAAGCTAACTAACTAACTAACCTAACTAACCAAGCTAACTAAACCTATCGCTAAACCTATATAGCACTAAACAGCAAAAAAATAAGAAAAACAGAATCTTCCACTAAGTAACTAAAAAAGAATCTAGCTACCACTAAATACCAAACAATAAAAAATCAACTTCTTCTTCTTTTTTCTCTTCTTCTCCTTCTTTTTTTTCTTATTCTCTTCTTCTCTTCTTCTTTACTTCTTCTCCTTCTTATTTTGTTTCTTCTCTTCTTCTTCTTCTTCTTCTTCTTCTTCTTCTTCCTCTCTTCTTCTTCTTCTTCTTCTTCTTCTTCTTCTTCTTCTTCTTTTTCTTCTCCTCCTCCTCCTCCTGCTACTCCTCTTCTTCTTCTCCTCTTCTCGTCCTCCTCCTCCTCCTCTTCTCCTCTTCTCCTCCTCCACCTAAGTAACCTAACTAATTTAACAAGCTACCACTAATTAACAAAACAAAATCTACCACTAAACTACCTACTAAATCTACCAACTAACTAAATCTACCACTAAAACTACTAACAAGAACAACTACTAAAACTACTAACAATAAAAACTACTAAAACTACTAACAAGAACAACCACTAAAACTACTAACAAGAACAACTACTAAAACTACTACCACTAAAACTACTAACAAGAACAAAAATCATGCGGGTGCGGGGGGTGGGGGGTGGGGGCTCACCGGGAGGGGCGGCTGTGGCGGGGCCCGGGGTGTTGGGGGTGGCGGGGCGGCGCCGGGGGCGGCGGCGCGACGGTGGTGGGGCAGCGGCGGCGGGGGCGAGGTGGGGCAGCGGCGTGACGGTGGTGGTGGCTCAGGTGGGCGTCGAAGAGAGGTGGGGCAGCGGCGCTAGGGGGCTGTGGGACACCGGGGCGGCGATGAGGGCAGTGTGGCGGCGATGGGGGGGCGACAAGGGTGGCGGTGCGACGGGGGCGGCGGCGCGACGGTTGTGGCGGCGGTGGGCGTCGGGGAGAGGAGTGGGAGAGAGAGAGGGGAGGGGTGAGCCGTGGGTGAGAGAGAGAGGGGCGGGGTGGGGGCAATGAGCCGTTAACGGAGTTACCTCTTTGCCGTTTGCCGGCGGACGGCAAAGATTGTAGACTCTTTGTCGTCTGCCTCCGGACTCTTCCCCGTCCGCTAGCAGACGACAAAGAAAGGACTTCACTTTTCCCTAACCTCCCCGCGGTCAGGTGGGCCCATCTACATGTTTGCCGTCTTCTGTGACTCTTTGCCGTCTGCTAGCACACGGCAAAGATGTGACTGATGGCAAAAACACTCTATGCCATCAGCCAGTGCTTTGCCGTCCGCTTTGTGGGAGCTGACGACAAAGACACTCTTTGCCATCAGCTAGCAGACGACAAAGATTTGGCAGATGACAAAAAACTATTTTCCAGTAGTGTTTATTACTAATCCCGATGGTAACTATAGTGAGAGCATGCCAACGGCGATCACATCAACCTTAGAACCATTTCGCGTGCGCATCGTCACTTCGTCCTTCCCCAACCTCCGTCTATTCCGTAGTTCCTACTTTGAGTTGCAAATGTGAGCAACTGAACCGGTATCAGATACCCACGCACTACAACGAGAGTTGGTGAGGTACACATAAATAACATGTATATCATATATACCTTGTTTGATATTGGCCGCCTGCTTGTCGGCCAGATACTTGGGGCAGTTCCGCTGCCAGTGACCAATCCATTTGCAATGAAAGCACTCGGCTTCTGGCTTGGCTCCAGCCTTGGGTTTCTTCACGGGAGGGGCAACTGCTTTGCCACTCTTCTTGGAGTTACCCTTCTTTCCATTGCCATTTTTCTTAAAACTAGTGGTTTTATTGACCATCAACACTTGATGTTTCTTACGAATTTCTGACTCAGTGACTTTCAGCATCGCAAGCAGCTCGGCAACTGATTTATTCATCCCTTGCATATTATAGTTCCACACAAAGGCTTTGTAGCCAGGTGCCGGTGGTTGAAGTACTCTGTTAGTGATTGCCTCTGGAGGTAGAACAATTCCTAACTCAGCCAGACGGTTGGAATACCCAAACATTTTGAGTATATGTTCACTAACAGACCCGTTCTCATCCATATTGCAAGCATAAAACTTATCGGAGGTCTCATACCTCTCGATCCGGGCATTCTTTTCAAAGATAAACTTCAACTCTTGGAACATCTTATATGCTCCATGAAGATCAAAATGTCTTTGAATTCCTGGTTCTAAGCCATACAAGATTGCACATTGAACTATTGAGAAGTCCTCAGAACACGCCTACCAGACGTTCAAAACGTCTTCAGTCTCCGAGAGGATAGGTGCATCACCAGGCGGTCCATCAAGGACATAATCCTTGTGGGAAACTATGAGGATAATCCTCAGATTTTTGGCTCAGTCTACAAAGTTACTCCCATTATCTTTCAACTTAGTTTCTCTAGGAACGCATTAAAATTCAGAGGTGTTACTACGCGAACCATTGATCTACAACATAAATTTGCAAAGATTACTTACACTATTGTTCAAGATAATGATTTTAGTCAATCATATTACTAAAAAAACTCCCACTCAAATTGACATCCCTCTAGTCATTCGAGTGATACATGATACAAATGCACCAACCCAAGTCCGATCATCATGTGAGATGAGCTGGTTTCAGTGGTGAACATCTTCATGTTGATCATACCTACTATATGACTCATGTTCGACCTTTCGGTCTCTTGTGTTTCGAAGCCATGTTTGTACATGCCAGGCTTATCAAGTTTAACCCGAGTGTTCAGCATGTGCAAAACTGTCTTGCACCCGTTGTATATGAACGTAGAGTCTATCACACCTGATGATGACGTGGTGTCTCGAAATGACAAACTTTTGCAATGGTGCACACACGAGGAGAACACAATTTTATCTTCAAATTTTAGTGAGGGATCACCTTATTATGCTATCGTCGTCTTAAGCAAAACAAGGTGCATAAAAGTATTAACATCACATGCAAATCATAAGTGACATGATATGGCCAAGGTCTTGTGCTTTTGATCTCCGTCTCCAAAGCACCAGCATGAACTCTAATGACCCACAAGTGTAGGGGATCTATCGTAGTCCTTTCGATAAGTAAGAGTGTCGAACCCAACGAGGAGCAGAAGGATCTGACAAGTGGTTTTCAGCAAGGTATTCTCTGTAAGCACTGAAATTATCGGTAACAGAAAGTTGTGTGATAAGATAATTCGTAGCAAGTAGCAAGTAACAATAGTAACAACGGTGCAACAAAGTGGCCCAAACCCTTTTTAAGCAAGGCAGAAGCCTGTACAAACTCTTATAGGAGGTAAAGCGCTCCCGAGGACACATAGGAATTTCTGTCAAGCTAGTTTTCATCATGTTCATATGATTCGCGTTCGCTACTTTGATGGTTTGATATGTGAGTGGACCGGTGCTTGGGTGCTGCCCTTACTTGGAAAAATATCCCACTTATGATTAACCCCTCTCGCAAGCATCCACAACTACGAAAGAAGAATTAAGATAAAGTCTAACCATAGCATTAAACTAGTGGATCCAAATCAGCCCCTTACGAAGCAACACATAAACTAGGGTTTAAGCTTCTGTTACTCTAGCAACACATCATATACTTACTACTTCCCAATGCCTTCCTCTAGGCCCAAATAATGGTGAAGTGTTATGTAGTCGACGTTCACATAACACCACTAGAGGAGAGACAACATACAACACTTCAAATTATCGAACGAATACCAAATTCACATGACTACTTATAGCAAGACTTATCCCATGTCCTCAGGAACAAAAGTGACTACTCACAAAGCATAATAATATTCATGACCAGGGAGGTTTTGAATAGCATCAAGGATCTGAACATATAATCTTCCACCGAGTAATCCAACTAGCATCAACTACAAAGAGTAATTAACACTACTAGCAACCTTACAAGTACCAATCGAGTCGCGAGACGGAGATTGGTTACAAGAGATGAACTAGGGTTTGGAGATGAGATGGTGCTGATGAAGATGTTGATGGTGATGAGTCCCCTCCAATGAGAGGAGTGTTGGTGAGGACGATGGCAACGATTTCCCCCTCCGGGAGGGAAGTTTCCCCGGTAGGACGACCCTGCCGGAGCTCTAGATTGGTTTTGCTCAAGTTCCGCCTCGTGGCGGCGGCGATTCTTCCCGAAAGCCTCGTCTTGATTTTTTCTGGAACGAAACCCTCCTTATAGCAAAAGAGGGGAGCCAGAGGGCCAACAGGGAGCCCACAAACCCCCTAGGCGCGGCCAGGGGGTAGGCCGCGCCTAGCAGGCTTGTGGCCTCCTCGTGGCTCCCATCTGGTACTTCTTCCGCCCAGAATTTTTTGTAAATTCCAAAATAATTCCTCGTTGATTTTCACGGCTTTTGGAGTTGCACAGAATAGGTATCTCAAACTTGCTCCCTTTTTAGGCCAGAATTCCAGCAGCCGACATTCTCCCTCTTCATGTAAACCTTGCAAACTAAGAGAGAAAAGGCATAAGTATTGTACCGTGAAGTGTAATAACAGCCCATAAAGCGATAAATATCAACATAAAGCATGGTGCAAAATGGACGTATGAATTCCCCCAAGCTTAGACTTCGCTTGTCCTCAAGCGGAAACCAAGATCAATAAATATGCCCACATGTTTAGAGAGAGAGGTGTCGACAAAACAAAATACAGACATGCAGACATCATGATCATAATCAGAACATCAATATCATCATATAACCTCTTATGATAAAGTGATAATTCCTTCAGAAAATAAAGTATGGATCAAGAACCTTATTGAGAATTAACAACCAATAGCCTTTAGTCATTGAAGCAATTGCAATTTATCATAACATCGGAAAGAGTCTGATAAGAGCTTGTAAAGCAAATCCACATACTCAATCATCCTTTCGTCTTCTATAATTGCTACAACTCACGTGGTACTCATGAGATCAAAGTTTCAGTCGGACACAGAGAAAGATAGGGGCTTATAGTTTCGCCTCCCAACTATTTACCTCAAGGGTAATGTCAACAATAATAATTCATGAATACTTACTTCCAAGTTAACATATGAATGTAGATCTTTCCCTAGCATATGACGTTAGCCAAGATGAAGGCGAATTAAGGAATTGGTGTAGATCACCATGACTCTTTCAAGGGCAAAAAGTAAAGGTACAAGATAGGCCCTTCGTAGAGGGAAGCAGAGGTTGTCATGCGCTTTTCAGGTTTGGATGTGTGTCCTCTTAGTGTGAAGGAACGTCACTTTATATTGCCTCCTGTGATAAAGAACTTTATTATGCAGTCTGTCGCTTTTATATCTTCCTTATCACAAGTTCGTACAAAGCTTATTTTCCACACACTAATAGATCATACATATTTAGGGAGCAATTCTTATTGCTTGCACCGATGACAACTTACTTGAGGGATCTTATTCAATCCATAGGTAGGTATGGTGGACTCTCATGGCAAAACTGGGTTGAAGGTTTATGGATGCACAAGTAGTATCTCTACTTGGTGTGGAAGTTTTGGCTGATATGAGGTGGAAGCAAGCGTCACATGCTAAGGGATCTCTAGTCATATAATATTGTTTGGAACCAAGCAAACATAATTCATTATGTTGTCTTCCTTGTCCAACATCTACTTCTAAGCATGCAATAGTTTAGTGAGTGTTCACAATCATAGATGGTGTCCAAGATGATATATTTATATGTGAACCTCTCCTTCTTTATTACTTCCTATTAATTGCAGCAATGACCAAGGTCTACGTTTGTCCACCCACAACAAGTTTCAATCAACATTCTTTTTATATGTGAAGTCATCACTTCCCATAAGATCATTACATGATCTTTCATGCTTTTATTCTTTTATCATTCTTTTCTTTAGATCATGGCATGAAGCAAGGCCCTTAACTAAAACACTCTTTATTATATGACTCACGAACTCGAATACATCGGGGGTGACACAAAGCAAAACTCAAGCCTAGATCACTAAGAACTTTAATCTACTAGAGAAAGATAAAACCAAAAAGGATCGAACTAAGAAAAGGTAAAGGAAAAAGATGTGATGGTGATACGTTACCGGGGCAACTCCCCCAAGCGTGGCACAAGCCAAGGGGATTGCCTATACCCGTGCTTAGTTGTCTTCCTTTGAAGGTGATGGTGGTGGAGTTGTTGCAACCTAGGTTTGCTCCTCCGTCCTCCACGACATAGGTGCTCCATCATGGAAAGATGATCGAGTCTCTGGAATCCTCAAATCTGTAGCCAACCGTATTGATTTAAATCTATACTCATACTCACAGTTTTGGTTCTGCAGGTCATAGATCTGGGCTTGGAGGTGATTAATTCTGTCATATAGCCTGGAGAGGTGTTTCCCGATGTCATTGGAATCGATCTTGTGCTTGTTGGTGAACCCCGTGATCATCATGTGGTTGGCGTTGAGTCCGTGTTCCACCATCCCTTGGCACTTGAAGACTTGCTGCTCCATTACTTCGAGCCTTGCCTCCATGCTTCTGGTCTTCTTGGGCCCCTCAACATCACGGATGTGCAGCACCCCCTCACGCATCTCGATAGATTGAGGGTGTTGCAGCACTCCCGCGAGGTAGGCATTGATGTCCTTCTCGAAGAACTTGTCCTTCGGAGCTTTTGTGGACGCCATAGCGATCTAGATCTGTCTGCAGAACAGCTCGAAACGAAAACAGAGGAAATTTGCATGATACGAGGGTCAGACCTTTTGGAAGAATATATAATGATTTTTTCCAACCAGAAGGAGTACTCCGTAAGAAAACGGAGTCCGGGAGGCACACGAGGTGGTCACAAGCCCCCCAGGCGTGGCCAAGGGGTGGCCCGCGCCTGGCAGGCTTGTCGCCTCCTCGTGCGCTTTCTAGACTACTTAAATTTTTTATATTTTTCTAAAAATTCCAAAACGGAGAAAAATTCCTACTGGAAATTTTTTGGAATCGGTTTACTTACCGAATCACATACCTCTTCGTTTTCGGAGTCTAAAACAGGCTGAGAAATATCCCTTATGTACTCACTACTGGAATTCCTTTATTTGCCGTCTGCCAGATCTTTGCCGTCTGCTGACAGACGGCAAAGAACCTCTTTACCGTGTGTTGGAAGAAAACAGACGGTAAAGAGGAGGCTGATGGCAAAATAAATATTTGCCATCAGCCACCTCTTTGCCGTCTGCTGACAGACGGCAAAGGTAGGGATGGCCGACGGCAAAGCTGTCCCACCCCACCCCTCCTCTCTCCCCATCCCACCCCGGCCCCACCCACCCCTTTCCGTCTGCCTGAGTAGCTTTGCCGTCGGTGGCAGACGGCAAAGGGGATGGACCCCCGAAAAGTTAACGGCGCCGCGCGCCTACCTCTCTCCTCTCTCCCACGCGCTCTCTCTCTCTCCCACGCACGCCCTGCGCCCCCCCCCCCTGCGGGCCTCCTCCTCCTCCCTGCGCCCCCAGCGCCGTCGCCGCCCCACCGCCGCCGCCGCCCCACCGCCGCCGCCTCCCCCCCCCACCTCCCCACCGCCGCCCTGTGACCCCCCCTGCGGGCCTCCTCCTCCTCCCTGCGCCCCCAGCGCCGCCGCCGCCCCGCCGCCGCCGCACCGCCGCCACCTCCCCCCCCCCCACCTCCCCACCTACACACCCCATCGCCGCCCTGCGCCCCCCCCCCCTCCTGCGGCCTCCTCCTCCTCGGTGAGTCCTTTTTTCCTTTTTTCGTTTAATTCATTAATTAGGTTAGTTAGGTTAGTTGTTAATTACCTATTGTTAGTTAGGTTAGTTAGGTTAGTTGTTAGTGGTTACGTACTGGTAATTAGGTTAGTTATGTTACTTGTTAGTTGTTAGTGGTAATTAGGTTAGTTGTTAGTGGTATTACCCCTCGAGCTAGGTTAGTTGTTAGGTTAGTTGTTAATTACCTACTGTGTGTTAGGTTAGTTGTTAGGTTTGTAGTTGACCGTGTAGAGCCCTCCGGTCGCCGCCTATGCTTGCACTAGCCACAACGTTGAGGATATTACAACAGCTCGCAATAGTAGTTGTCGCACCGACACGACATCTCGACGACACCCCTGACACCCGTCACGATGCCCCGAAACCCCGACACGACGCCCCGACACGACATCTCGACGACACCCCTGACACCCGACACGATGCCCCGAAACCCCGACACGACGCCCCGACACGACATCTCGACGACACCCCGGCATGAAATATTTTTTTATGGAACCTGGAAAGTTTTATAAAGTAGTATAGGTAACCTGGAAAGTTTTATAGGTAACCTAGAAAGTTTTATAGGTAACCTAGAAAGTTTTATAGGTAACCTCGACCCCCGACCCCCGACAACACTCACCCTCGACCCCCCGACCCCCTAACCCGACCCCCGACGCCACTGACCCCCGACCCCCGACGCCCGACGCCACTGACCCTCGACCCCCGACCCCCGACCCCCGACAACACTCACCCTCGACCCCCGACCCCCTACCCCGACCCCCGACGCCACTGACCCCCAACCCCCGAGCCCCGACACCTCTTCCGCCTCTTGTTGACCGAAAAGACCCCAATCCCCGACGCCAGTGACCTTCGACCCCCGATGACACTGACCCACATAGTTATGAGTTAGGTCATATAGTTATGTTAATTATAAAAACATCATATTTGTGTTGATCAGGTGAATTTCAATGTGCAGTTGTTCGACGACCTCCACGTGCGTTGGACGAGCTCCGCCCTTGCGTTTGTTGGTGAGCACAAATGACTTCTCCTCCTACCCCCTTAATTTGCTCTGTCCCGGTCTTCGTGCCGATGAAACTTGCTAGCTATAGGTTTCTTCAATCATGAGTATGCGTGACCAGTATGCGTCTCCCATTCGAAAGGGCGACATCTATAAATATGCATGTCTTTGCATATTTATAACCGCCATCCTTTCGAATTGTCCAACATTATCCATGGACAGCCCGAGTATGTGTAGACTGGGTTCGTTTTCCCGTATGCTGTGCTCTGGATCCGATGCGGAATTTCGTCATTGCCTCCCTGTTGTTCTCCGGATGCACATCCTCTCTGTTTATTGCGGAGACGTGTATCAAGAGAACAGCGGGGAGGTGCTGCCGAAATTTTGCGTTGGATCCGGAGCAGAGCATGGGAAAACGAACCCAGTCTACACATACTCGAGTGGGATTAGGACCTATCTTTACCTATTAGCGTGTAGGTTGCCTGGACGTAATAAAAATGGCGAACATGATTAACCGATGAATATAGATGATGAATTATATATAAATATATTTCTTCTGTCTTTAGTAGCTACGCAAGATGAGTGATCGTGCGTGGATGTATACCGGTCACCCTAGTCATAAAGAGATGACGAAAGAATGGTTTTTAAAAACAAAGGAATTTGTGAAAGCCGCATTCGCAAATGGCGAGGAAAGAAACTATTGCCCCTGTCCTGGATGCGACAACTATAAAAAGACAACAGAGGCTGTAATGATTAAACACCTGCAGAGGAGGGGTTTTAAGCCTAATTATACGTTGTGGACATTTCATGGTGAGTCTATACAACGCACAAGAGCTGAGGTGGTCCGTCGTCACACGGACGAGCATGGTACTGGGATCGAAGACATGGTGCAAGACTTTGATGATGCTCGGGATTCGGAAGATGAGATGGAGGAATCTGCAAAGGCCTTTTATGAAATGTTGGAGTCTTCAAAACGACCTCTCCATGAGCACACCGAGCTCTGTCAGCTGGATGCAATTGCACAAGTAATGGCTCTGAAGGCTCAGTTCAACTTGGGAAGAGAATGCTACGACGCGATGATGACACTATTTGGACGTTTCCTACCCAAAGGACATGTCATGCCTGCAAACCTGTACCAGTCGGACAAAATACTTCGTGTACTTAAGATGCCCTATGAGAAGATAGATGCATGTGAGAAAGGATGTGTCTTATTTAGGAAGGAGTATGCACACTTGGACTATTATCCCAATTGCGAGTCTTGCAGGTATCTTGTGGTAGACAACGGTATGGGTGAGAAGAGGCAGACCAAAATCGCAGTTAGTGTTCTTCGGTATATGCCAATCGTACCAAGACTTCAACATCTTTTCATGGTCGAAGAGACAGCCAGACAGATGACATGGCACAAATTGGGCAAAAGAACCGAACTAGATGCGGATGGGAATAAGATGATGGTACACACATCGGATGGGGAAGCGTGGAAACATTTCGATGGATTGCATCAGGATAAAGCGGCAGATCCAAGAAATCCTCGAGTCTGCGCCGCCACGGATGGTTTTAATCCCTTCGGCATGACGGCAACCCAATACAGTTGTTGGCCTGTATTTGTCATTCCACTGAATCTCCCCCCCCCGGGCAGATTATGCAAAGAAAGAACATATTTCTGACGTTGATAATTCCAGGGCCCAATTATCCAGGGAAGAATATGAATGTGTACCTGCAACCGCTTAAGGATGAATTGGAAGAAGCTTGGGAAAATGGGGTCAAGACATACGATGCCGCTAGAAAAGAAAACTTCAAAATGCATGTGTGGTACATGTACTCTATGCATGACTTGCCAGCGTATGCGCTATTCTCTGGATGGTGTGTGCATGGAAGGTTCCCGTGCCCCCAATGCAAGGCAGCTCTTCAGTTTCATTGGTTGAAGGAGGGTCGGAAGTATTCTTGCTTTGACTTGCATAGACAGTTCCTGGATCCTGACCATCAGTTCAGAAAAGACAAGAAGAACTTTACCAAAGGTAAAGTTGTCAAAAACTTGGCACCACATGCGTTCACAGGCCAACAGATCCTGGATCAGTTAAACGCCCTCGAGCCTGATCCAGAGCGTCCAGGGTATTTCAAGGGGTATAATTCAAAACACGCCTGGACTCACAAGCCATGCTTCTGGGATCTGCCGTACTTCAAAGACCTCCTTCTTCCACACAATATCGACATGATGCACACTGAAAAGAATATCGGAGAGGCTATTTTTGGTACATTGTTCGACATAGATGGGAAGACAAAGGATAATATTAAGGCTAGAGTCGATCAAGAGACACTATGTCATAGACCGTTACAAAACATGCGAGAAGGCAAAGGAAAGCAGAAGTGGTCGAAGCCAAAGGCTTGGTTCAATCTTGGAAGGCCAGCTATGAGGGAAATTATCTTGTGGGTCAAAATGCACTTGATGTTCACCGATGGGTATGCAGCGAATCTAAAAAGGGGAGCGAGTCTTGAAAAATTAAAAATCTTTGGTCTCAAGAGTCATGATTGGCACATATGGCTAGAGCGGGTAATGCCGGTGATGTTACGTGGCTTTATTCCTGAGGATGAATGGCTAGTACTGGCGGAGCTGAGCTATTTCTTCCGTGTTCTTTGTGCGAAATAATTGTCGCCTGGCGTGGTAGAAGACATGGAGGAGTTTGCACCGGAGTTGTTGTGCAAGTTAGAGAAGATCTTTCCACCGGGCTTCTTTAATCCAATGCAGCATTTGATTTTACATCTACCAACCGAGGCAAGATTGGGTGGGCCGGTGCAAGATCGTTGGTGCTATGCAACTGAGAGGATGCAGAAGACCCTTCGAGCTAAATGTAAAAATAAGCGTAGAATTGAAGCATCGATGGCTGAGGCATTCATTACTGAGGAGGTGGCAAACTTTGTGACAGCACACTACGAAGCCAAAAATCATCATTTGCATAATCCGAAGCCTCGGCACAATGATGGAGACCCTAAAAAAGGTGGGTCCAACCTCAACCTATTCAAAGGGAAGCTCGCACCAGCCGGTGCTTCGAAACCAATAACGTTGGATATCGAAGAATGGCGGAACATTTCTTTGTATATCTTCAACCTAACAGAAGTGCGGCCGTACATCGAGTGAGTTCTCGACACATTTTCCCGTAACTTCTAATTCATTTGAACTACTCTTATTCCCGGATATTTCAAACAACTGTTACATCGTCAAATTCTCGGATGGAGCGGTGATCGAAAATGATTCCGTCGAAGAGTATGAGCTTCTGTCAAAGACAGGAGGCGGCTATCCCGGTTTCATCTCTTGGTTCAAACAAACGGTAATTATCAATAATGGACCATTTCATTCTTGGTCTAACTTGCGGCTAATGCAACAACCGTTTCGTATTAAACTTGTAGGCTAATTCAGAGTCTATGGACGCCGAATTGAGACAAGTCGCTAATGGTTTTGACTATAAGGTCCGTTCATTTGAGAAATACAACATCAACGGGTATCTCTTTCGTACCTTTGGCAAAGAGCTATCTATGCCCGACCGGAAATCTACAAATTGTGGTGTCTCTGCTATCGGCGAAGGTGTTATCGAGTATTATGGAAGAGTTGAATCAATTTATGAACTTCAATTCTATGGTGAAAACCCACCGAATGTCGTAGTCTTCAAATGTTATTGGTTCCAGCCGAAGGAGACTAGAAGGACTCATGAACATATAGGACTAGTCGAAATCAATCCAAACACCCATTTAGATGTTCCCGATGTCTATATTACGGCTCAACAGGCGACCCAAGTTTTCTACCTACCGTGGGCATGCCAAACGGATAAGAATCTGGAAGGTTGGTATGTTGTTTATGAAGTGCCGCCACATGTCAGACCACCTCTCCCAAATGAACAGGATTATGAACCTCACATTAACACAGACACATATGATGGAGAATTCTTCCAAGAAGCACGTCTTTCCAAGAAACGTTTCAAGAACCGCCGTGCTTCATCCAAGAACATGGAAGTAGACAGCGACAATGAATCCGACTCCAGCCCTGAGCCGGAACCAGAAGACCTGGAACTCGTAGAGGTTACTGATGCGGATGACCTGTCAATGCTTCAACGATTAAAGGAAGGCCTTTCACAACTTCACGCCGTTGAACCCGATGAGCACGTCATTCATGAAGACATGCGTGATAGTGATGATGACGATGCATTTATTGATGATGATTATTAGTTTGTAAGATTCAAAACTTAAATTATTCATGTCAGTCATTCAATTTTTTTATGTTGTACTAATTTCTTTTAATCTTTATCATGACAGGTGTTGAAAGATGGTGGGCGCGGGTCCAGAGCCTTCTCCAGGGCAACCGTCTCCAGACGAAGCCGGCGCGAGCAACCGTGGTGTTTCTCCTCCTTGATGACCACTACGGTAAGTTTCTCCTCCAAACTTAGCTTGTTTTCCTCTAAAATGAGATAATTAGCCAATTTAGCTCAAAAAAGACATAATTAGGTAATTTAGCTCAAAATGAGAAGAAAGAAGAAGAAGAGATGAAGAAGAAGAGAAGGAGGAGGAGGAGGAGGAGGAGGAGAAGGCCTATCCTTCTCCTCCTCCTCCTCCTCCTCCTCCTTCTTCTTCTTGATTTCTTCTTCTTCTCCTCTTCCTCCTCTTTCTTCTTCTTCTCCTCCTCCTCTTTCTCCTCCTCCTCCTCTTTCTTCTTATTCTCTTCCTCCTCTTTCTTCTCCTCCTCTTTCTTCTTCTTCTCTTCCTCCTCTTTCTTCTCCTCCTCTTTCTTCTTCTTCTCTTCCTCCTCTTTCTTCTTCTTCTCCTCCTCCTCTTTCTTCTTCTTCTTCTCCTCCTCTTTCTCCTCCTCCTCTTTCTTCTTCTCCTCTTCCTCCTCTTTCTTCTTCTTCTCCTCCTCCTCCTCTTTCTTCTCCTCTTTCATATTATCCTTGCTTTAATTAACCCAACAATGACATAATTAGCCCATTTAGCTCCAAAATACCATAATAAGCTCAAAATGGCATAAGAACCTTGGTTAGCTCATGCATATTATATACTTAGCTTGTTTTCCTCTAAAATGACATAATTGGAATATTTAGCTCAAAAAAGACATAATTAGGTAATTTAGCTCCAACTAGAGGAGAAGAGGAGAAGAAATAGGCAAAATGAAAAGAAAGAAGAAGAAGAGATGAAGAAGAAGAGAAGGAGGAGAAGGAGGAGGAGGAGGAGGAGGAGAAGGCCCAGGACCTTCTATCCTTCTCCTCCTCCTCCTCCTCCTCCTTCTCCTCCTCCTCCTCCTTCTTCTTGATTTCTTCTTCTTCTCCTCCTCCTCCTCTTTCTTCTCCTCTTTCATATTATCCTTGCTTTAATTAACCCAAAAATGACATAATTAGCCCATTTAGCTCCAAAATACCATAATAAGCTAAAAATGGCATAAGAACCTTGGTCAGCTCATGAATATTATATACTTAGCTTGTTTTCCTCTAAAATGACATAATTGGAATATTTAGCTCAAAAAAGACATAATTAGGTAATTTATCTCCAACAAGAGGAGAAGAGGAGAAGAAATAGGCAAAATGAAAAGAAAGAAGAAGAAGAGATGAAGAAGAAGAGAAGGAGGAGGAGGAGGAGGTGGAGAAGGCCCAGGACCTTCTATCCTTCTCCTCCTCCTCCTCCTCCTTCTCCTCCTCCTCCTCCTTCTTCTTGATTTCTTCTTCTTCTCCTCCTCCTCCTCTTTTTTCTCCTCTTTCATATTATCCTTGCTTTAATTAACCCAACAATGACATAATTAGCCCATTTAGCTCCAAAATACCATAATAAGCACAAAATGGCATAAGAACCTTGGTTAGCTCATGAATATTATATACTTACCTTGTTTTCCTCTAAAATGACATAATTGGAATATTTAGCTCAAAAAAGACATAATTAGGTAATTTAGCTCCAACAAGAGGAGAAGAGGAGAAGAAATAGGCAAAATGAAAAGAAAGAAGAAGAAGAGATGAAGAAGAAGAGAAGGAGGAGGAGGAGGAGGAGGAGGACCTTCTATCCTTCTCCTCCTCCTCCTCCTCCTCCTCCTTCTCCTCCTCCTCCTCCTTCTTCTTGATTTCTTCTTCTTCTCCTCCTCCTCCTCTTTCTTCTCCTCTTTCATATTATCCTTGCTTTAATTAACCCAACAATGACATAATTAGCCCATTTAGCTCCAAAATACCATAATAAGCTCAAAATGGCATAAGAACCTTGGTTAGCTCATGAATATTATATACTTAGCTTGTTTTCCTCTAAAATGACATAATTGGAATATTTAGCTCAAAAAGGACATAATTAGGTAATTTAGCTCCAACAAGAGGAGAAGAGGAGAAGAAATAGGCAAAATGAAAAGAAAGAAGAAGAAGAGATGAAGAAGAAGAGAAGGAGGAGGAGGAGGAGGAGGAGGAGGAGGAGAAGGCCCAGGACCTTATATCCTTCTCCTCCTCCTCCTCCTCCTCCTTCTCCTCCTCCTCCTCCTTCTTCTTGATTTCTTCTTCTTCTCCTCCTCCTCCTCTTTCTTCTCCTCTTTCATATTATCCTTGCTTTAATTAACCCAACAATGACATAATTAGCCCATTTAGCTCCAAAATACCATAATAAGCTCAAAATGGCATAAGAACCTTGGTTAGCTCATGAATATTATATACTTAGCTTGTTTTCCTCTAAAATGACATAATTGGAATATTTAGCTCAAAAAAGACATAATTAGGTAATTTAGCTCCAACAAGAGGAGAAGAGGAGAAGAAATAGGCAAAATGAAAAGAAAGAAGAAGAAGAGATGAAGAAGAAGAGAAGGAGGAGGAGGAGTTGGAGGAGGAGGAGGAGGAGAAGGCCCAGGACCTTCTATCCTTCTCCTCCTCGTCCTCCTCCTCCTCCTTCTCCTCCTCCTCCTCCTCCTTCTTGATTTCTTCTTCTTCTCCTACTCCTCCTATTTCTTCTCCTCTTTCATATTATCCTTGCTTTAATTAACCCAACAATGACATAATTAGCCCATTTAGCTCCAAAATACCATAATAAGCTCAAAATGGCATAAGAACCATGGTTAGCTCATGAATATTATATACTTAGCTTGTTTTCCTCTAAAATGACATAATTGGAATATTTAGCTCAAAAAAGACATAATTAGGTAATTTAGCTCCAACAAGAGGAGAAGAGGAGAAGAAATAGGCAAAATGAAAAGAAAGAAGAAGAAGAGATGAAGAAGAAGAGAAGGAGGAGGAGGAGGAGGAGAAGGCCAAGGACCTTCTATCCTTCTCCTCCTCCTCCTCCTCCTCCTTCTCCTCCTCCTCCTCCTTCTTCTTGATTTCTTATTCTTCTCCTCCTCCTCCTCTTTCTTCTCCTCTTTCATATTATCCTTGCTTTAATTAACCCAACAATGACATAATTAGCCCATTTAGCTCCAAAATACCATAATAAGCTCAAAATGGCATAAGAACCTTGGTTAGCTCATGAATATTATATACTTAGCTTGTTTTCCTCTAAAATGACATAATTGGAATATTTAGCTCAAAAAAGACATAATTAGGTAATTTAGCTCCAACAAGAGGAGAAGAGGAGAAGAAATAGGCAAAATGAAAAGAAAGAAGAAGAAGAGATGATGAAGAAGAGAAGGAGGAGGAGGAGGAGAAGGAGGAGGAGGAGGAGAAGGCCGAGGACCTTCTATCCTTCTCCTCCTCCTCCTCCTCCTCCTCCTCCTCCTCCTTCTCCTCCTCCTCCTCCTTCTTCTTGATTTCTTCTTCTTCTCCTCCTCCTCCTCTTTCTTCTCCTCTTTCATATTATCCTTGCTTTAATTAACCCAACAATGACATAATTAGCCCATTTAGCTCCAAAATACCATAATAAGCTCAAAATGGCATAAGAACCTTGGTTAGCTCATGAATATTATATACTTAGCTTGTTTTCCTCTAAAATGACATAATTGGAATATTTAGCTCAAAAAAGACATAATTAGGTAATTTAGCTCCAACAAGAGGAGAAGAGGAGAAGAAATAGGCAAAATGAAAAGAAAGAAGAAGAAGAGATGAAGAAGAAGAGAAGGAGGAGGAGGAGGAGGAGGAGGAGAAGGCCCAGGACCTTCTATCCTTCTCCTCCTCGTCCTCCTCCTCCTCCTTCTCCTCCTCCGCCTCCTTCTTCTTGATTTCTTCTTCTTCTCCTCCTCCTCCTCTTTCTTCTCCTCTTTCATATTATCCTTGCTTTAATTAACCGAACAATGACATAATTAGCCCATTTAGCTCCAAAATACCATAATAAGCTCAAAATGGCATAAGAACCTTGGTTAGCTCATGAATATTATATACTTAGCTTGTTTTCCTCTAAAATGACATAATTGGAATATTTAGCTCAAAAAGAAGGAGAAGGAAGAATAAGAAGAAGAAGAGAAGAAGAATAGAAGGAGAAGGAGAAGAATAAGGAGGAGGAGGAGAAGAAGAAGAAGGAGGAGGAGAAGAAGAGAAGGAGGAGAAGGAGAAGGAGCCCTCCTTCTTCTCCTTCTTCTTCTCCCCTTCTTCTCCTCCTTCTTCTCCTTCTTCTTCTCTTCTTTTTTCTTCTTCTCCTTCTCCTTCTCCTTCCCCTTCCCCTCCTCCTCCTCCTCCTTGTTTTTCTTCTCCTTGTTCTCTTATTGCTTCTTCTCTTTCTTCTTCAATTTAGCTTATTTGTCATATATATGTTGTTGTTGTTCTTCTACTTACTTTCTTATTCCCATTTTGTAGATTGGATGTACTACATGCATGGAAGCTGGCGTTGGAGTGCTTTAGTTTCCGTTTTTATTTGAGTTGATGAACAATGTGTTGGTTCTTTGTATGTGTTGATGAACAATATATGTGCAACTATATGTATGTATATATGGATGAAACTTCGTATGTGTTGGTTCTTTTGATATATGGGATGTACGTTGATGAACAAATGGCATTGATGAGCTTTATATGTATATAATATATGTGTTGTGATCTATTTATGATATATGTGCTCTGAATTATATGTATATGTAATGTGAAATAGAAAAAATAAATAAAAAAGAGACAATATAGGCTCTTTGCCGTCTGCCAGCTGATGGCAAAGGCCTTTGCCGTCTGCCGGCAGATGGCAAAGGTGCCACGTGGCGCCCAGCTGTGCAACCTGGGCAGTAGCAGCTGGCCATATAGTCTCTTTGCCGTCTGCCTGATGGGTAGGCAGACGGCAAAGAAGAGGGCACAGAGGAGGGGGCAGAATACAAAAGTGGAGAGAGGGGGGACGGGAGGACACGGCGGACGGCAAAGGTTGCCGAGGAGGCTGATGGCAAAGGTTGCCGAGGAGGCTGACCGCAAAGGTTGCCGAGGAGGCAGACGGCAACGGTTGCCGAGGAGGCAGACGGCAAAGGTTGCCGAGGAGGCAGACGGCAACGGCTCCGTTAACCCCTAACGGAGGCAACGCCTCTCGACTGCCGTCCGAAACTCTTTGCCGACTGCTCCTCAGGAAAGCTGACGGCAAAGAGCTTTGCCGTCCGCTTTACGGGGGCAGACGGCAAAGAAGGTCCTATGCCGTCGTAGGCTGACGCAGAAAATTTGCCGGCCATGACAATCTTTGCCGTCTGTTGTACGGTCTTTGCCGTCCGGTTATTTGTCTTTGCCGTCCGTGATGGCAGACGGCAAAGAAGGTGATTCCTGTAGTGACTCCTCCAGAGTTATGGTATTGATAATATTGCTTTCAACATTTATGAGAGTACCTGAGATATAATGCTTGATTCTTTGCCCATTTACCACTCTCGGAAAATTACCTTCCGTATTGTTGATCTTGATGGCACCGGAACGATATACTTCCTCAAAAATGTAAGAACCTTCCCATTTAGAGAGAAGCTTGCCTACAAAAAATCTTAAACAAGAATTATATAGCAAGACATAATCACCTACATTGAACTCACGTTTTTGTATCCTTTTATCATGCCACCTCTTAACCTTTTATTTAAACAACTTAGCATTTTCATATGCATGAGCTCTCCATTCATCAAGCGAGCTAATATCAAATAACCTCTTCTCACCAGCAAGTTTGAAATCAAAGTTGAGCTCTTTGATTTCCCAATAAGCTTTATTCTCTAGCTCAAGAGGTAAATGACATGCTTTACCGTAAACCATTTTGTACGGAGACATGCCCATGGGATTCTTATAAGCAGTTCTATAAGCCCACAGTGCATCATCGAGCTTCTTAGACCAATTCTTTCTAGACCTATTAACAGTCTTTTGCAGAATTAGTTTAATCCCTCTATTACTTAGCTCTACTTAACTACTTGACTGAGGGTGATAGGGAGATGCAATTCTATGGTTGACATCATACTTAGCAAGCGTTTACGAAAAGCACCATGAATAAAATGTGAACCACCATTAGTTATTTGATATCTAGGGACTCCAAATTTAGGGAAAATAACTTCTTTAAGCATCCTGATAGAGGTGTTGTGATCAGCATTACTAGTTGGGATAGCTTCTACCCACTTAGTAACATAATCAACAACAACTAGGATATGAGTATACCCGTTGGATTTTGGAAAAGGTCCCATATAACCAAAGCCCAAACATCAAATGGTTTAATGACAAGTGAATAGTTCATAGGCATTTCCTGACGTTTACCGATATTACCTATTCTTTGACATTCGTCACAAGACAAGACAAACTTACGGGCGTCCTTGAAGAGAGTGGGCCAATAGAAAGCTGATTGCAATACCGTGTGTGCAGTTCTGTCTCCCGCATGGTGTCCTCCATAAGCATCGGAGTGACACTTCTGTAGGATCTGTCCCTGTTCATGTTCAGGTACACAACGTCTAATAACACCATCTACTCCTTCCTTATAAAGGTGAGGATCATCCCAAAAGTAATGTCTCAAATCAAAGAAGAATTTCTTCTTTTGCTGGTATGTGAAACTAGGTGGTATATATTTGGCAACGATATAATTTGCATAATCAGCATACCACGGTGCACTACGTGAAGTATTGATGACATTCAATTGCTCATCAGGAAAGCTATCATCAATAGGTTGTGGGTCATCAAGAACATTCTCCAACCTAGACAAGTTATCTGCTACGGGGTTCTCAACACCCTTCGTGTCGATAACATGCAAATCAAATTCTTGCAGCAAGAGAACCCATCTGATAAGTCTAGGTTTAGCGTCTTTCTTTTCCATGAGGTATTTAATAGCAGCGTGTTTAGTGTGAATAGTGCCTTTGGAATCAACTATGTAAGGTCTTAACTTTTCACAGGCAAACACGACTGCTAAAAATTCCTTTTCATTAGTAGCATAGTTCCTTTGGGAACTGTCTAGATTTTTACTAGCATAGTGAATAACATTCAATTTCTTATCAACTCTTTGTCCTAGGACAGCACCAACAGCATAATCACTAGCATCACACATGATTTCAAAAGGTAAGTTCCAATCAGGTGGTTGAACAATAGGCGCAGTTAGCAAGGCCTTTTAAAGTATTTCGAAGGCTTCCTCACAATCGTCATCAAAGCCAAAAGGAATATCCTTTTGCAAGAGATTGGTAAGAGGCCTAGAAATCGTAGAAAAGTCCTTAATGAACCTTCTATAGAAACCAGCATGACCAAGGAAACTTCTTATACCTTTGATATCTGTAGGGCATGGCATTTTTTCGATCGCATCAACCTTAGCCTTATCGACTTCAATACCTCTTTCAGAAATTTTATGTCCTAAGACGATGCCTTCATTAACCATAAAGTGGCACTTCTCCCAATTCAAGACAAGGTAGGTATCTTTACATCTCTGCAAGACTCGATCAAGGTTGCTGAGGCAATCATCAAAAGAAGACCCGTAAACGGAGAAGTCATCCATGAAAACCTCAACAATCTTTTCACAAAAGTCAAAGAATATAGCCATCATACATCTTTGAAAGGTAGCAGGTGCATTACATAAGCCAAAAGGCATACGTCTATAAGCAAAGGTACCGAAAGGGCAGGTGAAAGTAGTTTTCTCCTGATCAGATTGTGCAACTGGTTATTGGGAGAAACCAGAATAAGCATCTAGAAAGCAGAAGTGTGTGTGTTTAGACAGTCTTTCTAGCATTTGGTCGATAAAAGGCAAAGGGTAATGATCTTCCCTAGTGGCCTTATTCAATTTCCTAAAATCAATCACCATCCTATAGCCAGTAATAATCCTCTGAGGGATCAATTCATCCTTATCATTAGGGACAACGGTAATACCTCCCTTCTTAGGGACGCAATGCACCGGACTCACCCAATCACTATGAGCAACATGATAGATAATACCTGCTTCCAGCAGCTTTAGTACTTCTTTTCTCACCACCTCTTTCATCTTAGGATTAAATCTCCGTTGATGATCGGCAACTAGTTTGGGATCAGGATCGGTTTTAATTATGTGCTGGCATAGAGTGGGACTAATGCCCTTAAGATCATCAAGAGTATATCCAATAGCAGCACAGTGCTTCCTCAGAGTTTTTAGTAACTTATTTTCTTCATGTTGTGAGAGGTTAGCACTAATAATAACATGATATATCTCTTTTTCATCAAGATAAGCATACTTAAGAGTATCAGGTAACTTCTTAAGCTCAAACACAGGATCACCCTTTGGTGGGGGTGGATCTCCAAGCAGTTCAACACATAAATTATTTTTAAGGATAGGATGTTGTTCAAAGATAACTCTATCTATCTCATTCCTTTCATCCGTATGCATATCATTTTCATGCTCAAGCAAGTATTGCTCTAAAGGATCAGTAGGAGGCAGAGCAATAGAAGCCAGGGCAATAATTTCATCCTTACTAGGCAACTCTTTTTCATGAGGTTGTCTACCAAACTTGGAGAAATTGAACTCATGTGACACACCTTCAAAACCAAAAGTGACAGTTTGCTTCTCACAGTCAATATGAGCATTGACAGTATTGAGGAAGGGTCTGCCAAATATGATGGGACAAAAGCTATCTTGTGTGGTAGCAAGAACAAGAAAATCAACAGGAAACTTCGTTTTACCAGACAAGACTTCAACATCTCTAACAATTCACAAAGGGCAGATAGTATCTCTATTGGCAAGCTGAATAGTGACATCAATAGGTTCCATCTCAACGCGTGCAATCTCGTCTTTAATTTCATCATATAAGGATTGAGGTATTGCACTAACACTAGCACCCACGTCACATAAACCATGATAACAATGATCTCCTATCTTAACAGAAACAACAGGCGTGCCAACAAGAGGCCTATGTTTGTCTCTAGCATGTGGTTTAGCAATTCTAGCAGCATCTTCACAGAAGTGAATATCATGGCCATCAACATTGTCGGACAGGAGATCTTTGATAATAGCAATGCTAGGTTCAACTCTAATTTGCTCAGGGGGTGTAGGTGTTCTAATGTAGCCCCTACGTATCACAGTTGACACTTTAGAATGATCCTTTATCCTAACAGCAAAAGGTGGTTTCTCAATGTAAGCACTAGGAACAATAGGATCATTATAAGCAATGACTTTCTCTTCAGCTGGATTGGGTTTAACTTCTCTTTAGGGAGATCAATATGAGCAGCAAATGATTCATACAATCAAGCTACTATCTCAGAGTCAAGTCCAAATTTAGCGCTAAAATCACAAAAAGTATTTGTTTCAACAAAGGATTTAACGCAATCAAACTTGAGATTCATACCTGACTTCTTACCTTCATCAAACTCAGAATCTTTAGAGTTGCATTTAATTCTTTCCAATAAATTTCATTTGAAGTCAATATCTCTCTTCATAAAAGAACCGGTACAAGAAGTGTCAAGCATTGTGCGATTATCATGAGAAAGCCGAGCATAGAAGTTATGAATGATAATTTCTCTCGAGAGCTCATGGTTGGGGCATGAATATAACATTTATTTAAGCTTCCCCCAAGCTTGAGCTATAATTTCTCTATCACGAGGCCAAAAATTATTAATATAATTCCGATCACGATGTACCAAATGCATAGGATAAAACCTTTGATGAAATTCCAATTTCAATCAGTTGTAGTTCCATGATCTAGTATCATCACATAGCCTATACCATGTCAATGCTTTATCCCTCAAAGATAAGGGAAAGACCTTCTTCTTGACCTCATCCTCGGGAAAACCTGCAAGCTTAAATAAACCACAAACTTCATCTACATAGATTAGATGCAAGTCGGGATGTAATGTTCCATCTCCCATAAAAGGATTAGCCAGCAGTTTCTCAAGCATACCCAAAGGAAATTCATAGAAAATATTTTCAGTAGGTGCAGCAGGTTGAGGAGAAACTCCTTGTGCTTCCGTTCGAGGTGAATATACCCCGAACAAGCTCCTCAAAGGATTAGTTTCCATAGTAACAAGTGACAATAAATTTCAGCACACTATATAAATGTTTCCCTACCAAATTCCACTCACCAAAGGCGCTTCACTCCCCGGCAACGGCGCAAGAGAAGAGTCTTGAAGACCCACAAGTGTAGGGGAACTATCGTAGTCCTTTCGATAAGTAAGAGTGTCGAACACAATGAGGAGCAGAAAGATCTGACAAGTGGTTTTCAGCAAGGTATTCTCTGCAAGCACTGAAATTATCGGTAACAGAAAGTTGTGTGATAAGATGATTTGTAGTAAGTAGCAAGTAACAATAGTCACAACGATGCAGCAAAGTGGCCCAATCCGTTTTGTAGCAAGGGACAAGCCTGGACAAACTCTTATAGGATGTAAAGTGCTCCCGAGGACACATGGGAATTTTTGTCAAGCTAGTTTTCATCATGTTCATATGATTCACGTTCGCTACTTTGATGATTTGATATGTGGGTGGACCGGTGCTTGGGTGCTTCCCTTACTTGGACAAACATCCCACTTATGATTAACCCCTCTAGAAAGCATCCGCAACTACGAAAGAAGAATTAAGACAAATTCTAACCATAGCATTAAACTAGTGGATCCAAATCAGTCCGTTACAAAGCAACGCATAAACTAGGGTTTAAGCTTCTGTCACTCTAGCAACCCATCATCTACTTACTACTTCCAAATGCCTTCCTATAGGCCCAGATAATGGTGAAGTGTTATGTAGTCGACGTTCACATAACACCACTAGAGGAGAGACAACATACAACACATCAAAATATCGAACGAATACCAAATTCACATGACTACTTATAACAAGACTTATCCCATGTCCTCAGGAACAAAAATGACCACTCAGAAAGCATAATAATATTCATGACCAGATAGGTTTTTAATAGCATCAAGGATCTGAACATATAATCTTCCACCGAGTAATCCAACTATCATCAACTACAAAGAGTAATTAACACTACTAGCAACCTTACAAGTACCAATCGGAGTCGCGAGACGGAGATTGGTTACAAGAGATGAACTAGGGTTTGGAGATGAGATGGCGCTGATGAAGATGTTGATGGTGATGAGTCCCCTCCGATGAGAGGAGTGTTGGTGATGACGATGGCGATGATTTCCCCCTCCGGGAGGGAAGTTTCCCCGGCAGGATCATCCTGCCGGAGCTCTAGATTGGTTCTGCTCAAGTTCCCCCTCGTGGCGGCGACGATTCCTCCCGAAAGCCTCATCTTGATTTTTTCTGGAACGAAACCCTCCTTTTAGCAAAAGAGGGGAGCCAGAGGGCCAATAGGGAGCCCACAAGCCCCCTAGGCGCGGCCATGGGGGTAGGCGGCGCCTAGGAGGCTTGTGGTCTCCTGGTGGCTCCCCTGTGGTACTTCTTTCGCCCAAAACAATTCCTCGTTGATTTTCAGAGCTTTTGGAGTTCCGCGGAATAGGTATCTCAAACTTGCTTCCTTTTCAGGCTAGAATTCCAGCTGCCGACATTCTCCCTCTTCGTGTAAACCTTGCAAAATAAGAGAGAAAAGGCATAAGTATTGTACCAAGAAGTGTAATAACAGCCCATAAAGCATTAAATATCAACATAAAAGCATGATGCAAAATGGACGTATCAAACTCCATCGTCACCGACACAACACCATAATCTCCATCATCATGATCTCCATTATCATGTTGCCATCAAGGTTGTCGCGCCAACGATGCTTGTACTAGTATTGCTACCGTTCAACGATAAAGTAAAGCATTACATAGCGCTTAATGATTGACACGGAGGTCATACAATAATTAAAGACAACCCTATGGCTCCTGTCGGTTTCCTTACCATCGACATGCAAGTTGATATTAATTATTACAACATGATCTTCTCATACATCAAATATATATCATCATGTCGGTGGCCATATCATATCACATCATACCATGCAAAAACAAGTTAGACGTCCTCTAATTTGTTGTTGTATGTTGTACATGGCTGCTATGGGTATCTAGCAAGAACGCTTCTTACCTACACAAAACCACAAGGTGATATGGAAGTTGCTATTTAACCTTCTATAAGGACCACCTCTGTCAAATCTCATTCAACTAAAGTGGGAGAGACACACACCCGCCAGCCATCTTTATGCAACAAGTTGCATGTCAGTCGATGGAACCTGTCTCTCATACGTGGACGAGTAAGGTTGGTCTGGGCCGCTTCATCCCACAATACCGCTGAATCAAGAAAATACTAAAGAGGGAACCAATCTGAATATGAGCGCCCACAAACTCCTTGGTGTTCTACTCGAGATGCCATCTACGCATAGACCTAGCTCATGATGCCACTGTTGGGGAACATTGCATGGGAAACAAAAAATTTCCTACACACATACAATATCTATCCATGGTGATGAGCATCTACGAGAGGAGAGATCGGATCCACATACCCTTGTAGATCGCTAAGAGGGAAGCGTTAACAAATGCGGTTGATGTAGTTGAACGTCTCCGCGATCCAAATTGCAACCCGTCCCGCTATGCAATCACAATCTAGGGCCCAACGGACGCCACCTCCTCGTTCAACACACGTACAGATCGATGACGATATCCACCTCCTTGATCCAGCAAGCGAGGGCGAAGATGTAGTTGAGTTCTCCGGCAACACAACGACGTGGTGGCGGCGGTGGTGAACTAATGCGGCAGGGCTTCGCTTAGCTGTGCCGAACTAATCTAGAGGAGGAAGACGATCTAGAGAGGAGAGTGTTGTTGGGTAACGTAGCATAAATTCAAAAAATTTCCTATGCATGTTCAGATCTTCCTATGGAGAGACCAGCAACAAGAGAGGGGTAAGAGCATCTTCGTACCTTTGAAGATCGCTAAGCGGAAGCGTTGCTAGAACGCGGTTGACGGAGTCGTACTCGCAGCGATTCCGATCTAGTGCCGAACAACGGCACCTCCGTGTTCAACACACGTGCAGCCCGGTGACGTCTCCTGCACCTTGATCCAGCAAGGAGGAGGGAGAGGTTGAGGAAGAAGTCCAGCAACACGACGGCGTGGTGTCGGTGGAGAGACGAGGTCTCCCGGCAGGGCTTCGCCAAGCGCCGGCAAAGAGGAGGAGGGAGAGGAGCAGGGCTGCGCCGAGAGAGAGAGATAAAACCGTGTCTCAGACAGCCCCGAATCCTCAACTATATATAGGGGGAGAGGGAGGGGGCGCAGCCCCAGATGGGAGAGGGGGCGGCGGCCAGGGCAGGGAGGAGGGGTGGGGCACCCCTCTGGTGGGCCTTAGGCCCACCTATGCTAGGGTTTCCCCCTTCTCCCTTCTTCCTACGCCATGGGCTAAGTGGGGGGGGGCGCACCAGCCCACCTAGGGGCTGGTTCCCTTCCCCACTTGGCCCATCTAGCCTCCCGGGGTCGTTGCCCCCCTTCGGTGGTCCCCCGGGACCACCTCTGGTGGTCCCGGTACGTTACCGGTGACGCCCGAAACACTTCCGGTGTCCAAAACCATCCGTCCTATATATCAATCTTTACCTCCGGACCATTCCGGAGCTCCTCGTGACGTCCGGGATCTCATTCGGGACTCCGAACAACTTTCGGTAACCTCGTACAACAATTCCCGATAACCCTAGCGTCATCGAACCTTAAGTGTGTAGACCCTACGGGTTCGGGAGACAGGCAGACATGACCGAGACACCTCTGTGGCCAATAACCATCAGCGGGGTCTGGATACCCATGGTGGCTCCCACTAGCTCCACGATGATCTCATCGGATGAACCACGATGTCAAGGATTCAATCAATCCCGTATACGATTTCCTTTGTCTGTCGGTATAGAACTTGCCCGAGATTCGATCGTCGGTATACCTATACCTTGTTCAATCTCGTTACCGGTAAGTCTCTTTACTCGTTCCGTAGCACGTCATCGTGCGACTAACTCCTTAGTCACATTGAGCTCATGATGATGTTCTACCGAGTGGGCCCAGAGATACCTCTCCGTCACACGGAGTGACAAATCCCGATCTCGATTCGTACCAACCCAACAGACACTTTCGGAGGTACCCGTAGTGCACCTTTATAGTCACCCAGTTACGTTGTGACGTTTGATACACCCAAAGCACTCCTATGGTATCCGGGAGTTGCACAATCTCACGGTCGAAGGAAAAGATACTTGACATTAGAAAAGCTTTAGCATACGAACAATACGATCTAGTGCTAGGCTTAGGATTGGGTCTTGTCCATCACATCATTCTCCCAATGATGTGATCCCGTTATCAATGACATATAATGCCCATGATCAGGAAACCATGATCATCTATTGACTAACGAGCTAGCCAACTAGAGGCTTGCTAGGGACACATTGTGATCTATTTATTCACACATGTATTAGTGTTTCCTGTGAATATAATTATAGCATGAACAATAGACGATTATCATGAACAGGGAAATATGATAATAACTATTTTATTATTGCCTCTAGGGCATATTTCCAACAAGTGCAACACGTGGATTTTTCAGGTTTGGCTGCCCTCTCTCCCCTCTAGTATATGTAGGGGGGGTGGAGGCGCCCACCCCTAGGGTTTCCCCTTTGGGGCGGTGACCAAGGGAGGAGGCACCCTAGAGGTGGCGCCACCCTTAGGGTTGGCCCTCACACAAGCCCGACCACATGACCCTGGGTGGGGAGGTGTGCCCAGCCCACCAGGGGCTGGTGCGCATCCCTCATAGCCCATTTGTCCCCTTTCATTGGACCCCTGGAACCCTTCCGGCATTCCCGGTACGCTACCGGTGACGTCCGAACTTGTTTCGGTGACCAACACAAAACTTTCCATATATCTATCTTTACCTCCGGACCATTCCATAGCTCCTCGTGATGTCCATGATCTAATACGGGACTCCGAACAACCTTCAGTCACCAACATACATAAGTCAATAATACCAAAAGGTCACCGAACCTTAAGTGTGCACACCCTGCGGGTTCGAGAACTTTGTAGACATGACCGAGACACTCTTTGGTCAATAACCAATAGCGGGACCTGGATGCCTGACGTCAGCTGTGCTTCCCCAGCAATAGTGCCAGAAAAGTGCTGATCCTGCAATCTCTAGTGTTAGCTAGACGAATGCTGATGACAACGAACCTTCTCCTGTAACGGCGTCAGAAGGATGCTGATAGCACTCACCGGTAATGAAACTGGAAGAATGTTGTTGATGGCCCACCAGCGCGTGGGTTCGCAGCAGTTTTCGAGGCTAGAGTATTCAACCCAAATTTGTTGATTCGCACGACGGGAGGTGAGAGAATACTCTCAAGTATTAGCAGCTGAATGTGTCAGATTCAACCACACCTGAAAGATTAGTATCTGCAAGCACAGTAGTAATAGCAAAGTAACGAGTAACGGCAGTGTAACGAGCAATAGGAGTGGCAAGGAACAGCAGTAGTGACAGCAGCAGCAAGTAGCAACAGTAGCAAGCGACAGTAGTAGCAACAGTAGTAGTAGCAGCAGCAGAACAAGACAAGTAACAGCAGTAACAACAGTAGTAGCAGCAGCAGAGCAAGACAAGTAACAGCAGTAGCAACAGTAGTAGCAGCAGCAGAGCAAGACAAGTAACAGCAGTAGGACAAACTCGTAGGCAATGGGTCAGTGATTTGTTTGGATGATATTCATAATGCAACAGCTATAACACGGAGGGATATGTGGCTAGCCCCCGTTCGTCAATGTGATGTAGGCATGCAGTCCGTCTGTCGTCATACGTGCTTAGGGAAAAGAACTTGCATGACATCTATTGTCCATCCCTCCCGTGGCAGCGAGGTCCAAAAGGAAACTACGGGATATTAAGGTTCTCCTTTTAATAAAGAACCGGACCAATGCATTAGCACTTGGTGAACACATGAACTCCTCAAACTATGATCATCACCGGGAGTGGTTCCGGCTATTGTCACTCCGGGGTTGTCGGATCATAACACATAGTAGGTAACTACAACTTGCAAGATCGGATCTAAAACACACATATATTGGTGACAACATAATAATTTCAGATCTGAAATCATGGCACTCGGGCCCTAGTGACAAGCATTAAACATGGCAAAATAGTAGCAACATCAAATCTCAGAACATAGTGGATACTAGGGATCAATCCCCATCAAAACGAACTCGACTACATGATAGATCTCATCCTACTCATCACCGCCAAGCGATTCTACGAATAGATTACTCACGAACGACGAAGAGCTTCATGGAATTGGAGAGGGAAGAAGGTTGATGATGACGATGGCGATGATTTCCCCTCTTCGGAGCCCGAGACGGACTCCAGATCTGCCATCCAGATGAAGAACATGAGGTGGCGGCGCCTCCGTATCGAAAATGCGATGAAAACTTCTCTTTTTATTTTTTCTCAGACGAAAGACAACTTATAGAGCTGGAGTTGGGAGCGGCAGGTGCCTGTGGGTCCCACAAGCCTGCCCACGGCCACCAGGGGGGTGGCGGAGCAGGGGCTTGTGGCCCACTGGCCCACCCCCTGACACTACAAGAAAAACATTCATTTATGACAAAAAATAGTGACGGGTCTTTAATTGGTCATTGATCCATGACCAAAATGCACAAATTGGTCGTGAAGAGTGTGGATGGCTACAAGCCCTATAATGTTATGACTATTCAGGGCTAAAAGGTCATTATTCAATTGCATAGAATGGTCATAAAGACGTGAATGATGCATACTACCTTATTTTAAGTTCACCATGACAAAATTATATCATCACAGAAATTAGACGAGGATGACTAGATGACAACTCATCAACTTTGTCTACATGTGTGCCTAGTTGTCAATGTTAACTAGCCACGTGTCGTGACAAGTGGGTTGATGGCGTGGGGGGACATAAATTAAAACTGATAAAAATAGGGTGCACCATGTTTCAAACCAAAGACCATTCACTTTATGCAACAACCACCTACCGGTTGACATACATCGTTTACATTGTTCTATACTGGTTAGACATCGTTTAAATTATATGCATTGTGAAGTGAGCCTTCTTTGGGTTAAAACTAGACGGTAAAATCACACGAATCACCTGGCCCAAGCCCCTTTTATCTCAAAAAAAAAAAAAACTGGGACAAGTCTTGACATGTAGAGATGAAAATCCCCAATCGTGTCCACATCTGGCAGCGGCACGGCTGACCATCACCTGCGTCGGGCGGACAGTGCCCCAGCCGACCATAACCTACGCCGGGAGCAACATCCCTCCCTTCTCTCATCTCCTTCCATCGTGCTACCCATTGATCCGAGCCCGACGACGCCAGATCATTTTTGGCACTCCAAAAATAAAAAAATGACTTCTTTTCTTTCTTTTTGAAAAGTGTCTTATTGGAAGTTCGTTATTATTTGTGAAAACTAGGTCACATTTGGTGATACAATGAGAAGTATTTTTTGGATTTGTTTTAAATTTCCCAGGTTACAAAATAGCTAACATGATTTAACACTTTATTTTTAATACATTAAGACTAATTTAGATGGTCATAAGGTTGTACACATGTGTTGTATTCTAATTGGTTCATAGGCATGTCACGCGGATCGTGGATTAAACAGCGTCGGATGTTCCCGGATCCAACAGCCGCCCTCGCCCTCCTCACCCTCTCACCCAACCCACAGGCCACAGCCCCACACTCCTCCCTCGCCTGGTCGTCCCCCATCTCTTTCCCGCACGACTCTCCTCGTCGCCGCCACCAACGGCGCTCGATCCAGGCGACCTACCGGTGGGAATCGACGGTGCCAAGAAAACCGAAGGGATCCCCTCGCTCCGCTACTCCCTCCTATCAGGGGAGATCCAGCATGCGCGTCCTCCAACGCTACCCGCGACTTTCTCTTGTTGCTAGGGTTTCGGCCGGCGTGGCTCCGGCGACTCAGGTGCGTCCCTCCAGTCCATCTTATCCTCCTCACAACTTCCTTAACTCAAGTTCTCTCCATCCCAAATCTAGGACGCCATCCTTGCTGAAGCATCAGGACGCCATGGACGGGAAGGCATCTCCCCCCCTGCCCCGAAGTCATGGAGGTCCGCCCCTCCCCTCTCCTACCTCTCCTCCATCTCTCAGTTTCACTTTCTCAATCTCTCTCTCTATCTTTCTGCAGACGCCGCCGGCTTCGAGGGTGGAGCCCGGAGCATCCACTGGAGCGCAAAACAGACGTGCAGGAGGTGGAGATCCGCATGGATCACGACGCGGTCGTCGTAGTGGCCTGGATCATTGAGCTCGAGGATGGACGGCCTCAGTGGCAGAGGCGCACATGAGTTCCTGCGATGGACCGATCCACAGGGGCGCTGGATCTGGCCTCGCGGTCGCCTGATCTAGCCACTCTGTCGCCAGATCTCCTCCCTTCTCAGTTTCTCTCTGGCACTTCCTTTCTTTCTATCTACAAGAAGCCTCATAGGAGCTTGCACGGAACTGATGGGAAGTGGTGCCCAGATCGTATTCAATTTGTGGATACAATTCACCAAATATGGACGTACTTCTGTATACCAATATTTTATCTCCTTTTTGCAGATCCTTAGTTATGTCATCAAATTTCCAATACATGCATCTCCCAGAAAGGAATTTCCTGACCCGTGCAGATTATTGTTTTATGAGTTTTACTACAATGTAACTTATGTATTTGGCTATGTTCAGTTATTAGGAAACTTCTAGGATCTGCACATTAATTAACAGAAACATGTACAGATAATGAAGATAAACTTTTAGATCAGTGCTACTTATTCTAAGTCTAAAGGATTTCCAGTTAACTTAGTATTTTTAACAAATGTGGTTCATCAGCAAGCTATATTAAATAACAATCCAGATTTATATACATAACTATTATACAGTGCCAAGACTTCCATTGTGTGTATGAATGTGCACATATCCAGATTTTTCTGAATATCAGTATACATATATTTTTTATAGATGTTTAAAACATGGAATTGCTGCCACATGTGTTTGATACAATATATGTAGTATATGTCATACCTGATGCAGTATAATACAAATAAATATATAGGTAATATATGCACTTTATAGAAAATAAATATATGTTATATACTACTACCGAATGATTTTATCCAAATGTTGTTGGTTCATGCATACCTAAATGTCATGTTTTCTTACGCCACCCATCTTATTTGAGTTATTACATTTACATTATTGGATTTTGGAGAAAATTTGTTGCATCAAAATGCTTAGCTTACTCCCAGTCTCTCCTCACAACGAGGTTGAAGTATTAGGTAATACTATTGTTTAGCACATAACTTATTACTTTCATGTAAATCCAAACTATTATAGTTACTGAAATTAATTTGACATTTATTTAAGCCATTTAACAAAGCGGAGCTCCATTTGCTAGGGTTCGTCGGTCATGAGATGAGGTAAACTAACTTGTAAGGCGTTCACAAAAGCTTGTACAGAATTATGTGTAGTGGTTGGGTTCGAATATATAGGTTGAGATTTTTTTTTCTTGCAGAATGATGATATCGTCGGTCATGGGTTTTTTTTTTCTATCTCTCCCTTCTTCACATAGCTGCAGCCTGCAGCACGTCCACAACACATGTTTTGTCCCATGCACGTATCATACGTTGTTAGCCTTTGGACTAGATGTTCATGTTCTAGTACCCCCTCCGTTCCTAAATATTGTCTTTTTAGATGTTCACGTTCTAGTACTCCCTCTGTTTATATTTCTTGATGTCATTTCTAGTATGCAATCATATGACATGTTTCATGTAAATTAATATGGGATGCTATCAATTTTTTAATCTGCAATTGATCTAGTGTTTTTTACATGGTAGCTTAATATCTTCATTCCTTTTCTAATATGCAAACTTCTAATATGTGAGGTGCAGAAGTGCATGAGCTTCGGTTCGCCTTAGGCTCCTCCCGCTCGTCGGCGGTCTGGTCCAGCGTCACTTAACCGCTGTGACCTGGTCGGTTTGGTTCAGCTTTGAGCTGCCCACTGCAGAGTGGGAGGACGGCATGCTCATGAACATCGAGGCTGGATCAAGTATTGTGGTGCACCGCGGCATGCGGCGATCTATTTTTTTGTAGTGGTACTGTATATGGTCTCATCCAACACTGAGTATCCATTTGTTGTTTTAATACTGATGATGATATTGTAGCATAAAGTAGACACCATATCTGGTTTGTCTTGATGTTTTAACTATGGTGGTTCTTGTCTGATGCACATTGTTCTTTGCAGGGTTATGATGATATTTCCAAAGATATATATTGACCCTGATGTGGCAAAGGTGCCCATTTTCCCTTTGTTAAACATTTTCACTCTGCTTTATGTTCTTTGCATAGTTCCAGTTTCACACTGCTGGTGTTTCATGCCATATTCATCGCATCCAATTCACATGCTTTATGATCGAGTAACTTGATTAGTATTTCTCCCACTATCCATCTCAGTAAACTGTTTTCTTTTTTAGTAGCTTAAAAAGAAAGTAAATCTAGAATTTCAGAGCCTCACAGAAGTTACGCTGTATCCTACTTTAGATTGCAAACCTGATGCTCTGTTGGCTATTCTCATTTCTAAAGTTTGAAATGTTTCATACTCCTGTGTGCCACCATCCTCGACTACATCTATATGCACCTAAGTAATAAATACATTTGTCTTGTGAATATCATTGGGAAGTATATCCGCCTCCATATGTTCTTGCCAGAATTAAATGTTGTTAGTTGTTACTCACATTCTCACTACACAATGTCCATCCAGCACATTCCTTAGAAATGTCGGCCTTGAGTCAACTCTAAGAAGAAATTCAACAGATCTGCAACTGCTTTGGATGCTCATGTACAAGATACTAAATTATTGTTTCTGTTATTTTGGTTGGTACTATCTTATAAACATGTGGTGTAATGATATTGGTGGGACAAAGTTCATGAAAAACTGTGTTGTTTGTTCATTCTGCTATATTATTTTGAGATCATGTGGTGTAATGATATGGTTGTGTTATTTTAAGAATTATATTATTATCATTATATTCTCATGTGCTTTTGGTCGACTACCAAATTTTCTGATGAAATGTTGTTGATATCCCTTGAATAAGGGCTGGACAAAATCAACTAAATTATGCGAGTGGGCTGGTTCAATTAATGATGGAATGAATAGTTGGGTTGTTAATTTCCTCTACTAAGAAAGAACATTAAGTTTGGCTCATGGTTTTGGCCCAAAAGTAAATCTAAAATTGACAGAATTAATGGGCTCGACCTATAGTTGTGGCCTAAAAGTAAATCTAATAATGGGCTAATTATTGGGCTTGTCTCATTAAAACAGCTGATTTTAACCGATCCTACATGGCGTCCATGTCATCATTTTTGCCATGTCACTTCATGTGCCACATGGACATTGCCACATAAGATCCAACGTGTTTCAGGCTCATTAGTAATGACCATAATTTTGGTCGTAGATTTTACGACCAATATTTTGGTCAAGGGCGGCCATGACCAAATTTTTAGAAAAGGTCAAGTTTGTTCGTTCTTGACGACCAACTGTTGACCTTTTGAATTTGGTCAAAAAAAGTCAATAAACGACAACTATGACTAATCAACGACCAAAATGGAGAGTCATAATCGACCATATTTCTTGTAGTGTGAGGTGGAACTTGGCGTAGCTATTTTTTATATTTTCTAAAAATACTCCTCATAAATTTTCAGGACGTTTGGAGAACTTTGATTTCTGCACAAAAATAACACCAAGGCAATTCTGCTGAAAACAGCGTAAGTTCATGTTAGTTCCATTTAAATCATGCAAATTATAATCCAAAACAAGAGCAAAAGAGTTTGGAAAAGTAGATACGTTGGAGACGTATCAATGCCCATATTGGTTTCTACATATTCTACAAAGATCTTTATCGATTGAACCTCTATGTCAAGGATTTAGTTAATCCTGTATGTCGTTTCCTTTGTCCATCGGTATGTTACTTGGTCAGGATTGATTGTCAGTATCTGCATACCTAGTTCAATCTCGTTACCGGCAAGTCTCTTTACTCGTTCCGTAATACAAGATCATGTGGCTAACTCTTTAGTCACATTGCTTGCAAGCTTGTTGTGATGTTGTATTACCGAGTTGGCCCTGAGATACCTCTCCATCAGACGGAGTTACAAATCCTTGTCTTGATCCATGCCAACCCAACAAACACCTTCGGAGACACCAGTAGAGCATCTTTATAGTCACCCAGTTATGTTGCGACGTTTGATACACACAAGGTATTCCTCCGGTTTCATTGAGTTGCATGATCTCATGGTCATAGGAACAAATACTTGACATGCAGGAAATAATAGCAATAAACTCACATGATCATATGCTACGTGTTGGAAATATGCCCTAGAGGCAATATACTAAATTAGTTATTATTATATTTCCTTGTTCATGATAATCGTTTATTATCCATGCTAGAATTGTATTGATTGGAAGCTCAAATACATGTGAGGATACGTAGACAACACACTATCCCTAGTGAGCCTCTAAGTACTAGCTTGTTGATCGAAGATGGTCAAGGTTTCCTGACCATAGACACGAGTTATCATTTGATAAGAGGATCACATCATTAGGAGAATGATGTGATGGACAAGACACAAACTATAAACGTAGCATATGATCGTGTCAGTTTATTGCTACTGTTTTCTACATGTCAACTATCTGTTTCTATGACCATGAGATCATGCAACTCTCGGGCACCGGAGGAATACCTTGTGTGTATCAAACGTCACAACGTAATTAGGTGACTATAAATGTGCTCTAATGGTATCTCCGAAGGTGTATGTTGGCTTGGCGTGAATTGAGACTTTGATTTGTCACTCCGTATGACGAAGAGGTATCTCTAGGGCCTACTCGGTAATACAAAATCACAATGATCTTGCAAGCAATGTGACTAAAGAGTTAGTCATGGGATCTTGTATTACAGAATGAGTAAAGACACTTGCCGGTAACGAGATTGAACTAGGTATGGAGATACCGACGATCGAATCTCGGGCAAGTAACATACCGATGGACAAAGGGAACAATATACGAGATTGATTGAATCCTTGACATCGTGGTTCGACCGATAAGGATCTTTGTACAATATGTAGGAGCCAATATGGGCATCCAGGTCCCGCTATTGGTTATTGACCAGAGAGTGTCTCAGGTCATGTGTGCATAGTTCTTGAACGTGCAGGACCTGCACACTTAAAGTTCGGCGACGTTTCAGTATAGTTGAGTTATGTATGTTGGTGACCGAAGGTTGTTCGGAGTCCCGGATGAGATCCCGAACGTCACAAGGAGCTTTTGAATGGTCCGGATGTAAATATTGATATATGGGAAGTTCTGTGTTGGTCACTAGAGAAAGTTCGAGCGTCACCGGTAGCGTACCGGGGTGCCGGAAGGTTTTCGGGGGTCCACCAGCCCAGAGGGCCCACACGGGCTGTGAGGGATGCACACCAGCCCCTGGTGGACTAGGCGCACATCCCCACCTAAGACCCATGTGGGTGGGCTGGTGGAGGGCCAACCCTAGAGGGGGGCGCCATCCTAACTTGGGGGGGGGGGCAAGCCACCCCTAGGGCAGACGCCCCTTCCTCCTTTGGCCGCTGCCCCTCCCTCCTTTGGCCGCCGCCCCCTAGGGTTGAATCCCTAGGGCGGAGCGCTTCTACCCTCCCCCCTATATATATAGGTGGGGAGAGAGAGGGCTCCAAGACACCAAGGCCACGACGCAGCCTTGTCTCTCCCACAGATCAATTTTCTCCTCTAGATTGGTTCCGGTATTGCTTGGCGAAGCCTTGTCGGAGCAGCTCCACCAACACCGCCACCATGCCGTCGTGCTGACGGAGAACTCATCTACCTCTCCACCCTATCTCTTCCAGGATCAAGGAGCTGGAGATCGTCATCGAGCTGTATGTGTGCTGAACGCGGAGGTGTCGTTTGTTCGGCACTAGATCTGGATGGATCGTGATGGGATTGCGGAACGGATCATGATGGGATTGTGGGACGGATCGTGATTGGATCGCGGGACGGATTGTGATTGGATCACAAAAACGTTCGGCTACATCAACCGCGTTATATATGCTTCCGCTTAGCGATCTACCAGGGTATGTAGATGCACTCCCCCTCTCGTAGATGATAGTCTGCATATATTGATCTTGGTGAGCGTAGGGAATTTTTTGTTTCCCATGCAATGTTCCCCAACACTACGTTCATAGTTTGGGTATTGTCCATTACATTATTCTCCTAATGGTGTGATCCCGTTATCAAATGACAACTCATGTCTATGGCCTGGAAACACGACATGACAAGTTAACACGATGAATATGTGTTATTCGATTCGGTCACCCTAAGAGTAGTGATTAAATGACAAGTTAACTGGTTAATCGGACGAATTCTTGAACAATGGCTGACGGAGAACTCATCTACCTCTTCACCCTCTCTCTTGCTGGATCAAGGAGCTGGAGATCATCATCGAGCTATACGTATGCTGAACGCGGAAGTGCCGTCCGTTCGGCACTAGATCAGGATGGATCGTGATGTGATAGCGGGACGGATTGTGATTGGATCGCGAGACAGATCGGGATGGACTCGCGGGGCGGATCATGATTGGACCGCGAAGACATTCGACTATTAGCGATCTATAAGGGTATGTAGATGCACTCCCCCTCCCGTAGATGATAGTCTGCATATACTGATCTTGGTGAGCGTAGGGAAAATTTTGTTTCCCATGCAATGTTCCCCAATACTACGTTTATAGTTTGGGTCTTGTCCATCGCATCATTCTCCTAATGATGTGATCCTGTTATCAAATGACAACTCATGTCTACGGCCAGGAAACCTTGACCATCTTTGATCAACGAGCTAGTCCTTTAGATGCTCACCAGGGACAGTGTGTTGTCTATGTATCCATACATGTATTTGAGTTTCCAATCAATACAATTCTAGTATGGATAATAATTGTTTATGATGAACAAGGAAATATAATAATAACCATTTTATTATTGCCTCTAGGGCATATTTCCAAGAGTTACTTGCAAACTAGCAGGTGATTGATGCTCTCATTTATGATTCTTGCTACCTACAAAAACTCAAACTAATCAATGCAATCTCCACTAATAAATTTTACCTATCAAATTTTAAATCTGTGGTTGGGAGTGATGCCTCAACTGCTTTATAAATATTCTCCCACTACCATCATGTCGAATATAAATTAGGGTTGCAATACTTCCCAATGAGGATAGTGTCGTGGGATGAATTCGACAATAAGAGAGAGGGGTAGAGATGGAGCTAGATCTAGCAGGGTGCAAGTGTGACATAAGGAGGTTTCATCTGGTCAGACCCCTCTCGAAAGAGCTAATGACCCGCTCTGGGAGCTTTTCTTTCTCTTTTTGTGATGGTGATTACAAAAGATGCGAACCCCTGTTACAAAAGTAGGGAGCGGCTTATATAGAGTGCACTATGTCCCATGACAATTGCCATTACAAGGGTTTAAAGATGTCTAATTATGAAATCCACTATAAAAGGTAACTGAAAGATGTCTAATTATTAGATCGACTACAAAAGGTAACTGATGCAATAAAGGTAGTAACACTAGTTCTATTAAAGTCCATGAGGCTCATGTGCATTTTCTACATCACGCCTCCGAGCAATTCATGTATTTGAACACTGATGAACTCCATCCAAATGACCTGGTGTACTTGACCCGTCCGGGTGTGTTGATATCGTCTGAGTGATTGTTCACGTCGACTGTGTTTGGCAGGTAATCATCTAGCTTTAGGATCCCCATGGATTGTAGTTTGTTCGGTGCTGATGAGCCTACCCTTAGTAGGTGATCTCATCAGACATCGGACTGTTATGATCCCCTATACTATCGGAGTGCGACCATTATGTGTAGCTCGGTGTTTCACCACATCTGTATCAATGTATTAGGAGCCAGGTGGATGGGCACATCATCAGATAGTGCGCGGTGATTCATGTGGCTAACCTTGCACGCTACTTATACTAGCTTAGGGTGCACCTCCTTCGTTCATTCGTCGCTCCGCCCCACATCCTTCTTCCCTCGCTAATTGCCACTGTTTCTAACACGGACAAAACACAATGTTATCCTCCCCACCACCCCACCTCATGGACAGAGACACAAACACAAAACTAGGAGGAGTAATATTTGGGAGCAGTAACCTTTTGGAAAGAGAATAAATCTAAATTAATGGGAGACTTTACAACCACACCTACTTTTTTTTTCCTGTTGTGCCTTGATAGGTGGGACCTGATTGTCATAGAGAGTATACTTTGCAAGTGAGCCTGTCCCATCATTGTATGTGAGCCTCACACCATGCTGGCATGCCTAGACATCAACATATACGCATCTGAACGTTGTTTAAACCATATTTGAACAAAGAGTGCCAAGTATTTGAATCAGTTCGATGTTTTTTTTTGTAAGTTCAGACACGAAAGTGAACATGGATGGCAAGTTCAAGCACCACTGGTGCAATTACCTCAATGCAAATATTTAAGTGGTAATTTTCGGGAGCAGTAACTTTCTGGAAATAAAATAAATAAAAACTAGTGGGAGGCTTAGATGAAAAACTACGGTAGATGAGGAGAGAGGCGCAGGTGGTAATCTAACGATGGATATATTTGCCCATGCAGCAGCATTCAGACGCAATGCATTGGAGGGCCACCCCTCTTCCGCTGATCCAGAGGGATAAGACACCCTGCAACAAGCAAACGACGACCACCCCTTCGCAATCTTGTTGGAAACGAGCGGCGCTGCGCATACGGTGATATATACTGGGACGGCATGAGGGGGCCTCAAGTCAAGTGTAGCCTGCCAAGCTAGCTATCGGCTCCCCACCTAGCAATTTACGTACCACCATGGCCCCAGCCGTGATGGCTTCGTCAGCCACCACCGTCGCCCCCTTCCAGGGGCTCAAGTCCACCGCGGGCCTCCCCGTCAGCCGCCGCTCCGGCAGCGCCGGCCTCAGCAGCGTCAGCAATGGCGGAAGGATCAGATGCATGCAGGTATGGAAACCAATTATTATTTTTGCGAAGGATGGTATGGTCAAGGTGCATCTTCGCACAATCATATATTTATAAATGTAGCGACTTTGTTTGTTTGGATGGTGGCTTTGAATTGGTCTTTGTATTTATTTTGTTGGATTTACTGAATAAACATAATAAAAATGATAATCTGCATTGCTTGATACAGATGCCGCCGGTTTTATCCTCCTTTTTGATTTTCTTTTTTAAAGGATGACAAACACTAAGCTAACATGAATGTTCTTGTCAGCACAATTGGTTAATTTATCGGGTATTTCCACTGCACATAGCCAAACCTATCCTTAGCATGTGTAACCCATATACCAGGCCAAAACTAAACCAAAATAGTGCACCACAATGTATGTAGTCCGTAAGCACGTTCACAAGTGTAAGAATACTTAACTCATAAACTTTTTGAACAGATTTTTTTTTTCAATGCGTACTAGATCCCTTCGTCTCAAAATAAATGTCTTAATCAATAACTAAACTAGTATAAATTTTATACTAAGTCAGTGACATTTATTTTGAAACGGAGGGAGTACCATTTTAATTCCCGTACACTACCCATAAGCAAGAGCTGCCCTTGAGCTTTCTTGCTTGCGGACATACCATAAGGAGTAATTTTTGCCTTATGGCTATTTCTTTCTTTAAGCACTAAGTGTTGATCAGTTGTGTTCATTCCAATCATTCAGGTGTGGCCGATTGAGGGCATCAAGAAGTTCGAGACCCTGTCTTACTTGCCACCCCTCTCCACTGAGGCCCTCCTGAAGCAGGTCGACTACCTGATCCGCTCCAAGTGGGTGCCCTGCCTGGAGTTCAGCAAGGTTGGCTTCGTCTTCCGTGAGCACAACAGCTCCCCCGGGTACTACGACGGCCGATACTGGACAATGTGGAAGCTGCCTATGTTCGGGTGCACCGACGCCACACAGGTGCTCAATGAGGTGGAGGAGGTCAAAAAGGAGTACCCTGACGCCTACGTCCGTATCATCGGCTTCGACAACCTGCGGCAGGTGCAGTGCGTCAGCTTCATCGCCTTCAGGCCACCGGGTTGCGAGGAGTCCGGCAAGGCATAAAGTGCAAGTTGAAGTAACCGATATACATGCCATGTTAGTTCACATTGGTCGGTCGGTAGCTCTGCTTTCTCAATTTTACTTCTTGTTCCAATCATATGTGAATATACGAGCATATGTATGTAAGCACCTACCAACGTAGGTCGAGGAAGATGCATATGAGAATCATAGTACCGGCTATACATACTTTGTTTGCAGCTGGAAATGCCTATGTCTTGTATTGTTTTCTTCTCATGCATTTTTTGCTCAATCATATGTTGTGTATTATCTAATGCAAAAATTGTTATGGAATACCAAAGTACTTCAAAATACTATGGAGAAACACATAACAAGTGGTGAGATCCCCTTGAAAACTACTCCCTTCGTTCCTAAATATAAGTCTTTTAAGATATTTCACTAGGAGTCTACATACGAAGCAAATGAATGAATCCACACTCTAAAGTATGTCTATATACATCCGTATGTAGTCCATTAATGAAACCTCTTTAAAGACTTATATTTAGAAACGGAGGGAGTACTGGCAAAACAGTAGGGAATTGACGAGAAACATACAATAACAAAAAACTAAAAACCAAATTAGAAAACTAGAAAAAAGTACAAACAAAGGTTTCAAAACAAGACAAGGACAAACCTACCGTACCGCACTTGTCATGTGAGCCGTATTCCTGCATCGATGCATCAATAACATGCCACTTTTTCTAACCATTTTACACCACAATTAGATATTCTTTTTATAGTATTACAGAAGGATGAACTATATGCACCTCTTCTGGTGATGATTCAGTCCGGTCCATGATCGTTACATCAGTGCGTATGTCGAAACCCATCACTTTCTATCTCTGATGAAATATAAATATATTTTATATCGCATCATATAAAATTTACAGAAGACATAATAAAAGTGAAACTAAAACAACTATTTTATTTTGTAAAAACAAAAAACATTTTTTTTTCATATTATTGAAAAACGTGTTGCATTTATATTGGAGCAAACAACCAAATATAATGTTTATATTTAAATAAGCAGTATTCTCAAATTTCTTAAATCATTTTAATATATTTATATAGCCTAAGAAAAATTGTCCGAGAAAAGTTAAAAACATGCACGCGATCCAACATAAACCAAGTATATTCAGTTTTTTGTTTCAAAATTGTGAATTTTTATGATACTCTGAATATATCAAATAAGTATAAAAAATATTTATATGTATGATCCATGTTTTATTAATATATACTTTAATATATATATATATATATATGTGTGTGTTTTAAGACAACTTTTAATATATATGTTTCTTCGCAGGGATTCTTTTTAGGCATTTTTCATGTGTGAAATGTTGGTGATTGAAGGCCCAAATTGGCTATTCGGGCACCGCCGAGCCAACACCCAATAAACCTCTAAAAAAATAAAAAAATAAATATCACCAACCCTACTTCACCGGACGACCCAACCAGCCCTGTCTCCATCACCCTCTCTCTCTCCGCTCCCTGTCTCACTCTCTCCACTCCTCGTCTCACTCCCTTGCACAGAAAATCCTATATGTGGAAGACTGACCCACTCCACTCCCTCTGCTCTCGCCCCACAGCCAGCGACCTCGTCTTCCACCACACATCCACCTCTCATCCCTTTCCCTTCAACCATCCACCGGCGACCAGTTGCGCGCACACACTATAAGAAATATGTCAACTTTTGACCTTTCATATTGGTCAATGAATGGTCGTTGTTTTCCATTTATGACCTTTTTATGACCGAAAACAATTGGTAAAAAGAGGACCGTCTCTAGTGAACTATAACAACCTTTCTTCTGGAATGGTCGTAGCAGGCAATGATCAAAACGAAAAGGTCGTTGGTTCTACGACCAATTGTTTTGGTCACTGGTTGTGTGCCCAGGCCACGTCAAATCCAACGTGGCAAGCTGGCGTGGAAAAATTACGTCCAATTCGGTGTCCATATGGGCCGAGCCCAACAATTCAGCCCATTTAATTATCATTTTTTGTTGTCATTCTGGTCGGCTACATGGGTCTCACCCGATATTTCAGCCTTTTTTTGGTCGTGGCCTTTCTGGCTCAATGGTTCCAGTTTTTTTTCTTCAGAAGATGGGTCCAATAGACAAATGGGTTCCGATTGTCAGCTTCTAGTATGAGGATTCATGTTTTCAATTCACCAACAAATAAATAACCAATATTTAATTCAAAACAGACAAAAAGAACACATAATACTTCAAATAACAGCCACAATAAGTCTATTACAACATATAACTTAGATACAATGGTGATCACAACCACAAGCTCTACAAGTGTAAACACAACCACAAGCTCTACAAATGTAATCACAGCCGCAAGCTCTATAAGTGCCCTTTGATAGCTTCGAGTGGACCTTTCAAGGGTCTTCTCCATAGTGCCGACCAAGATCTCACCCTTCATGGGCATCAGAGCAATGCAACTAAACGTGGCAGGGAAAAGGACTACCTGCCAAAAGCCAAATCTATACAAGATATCAGCCTTTCAGTGGTGTAGAATATCATAGATAGAGACGTGCTTCAGCATTACATGGCATGGAAACGTAGAATGCATTTTTTACAAAGGGCATACAATTGCAAATTTACTATCCACAAAACAAATTAGAAAAAACAAATAAAACAGTGAAGTGTAAAAAATATAAGCCATAGTGTTTCTACTTCCCACAAATGACTGACACCATGGTGTTTCAACTACATGGCAATCTAGTCACTCAAGATGCGTCACCAATCTAGTCACTCAAGATGCATCTTGTAGAACACTATTCTATAATAGTATATATCGAGCATGATACAACAGAAGCTTGAATTTATGGTTTTTATAATTCGACATTATACATCCCCGGTTATATAGACATGTTTATCACATACTGTACACGACAATAGAAGAAAAATTCTAATAAATTCGTTAGAGGCTTTCCAATAAAAATGATAAGTTACCTGCATACCAGGAAACATAAACTTGAGAGGTTCAGATCAAGGCCAATGGAGCAATGCATCATAATTAACAGTTTTAAATACTATAGGACCAGGAAGTAGGTGTCGCTTCAAATTTAAAAACTCAACCATTCATCATTAAGAGTAGCAATTTAATCTAATAGTAAAACAATGCTCCTAAAATAGTTTTCACACTGGAACTATGAGGCAGCTAAATTACAAGATATGGTTTGCCCTTTTTTCACAACATCGATGAGCTAAAGGGTTCTGCAGGGTTAGGCAGCTCATCTAAAACTATGTATTTACTCTATGCCATCATGTATTCACAAAGTGGTCGATCATTCTCACATATTTTAATATAAAGAAGGGATCCTAGACAGCTACTTGTGTAGTATACATGGCAATCTAGTCACTCAAGATGCGTCACTGCTATCCGCTAGAGCACACAACATACAAACCACCACTAAAATTGACGCGGGGCGCAAGGGTAGGGCGAAATATCACACCTTTCAGTTTGGACGGAGTGTAGAACTCGACGACATCGAGCAGCCTCACCTCCAGCTCCACGTGCGATTGCTCCTGGACCTGCCATATAAGGAAAAGACATCAGGCCACGAGACCACGAGACCTGCAATACGAGGATTTTATTAGCTCACTGGATGGTGTGTACTTCACATCATAACCAATTTGAATACTATGGTTTCTGAAAAAACTTTGGTACTAAATACTTTGAGATGTTTGGTTTAAAAAATTATTGTGGTTTAAGATATTGCGATATCTCTCATACTGCAGTTTTTCTATATTACTTAAAAAAGTGCCCCCCATCATTTTTAAACAGAAACATCCTATTGATTCTCTTTGCACTTGAAGCCACTACAAGAAAACCCATGACTGAAATCATAACACCACCACTAAGATCCCCGGTTGTAACAAGGATCACACGGGTAGGATACACTATGCTTTGCTGGACAAGAAAGACAACAGTTTGCAGAAGGGGTGGAGAAGGGGCATGGGGACGAACCAGTTCTAGAGGCCAATGCGGAAGAAGTTGGACTTGCGGTAGGTGTAGCAGGGGAGCGCATCAATGCGCCATTGTGTGAGCCACAACGCCGCCTCGACCGAGGACCCCACGACATCGCATCGATCATGGCCCCCCACGCCGCCGCCGCCGCCACCACCTCATCGACGCAGCCCAGCAGCCCCAGCGCCCCCTTCCGCAGGCTCCCTGTGACCGCTCCTCATGAACTGCCGCGATCCCGCGCGCGCACGACCAAACCCCAAACGCCAACCACTCAGCACGACGACGACGTGGACATGGATAGATCGCTGCGACGGATGACTCACGGTCACAGCGGTATGCAGGAGGTGTGCGCGCAGCCAAAGCGTCGCAGAGGGCTGTCCGTCCCGGTTATTGGCGAGCGGCGCGCGCGTAAGAGCATCTCTAGCAGAACCCTCAAACCCTTAAATCTAAAACCAGTTTTAAGGGTTGAGAATTGGCCATTTTTGACACTTTTAAGGGTTGAAAAACAAGGGCAAAGACTAGAACCCTCAAACCCAACCCTTATAACGGAATAACCCTCAAACCCAACCCTTATAACGGAATATTCCGTTATAAGGGTTGGGTTTGAGGGTTCTAGTCTTTGTCCCAACCCCAACCCTTAAAACTGTCATTTCATATATCACACGTTTCATCACATTTCATCATATGACATATCACAAATTCAATCACATTTGACATAAAACAATAATCATTCTAGTTATTATTACACCACCGAATAAAACAATAATCATTCAAATTATTACAACAATGTTTGAGCAAATTAAAACAATAATACATCATAATTCATGAGTAAACATTTGACAATGGAGATAAAATGTAAAGTGAAATAATAGCAACTTTGGAAGATCATGATAATCTGAAGCAAAATACAAGGTAAGCATATCATGAAAATTTGAAACCAAATTATTACATGCTAACTTATTTCTTAGCAGCAATCTGAAGAAAAATACAAGGTAAGCATATCATGCAAAATCTATTTACTAGCCTGTATTTGTAACTGATTTCTTAGCAGCAAAATCTGCCATGAAATCGGTATCAATTGCACAGGGCAAAACCTGAAACAACTAATTGCACAGGGCATGTATCAATTGCACACGGCAAAATCTGTCATGAAACCTGAAACCATGAAACCTGAAGCAAAATCTGTTATGACTTGCCTGAAAAAAATTCAGTTGGCTAGAAACTCACATACACAGAGCATGTATCAATTGCCTCTGTGCCAATAATTTTGTTCTACTTATCTAGCAAAACCAGGAAGAGTATGTACACTAGAGCTCGCGAGGGCACCATGGTAGAAGTATGGAGGTGGAGAAGGATTGGAACAGGAGCTCATCGGGGCGTCGGGGAACTGCTGCAGCGGCGAGGTGGGCGGCTCAGGCCGGGGCTGGCGCAGGGGCGGGCGCGGGGCCGGCCGGGGCTGGCACGGCGGCCGACGGGGGCGCGGCGGCGGCGGGGGTCTCCATGGCGGCGAGGCGGGCGCGAGGAGGCGACGGCTGGAGACGGAAGCGGGATGAAAATCCCTCCCGCGCTGGAGAGGAAGTGGAGTGCGGGTTGGGAGGAGTTTCTCCTCCCAACCCTCACTTCTACAGGCTGCGATGGCGTTTGCGGGTTGGACCTTTAATTTTTTTTACGGGTTTAAGGGTTTAAGGGTTCTAGTCTACGCCGTTTTTTCGACGAAAACTGTAAAAAAACGGTTATTTTTAAGGATTTGAGGGTTTGAGGGTTCTACTAGACTTGCTCTAAGGAGGTGAGATGGGGTGGGCTGGGGTGGAGTGGTAGCCGGAGGTGGTGGTGGTAGGGAGGGGGAGGAAGGAGCCGATGGATCGATGGGATCTGAAGAGGCGGCTCGATGGGATCTGGAAACTAAGGAAGGGTGGGTGGGTGCGTGGGTGGTTAGGTTGTGCTTTCTTAGGAGAGGCTTCGCCATTGGATGGATTTTGATCGATGGCTCAGATCGCGTCCAACTGGGTGATCCGCTTGAAGGTAGTTTTCTCGCCTCTCATTGGCCAACTCGAAACACGATTTTTCTACCCAAATCGGTGGAAAAATTACAGAAAATATTAAATATTTTTTGCAAAATTGGACTACACCATTTTTAAAAAATTATACCACATTTTTAGTGTCGCGATGTTGACTAAGGAAGTTTTCATTTTCTTTGGATGAAATAATTCATTTTTCATTTTTTGAGTGCCCAAAATCAATTCTTTTTGTGAAGGACCTACCATATATTTGTTGTAAAATTGGACCAAATCAATTTTCAAAACTATTAGGCAATATTTAATGTATAATTGACCAAATGGTTGGGTGTCAAAAGATTTTATCCACCTCTCGCGAAAAAGACAAATTTCCGCCAATTCACATGGAAGCTTGTCAAATTTGAACTACAATTGCCTCATACTTTGTACTTTATTTTTTCAAAAAATTATTTCTATGTACAAAAGTATCTATTTAATCAGAAAAACACCAATTTTTTTCAAGATAGAACCCCTACCGATGAACGGTCATTCGTGTCGTTTTGACCGCCTATTGAAATGGGCATGAAATTTTTTAAAAAAATCACAAAATTGGAAAACCTTTGCATTGTGTCATTATATGTGACCATGTTATCAGAAAAAATAATAAACTTTTAATACGAAAATTATTTTAAAATGGTGTTCTCACACATGAGTTATCAGGTGTGAAGGTTCATGGCTTTCAAGCCAAATGATCAATCTTATGGCCATATTCATGGCATAGTTTGTTCAAATGATGTAATATTGCGTACAAGGGTGCATCTTGGAATTGCAAACATTGTTGTCTAAGGAAGTTTTTATTTTCTTTGGACGAAAAATTCATATCCCATTTTTCTGTTGGAAATATGCCCTAGAGGCAATAATAAGATAGTTATTATAATATTTCTTTGTTCACGATAATCGTTTATTATCCAAGCTATAATTGTATTGATTGGAAACACAGTGCATGTGTGGATACATAGACAAAACACTGTCCCTAGTAAGCCTCTAGTTGACTAGCTCGTTGATCAAAGATGGTCAAGGTTTCCTGACCATAAGCAAGTGTTGTCACTTGATAACGGGATCACATCATTAGGAGAATCATGTGATGGAATAGACCCAAATTAATAGACGTAGCATGTTGACCGTGTCATTTTGTTGTTACTGTTTTCTGCGTGTCATGTATTTGTTCCTATGACCATGAGATCATATAACTCACTGACACCGGAGGAATGCTTTGTGTGTATCAAACGTCGCAACGTAACTGGGTGACTATAAAGATGCTCTACAGGTATCTCCGAAGGTGTTCGTTGAGTTAGTATGGATCGAGACTGGGATTTGTCACTCCGTATGACGGAGAGGTATCTCGGGGCCCACTCGGTAATACAACATCAACACAAGCCTTGCAAGCAATGTGACTTAGTGTAAGTTGCGGGATCTTGTATTACGGAACGAGTAAAGAGACTTGCCGGTAAACGAGATTGAAATAGGTATTCGGATACTGACGATCGAATCTCGGGCAAGTAACATACCGAAGGACAAAGGGAATGACATACAGGATTATATGAATCCTTGGCACTGAGGTTCAAACGATAAGATCTTCGTAGAATATGTAGGATCCAATATGGGCATCCAAGTCCCGCTATTGGATATTGACCGAGGAGTGACTCGGGTCATGTCTACATAATTCTCGATCCCGTAGGGTGTGCACACTTAAGGTTCGACGTTGTTTTATGCATATTTGAGTTGTATGGTTGGTTACCAAATGTTGTTCAGAGTCCTAGATGAGATCACGGACGTCATGAGGGTTTCTGAAATGGTCCGGAAATGAAGATTGATATATATGATGACTTCATTTGGTTACAGGAGGGTTTTCGGGCATTACCGGTAATGTACCGGGAATGACGAATGGGTTCCGGATCTTCACCGGGAGGGGGGACCACCCACCCGGGAGGGCCCAAGGACCTTGGGGGTGGCGCACCAAGTAGGTGGGGTCAGCCCAAGGCTGTCTTGCGCAAGAGAGAAAGAAAAACCAAAAGAAGAGAAAAAAAAGTAAAGGTGGGAAAGAAGAGAAGGACTCCACCTTCCAATCCTAGTTGGACTAGGATTGGAGGAGGACTCCTCCTCCCCTTGGTGGCGCAGCCCTTGGGGCTCCTTGAAGGCAAGCCTCCCCTCCCCTCCTCCTATATATATGGAGCTATTAGGGCTGATTTGAGACAACTTTTTCAAGGCAGCCCGACCACATACCTCCACGGTTTTACCTCTAGATCGCGTTTCTGCGGAGCTCGGGCGGAGCCGTGCTGAGATTAGATGACCACCAACCTCCGAAGCACCGTCACGCTGCCGGAGAAATCATCTACCTATCCGTTTCTCCTGCTGGATCAAGAAGGCTGAGATCATCGTCGAGCTGTACGTGTGCTCAACGCGGAGGTGCCGTCCGTTCGGCACTAGATCGTGGGACGGATCGCGGGACGGTTCGTGGGACGGTTCGCGGGGCGGATCGAGGGACGTGAGGACGTTCCACTACATCAACCGCGTTCACTAACGCTTCTGTTGTGCGATCTACAAGGGTACGTAGATCGGAAATCCCCTCTCGTAGATGGACATCACCATCATAGGTCTTCGTGCGCGTAGGAAATTTTTTGTTTCCCATGCGACGTTCCCCAACAGTGGCATCATGAGCTAGGTTCATGCGTAGATGTCTTCTCGAGTAGAACACAAAAATTTTTGTGGGCGGTGATGTGCGTTTTGCTACCCTCCTTAGTCTTTTCTTGATTCCGCGGTATTGTTGGATCGAAGCGGCTCGGACCGACATTACTCGTACGCTTACGAGAGACTGGTTTCATCGCTACGAGTAACTTCGTTGCTCAAAGATGACCGGCGAGTGTTAGTTTCTCCAACTTTAGTTGAATCTGATTTGACCGAGGAGGTCCTTGGATGAGGTTAAATAGCAATTCATATATCTTCGTTGTGGTGTTTGCGTAAGTAAGATGCGATCCTACTAGATACCCATGGTCACCACGTAAAACATGCAACAACAATTAGAGGACATCTAACTTGTTTTTGGAGGGTATGCTTGTGATGTGTTATGGCCAACGATGTGATGTGATATATTGGATGTATGAGATGATCATGTTGTAATAGTTAATATCGACTTGCACGTCGATGGTACAACAACCGGCAGGAGCCATATGGTTGTCTTTAAACTAACGTTTGTGCTTGCAGATGCGTTTACTATATTGCTAAGACGTAGCTTTAGTAGTAATAGCATGAGTAGCACGACAACCCCGATGACAACACGTTGATGGAGATCATGATGATGGAGATCATGGTGTGACGCCGGTGACAAGAAGATCGTGCCGGTGCTTTGGTGATGGAGATCAAGAAGCACATGATGATGGCCATATCATGTCACTTATGAATTGCATGTGATGTTAATCCTTTATGCACCTTATGATGCTTAGAACGACGGTAGCATTATGAGGTGATCTCTCACTAAAATTTCAAGACGAAATTGTGTTCTCCCCGACTGTGCACCGTTGCGACAGTTCTTCGTTTTGAGACACCATGTGATGATCGGGTGTGATAGACTCAATGTTCACATACAACGGGTGCAAAAAAGTTGCACACGCGGAACACTCGGGTTAAGCTTGACGAGCCTAGCATGTGCAGACATGGCCTCGGAACACATGAGACCGAAAGGTCGAGCATGAATCGTATAGTTGATATGATTAGCATAGAGATGCTTACCACTGCAACTATTCTCGACTCACGTGATGATCGGACTTGAGATAGTGGATTTGGATCATGTACCACTCAAATGACTAGAGAGATGTACTTTTTGAGTGGGAGTTCTTAAGTAATATGATTAAATTGAACAAATTGTCATGAATATAGTCCAATGGTCTTTGCGAATTACGATGTAGCTTGCGCTATAGCTCTACTGTTTTTATATGTTCCTAGAGAAAATTTAGTTGAAAGTTGATAGTAGCAAACTTTACAGACTGAGTCTGTAAAGACGAGGATTGTCCTCGTTGCTGCGCAGAAGGCTTATGTCCTTAATGCACCACTCGGTGTGCTCCACCCCGAGCGACGTCTGTAGATTTTGTGAACATCCGACATACACGTTTCTGATGACTACACGATAGTTCAGTACAAAATACTTAATGTCTTAGAAGCAAGGCACCGAAGACGTTTTGAAGCGTCACGGAACATAAGAGATGTTCTAAAGAGATGAAATTGTGATTTCATGCTTGTGCCCTTGTTAAGAGGTATGAGACCTCCAACAAGATTTTTGTCCACGAAGTAGAGGAGAAAAGCTCAATCATTGAGCGTGTGCTCAGATTATTTGAGTACGACAATCGCTTGAATCAAGTGGGAGTTGATCTTCCAGATAAGATAGTGATGGTTCTCCAAAGTCACTGCCACCAAGCTGTGAGAGCTTCGTGATTAACTATAACATATCAAGGATAGATATAATGATCCTTGAGCGATTCGCGATGTTTGACACTGCGAAAGTATAAATCAAGAAGGAGCATCAATAGTTGATGGTTAGTAAAACCACTAAGTTTCAATAAAGGCAAGGGCTAGAAGGGATACTTCGTGAAACGGCAAAGCAGTTGCCGCACTAATGAAGAGACCCCAGATTAAACCCAAGCCCGGGACTAAGTGCTTGTGTTATGAGGGGAACGGTCACTGAGGCGGAGCAACTCTAGATACTTGGTAGATAAGAAGGCTGGCAAAAGTCGAAAGAAGTATATTTGATATACATGATGTTGATGTGTACTTTACTAGTACTCCTAGTAGCACGAGGGTATTGGATACCGGTTCGGTTGCTAAGTGATTAGTAACACGAAATGAAAGCTACGGCATAAACGCAGACTAGCTAAAGGCAAGGTGACGATACGTGTTGGAAGTGTTTCCAAGGTAGATATGATCAAACGTCGCACACTCCCTCTACCATCGGGATTGGTGTTAAACCTAAATAATTGTTATTTGGTGCTTGCGTTAAGCATGAACATGATTGGATCGTGTTTATTGCAATACGATTATTCATTTAAAGAGAATAATGGTTACTCTATTTGCTTGAATAATCACCTTCAATGGTTTATTGAATCTCGATCGTAGTGTTACACATGTTCATGATATTGGTGCCAAAAGATACGAGGTAATGATGATAGTACCACTTACTTGTGGCACTGCCGCTTGAGTCATGTTGGTATAAATTGCATGAAGAGGCTCCATGCTGATGGATCTTTATACTCACTTGATTTTGAATCACTAGTGACATGCAAATCATACCACATGAGCAAGGCATTGTTTTCATTGAGATGAAACAAGATAGTAACTTGTTGGAAGTGATACATTTTGATGTATGCAATCCAATGGATGCGGAGGCACACAGTGGATATCATTATATTCTTACTTCAATGACGATTTGAGCAGATACAAGAGTATTTACTTAATGAATCGCAAGTCTGAAATATTGAAAGGTTCAATTCTGTTTCAAGAGTGAAGTTCGTCGTAACAAGAGGATAAACTGTCTACGATATGATCATAGAAATGAATATCTGAGTTATGAGTTTTGGTACGCAGTTAAGACAATGTGGAAATTGTTTCGCAGTTCATGCCACCTGGAACATCATAGTGTGATGATGTGTTTGAACGTCATAGCCACGTACTATTTGGTATGGTGCATGCTATGATGTCTCTTATCGAATTACTACTATCGTTTATGGGTTATGCATTAGAGACAACCGCATTCACTTTAAATAGGGCACCGCGTATTTCCGTTGAGATGACACAGTATAGATTGAGGTTTAGAGAAATCTAAACTGTCGTTTCTTGAAAGTTTGGGGCTTCGACATTTATGTGAAAAAGTTTCAGTCTGATAAGCTCGAACCGAAAGAGGATAAATGCATCTTCATAGGATATCCAAAACAGTTGGGTACATCTCCTATCTCAGATCCGAAAGCAAAGTGTTTATTTCTAGAAACAGATCCTTTCTCGAGGAAAGGTTTCTCACAAAATAATTGAGTGGGAGGGTGGTAGAACTTGATGAGGTTATTGAACCATCACTTCAACCAGTGTGTAGGAGGGCGCAGGAAGTTGTTCCTGTGGCGCCTACACCAATTGAAGTGAAAGATGATGATGGTGATCATCGAGCATCGGATCAAGTTACTACAAGCCTCGTAGGTTGACAAGGTCGCGTACTACTGCAGGTGGTACGGTAACCCTGTCTTGGAGGTCATGTTGTTGAGCAACAGTGAACCTACGAGTTATGGAGAAAGCAATGGTGGGCCCGGATTCCGACAAATGGCTGGAAGCCATGAAATCCGAGAGAGGATCCATGTATGAAAACAAAGTGTAGACTTTGGAAGAACTACTTGATGGTCATAGGACTGTTGAGTAAAGATGGATCTTTAAAAGGAAGACAGACGATGATGGTGATAAGTCACTATTAAGAAAAGCTCGACTTGTCGCAAAGATGTTTCCGACAAGATCAAACAGTTGACTATGATGAGACTTTCTCACTCTTAGCGATGCTAAAACTCTGTTAGAATTATGTTAGTAGTTGCTGCATTATTTATGAAATATTGCACATAGGATGTCAAAACATTGTTTCCTCGACGGTTTCCTTGAGCAAACATTGTATGTGATACAACCAGGAGGTTTTGTCGATCCTAAAGATACTAGCAAGTATGGAAGCTCCAGCGATCCTTCAATGGACTGGTGCAAGCATCTCGGAGTTGGAATATACACTTTGATGAGATGATCAAAGATTTTGGGTTTGTACAAGGTTTGTGAGAAACTTGTATTTCCAAAGAAGTGAGTGGGAGCACTATAGAATTTCTGATAAGTATATGTGGTTGACATATTGTGGATCAAAAGTAATGTAGAATTTCTGTAAAGCATACAAGTTTGTTTGAAAGGAGTTTTCAAAGGAGTACCTGGATTGCGCTACTTGAACGTTGAGCATCAAAGATCTATGGAGATAGATCGAAAGCGCTTAATAGAAGTTTCAACAAGATGCATGCCTTGACAAGTTTTTGAAGGAGTTCAAAATAGATCAGCAAAGAAGGAGTTCTTGGTTGCGTTCTGAGGTGTGAATTTTAGTAAGACTCAAAACCCGACCCCGGCAGAATAAAGAGAATAGACGAAGGTCGTCTTCTATGCCTTGGCCGTAGAATCTGAAGTATGCCATGCTGGGTACCGCACCTGATGTGTGCCTTGACTCAAAGTCTGTTGAGAGGTACAGAGAGTGATCCATGATTGAATCACTAGCAGCGGTCAAAATTTATCCTTAGTAACTGATGGACTAAAGAATTTTTCTCGATTATGGAGGTGGTTAAAGAGTTCGTCGTAAAGGGTTACGTCGATGCAAGCTTTGACACTAATACGAATAACTATGAGTAGTGAAACGGATTCGTATAGTAGAGTAGATATATGGAGTATTTCCGAATAGCACATAGTAGCAGCATCTATAAGATGACATAAAGATTTGTAAAGAACACACGGATCTGAAAGTTTGAGAACCGTTGACTAAAACCTCTCTCACGAGCAAGACGTGATCAGACCCCATAACTATATGGGTGTTGGATTCGTTGGAATCACATGGTGATGTGAACTAGATTATTGACTCTAGTGCAAGTGGGAGACTGTTGGAAATATGCCCAAGAGGCAATAATAAATTAGTTATTATTATATTTCTTTGTTCATGATAATCGTTTATTATCCATGCTTTAATTGTATTGATTGGAAACACACTGCATGTGAGGATACATAAACAAAACACTGTCCCTAGTAAGCCTCTAGTTGACTAGCTCGTTGATCAAAGATGGTCAAGGTTTCCTGACCATAGGCAAGTGTTGTCACTTGATAACGGGATCACATCATTAGGAGAATCATGTGATGGACTAGACCCAAACTAATAGACGTAGCATGTTGATCGTGTCATTTTGTTGCTACTATTTTTTGCGTGTCAAGTATTTGTTCCTATGACCATGAGGTCATATAACTCACTGACACCGGAGAAATGCTTTGTATGTATCAAACGTCGCAACGTAATTGGGTGACTATAAAGATGCTCTACAGGTATCTCCGAAGGTGTTCGTTGAGTTAGTATGGATCGAGAGTGGGATTGGTCACTCCGTATGACAGAGAGGTATCTCGGGGCCCACTCGGTAATAAAACATCACACACAAGCCTTGCAAGCAATGTGACTTAGTGTAAGTTGCGGGATCTTGTATTACGGAACGAGTAAAGAGATTGAAATAGGTATGCGGATACTGACGATCGAATCTCGGGCAAGTAACATACCGAAGGACAAAGGGAATGACATACGGGATTATATTAATCCTTGGCACTCAGGTTCAAACGATAAGATCTTCGTAGAATATGTACGATCCAATATGGGCATCCAGGTCCAGCTATTGGATATTGACCGAGGAGTCACTCGGGTCATGTCTACATAGTTCTCGAGCCCGCAGGGTCTGCACACTTAAGGTTCAACGTTGTTTTATGCGTATTTGAGTTGTATGGTTGGTTACCGAATGTTGTTCGGAGTCCCGGATGAGATCACGGACGTCACGAGGGTTTCCGGAATGGTGCGGAAATGAAGATTGATATATAGGATGACTTCATTTGGTTACCGGAAGGTTTTTGGGCATTACCGGTAATGTACGGGGAATGACGAATGAGTTCCGGATCTTCACCGGGAGGGGTGACCACCCACCCGGGAGGGCCCAAGGACCTTGGGGGTGGCGCACCAAGTAGGTGGGGTCAGCCCAAGTAGGTGGAGCTCGGGCGGAGCCCTGCCGAGATTAGATCACCACCAACTTTCGGAGCGCCGTCACGCTGCCGGAGAACTCATCTACCCCTCCGTCTCTCTTGCTGGATCAAGAAGGCCGAGATCATCGTCGAGCTGTACGTGTGCTGAACGCGGTGGTGCCGTCCGTTCGGCACTAGATCGTGGGACGGATCGCGGGACGGTTCGCGGGGCAGATCGAGGGATGTGAGGACGTTCCACTACATCAACCGCGTTCACTAACGCTTCTGCTGTGTGATCTACAAGGGTACGTAGATCGGAAATCCCCTCTCATAGATGGACATCACCTTGATAGGTCTTCGTGCGCGTAGGAAATTTTTTGTTTCCCATGTGACGTTCCCCAACATTTTCAACTACCCAAAATGAGTTTTTTATGAAGGCCTACCATATATTTGTATCAAAATTGGACAAAAATCAATTTTATAAAATACTAGGCCATATTTAGTGTATAATTGACTAAATGGTTGAGTGTCAAAAGCTTTTATCCACCTCTCGTGAAAAAGACAAATTTCCGACAATTCACGTGGAAGCGTGTCAAATTTGAACTCCATGTGCCTTATAGTTTTTTGTTTTTTTTTTGGCAAAAATCATTTTGAGGTACATAAGTATCTATTTAATCACAGAAACACCAAAAGTTTTCCAAGATTCAAACACTAGCTAAGAACGGTCATACCCGTTATTTTGACCCCATTTTCAAATGGGCATGAGGAATTAAAAAAATCAAAAAAAAAAGGAAAACCTTTACACCGTGTCATTATATGTGACCAGGTTACCATAAAAATATTAAACTTGTAATACGACAATTATTTTAAAGAAGTGTTCTCACAAATAAGGTATCATGTGTGAAGGTTCATGGCTTTCAAGCCAAATGAACAATTTTATAACCACATTCATGGCATATTTTGTACAAATGATATAATATTGTACACAACAGTGCATCTTGTAATGGCAAGCTATGTTGTCTAAGGAAGTTTTCATTTTCTTTGGATAAAAAAATTATTTTCCATTTTCCGAGTGTCCAAAATGATTTTTTTGTGAATGACCTACCATATATTTGTTGCAAAATTGGACCAAATAATTTTTTGAAAATACTAGGCCATATTTAATGTACAATTGACCAAATGTTTGGGTGTTAAAATATTTTATCCACCTCTCGTGAAAAAACAAATTTCTGCCGATTCAATTACAAGGGGGTTAAATTTGAACTCCAGCTGCATTATAGTTTGCTCTTTATTTTTCCAAAAAATTATTTATAGGTACATAAGTATCTATTTAATAGGAAATACATGGTGTGGTGGCGAGACGTCGAGGTTTGGATGGTTGGCGTGGGCCCCAACTCGAGAGAGCGTAAACTGGCATGCCATCCGCGTGGTCACCGCGTGACCGTGGCATTGCCACGCGTTGTGGGTGGATTAGGTATGTCTGGTGCGTTGTACACTGTGTCGGTAGGTGTTAGGAAGAAGAATACAATATAAGAATCTCACGAGGAGACTGAATTAAGCTTAAACATGAATTAGCAGCCAAGTGTTTGATTAGCGGTAGGGGAAATGAACATGGACAATGGGCCTAAATTTTGGCTGAGGATGATCATCTACTAAGGAGACTCTGTTGGTAATTTTTTTAGCTCAAATGGATGATCCTAGGTGGTACTTTCGTTGCAAAGTACCATACTAGGCAGAAATATGGATGTTGAAGCTGGGCTCAAATAAATGAATGGATTGAGCTGAAATTTGGTGGACGATGTTCATTTGGGCATAGGAAAGCACTGTAGAAAATTTATATCATTTGGACATGCCAAAGTGACACTTCCTTCACAATGTGCTAATCTAGAGAAAAAATGGTAACTCAAACTGGGCTCACAAATGTGATTGGATTGAGCTTTAATTTGGAGGATGATTATAATTTGGGCACATTAAGGCACTGTAAAAATTTCATAAAATTTCTATAAATAAAAATTATACTTCCTTCACAATGGTCTCCATTTAACAGAACATTGGGAAAATATTGAGGGAAATTGGCTAAATTAAATGAGCTAAAATTTGGTGGAGGGAGGTTCTATGGTCAGTTTCACGTCATGGTAAATTTTCATCAACTATAAAGCAATATAAAAAGTAGTTGCTTCACAAACTAAAAATATTACCAGAAAAAAAGATTGGATGGTCAGCTCACATGGATTGTTAGATGGGGCTCAAATTTTGTGGAGAGCTATGTTTTGAGAATGTAGAAGATGTGGTAAAAATTTAACTCATGAGGATATTCCTAGCTAGTACTTCCTTCACAAAGCTTCTAGGTGAACACAAACTTTGGAAATTTGCTGAGAAAGATTTACTAGGCAAATGGAGATGATTTTTTTCACGAGGTAATGATTTGGATAGGCATGACTGCCCAAAAGTTTTGAGGGCAATCAAAAAAAATATAAATAGCACTTCCTTCACAAAGTGCTATTTTAAAAAAATACGAAAATGAATATTGTTGAATTATTTTCGAACTAGCGAAGGAAGGGTTTTGACATATTTGAGGAATATATGATCCAAAGAATTTATGATAATTTTTGAAGAATTTTGGGAATGATAGAATAGTAGGTTGCTACACAAACTAGGGGAAAAATTGACACATGGACATGACACAGAGGCAAAAATGATGATGTGGCGCCTAATCATAGCTATGACCATCTATATTGGTCATAATTAGCTAGAAATTAGGTAGCGGACTAGGGCTATCTGCTTTACGACCATTTCTCATAAGGAAACTACGACCTTTTTTGACCAAATTGGTCATTATGGTTTGAGGTTGGAGCCTCCTGAACAATTTATGACCAATTGGTCTCAACTGGTCGTAGATCTACGACCATTTCAGCGAGGGTCATTGCCATAAGGTCACAAGTTGACATATCTCTTCTAGTGACAAGCGCCCCCTCGACTCCCCTCCCCTCCAGTCCTCTCGCCCACGGTGGTGTCGATAGTGATGGAGATGCCTCTATGATTTCCCTCCTCCACCTTCTTCTCTTCTGGTGGATCACGGTCGATTTCACGATAGCGAGAAGCAGAGCCGAGTCATGGGGCTGCGGGCGGACGTGCGCGTCAGCATGGAGAGCGAGACGGTGATGCGTGGAGGCTGGAGCCTGCTGCTAGCAGAGGGGGCAGTGGGGTCCAGCCGCGCCATGGAGCGCGTCGCCACTGCAAAGAAGATCGTCGAGAACGACTACCGCGAGTGCATGAAGAACCTCGTGTAACACAACAAGTAGTATCACCGGTCTTCCATCCCCGTCCTGAAACCCCGATTTTTTTGTTCTGCCGTGTGCGGGTGCACCTCGATCTCGGGCGGCTGGGATGATTGAGGGGTTGGGGATAAACTAAAGACCACAACTTTTATCTTTGGCACGAACAGGTTCAATATTGCTGACTTTAATGAAGCTCCATTGTGTTCTTTCTGTACTCTCTTTAGTTTATTGGGTATTACATTTACATCATTTATTAGCTGGTGCTTGATTTGTAAAAAACATATTGTTTTAATTTTTACAAGGCAATTCGAGCTTTCATTTCAAAAATGATACATTAAGCACCAATCAGTTACTATGTTGTACATATGTAAATATCTTATACTCGTATTACTGTTAAGTATAAACTATACTTAAGACTGTTTGAAAATACTTCACTACTCTTTTTGTTGTGCAATTGCAGGGTCTATTTTTTTGCTTGATGCTGCACTTATTTAATCTATTTCCCAAGCATAGTTAGTGGCGAACAAGAGTTGGCTACTCAAGTAACTTGGAGCCATCACACGTACTTTTGGTTCGCTTGGAAATGATTTTCAACAAAACACACATCGCAACCATTATGCATTTATGCCCCTGTCTGCTATAGCTACATCCTGGATGAAATTCCTCCTTTGCATGTAAATTATTATGCTATGGAGGAAACATGGGATCCACATGCACAAGTGGTGGTGCTAATTCAGTTTCACTCACTTAGTAGAATGTAACACCGTATAAGAAACATACTTTGGGGGAACATGTTCAAGGAAGCAGAAAATAGAAGTTAGAGAAGAGAACATCTATTTGCACATCTGCAAGGCATCTCCCTTTTATTTGGTTTAAATTCAACTTATGCAAAATAGAGTACTGCTCACCTAACTATTCAATGTCCTTTTGGTGCTGGAAGTTCACTTCACACACGAGAGCTTCTGAACTTTCCCTTAGTACAAACAATGGAAATTACATGAACAGGGCAATGACGAGGGAGGCTGACCTTTGCCTCCTTCCCCGATGGAAACGAAGCGTATGTGCCCAGGGATCGCCGCTACGCCAAGTACATGAACAGGGCGGCTGCTCTCTGTCTACTCCTACGGTGGAAAGAAGCGTCTCCCAGGGATCACCGTTAAACCAGGAGACGGGGAGAACCATGACTCGCCGCCTTGCCCAGGTGAAATATTTGTTGAACAACAAATATGAAAAGATAGAACTGATATGGGAACTTTGACAAAAGAAGGCGCCCAGGAGAAAGTATTGATAGCTAATGGATTGATGATGATGGTTGATTAGTGTTGCATATGGACAATTTTGATCTAGACTGTTTTGGAAAGACACCACTCATATGGAAATAGGCCCCCAAGCGAAAGTTTTGGTAGCTGATGGATTGATGATTATTATTGCCATAGTTTAGGTAGCTGATATCAAAATTGGTGTTGTATATGGATACTTTTGATCTAGACGTTGGATGATTTGTGATATCCATAAATAGAAGGAAAGTGTTGATTTGGCACGGTTCCATTAGAAAAATCACATGGAAGATGGGGGAGGCTGGCTCGTTAAAAAAAACCACCGGGGAAAGAAAATCCGTGGTGATGGGGAAGCTACCGATAGAGGGGGAGGGTTGGTACAAACGAACGACGTACCAACTGCTCCTTTAGGAGTAGAGATTGTTACGTGAAGGGTAAGGTATTATAATCTTCCCCCCATGAAAATTTAGGGCTACATTATATATTGATCATGGGGATTCCAATCAGCAACATGTCATCCATATATAATATTACAAATGCTATAGAGATTCCTGATACGTCTCCGTCGTATCTACTTTTCCAAACTCTTTTGACCTTGTTTTGGACTCTAATTTGCATGATTTGAATGGAACTAACCCGGACTAACGCTGTTTTCAGCAGAATTGCCATGGTGTTATTTTTGCACAGAAATAAAAGTTTTCGGAATGACGTGGAAATTTACGAGGATTTTTTGTGGAATATATAAAAAGTACTGGCGCAAGAATCAACTGGAGGGGTGGAGCGAGGAGCCCACAAGCCCACCAGGCGTGGCTCCCCTAGCCGCGCCTAGCAGGCTCGTGGGGCCCTCAGAGCTCCACCGCCTCCAAATCCAGCTCTATTTAGTCCCTTTCGTACGGAAAAAAAATCAAGGAGAAGAGTTCATCGCGTTTTACGATACGGAGGCGCCACCACCACCTGTTCTTCCTCTGGAGGGCAGATCTGGAGTCCGTTCTGGGCTTCGGAGAGGGGAGATCGTCGCCATCGTCATCACCAACCTTCCTTCATCGCCAATTCCATGATGCTCTTCACCGTTCGTGAGTAATCTGATCGTAGGCTTGCTGGACTGTGATGGGTTGGATGAGATATATCATGTAATCGAGTTAGTTTTGAAGGGGATTGATCCCTAGTATCCACTATGTTCTGAGATTGATGTTGCTACTACTTTTCCATGCTTAATGCTTGTCACTAGGGCCCGAGTGCCATGATTTCAGATCTGAACCTATTATTTTCTCGCCAATATATGTGTGTTCTTGATCCTATCTTGCAAGTTGTAGTTACCTACTATGTGTTATGACCCAGCAACCCCGGAGTGACAATAGCCGGAACCACTCCCGGAGATGACCATAGTATGAGGAGTTCATGTATTCACTAAGTGCTAATGCTTTGTTCCGGTTCTCTATTAAAAGGAGAACCTTAATATCCCGTAGTTTCCATTAGGACCCCGCTGCCACGGGAGGGATGGACAATAGATGTCATGCAAGTTCTTTTCCTTAAGCACGTATGACTACATACGGAATACATGCCTACATTACATTGACGAACTGGAGCTAGTTACATATCTCCCCGTGTTATAACTGTTGCATGATGAATATCATCCGGCAAAATTATCCATCACCGATCCAATGCCTATGAGTCTTTTCCTACTGGTCCTTGCTACGTTACTTTGCCGCTACTACTGTCGTTGCTGCTACTGTTACTGTGTCGCTACTGCTGTCACTGCTGCTACTGTTACTCTGTCGCTATTGATGTCGCTACTGCTACTGTTACCGTTGCTACTGTTGCTATCACACTACTTTGCTACTGATACTTTGCTGCAGATACTAAGTCTTTCAGGTGTGGTTGAATTGACAACTCAACTGCTAATACTCGAGAATATTCTTTGGCTTCCCCTTGTGTCGAATCAACAAATTTGGGTTGAATACTCTACCCTCGAAAACTGTTGTGATCCCCTATACTTATGGTTTATCACTTCCACTCACTTTCTAGTAAATACAAGCTTCTCCATAAACATGTATAAACCCAAATGCCTTGGTCACCTCATCAAAGAGTTGATTCCAACTTCGAGATGCTTGCACGAGTCAATAAATGGATCGCTGGAGTTTGCATACTTTGTCAGCATTGTATGGATAACCAAAAGAGAGTCTCACACAAGCTTGGGGTAGGCTCGTCCAGCTACTGAATGCTTTGCCCGATCACCCTCTTGAGAAGAATGAAATACTTGATATCTACTATAATGGACTAACCGATGCTTCTAAGGACCACCTAGATAGTTGTGTTGGTTGTGTTCTCACGGAACGAACCGTAGAACAAGCTGAGATCCTATTGAATAATATCTTGTGCAATGAGAATGATTGGACTATTCCAGAACCACCTCCAAAGCCAACTCCCAAGAAAAGAGGTATCCTATTCCTCAGTCCTGAAGATATGCAAGAAGCCAAGAAATCTATGAAAGAGAAAGGCATTAAATCTGAAGATGTCAAAAATCTACCACCTATCGAAGAGATCCATGGTCTTGATAACTCGATACAGGTAGTAGAGGTAAATTCTCTTCGTAGATTCAATGAGAGTGATATTCCTTTTGATAAACCTGCTAGCTTATGCCTGGATGAATTTGATAACTTTGTTGCCAAACAACGAAGTTTCAATGATTATGTTAGCAGACAATTGGAACATAATGCTCGTATGCTTAGTAATTTAAGTGCTTGTGTGGACAGAAATGTCAATGATCTTAAGCTTTTGAGTAAACATGCCTCTATGGTTACTACTCAAGTAGAACAAGTACTTAAGGCTCAAAATGACTTGCTCAATGAGTTGAATGACAATTCTGTCAGAGTCGTCACTAGAGGCGGTAGAATGACCCAGGAACCTTTGTATCCTGAGGGTCATCCTAAGAGAATTGAACAAGATTCTCAAGGAGTTAGCACTGATGCACCTAGTCATCCTAGGAAGAAGAAGAAAGATGATAGGAACTTGCGCGCTAGCAACCCTGTTGCTGTTACACCCGAGAATCCAAACGATGTCTCTGTTTCTGATGCCGAAACGCAATCTGGTGATGAACATGAGCCTAATGATAATATCGATAGTGATGTTCATGATGATGCTCAACCTAGCAATGATAAGGATGTGAAGATTGAACCTGTTGATCTTAATAACCCACAGCCTAAGAATAAGAGATACGATAAGAACGACTTCATTGCTAGGAAGCATGGTAAAGAAAGGGAACCATGGGCTCAGAAACCCATGCCCTTTCCTCCCAAACCATCCAAGAAAAAGGATGATGAGGATTTTGAGCGATTTGTTGAAATGATTAGACCTGTCTTTCTGCAAAGGCGTTTGACAGATATGCTCAAAATGTCTCCGTATGCTAAGTACATGAAGGATATTGTGACTAATAAGAGGAGGATACCTGAGGTTGAGATTTCCACCATGCTCGCTAATTATACCTTCAAGGGTGAAACTCGTAAGAAACTAGGTGATCCCGGAGTGCCCACTATACCTTGCTCCATTAAAGGAAACTACGTTAGAACTGCTTTATGCGACCTTGGAGCTGGTGTTAGTGTTATGCCTCTCTCTCTTTATCGTAGGCTTGAACTAGATAAGTTGACACCCACTGAAATCTCTCTGCAAATGACCGACAAATCAACTGCTTTCCCTATCGGCATTTGCGAGGATGTGCCTGTTGTGGTTGAGAACGTTACTATCTTAACAGACTTTGTTATTCTGGATATTCCCGAGGACGATGCCATGGCGGTCATCCTTGGAAGACCCTTTCTAAACACATCAAAGGGCTGTTATTGATTGCAACAAAGGCAATGCCACTTTCCATGTCAATGGCAATGAGCATATGGTGCACTTTCTAAAGAAACAATATCGGGTACATTGCATCAATGCTATTGAAAAAACTTCATCGATTCTTATTGGGAGCTTTGAATGCCCTATACCTACTGTTAAGATGAAATATGATTTTCTTGTTGGGGATATGCACATCCCCATTGAGGTAACCTAGTGACTATTCGAAAATTCTCTGTTTTGTACGCGATTCGAAAAAAGTTTGTCAAGGAGACTTGATCAACCTCATTGACGGATTTCTTTTGATGACCATGATGGATGAATCTGAGAGTCACAACCCTCTGTTCCAAACCTTTACCTTTGGTTGCTTAGAAGAAAAATGATAGATTTAGCTTTAGTGTCTCCTATTTTCTGTTTTTACGTCCCATAGAAAAGTGTCCCGAAAATAAAAGTTCTCCGAATGCCGTGAAAATCAAGTATGATTTTTTCTGGAATTTTTGAAAAATTCTGAGATAGAGAGCTAGTCAGGGGGATGCACCAGTGGGCCACAAGCCCTGGAGGCGCGGGCCCCCCTGGCCGCGCCTACCAGGCTTGTGGGGCCCACGTGTCCCCCTACACTTATTCCAGCTCCCATCTCCTTCTTCTGCCTCCAGAAAAATCGTTTCACAGCTCAAACCCGTGTTCGTGCTCTTCTTGCTGCGATTTTCTATCTCCTTGTGCAAAGCCCCATTCACCAAACTGTTTTGGGGAAATTGCTCCTTGGTATGTGACTCCTCCATTGGTCCAATTAGTTTTTGCTCTAGTACCTTATTCGTTGCATATTTTTGCTTCCTTGGTGACCCTGTTCTTGAGCTTTGCATGCTAATTTTAGCTGGTACCAAGTAGTTTTGATGCGTGATATGGCCTCTAGGCACTTGTTGGAGTAGTTGCTATGAGTTTCGTTGAGCCTTGTTCACTTTTCCTTTGAGTCACTAAAAATTTCAGAATTTTTCAGAGATTGAAAAAGGAAAAGATGAGGAGGTTCTTAAGAGGCTCTTCAAGTTGTGACCCCAAGGATGATGAACATGAGAAGAAGAAACCCAAGTATCCGGTCCCCCGAGTTGCAGAAGTTCGAGCGCGCGAGCGGCCAAGCGATGTGTTCTTACGCGCCGCCGGACTTTATGAGGACTTCTACTACTTGGTGGAGAATGCAGGCCTTACCGCCTTCGTTGAAGATAAGTGTCCGCAATACCTCCTCCTCACTAATATTTTCGTGCAAAACTCTAATTTATATCCAAGGAAGAGTCCTCCTATGGTTGAATTCAAATTATATGATATCCCCCAGCGCATGTCACTTCAGGATTTTTGCAATGTTTGCAAATTACCTTATGTTGGGGATATTCATGAACCTCGTCCACAGGACTTGGAGGCTTTCATAGATACTATTGCTGTAGGAGAGGAGAAAGGAGTGTCTTGCGCTAGAGCTGCTAGCATACATTCTCCCGTGCTTCGGTACTTCTCATTATTCGTGGGAAAATGTTTGATTGGCCGTGGGAAAGCTGGGGCCCTTAGCTCCCCAGATCTTGCAGTTTTGCGCGTAGCCCTTTATAATGATAAAACTTATAGCTTGGGTGCTATAGTAGCTCAACGGTTGAACACGAACCATTCTAAAGGCGTTGTTTATGGAGGTATCTATGCTACCCGTCTTGCCAGACATTTTGAGACACCTATTAGACTACACGAGGAAGAAGAGATTCTTCTTCCTGAGAGATATCTAGATTATGATAGCATGGTTCGCCATGACTTTCTTGATAAAGATATAAATAAGAGGATGATTTATAACCTGGTATTCAGTCAGGGTACTCGTGAGACTATTACTTTGCCTGCTCCTTCTTTGCTCAATCTTCATCTAGGCATGTACATTATTATGTCCTCGGACATCTACGCATATTGGGGCATAACACCACCACAGGCGCCCGTGCCCAAGCTACCAGTCGAGTACCAGACGCCAGTTTATCAGTGGGAGCCAAAGGAGCTCACCCAGCAGTGGCACCCTCAGTCCACCCCGGAGTACCCCGGAGACGATTATTTCCCTCCTTGGGAGTAGACCAACTTAGGCCAAAAGGCTAAGCTTGGGGGAGTACGTGTTTCTCACCGACTTTATATTCTTGCTCACGCTTTCACTTTGTTAGTCGGTGTTCACACCTTGCCACTGTATCATCCATGCTAGTTTATTTCTTTTTCTCGTTTTCTTCTCGCGTGTTTGTCTAGTTTGAGAAAAACCAAAAAGATTTCTCGTTCTTCTTTTGCTTGTTGGGAGCTTTCCCGTGTAAATAGTTTTCTTTTTCTTTGGGTCAAGGTAGAAGACCATGGTTACAATGTTTAGTGGCTCTCGCATGCATATCTGTTTATCTGTGAAAGAGCTATATTACTTTGTCTTCTCCTTTCTGTTTGCTTGCAGATTCCAGCGTAGTCCAATGCACGAGCACTCTTATTATTGTTCACATCATTCGGTCGTGCAAGTGAAAGGCAATAATGACGATATATGATGAAGTGACTGAGCCTGGAAAAGCTCGTATGAACTCGATCTATTTTGTTTTTGTAAATATGACTAGCTCATCGTTCTAGATTCAACTCTGTTGTGGGAGAAGCATGTTTGCAATGACAACTTAGAGATCATAGTTTCTGATGCCATGCTTAATTACCTAGGAGCTTATAATGGTTTGTCTTGGATGCCAACATGAATCTTGAGATGATTATGATGTAGTATGATAGGATGGTATCCTCCTTTGAATGATTCAAGTGGCTTGACTTGGCGCATGTTTATGCATGTAGTTGAAACAAAATCAACATAGACTCTATGATATTCATGTTCATGGTGATTTATGTCCTACTCATGCTTGCACTCAATGTTGGTTAATTTCAATGCATTTTGATGACTGTTGTCGCTCTCTAGTTGGTCGCTTCCCAGTCTTTTGCTAGCCTTCACTTGTACTAAGCGGGAATACTGCTTGTGCATTCACTTCCATAAACCCAAAGTTGTTCCATATGAGTCCACCATACCTACCTATATGCGGTATCTACCCGTCGTTCCAAGTAAATTTGCATGTGCCACTCTCTAAACCTTCAAGAAATAATCTGTTTTGCATGCCCGAACCGCCCATGTGGTGACAAGGGGCGATCAGTATCTTCCATGCTAGGCGTGTTGTCCTCGATACGTGTTTATTCACTATCACTCACGAGAAAGGGGCCGGTAATTGGAATGCCCAGTTCCATGCTCAAATCGAAAAGATAATTGCAAACAAAACTCCCCATGGATTGTTGTTGGTATGGACGGAACCCGAGTATTCGGCTAGTCGTGGAGTGTGATTGATCGGTGGTGGGGGAGTCAAAACTTTACTTTTCTGTTTGGAAACCGCTTATAGTATGTGTAGCATGGAAGATGGTGAAAACTCTTGGTCATTGCGTTGACAATGAAAGCATGCCACCCAAAATTATTTATCTCTGTCTTCAAAGCTTGAGCTCTGGCACCTGTGCAAATCAATATTTCCCTCTGCGAAGGGCCTATCTATTTATGTTTCTGTTGAGTCATTGATGACCCACAAGTATAGGGGATCAATCGTAGTCCTTTCGATAAGTAAGAGTGTCGAACCCAACGAGGAGCAGAAGGATCTGACAAGTGGTTTTCAGCAAGGAAATATCTGCAAGGACTAAAATTGTCGGTAACAAGTGATTGTGTGGTGAGATGATTCGTAGCAAGCAACAAGTAACAAAAGTAGCAATGGTGCAGCAAAGTGGCCCAATCCCTTTTGTAGCAAGGGACAAGCCTGAACAAAGTCTTATAGGAGGAAAAACGCTCCGGAGGACACACGGGAATTTCTGTCATGCTAGTTTCATCATGTTCATATGATTCGCGTTCGTTACTTCGATAGTTTGATATGTGGGTGGACCGGCGCTTGGGTACTGCCCTTACTTGGACAATCATCCCACTTATGATTAACCCCTCTCGCAAGCATCCGCAACTACGAAAGAAGAATGAAGACAAAGTCTAACCATAGCATTAAACTAGTGGATCCAAATCAGCCCCTTACAAAGTAACACATAAACTAGGGTTTAAGCTTCTGTCACTCTAGCAACCCATCATCTACTTACTACTTCCCAATGCCTTCCTCTAGGCCCAAATAATGGTGAAGTGTTATGTAGTCAACGTTCGCATAACACCACTAGAGGAAAAACAACATACAACATATCAAAATACCGAACGAATACCAAATTCACATGACTATTATTAGCATGACTTATCACATGTCCTCAGGAACAAAAGTAACTACTCACAAAGCATAATCATAATCATGATCAGAGGTGTAATGAGTAGCATCAAGGATCTGAACATAAACTCTTCCACCAAGTAATCCAACTAGCATCAACTACAAAGAGTAGTCAACACTACTAGCAACCTTACAAGTACCAATCGGAGTCGCGAGATGGAGATTGGTTACAAGAGATGAACTAGGGTTTGGAGATGAGATGGTGGTGATGAAGATGTTGATGGAGATGAGTCCCCTCCGATGAGAGGAATGTTGGTGATGACGATGACGACGATTTCCCCCTCCGGGAGGGAAGTTTCCCCGGCAGGATCGTCCTGCCGGAGCTCTTGATTGGTTCTGCTCAAGTTCCGCCTCGTGGCGGCGGCGAAACCATGATAAAGCTCCCTTCTGATTTTTTCCTGGACGAAATCCTCCATATAGAAAAATAGGGGGGCAAGTGGGCCAGTAGGGTGACCACAAGCCCCCATGGCGCGGCCTGGGGGGGGGGGGTGGCCACGCCGTGCAGGCTTGTGGCCACCCCCTGGCCCTCCTCCAGTACTTCTTCGGCCGAGTATTTTTTATATATTGGAAAAAAATCTCCGTTGATTTTCATGGCACTTGGAATTACGCAGAATAGGTATGTCAACTTTGCTCCACTTTCAGGCCAGAATTCTAGTTGCCGGTATTCTCCCTCTTCATGTAAACCTTGCAAAATAAGAGAGAAAAGGCATAAGAATAGTACCGTGAAGTGAAATAATAGCCAAAGAAGAGATAAATATCAACATGAAAACATGATGCAAAATGGACGTATCAACTCCCCCAAGCTTAGACCTCGCTTGTCCTCAAGCGAAAGCCGAGCTCAATAAATATGTCCACATGTTTAGGGAGAGAGGTGTCGACCAAACAAGATACGAACATGCATGCATCATGATCATGATCAGAACAGCAATACCAACATATAATCTTTCATGCTAAAGTGATAATTCCTTCACAAAGTAAAGCATGGATCAAGAACCTTACCGAGAAGTAACAACCGATAGCCTTTAGTCATTGAAGCAATTGCAATTTATCACAACATCAGAAAGAGTCAAATAAGAGCTTGTAAAGCAAATCCACATACTCAATCATTCTTTCGTTCTCTACAATTGCTACAACCCACGTGGTACTCATGAGATCAAAGTTTCAGCTGGATACAGAGAAAGATAGGGTCTTATAGTTTTGCCTCCCAACTGCTTACCTCAAGAGTAATGTCAACAATAATAATTCATGAATACTTACCTCCAAGTTGACATATGAATATAGATCTTTCCCAAGCATGTGACGGTAGCCAAGACAAAGGCAAAATAAGGAATTGGTGAAGATCACCATGACTCTTTCGAGGGCAAAAAGTAAAGGTACAACATAGGCCCTTCGTAGAGGGAAGCACAGGTTTTCATGCGCTTTTGAGGTTTGGATGCGTGTCTTCTTAGTGCGGAGGAACGTCACTTTATATTTCCCCCTGTGATAAATAAATTTATTATGCAGTCTGTCGCTTTTGTATCTTCCTCATCACAGGTTCGTATAAAGATTATTTTCCACACACTAATATATCATACATATTAGAGAGCAATTTTTATTGCTTGCACCGATGACAACTTACTTGAGGGATCTTATTCAATCCATAGGTAGGTATGGGGGACACTCATGGCAAAACTGGTTTGAAGGTTTATGGATGCACAAGTAGTATCTCTACTTAGTGCGGGAGGTTTGGCTAATATGAGGTGGAAGCAATCGTCACATGCTAAGGGATCTCTAATCATATAGCATTGTTTAGAGCCAAGCAAACACAATCCATTACGTTGTCTTCCTTGTCCAACATCTACTTCTAGGCATGCAATAGTTTAGTGAGTGTTCACAATCATAGGTGGTGTCAGAGATGATATATTTATATGTGAACCTCTCCTTCTTTATCGCTTCCTATTAATTGCAACAATGACCAAGGTCTACGTTTTCCTACCTTCAACAAGTTTCAATCATCATTCTTTTTAAATGTGAAGCCATCACTTCCCATAAGATCACTACATGATCTTTCATGCTTTTGTTGTATTCTCACCCTTTTGATCATGGCAAGAGGCAAAGCCCTTCAACTAAGACACTCTTTATTATATTACTCACGAGCAAGAATACATCGGGGGTGACACAAAGCAAAACTCAAGACTAAAACACTAAGACTTTTACTCTACTAGAAAAAGAGAAAACTGAAAAGGAAAACTTAAAACAAAGGTAAATGCAAAAGCTGTGATGGTGATATGATACCGGGGCAACTCCCCCAAGCTTGGCAAAAGCCAAGGGGATTGCCCATACCAATGCTCAATTGTCTTCCTTTGGTGGTGATGGTGGAGTTGTTGCAACCTTTGATTCCAAGAGGGCCATCAGTCTTCGATTTATACTTTGGAGATCTGTGATAAGTTTCTCCAGCAAAACAACTTCATGAGTGAGACAAGTATTGCGAGCACGAGTTGTTTCACAAAACCTGAAGAGTTCAATCAAAGATGGAGATAGTAGGTGGAGGTAGGGTTGGAGGAAATCCACTTCTTCAACTTCTTCCTTGTTGAGCATAGATTGCACTTCGTCCCATGCCTAATCCTTCTCCTTAGCCTTGCCCTTGGTTTCTTTAGGTAGCCTCTCCTTAGCCTCCATGACCTCCATCCTTTTGAGATCAGCATGAACTTCTCCATAGATTTGACGGAGGTTGTTCTCCCCCACAGACTCTTGAGAAGACATCTTGACCTAGATCTGCGGCAGAAAACAGGCTCGAAACGAAAAACAGAGGAAATCTGCATGATGCGGGGTCAGACCAAACGAAAGTATATATAATGATTTTTCCCAGACCAGAAGGAGTCCCCTACATGAAAACGGAGTCTGGCAGGCACACGAGGTGGCCACAAGCCCTCACGGCACGACCAGGGGTGGGCCCGCGGCGTGCAGGCTTGTCGCCTCCTTGCGCACTTTACGGACTACTTCCAAATTTTGTATTTTTTAAATATTCCAAAACGGATAAAATTTCCTATTGGAAAAGTTTTGGACTCTGTTTTCTTACCGAATCTCATACCTCTTCGTTTTCGAAGTCTGAAACAGGCTGATAAATGTCCCTTAGGTATTCTTCCGGAGTTATGGTATTGATGATATTGCTTTCAACATTTATGGGAGTACCTGAGATATAATGCTTGATTCTGTGCCCATTTACCACTATCGGACAATTACCTTCCGTGTTGTTGATCTTGATAGCACCCGTACGATATAGTTCCTCAACAACATAGGGACCTTCCCATTTAGAGAGAAGCTTGCCTGCAAAGAATCTTAAACGAGAGTTATATAGAAAGACATAATCACCTACATTGAACTCACGCTTTTGTATCCTCTTATCATGCCACCTCTTAACCTTCTCTTTGAACAGTTTGGCATTCTCATATGCCTGAGTTCTCCACTCATCAAGCGAGCTAATATCAAATAACCTCTTCTCACCGACAAGTTTGAAATCAAAGTTGAGCTCTTTGATTGCCCAATAAGCTTTATGCTCTAGCTCAAGAGGTAAATGACATGCTTTACCGTACACCATTTTGTACGGAGACATGCCCATGGGATTCTTATAGGCAGTTCTATAAGCCCACAATGCATCATCGAGCTTCTTAGACCAATTCTTTCTAGATCTGTTGATAGTCTTTTGCAGAATCATTTTAATCTCTCTATTACTTAGCTCTACTTGACCACTGGACTGAGGGTGATAGGGAGACGCAATTCTATGGTTGCAATCGTACTTAGCAAGCATTTTACGGAAAGCTCCATGAATGAAGTGTGAACCACCAACGGTCATTAGATATCTAGGGACTCGAAATCTAGGGAAGATAACTTCTTTAAGCATCCTGATAGAGGTGTTGTGATCAACACTACTAGTGGGGATAGCTTCTACCCACTTAGTGGCGTAATCAACAACAACTAGGATATGAGTGTACTAGTTGGATTTCGGAAAAGGTCCCATATAATCAAAGCCCCAAACATCAAATGGTTCAATGACATATGAATAGTTCATAGACATTTCCTAACGTTTGCTAATATTGCCTATTCTTTGACATTCGTCACAAGACAAGACAAACTTACGGGCATCCTTGTAGAGAGTGGGCCAATAGAAACCTGATTGAAATACCTTGTGTGCAGTTCTATCTCCCGCATGGTGTCCTCCGTAGGCCTCGGAGTGGCACTTCTGTAGGATCTGTCCCTGTTCATGTTCAGGTACACAACGTCTAATTAGACCATCTACTCCTTCCTTATAAAGGTGAGGATCATCCCAAAAGTAGTGTCTCAAGTCAAAGAAGAATGTCTTCTTTTGCTGGTACGTGAAACTAGGTGGTATGTATTTGGCAACGATATAGTTTACATAATCAGCATACCACGGTGCACTACGTGAAGCATTGATGACATCCAGTTGCTCATCGGGAAAGCTATCATCAATAGGTTGTGGGTCATCAAGAATGTTCTCCAACCTAGACAAGTTATCTGCTACTGGGTTATTAGCACCCTTTCTGTCAACAACGTGCAGGTCAAATTCTTGTAGCAAGAGAACCCATCTGATAAGTCTAGGTTTAGCGTCCTTCTTCTCCATGAGGTACTTAATAGCAGCGTGATCAGAGTGAATAATGACTTTGGAATCAACTATGTAAGACCTGAACTTTTCACATGCAAACACGACTGCTAAAAATTCCTTCTCCGTAGTAGCATAGTTTCTCTGGGCACTGTCTAGAGTTTTACTAGCGTAGTGAATAACATTCAACTTCTTATCAACTCTTTTCCCTAGAACATCACCAACAGCATAATCACTAGCGTTACACATGATCTCAAAAGGCAAGTTCCAATCAGGTGGTTGAACAATAGATGCAGTTATCAAAGCCCTCTTAAGTATTTCGATGGCTTCCTCACAATCATCGTCAAAAACAAAAGGAATATCCTTTTGCAAGAGATTGGTAAGAGGCCTAGAAATCTTAGAGAAGTCCTTAATGAACCTTCTATAGAAACCAGCATGACCAAGGAAACTTCTTATTCCTCTGATATCTGTGGGGTATGGCATTTTCTCGATTGCATCAACCTTAGCCTTATCGACTTCAATACCTCTTTCAGAAATTTTATGTCCTAAGATGATGCCTTCATTAACCATAAAGTGGCACTTCTCCCAATTCAAGACAAGATTGGTGTCTTTACATCTCTGCAAGACTCGATCAAGGTTGCTGAGGCAATCATCAAAGGAAGACCCGTAAACGGAAATGTCATCCATGAAAACCTCGACAATCTTTTCACAAAAGTCAGAGAATATAGCCATCATACATCTTTGAAAGGTAGCAGGTGCATTACATAAGCCAAAAGGCATACGTCTATAAGCAAAGGTACTGAAAGGGCAGGTGAAAGTGGTTTTCTCCTGATCAGATTGTGCAACTGGTATTTGGGAGAAACCAGAATAACCGTCTAGAAAGCAGAAGTGTGTGTGTTTGGATAGTCTTTCTAGCATTTCGTCGATAAAAGGTAGAGGGTAATGATCTTTCCTAGTGGCCTTATTCAACTTCCTAAAATCAATCACCATCCTATAGCCAGTAATAATCCTCTTTGGGATCAACTCATCCTTATCATTTGGGACAACGGTGATGCCTCCCTTCTTAGGAACGCAATGCACCGGACTCACCCAATCGCTATGAGCAACAGGATAGATAATACCCGCTTCCAGGAGATTTATTATTTCTTTTCTCACTACTTCTTTCATCTTAGGATTCAATCTCCTTTGATGATCAGCAACTGGTTTGAATTCAGGATCAGTTTTGATCTTGTGCTGGCATAGAGTGGGACTAATGCCCTTAAGATCATCAAGAGTATATCCTATAGCAGCACGTTCCTTCCTCAGAGTTTTTAGTAACTTCTTTTCTTCCTGCTCTGAGAGGCTAGCACTAATAATAACATGATATATCTCCTTTTCATCAAGATAGGCATACTTAAGAGTATCAGGCAACTGATTAAGCTCGAACACAGGATCACCCTTTGGTGGGGGTGGATCCCCAAGCAGTTCAACAGGTAGATTATTCTTAAGGATAGGATATTGTTCTAAGACAACTCTATCTATCTCATTCCTTTCATCCATATGCATATCATTTTCATGCTCATGCAAGTATTGCTCTAAGGGATCAGTAGGAGGTACGGCAATAGAAGCTAAGGCAATAGTTTCATCCCTACTAGGCAACTCCTTTTCATGAGGTTGTCTACCAAACTTAGAGAAATTGAACTCATGTGACACTCCTTCAAAGCCAACAGTGACAGTTTGCCTCTCACAATCAATATGAGCATTGACAGTGTTGAGAAAAGGTCTACCAAATATGATGGGACAAAAGCTATCCTGTGCGGTAGCAAGAACGAGGAAATCAGCAGGATACTTCGTTTTACCACACAATACTTCAACATCCCTAACAATTCCCACAGGGCAGATAGTATATCTATTGGCAAGCTGAATAGTGACATCTATAGGTTCTATCTCAACAGGTGCAATCTCATCTTTGACTTCATCGTATAAGGATTGAGGTATTGCACTAACACTAGCACCCAAGTCACATAAACCATGATAACAATGATCTCCTATCTTAACAGAAACCACACGCATGCCAACAATAGGCCTATATTTGTCTCTAACGTGAGGTTTAGCAATTATAGTAGCATCTTCACAAAAGTGAATATTATGTCCCTCAACTTCTTCAGACAGAAGATCTTTGATAATAGCAATGATAGGTTCAACTCTAATTTGCTCAGGGGGTGTAGGTGTTCTAATATAGTCTCTACGTATCAGAGTTGAAGCTTTAGAATGATCCTTTATCCTAACAAGGAAAGGTGGTTTCTCAATGTAAGCACTGGGTACCACAGGATCATTATAGGAAATGAATTTCTCTTCAACTAGAGTGGGTTTGACTACATTGACTTCTAAAGGAGGATGAAATTTAAACCACTTCTCTTTGGGGAGATCAATATGAGTAGCAAAAGATTCACACAGTGAAGCTACTATCTCAGTGTCAAGTCCATACTTAGCGCTAAAATCACAAAAAGTATTTGTCTCAACAAAGGATTTAACGCAATCAAAAGTGAAATTCATACCTGACTCCTTACCTTCTTCAAGCTCCCAATATTCAGAGTTGCGTTTAATTCTCTCCAATAAATTCCACTTGAAGTCAATATCTCTCTTGATAAAAGAACCGGTACACGAAGTGTCAAGCATGGTGCAATCATCATGAGAAAGCCGAGCATAGAAGTTCTGAATGATAATTTCTCTCGAGAGCTCATGATTGGAGCCTGAATATAGCATTGATTTAAGCCTCCCCCAAGTTTGAGCTATGCTTTCCCTGTCACGAGGCCAAAAATTGTAAATATAATTTCGATCACGATGTACTAAATGCATAGGATAAATCTTTTGATGAAATTCCAATTTTAACCGATTGTAGTCCCATGATCGAGTATCATCATATAGCCTATACCATGTCAACGCCTTATCCTTCAAAGATAAAGGAAAGACCTTCTTCTTGACCTCATCCTCGGGCACACCCGGAAGATTAAATAAACCACAAACTTCATCTACATATATTAGATGCAAGTCTGGATGTGATGTTCCATCTCCTGTAAAAGGATTAGCCAACAGTTTCTCAAGCATACCCGAAGGAAATTCAAAGCAAATATTTTCAGTAGGTGCAGCAACTTGAGGAGCAACTCTTTGTGCTTCTGTTCGAGGTGAAGATACCCCGAACAAGCCCCTCAAAGGATTAGTATCCATTGTGACAAGTGACAATAAATTTCAGCACACTATATGAATGTTTCCTTACCAAGTTCCACTTACCAAAGGCGCTTCACTCCCCGGCAACGGCGCTAGAAAAGAGTCTTGATGACCCAAAAGTATAGGGGATCAATCGTAGTCCTTTCGATAAGTAAGAGTGTCGAACCAAACGAGGAGCAGAAGGATCTGACAAGTAGTTTTTAGCAAGGAAATATCTGCAAGCACTCAAATTGTCGGTAAAAAGTGATTGTGTGGTGAGATGATTCGTAGCAAGCAACAAGTAACAAAAGTAGCAACGGTGCAGAAAAGTGGCCCAATCCCTTTTGTAGCAAGGGACAAGCCTGAACAAAGTCTTATAGGAGGAAAAACGCTCCCGAGGACACACGGGAATTTCTGTCATGCTAGTTTCATCATGTTCATATGATTCGCGTTCGTTACTTTGATAGTTTGATATGTGGGTGGACCGGCGCTTGGGTACTGCCCTTACTTGGACAAGAATCCCACTTATGATTAACCCCTCTCGCAAGCATCCGTAACTACGAAAGAAGAATTATGACAAAGTCAAACCATAGCATTAAACTAGTGGATCCAAATCAGCCCCTTACGAAGTAACACATAAACTAGCGTTTAAGCTTCTGTCACTCTAGCAACCCATCATCTACTTACTACTTCCCAATGCCTTCCTCGAGGCCCAAATAATGGTGAAGTGTTATGTAGTCGACGTTCACATAACACCACTAGAGGAAAAACAACATACAACATATCAAAATACCGAACGAATACCAAATTCACATGACTATTATTAGCATGACTTATCCCATGTCCTCAGGAACAAAAGTAACTACTCAAAAAGCATAATCATAATCATGATCAGAGGTGTAATGAGTAGCATCAAGGATCTGAACATAAACTCTTCCACCAGGTAACCCAACTAGCATCAACTACAAAGAGTAATCAACACTACTAGCAACCGTACATGTACCAATCGGAATCGCGAGACGGAGATTGGTTACAAGAGATGAACTAGGGTTTGGAGATGAGATGGTGCTGATGAAGATGTTGATGGAGACGAGTCCCCTCCGATGAGAGGAGTGTCGATGATGACGATGACAACGATTCCCCCCCCCCCCCGGGAGCGAAGTTTCCCCGGCAGGATCATCCTGCCGGAGCTCTAGATTGGTTCTGCTCAAGTTCCGCCTCGTGGCGGCGGCGAAACCATGAAAAAGCTCACTTCTGATTTTTTTCCTGGACGAAACCCTCCATATAGCAAAAGAGGGGGGCAAGTGGGCCAGCAGGGTGCCCACAAGCCCCCATGACGCAGCCTGGGGGGGGGGGGTGGTCGCGCCGTGCAGGCTTGTGGCCACCCCCTATCCCTCCTCCGGTACTTCTTCGGCCCAGTATTTTTTATATATTGGGGAAAAAATCTCTGTTGATTTTCACGGCGCTTGGAGTTGCGTAGAATAGTTATCTCAACTTTACTCCACTTTCAGGCCAGAATTCCAGTTGCCGTTATTCTCCCTCTTCATGTAAACCTTGCAAAATAAGAGAGAAAAGGCATAAGAATAGTACAGTGAAGTGAAATAACAACCAAAGAATAGATAAATATCAACGTGAAAACATGATGCAAAATGGACGTATCACTCATCCTCTTCTTCCAAAAAGCACCAATTGGAGAGCACCTCTGTCATGTCTAAGCTTTGCTTTTAATTGTTATTGTGTATGACTGTGACTGGATCTTGTTTGCCATGAATTACAATGTTCAGTCAGCCCTTGGTCTTTGAAGGTGCTCTGCATTTATATTTTGCGGTCTCAGAAAGAGCTAGCGAGATCCCATGTGTTCATACTGCTTCATGATTGTTTTGATTGAAGTGTTGACGTTTGAAACTTATCATTATTGCTCGCTAGTTGATTATGCCATTGATATGAGTTCCTCATGAGACCTAAATGTCATTGCTTATGTGGTTAGCTTATGATCTTGCTGAAAATCTGAATATGAGTTAGACATAATTGCAACAATAAGATCAAACAGAGTTCGTAAAAGTTTTTCTTTTGTATCTTTCAGTTTGTCAACTGAATTGCTTGAGGACAAGAAAGGCTTTAAGCTTGGGGGAGTTGATACGTCTCCGTCGTATCTACTTTTCCAAACTCTTTTGACCTTGCTTTGGACTCTAATTTGCATGATTTGAATGGAACTAACCCGGACTAACGCTGTTTTTAGCAGAATTACCATGGTGTTGTTTTTGCGCAGAAATAAAAGTTCTCGGAATGACTGGGAAATTTACGAGGATTTTTTGTGGAATATATAAAAAATTCTGGCGCAAGAATCAATTGGAGGGGTGGAGCGAGGAGCCCACAAGCCCACCAGGCACGGCCCCCCTGGCCGCGCCTAGCAGGCTTGTGGGGCCCTCAGAGCTCCACCGCCTCCAAATCCAGCTCTATTTCGTCCCTTTCGTCCGGAAAAAAAATAAAGGACAAGAGTTCATCGCTTTTTACGATACGGAGGCACCGCCACCACCTATTCTTCCTTTGGAGGGCAGATCTGGAGTCCGTTCTGGGCTCCGGAGAGGGGAGATCGTCGCCATCGTCATCACCAACCTTCCTTCATCGCCAATTCCATGATGCTCTTCACCGTTCGTGAGTAATCTCATCGTAGGCTTGCTAGACGGTGATGGGTTGGATGAGATCTATCATGTAATCGAGTTAGTTTTGACGGGGATTGATCCCTAGTATCCACTATGTTCTGAGATTGATGTTGCTACTACTTTGCCATGCTTAATGCTTGTCACTAGGGCCTGAGTGCCATGATTTCATATCTGAACCTATTATGTTCTCGCCAATATATGTGTGTTCTTGATCCTATATTGCAAGTTGTAGTCACCTACTATGTGTTATGACCCGGCAACCCTGGAGTGACAATAGCCGGAACCACTCCCGGAGATGACCATAGTATGAGGAGTTCATGTATTCACTAAGTGCTAATGCTTTGTTCCGGTTCTCTATTAAAAGAAGAACCTTAATATCCCGTAGTTTCCATTAGGACCCCGCTGCCACGGGAGGGATGGACAATAGATGTCATGCCTATTGTGAGTTCTTTTCCCTAAGCACGTATGACTACATACGGAATACATCCCTACATTACATTGGCGAACTGGAGCTAGTTACATATCTCTCCGTGTTATAACTGTTGCATGATGAATATCATCCAGCATAATTATCCATCACCGATCCAATGCCTACGAGTCTTTTCCTACTGGTCCTTGCTACGTTACTTTGCTGCTACTACTGTCGTTGTTGCTACTGTTACTCTATCGCTACTGCTGTCACTGCTTCTACTTTTACTCTCTCTCTATTGCTGTCGCTGCTGCTACTGTTACCCTTGCTATCACACTACTTTGCTACTGATACTTTGCTGCAGATACTAAGTCTTTCAGGTGTGGTTGAATTGACAACTCAACTGCTAATACTCGAGAATATTCTTTGGCTTCGCCTTGTGTCGAATCAACACATTTGGGTTGAATACTCTACCCTCGATAACTGTTGCGACCCCCTATACTTGTGTGTTATCACTTCCACTCACTTTCTAGTAAATACAAGTTTCTCCATAAACATGTATAAACCCAAATGCCTTGGTCACCTCATCAAAGAGTTGATTCCAACTCCTAGATGCTTGCACGAGTCAATAAATGGATCGCTGGAGTTTCCATACTTGGTCAGCATTCTCTAGATAACCAAAATCTTCCAATTGCATCATATACAACTCTTCCTTAAGAAATCTGTTAAGGAACACTGTTTTGACATTCATTTGCCAAATTTCATAATCAAAAAATGCAACTATAGCTAACATGATTCTGACGGACTTAAGCATCGCTACAGGTGAGAAAGTCTCATCGTAGTCAACTCCTTGAACTTGTGAAAAACCCTTTGCCACAAGTCGAGCTTTATAGACGGTGATATTACCGTCCGCGTCCGTCTTCTTCTTAAAGATACATTTATTCTGAATGGCCTTTCGCCCTTCAGGTAATACTTCCAAAGTCCATACATTATTTTCATACATGGATCCTATCTTGGATTTCATGGCCTCTAAACCATTTGTTGGAATCCGGGCCCACCATCGCTTCTCCATAGCTCGTAGGTTAATTGTTCTCCAACAACATGACTGTTAAGACAGGGTTACCGTACCACTGAGTAGCAGTGCGTGCCCTTGTCGACCTACGAGGTTCGATAGCAACTTGATCTGAATCTCCATGATCATCTTCATTAACTTCCTCTTCAACTGATGTAGGCTCCACATAAACATTGTGCTGCGCTACTTTCTGGTTGAATTAAAGGTTCAATAACCTCATCAAGTTCTATCTTCCTCCCACACAAATTTTTCAAGAGGAACTCTTTCTCAAGAAATGTTCCGTTCTTAGCGACCAACATTTTGTCTTCAGATCTGAGATAGAAGGTGTACCCAACTGTCTCTTTTGGGTATCCTATGAAGACGCATTTCTCCACTTTGGGTTCCAGCTTTTCTGGTTGAAGCTTTTTGACATAAGCAGCGCATACCCAAACTTTAATATACGACAACTTTGGTTTCTTGCCAAACCACAGATTATATGGCGTCGTCTCAACGGATTTTGATGGTGCCCTATTTAAAGTGAATGCAGCTGTCTCTAATGCATAACCCCAAAATGATAACGACAAATTGGCAAGAGACATCATAGAACGAACCATATCTAGTAAAGTACGATTACGACGTTCGGACACAACATTATACTATATATGGTGTTCTAGGCGGTGTCAATTGTGAAACAATTCCACATTGTCTTAAGTGAGTGCCAAACTCATAACTCAAATATTCTCCTCCTCGATCAAGTCATTGGAATTTAATCTTCTTGTTACGAAGATTGTCAACTTCACTCTGAAATTCACTGAACTTTTCAAACGTTTCAGACTTGTGTTTCATTAAGTAAATATACCAGTATCTACTTAAGTCATCAGTGAAGGTGAGAAAATAACAATATCCACAATACGTCTCAATGCTCATCGGACCGCACACATCAGTTTGTATGATTTCCATCAAGTCACTTGCCCGCTCCATTATTCCGGAAAATAGGGTCTTAGTCATGTTGCCCATGAGGCATGGTTCACATGTGTCAAGTGATTCAAAATCAAGTGACTCCTAAAGTCCATCAGCATGGAGCTTCTTCATGCATTTTACACCAATATGACCTAAGCAGCAGTGCCACAAGAAAGTGGTACTATTATTATTACTTTACATATTTTGGCATCAATTTTATGAACATGTGTGCTATCACTTTCAAGATTCTATAAGAATAAACCCCTCACATTGGGTGCATGCCCATAAAAGATATTACTCATATAAATAGAACAATCGTTATCCTATGATTTAAAAGAGTAACCGTCTCGCAATAAACAAGATCCAGATATGATGTTCATGCTCAACGCATGCACTAAATAACAATTATTCAGGTTTATCACTAATCCCGATGGTAATTATAGTGAGAGCATGCCAACGGCGATCACATCAACCTTGGAACCATTTCGCATGTGCATCGTCACTTCGTCCATCACCAACCTCCGTCTATTCCGTAGTTCCTACTTTGAGTTGCAAATGTGAGCAACTGAATCAGTATCAGATACCCAGGCACTACAACGAGAGTTGGTGAGGTACACATAAATAACATGTATATCATATATACCTTGTTTGATATTGGCCGCCTTCTTGTCGGCCAGATACTTGGGGTAGTTCCGCTGCCAGTGACCAGTCCCTTTGCAATGAAAGCACTCAGTCTCTGGCTTGGATCCAGCCTTGGGTTTCTTCACGGGAGGGGCAACTTCTTTTCCACTCTTCTTGGAGTTACTCTTCTTTCCCTTGCCATTTTTCTTAAAACTTGTGGTTTTATTGACCATCAACACTTGATGTTTCTTCCGAATTTCTGACTCAGTGACTTTCAGCATCGCAAGCAGCTCGGCAACTGATTTATTCATCCCTTGCATGTTATAGTTCAACACAAAGGCTTTGTAGCCAGGTGCCAGTGGTTGAAGTACTCTGTGAGTGATTGCCTCTAGAGGTAGAACAGTTCCTAACTCAGCCAGACGGTTGGAATACCCAGACAGTTTGAGTATGTGTTCACTAACAGACCTGTTCTCGTCCATATTGCAAGCATAAAACTTATCGGAGGTCTCATACCTCTCGATCCGGGCATTCTTTTCAAATATAAACTTCAACTCTTGGAACATCTTATATGCTCCATGAAGATCAAAATGTCTTTGAAGTCCTGGTTCTAAGCCATACAAGATTGCACATTGACCTATTGAGAAGTCATCAGAACACGCATACAAGATGTTCAAAACGTCTTCAGTCTTCGGGAGGATAGGTGCATCACCAGGCGGTCCATCAAGGACATAAGCCTTCTGGGAAACCGTGAGGACAATCCTCAGATTTTTGGCTCAGTCTACAAAGTTACTCCCATTATCTTTCAACTTAGCTTTCTCTAGGAACGCATTAAAATTCAGAGGTGCTACTACGCGAACCATTGATCTACAACATAAATTTGCAAAGATTACTTACACTATTGTTCAAGATAATGATTTTAGTCAATCATATTATTAAAAAAATCCCACTCAAATTGACATCCCTCTAGTCATTCGAGTGATACATGATACAAATGCACCAGCCCAAGTCCGATCATCACGTGAGATGAGCTGGTTTCAGTGGTGAACATCTTCATGTTGATCATACCTACTATATGACTCATGTTCGACCTTTCGGTCTCTTGTGTTTTGAGGCCATGTTTGTACATGCCAGGCTTGTCAAGTTTAACCCGAGTGTTCAGCATGTGAAAAACTGCCTTGCACCCGTTGTATATGAACGTAGAGTCTATCACACCCGATCATGACGTGGTGTCTCGAAATGACGAACTTTTGCAACGGTGCACACACGGGGAGAACACAATTTTATCTTCAAATTTTAGTGAGGGATCACCTTATAATGCTATCGTCGTCTCAAGCAAAACAAGGTGCATAAAAGTATTAACATCACATGCAAATCATAAGTGACATGATATGGCCAAGATCTTGTGCTTTTGATCTCCATCTCCAAAGCACCAACATGAACTCCATCGTCACCGACACAACACCATGATCTCCATCATCATGATCTCCATTATCATGTTGCCATCAAGGTTGTCGCGCCAACGATGCTTGTACTAGTATTGCTACTGTTCAACGATAAAGTAAAGCATTACACATCGCTTAATAATTGACACGGAGGTCATACAATAATTAAAGACAACCCTATGGCTCCTGTCGGTTGTTGTACCATCGACTTGCCCGAGATTCGATCGTCGGTATACCTATACCTTGTTCAATCTCATTACCGGTAAGTCTCTTTACTCGTTCCGTAGCACGTCATCGTGTGACTAACTCCTTAGTCACATTGAGCTCATGATGATGTTCTACCGAGTGGGCCCAGATATACCTCTCCGTTACGCGGAGTGACAAATCCCGATCTCGATTCGTACCAACCCAACAGACACTTTCGGAGGTACCCGCAGTGCACCTTTATAGTCACCCAGTTACGTTGTGACGTTTGATACACCCAAAGCACTCCTACGGTATCCGGGAGTTGCACAATCTCACGGTCGAAGGAAAAGACACTTGACATTAGAAAAGCTTTAGCATACGAACAAAACGATCTAGTGCTATTCTTAGGATTGGGTCTTGTCCATCACATCATTCTCCCAATGATGTGATCCCCTTATCAATGACATTTAATGCCCATGACCAGGAAACCATGATCATCTATTGACTAACGAGGTAGCCAACTAGAGGCTTGCTAGGGACACATTGTGATCTATTTATTCACACATGTATTACTGTTTCGTGTTAATACAATTATAGCATGGACAATAGACGATTATCATGAACAAGGAAATATGATAATAACCATTTTATTATTGCCTCTAGGGCATATTTCCAACAGTCTCCCACTTGCACTATAGTCAATAATCTAGTTACATTGTGATGTATCGAACACCCATAGCATTATGGTGTTGATCATGTATTGCTCGTGGAAGAGGTTTAGTCAACGGGTCTGCAACATTCAGATCTGTATGTACTTTACAAATCTCTATTACTCCACTCTGGACATGGTCCTGGATGGAGTTGTAGCGGCGTTTGATGTGCTTCGTCTTCCGGTGAAACCTGGGCTCCTTGGCTATGGCAATGGCCCCAGTGTTATCACAGAAGAGTGTCATTGGACCCGATGCGCTTGGAACCACTCCAAGGTCGGTGATGAGTTCCTTCATCCAAATTCCTTCATGAGCTGCTTCTGAAGCAGCTATGTACTCCGCTTCACATGTAGATGCTGCCACGACTTCTTGCTTGCTGCTGCACCAGCTCACTGCCCCACCATTCAAAACATATACGTATCCGGACTGTGACTTAGAGTCATCCGGATCTGTGTCGAAGCTAGCGTCGACGTAACCCTTTATGACGAGCTCTTCGTCACCTCCATAAACGAGAAACATTTCCTTAGTCCTCTTCAGGTACTTAAGGATATTCTTGAACGGTGTCCAGTGTTCCATACCGGGATCACTTTGGTACCTCCCTACCAAACTTATGGCAAGGTTTACATCTGTCTGGTACACAGCATGGCATACATAAGAGAGCTTACGGCTGAAGCGTAGGGGACGGTACTCATCTTATCTCTATCTGCTGCCGTGGTCGGGGACCGAGTCTTACTCAATCTCATACCTTGCAAAACTGGTAAGAACCCTTTCTTTGAATTTTCCATATTGAACTTCTTCAATATCTTGTCAAGGTATGTACTTTGCCAAATTTCATAATCATAAAAGGCGGCAATTGCTAACATGATTCAGACTGATTTCAGCTTCGCTACGGGAGAAGAAGTCTCTTCGTAGTCAATTCCTTGAATTTTTCGAAAACCATTTGCGACATGTCGAGCTTTATAAACGGTTACATTACCATTTGCATCAGTCTTCTTCTTGAAGATCCATTAATTTTCTATGGCTCGCTGGTCATCGGGCAAGTCCACCAAAGTCCATACTTTGTTCTCATACATGGATCCTATCTCGGATTTCATAGCTTCAAGCCATTTGTTGGAATCCGGGCCCGCCATTGCTTCTTTATAGTTCGAAGGTTCACCATTGTCTAACAACATGATTTCCATCACAGGGTTGCCGTACCACTCTGGTGCGGAGCGTGCCCTTGTGGACCTTCGCGGTTTAGTAGTAACTTGATCCGAAGGTTCATGATCATTATCATCAACTTCCTCTTCAGCTGGTGCAGGCGCCATAGGAACAATTTCCCGCGCTGCGCTACTCTCCTGTTCGAGAGGGGGTGTAATTACCTCATCAAGTTCTACTTTCCTCCCACTTACTTCTTTTGAGAGAAACTCTTTCTCTAGAAAGGATCCGTTCTTGGCAACAAAGGTTTTACCTTTGGATCTAAGATAGAAGTTATACCCAATAGTTTCCTTAGGGTATCCTATGTATACGCATTTCTCCGCTTTGGGTTCGAGCTTCTCTGGTTGAAGTTTCTTCACATAAGCATCGCAGCCCCAAACTTTAAGAAACGACAACTTAGGTTTCTTGCCAAACCATAGTTCATACGGTGTCGTCTCAACGGATTTAGACGGTGCCCTATTTAAAGTGAATGCTGCAGTTTCTAATGCGTATCCCCAAAATGATAGCGGTAAGTCGGTAAGAGACATCATAGATCGTACCATATCTAATAAAGTGCGATTACGACGTTCAAACACTCCATTGCATTGCAGTGTGCCAGGCGGCGTCAGTTGTGAAACGATTCCACACTTCCTTAGGTGTGTGCCAAACTCGTGACTCAAATATTCTCCTCCACGATCAGATCGTAGACACTTAATTTTTCTGTCACGTTGATTCTCGACCTCACTCTGAAATTGCTTGAACTTTTCAAACGTATCAGATTTGTGCTTCATCAAGTAGAAATACCCATATCTACTAAAATCATCGGTTAGAGTGAGAACATAACGATAGCCACCGCGAGCTTCAGCATTCATTGGACCACACACATCAGTATGTATTATTTCCAATAAGTCGGTTGCTCTCTCCATTATTTTTGAGAATGGAGTCTTAATCATCTTGCCCATGAGGCACGGTTCGCACGTGTCAAATGATTCAAAGTCAAGAGACACTAATAGTCCATCAATATGGAGCTTCTTCATGCGCTTAACACCGATATGACCAAGGCGACAGTGCCACAAGTATGTGAGACTATCATTATCAACTTTACATCTTTTTTTTCTCTAGGAATGCGTTAAAATTGAGGCTGACGTTGGCCATCTACAATATTTATAAAGACAACTTTTAGACTAAGTTCATGACAATTAAGTTCATTTAATCAAATTAAGTATGAACTCCCACTTAAATCGACATCCCTCCAGTCATCTAAGTGATACATGATCCATGCTGAGTAACCTGTGTCTGATCATCACGTGAGACGGACTAGTCATCATGGTGAGCAAATTCATGCTGATCGTATTCAACCATACGACTCATGTTTGACCTTTCAGTCTCTTGTATTCGAGGTCATGTCTGTACATGCTAAGCTCGTCGAGTCAACCTAGGTGTTTCGCGTGTGTAATTCTGGCTTACACCCGTTGTATGCGAACGTTAGAATCTATCACACCCGATCATCACGTGGTGCTTTGAGACAACGATCCTTTGCAACGGTGCACACATAGGGGAATACGTTCTCGAAATTTTAAGAGGGATCATCTTATTATGCTACCGTCGTTCTAAGCAATAAGATGAAAAACATGATAAACATCACAATGCAATCATATAGTGACATGATATGGCCATTATCATCTTTGCTCTTTCGATCTCCATCTTCAGGCATCGCATGATCATCGTTGTCACTGGCGTGACACCATGATCTCCATAATCGTGTCTCCATGAAGTCGTCACGCCAACTACTACTATCACTACTACTATAGCTAACCGTTAGCAATGAAGTAAAAGTAGTAAGCACATAGTGTTGCATCTCATACAATAAATTAAGACAACTCCTATGGCTCCTGCCGGTTGTCATACTCATCGACATGCAAGTCGTGAAACCTATTACAATAACATGATCATCTCATACATCATACATGCAACATCACAACTTTGTCCATATCACATCACATGTCAAACCCTGCAAAAACAAGTTAGATGTCCTCTAATTGTTTTTTTGACCGGCTACTGTAGGGAAAACCCCCCACGGCCTTTTTTCTTTTATTCCCATATGCAAGAGTAATATGTACAAGAAGAGGTTAGAATGTACAAAGGGGATGGGTAGCTATGGATACAAAACTCAAGGAGGCAAAAAGGAAATCCATTTAAGGAGATCATCCCTGAAACTAGCCTTAATCCTATGAGCTAACAGGGAAATGGCATGGATGAAGCCAGATCTCCATTTTCTGAACCTTGGCTGCTCCTGGTGAAACACCTTGGCATTTCTGACAGTCCAGATGTTCCAACATGCAGTGAAGACCACCTCAGCAAAAAAGGGGTTGTGGAAGTCTCTCTTAGCAGCTAAAGCAGAGCTCCACATGGATTGACCCTGCCATGTGATCTGCAGGTAGGTCCAAACCCTGGTGCTGAAAAGACAGTTGAAAAATAAGTGATCTCTGTCTTCTTTAACTCCGGCATGGCATAGAACACAGAGATTATAGTCTGAAACATTCCAGTGACGCTGTTCAAGCATGTCTTGGGTGTTAAGCCTATCCATGATGAGCATCCAGGCAAACATCTTGATCTTCATTGTACAACAGCTCCTCCAGATCGAGTTTAGCAAGGGGTTTGGGGTAATAGTGCTGTGAATATGAATATAGTATCTCTTGGCTGTGTAGGCCTTAGCATCCTTACCCCATACCCATCTATCAGAGGCTGGGGATCGATGTCCAGGTCTTGAAGTAGGGAGTTGACCGAAAGTAGCTCCTGGTAAGCTTGATCAGAGAGGGGCAAGTGGAACATGGAGAGCATACCTTCATCATGAAAAGCTTTAAAAACTTCCTCAACTGTGCAGAAACGATCAGCAACAAAGGAGAATAGCCTTTGAAATCTAGCATCCAGAGGCCTAGTAGAGTTTCCAACCAACCAGGAGTCAGATCAAAACAAGAAAGTGTCACCCTTGTTAGGCTGAACATATGTAACCGATCTGAACTTGTCAAGCCTTTTGCAGATATCCTTCCACCAAAGTGAACCACAAAGAGCAGTTCCCTGAGGGACTGTGTAATGGTAGTAATTGTTCCAGATTAAGTGAACCCATGGGATATCAGCATGATTCAGGAATTTATCAACATTCTTGAGCAGCAGGGCTTCATTCTGGATTGCCAGATTCATAATGCCTAAACCCCCTTTATTTTTGGGTCTGCACACTAGATTCTAGGCAGCAAGAGAGGGTGCATGATCTTGCCCATTTTTCCTCCAGAGGCATTGCCTCTGAATTCTTTCAAGCTGCTTCAGTATGCCTGGTGGGATATCCAGACTGCATAGGAAGAAAATAGGAACATATGACAGGGCTGAGTTTAAATATTGTAACCTTCCCCCCTGCGCCAGGAAAGATGAACTAGCACTGAGTCTTCTTTCCATGTTGTCTACCAGTGGCATGAGATCGATGAATCTTGGTTTAGTTGTCCCAACTGGAAGGCCAAGGTATGTGAAGGGCAAAGATCCTACTTTGCAGCCAATGGACTCTGCTAGGTCTTGGAGATGCTGTGGAGAAATGTTGACAGGCAGAAGGGCAGATTTGTGATAATTCATTTGTAGTCCAGTGGATTGGGAGAAGAGCAAGAGCATTTTCTTGAACTGTAATAGTTGAGTTTCATCAGCAGGGAGGATGATAAGGGTATCATCAGCATATTGGACTATAGGGAAATCCTTATCATGACAAGGGATGGGCAGCTAAATCAGTCCTTCCATCAGCAGCTTGTTAACCAAGGTCCGTAAAAAATCAGCAGCAATTGCAAATAGCAGTGGGGACATGGGATCTCCCTGCCTGACCCTTTTCTTGCACATAAATTTCTTTCCATGCACACCATTGATCAGGACAAAAGAAGAGCCATAAGTTAGGAGCTGCTTTACCCAAAGTATCCATTTATCATTGAATCCTTTGTGTTTGAGAATCTGAAAGATGAACTCATGTTCCACAGAATCAAATGCCTTTTAAAAATCCAGCTTGAGAATAACTATTGGTTTCTTGGATTGAAGACATTGATGCAGTTATTCCAGAGTCCAGCCAACACAATCTTGAATGGTTCTAGACTTGATAAAGCCATATTGATTCTTGTGAATACAGTTCATGATCTGCAATTGCAACCTGTTGGCTATCATTTTGGACAGAAACTTGAGGCCCATCCCAGTGAGGGATATTGGTCTGTAGTCTCCCACTTGCTCAGGTGATCAGTTTTTGGGAATCAAAGTAATATAAGATGAATTCATGTTCTCCAGTTTAGCAGTACCAGCATGAAAGGCAGCAGCAAGTTGATAAAACTCAGGACAAATAATCGACCAACATTTCCTAAAGAAAAGGCCATTGAAACTATCAGGTCCAGGAGCTTTGTCAATGGGCATTTCCTGAAGAGTCTTGTCCATTTTAGACTTAGAAAAAGGTTGTGTGAGAACATCAAGACCCTCCACCTTCTGAATCACAGATTGTAAATCAAAGGCCATGTTAATTCCAAGGGAAGTTCCCATTCTATCCTTAAAGGATGCCCAAAAGCATGCAGCAATTTGATCATGGTCAGATATGATGGATCCATCATTTAACTTGAGAGAGGCTATGGAGTTCCTCCTATATCTCTCAGTTGCCATAGCATGAAAGAATTTGGTGTTTTCCTCACCAACTTTGACAAATCTGATAGTGGCTCTCTTTTTCAAGTACAAGAACTGAAGATGCAATAGGTGCTCGAGGTGCAACTTAATAATGCTCCTGAAGTTAGCTTCAGGTCTGAAAAGGGGCCTTAATTCCTCAAATTCATCCAAACATAACACAGCTTGATTGCATCTAGAGATGAAAATTTTCAGCTGGGATAAGTTTGTCTGCCATCTCTTCAGCGCCTGCCTGAGATGTTTCATCTTATCCATAATGACAACAGTAATATGGGCCTTCTTAGAAGAAATGACCCAGGACCGTTGGACACAGTCCATGAAGCCCTCCATTTCAACCCAGTAGTTTTCAAAACGAAAGAGGTTACACTTAGGGATGGAAGTGTTGACAGTGACCACACGTGGAACATGTTCAGAAGCTATCTTTGCAAGGGGGAGCACTTGTGTAAGATGATATGAAGAGATCCAATTGGCAGATGTGAAGAACCAGTCAAGTTGCGCAAGAAGAGGGGAATCCTGCATACTGGACCAAGTGAAAGATCTGCCCTTAATGGGTAGTTCCAGTAAGCCGAGATGACCAATAATTTCATTGAAGATGAACATATCATTTACATCAGCCCCAGGGAGGTTTCTGTTGTCAGGTGATCTAATGAAATTAAAGTCTCCAAGAAGCAACCAATTAGCCTCAACACGTATATGTAGATTATATGGCCAGCTAACAAAGAGATCTCCAGCTTCACCCTGACAAGGACCATAGTCATTCACCAAAGTCTAGGATTCTCTAGTATGATTTGAGGTGAATGAGATGATTAATCCAAAAGGTGTGCATTCCACTAACAGACCAGTAAAAATGGATGAGTTCCAGAGTGTGATAAGAAGCCCCCTAGATGCTCCCCTGGAGGGGGAGTAAGCAAATTGATCAAAACGTCCTCTAATTATTGTTGCAAGTTTTACGTGGCTGATTTGGGTTTCTAGCAAGAACGCTTTCTTACCTACGTGACAGCCACAACGATGATATGCAAAAGTTATTTACCCTTCATAAGGACCCTTTTCATCAAATCCAATCCGACTAGAGTGGGAGAGACAGACACCCGCTAGCCACCTTTATGCACGGTGTGCATGTCTGTCGGTGGAACCAGTCTCACGTAAGCGTACCACTACAGGAATCGAGCATTTTTCCGTCAGGACGCTACAGACGGCAAAGAGCGAATTACAGTCGGCAAAATTTTTGCCGTCAGCCTATGACGGCAAATAATGTCGTCAGACCATGTGCCCGCAAAGGGCATCTTTGCCTTCAGCGGCCGGGACAGCAGATATTTGCCGTCAGTGGAATTATGTTGCCGTTAGCTACTTTGGTAGATGGCAAAAAATGGTCAGAAGACGGAACGACCTAGCTAACGGACGACGTTATTCTTTTTTGCCGTCTTCCTCATCCCGTACATGATAGTAAAATATGGCATTTTTTTACTGTCTTCCTAACCTATACATGAAAGCAAAATATGGTCTATTTTTTGCCGTCTTTCTAGCCTGTACATGACAGCAAAATATGGTCTATTGTTTGCCGTCTTCCTAGCGTGTACATGACAACAAAATATGACATTTTGTTTGCTGTCATGAACATGACAGCAAAGAGCATAAATAGACATAATTCATACATCATATATATATATATATATATATAACATAATCCATACAGCATATGTATATATATAACATAATCCATACAACATATATGTATATATATGGCATAATCCATACATCATATATATAACATCCATAATCCATACATCATATATAACATCCTTAATCCATACAGCATATAACACATCCATAATCCATACATCATATATATAACATCCATAATCCATGTCATAATATTTGGCATTACTACATATATATACATCATATATATAACATCATATATATAATCCATGTCATAATATTTGGCATTACTACATAAAATTTGGCATTACGACAAATGTCTTCATGTCAATATCGTAGTCCAAAGAACATCCGTATGACAACCTACAAGATGAAGTCATGCACATATGTCAGATTTTGGCACACAATAAATAAAGGTTATCCAGTTCTTGGCACACAATAAAATTTGAGGAACACATAGAAAATCTTCAAGCAGGGAGACTCACAAATAAAAAACATAACTGGCAACTGCATGGTGATCGGACATGTTTCATTACAAGTAAGAATAGATTGATAACGATGACAAAAGAAGAAACAAAAATATAGATAAACCCATACAAAGAGACCCACCACACACGAAGGGAGAACCTGCAGGCGTAGGCATGCACAAGGACGCAACCATGAGCGTGCGTCGCATGCGACAACCAAGAACCAATCTAGGAATTCATCATGGAGGTGAACTATCAATCGCTTATCAGGGTGGGCGTTCGGTTCCCCCCGAACCGAACGGTTCGGTACTTCGGTGTTTAAGTTTTCTCGGTTCTAAGAAAACGTGGACCGGTCGGTCTATTGATCGGTGCCTTCGGTGCCCCGATTGATCGGTTCGGTACTCGGTTTTGCACCGAACAGCTGGTGGGTTGGGCTGGCCGGATGGGATAGTTGTTATACTTTTTTGTGTTTGCTGAGCCAAATAATAACACGTGTTGTGCTCAAAGAAACTAAAAAGAAAACATGAGGTGAGCAAGATTGCAGGCAACAACAAACAACGCCTAGGTTCACTAAAAAAGAAAGCAGGCAGGTGCCCAGTACACCTGAACGACCGGCCAGCCTACGGCACTGTTTGACACTCATCACATTAATGCGCCATCAATGCAATTGATTGTTTCAATTGATTTTTTTGCAGGGGCAATTCATGTTTGTTGGCTGGCAGCGCGTAGCGTACAAATGGGAACTAATTTATGAAGGACGTGCCAACTAATTTATGAAGGACGCGCCAGACAGTTACTGGTGGGCCCGTGTGCTTCCGTTAATTCGGTTGACCGACTGTGTAGACCGGAATCACCAAACTAAATTCGGTTTCTCAGAATAAATAACCGAGCATAGTACCGAATAAATCGGTTTCGTTCAGTTCGGCTTCAGTTCACGTTAAATCGGTTCGGTCGTTCGGTTTTCAGGTTATATGCCCACCCCAAATCGCTTATGTGAACGTTTCAGTCCTAATGCAATCAATTAGCATGCATATCTGTCTCAGGTCCGGTATTTTGGGATGCATGTTGATTTTAAACACTAGATCAAATTACTGGAGTGGTGTACATGCAGGTGCACATCTAGGTGAAGTAACAAGCAAGCTAGCAGCTTGATTAATGTTTCCTTGAAACCAGCACATCTAGGTGAATTAGCAAGCAAGCTAGCAGCTTGATTAATCTTTCCTTGAAATCTGCCGTTTTCATTCTGTAATCAATTTTCTCTACCATCCTAGGAACCAGCACATATACCTCAGCCATCAGGCCTTTCATCATCCTTAATAGTGCCCAAAGAACCAGCACATATAGATGATATGGTGTGTATCTACCTTTGAAAAAGCACACGTTTTCCTTGGACTAGGGAGAAGACAAGCATGAAAAATTACAGGTTGAATTTTATAATCTGGATCCACTTGCTCCAGTAATTTTATAAGCACACGTTTTCCTTGGACTAAGGAGAAGTCTAGGGAGAAGACAAGCATGAAAAATCACAGGTTGCAATTGATGAACTTTTCACTTGCTCCAGTAATCAACTTCCCCCAGTTGTCTTTAATTATTTCTCAAGTGCATAGGGAGAAGACTAGGGAGAAGACTAGGGAGACCACTTGCTCCAGCATGAAAAATTACAGGTTGCAATTAGTAGTATTGATGCTTTTTTGAATTTGCTCAGTGCACATAATCAAGCCATTTCTGCACACACATTAGTTACTTATATGTTTTCTCCTATATTAATATTTAGGGATAGCTATTCATGTTTATCATATATGAGAAAAACAATGACATGATATTAAGAATTAGAGCATATTAACACTTCTGCTATGTCATTCTACGGGTTCAAATGGGTCAAATACGTAGCTTCAAGTGGTCTCGTAATCATGAAGATCTCAAGTGGTCTCTACTTGTAAATGCGATATGGAGGCACTAACCATAACAGATCTCAAAGATGCGGAGAACCATCAAGGTTATTGCCAAGAGCATGAGTATGTGAAGATCCAGCATTATTCGATCAGTTGGTCGATGGATGCTGCATGAAGTATTACATGGTTAGAATGACACTGGGACTAAGAAATGCAATAATGATCCTTGCTATCTTGAGTGGGACCTTCTCCGCCGGAGCACTAGAAGTCCTTTTCCTATGCGGTCCCACCATGCTTAACTCACCTGCTACAACAAATAGTAAAGCAATTAGTATGAATACAACAGTACAGTTCAAATAAATAAGCATAAGTTCAAAAAAAATCACGAATGAGTATTACAAATTAAGGCGATTATAGCACAAATACAACTTTATAGTTCAAACAAATAAGCAGAAGTTCAAAATATTGCAAATTCAACATTACAGCATGTTCGGGGTCATGGTAAAGCAACTCGAACAGCAACATGGGACTGTTGTGTAGGCGTAGAGAGGCAGCAGCCAAACAGACACTCAAACAACAGCATGGGTGTAACGACCAAGATGCGGTCCTTTCCGATCTGGGGGTCGAGGCCCCCGAATAGGAAAGAAGCGCATCTAAGTGTTTTGCAAACAAGTAAACATAGCACATAATAATAAATATAGTAGACAATCTGGGATTCACTGTCTTCTTATTAATAATACAGAGTACAACGCAGATACAAACAAGGTAGTTCCGGTACGGACTACAAAACAAGGAAAATGCTATGCTACCCGCTACACGCCCACGATCACGACCACGGCTCAGTCCTCTGGATAGTTCACGTAAAGGCGATCTGTCTCCTCGTCGTACTGCCACGCCAGCTGGGTGCCATCGGGATCATCGGTCTCTGGGGTACCTGTACCTGTTGGAAGTTTCGGAGGAATCCGTGAGCCACGGGGACTCAACAATCTAAGACCTTGGTGCCAGAACTAGTCATCTTATTGGGTAAGGAAGGGATGAAGTGTTTCAGGTTGCTGCAACCTATGATTGAATAAGTGGCTAACTTACTCGACAAGGAAGTGAAAGTGGTCTACGCTAACGATCGAGAATACTTGATCAGAAAGTGATCCTGAACACCTACCTACGGCATTCATAACCCCACCGTGTTCCGGATCGAAGAGAGGTCTTCGAGGGGACAGTCACGGTTACACACACAGTTGGCATTTTTATTAGTTTAGGTTTAAGTTCTCTAATACCGGATGTTGACAAAATATTCCAAGTTGCCACATAACCACGGGCACGGCTTTCCGAAAGATTAAACCCTGCAGGGGTGCTCCAACTAGTCCATCACAAACGAACACAGGCCGCAAAGGCATCCTCTATCACGAATCTCGTGATCTCGTCGGATTCCTTAGAAGAAAACCTCAACTCTGGGGAAAACCAAAGCTTCACCGGGATTCCTATACGCAAGATATACCGCTAAGGCAAGACAAGACTAGCAGGACCTCCCGACGTGTCGACGACCCCGATAAGAGCCGCGTATCTCAGTCTCAGGACATGCCGGATGGAACTAGCTACAGGTGCCAAACCTCAAGTTTCCTTGTGGTGGCCCCGCAGGGGGACCAGTTTGGACCAACACTCATGAGGAGCACTGGCCCGGGTTGTTGATTAGAATCCTCGGGGTAGCTATTCCCTATGCAGTTTATTATTAAGTGATTAGCAAATAGTACCAATGTTGGGTCCTGCCGGACAAGCCTTAACACTACGCGATTTATCAAGGGGGTCCCCATAACAACCCTGAACGTGTTAGGAGCGATCGTTATGGAATCAAACATCGGTAACTGGTAACTAAGGCGGCAATAACGGAACAAGACACCCGGCAAAAGGCTAGGCCTCCCGTCATTTACCAAGTATATAGATACATTAATTAAATAACAGAAATTAAAATAATGATATCAAGCTCATGTCATCACATGAGTTAAGGCACCTGCAGCTAACAACGCTAACATTAGTAGCTGAGCAAGCCTACCTAGCCATGCAAGGTTGCTAGGAAAGAGTAAGGTGTTTAGGGTCATGGCATATGAAGAGGCAATATATTTTTAGTGGTAGTCAGCAAGCAATATGACGTGGAATCGAAACTAACATAACAAGTCTAGATATGGGATCAAGGTCATGTCATCTTGCCTGTGATATCCTCAACTTGGAATGGTTCTTGATCGTCCTGCACGTACTCTCCTGACTCCACGTATTCGTTCTCCGCTCCCGGTGGTACCCAACACAATAATAACAGCCAATGAACAGCGGCACCACAAAAGGCAACAATCACATGATGCATGAGATGAAAGTTGAGCATGCACTACTATTTCCATCACTAGCACAAGCACAATAAACTACAACAAGTTCCTGGGAAGAACTTTGCACTAACTTATCTGGACATGCATGGGAATGATATGAACAGTTGCATCTCGTAATAACGGTGCAAAACCATATAAAGAACTTTGCAAACGGAGCTACGGATCAACGGGAATCAACGTAACACGATATGAAGCTCTACGTGAAAGATTCAACACCTCAGACACATTTGGCACAAATCTGGTGTTCCCAGGTTGCCAAGACATATATTAACCCAACATGAATGAAATGAAGCAAGGTAGAACACCCCAACAACAATTAAACACAAACTTTGAACAAAAAGGCAAAACTACGTAATCTGCCAGTTTCTGCATCTTAGCTGTTTGTGAGCAACATGCAACATAGCTACAGGTCTTCAAATATGACAAATAATATATGTGGCTGTTGCCAACCAAGAACACTAAAAGATCCAGAAAGAATAACAGCAAAAGGAATTAAACTCTAGAAGATACAAGGCCACAAACTTTCCCAAAACCATCAGTTCTCAGGGACTTAGTGAAAATTCCTGTACCTGAGATTCTGTTTCTGTTCTGAAGCTTTTTGACAGCAATCAAAACACAAGCTACTGGACTCCAAATGACTTGAAAGTTGACAGGAAGCTTCACAAACATACCAGGTTCAAACCACTAGCACTGAACTAAGTCCAGTTCTCAACAGAATGACCAGCACTTCCTTATATACAGGGGAAGAAAATGTTTCCAGCATTCCAGACTTAGTGAAATTTTCAGAGTTCAAAAATCTGGAATTTTCCAGCCACATGCCCACTTTGTCTAGGCATAGTTTGCACACACATGTTCCCAAGAGGTTATTGAGACCACTATGGTGTTGGGAACAAACCCCTACTACTAACACACAAAGATCCATACCCTTGGGCTCCATCTATACCATGGGAACAAAGCCCAAACTTTCAACAAAATGTAAATGCAAATCCAAAAGGTATTCTACTAAGATGACAATTACCTAGGAGGGTTTCATGTGTACAATGACAAAGTGACATGGGGGTTTGAACCCCATGTTTGTGTCATGCACGTCAACAACACCCACACCCATATCCCAAAATTATTAGACCAAACACATCACAATGGGACCCTAGGCTATCAAGAGAGTATGCACACCTCCACATATGGGCATGTGATGGTGCACACTCTCACATGCATTACTAGGCTCACCCTAGTAATCATGTCATACTCAAGGAGCAACCCCCACAACATTCTACTCTAGCTTATCTAGTAAGCTTCACCTTCACATGCTATCTTAGTTGGCCAACTAGAACATCACTCGACACCAAAACATGTGATGAGGGGGAGGCACCCACACCCCACTAAATCAATGCAAACAAATAAAACTACAAGATCACTTAGCCCACACCAAAGTTCAAAAGTTGGGGCTATACAAGAGTAGCTAGTGCCTCTTATCACCTCAAAGCACAACACACACAATTGTCAAGGCATCTAACATCATCCACCTATCAAGGTTAACTCCACTTCACTAAGGTGCACCCACCATAGACATCACAAGTATAGCAAGATCATACATCACCTCTTAGTGTGCAAAACACACACATAACTAAATCTACCCTAACTATATTAGAAGGAACAAAAATACAACACCACTGTGTAAAGAGTTAGTTAACAGTAGAAATAACAAAACTAACAAACCACTTTGTATAGGAGTTAGGGGAACAAAAATTAAATAGGCAGGAAAAGAAAAGAAAGCAAAAATAGAATCAAGGGCTGCTGGGATTCGAACCCAGACCCCTGGTGTCCAGCAACAGCAACACTCCACTGCGCTGCTGCACTAGTTGTTGACAAGAGAAGAGAAAAATGGCAAGGTAAGGTGACTGCAGGCCCATTGATACGAATAAATCACCCAAAACAACAAAAGGCGCCGAGGGGGGACTCGAACCCACGCCCTCCTACAGGCACAAGCATATGACAGAGCAACACTACCATCGGGCTACGGATCGAAGACTGGCTAAGACAAGGAGGTAAAATAGAAAACCCACCCCACTCACGAGAAGAACTCCGCCGGCGGCCGGACCCGAGGGAGCTGGCGGCGCCACTCCCGGCCACCACCGGCAGGGGAAACTATCAGCGGGGGCCCCGGGATCCTCAGGGGCTCCATTCCCGCCCTGAGCACGGGAAAAGGCATCCCCTTGGCTGCCCGGAACTGCATCGGCGTTCCCTGCCGCCACCGCTGCTAAGACTGCGCGGCGACAGAGAGCTCTGGCGCGCCCCTGCTGACCCTGCTACGCTGCTAGGCTACACGTCGATTTGCTACCAACACCCTGCTACACCACCACGCCTCGCCTCTCCACTCGAGAACGCACGCACGAGCTCGGCACAGAACAGCCGCTACTACTGCTCCTCTATCATGCTGCTGCTAACGAACAGAGGAAGCACGCGCCCGACGGGACCGAGCCGATCCGCGGCGGAGGAAGGACGGGGGAGGACGCGGCCTCACCTTGGGAGAAGATGGGGCGCCGAACGGGAGGAGGAGCGCCGAACCGGGGAAGAAGACGCCGAAGAAGCTCCTCCGACGTAGACCGAAGCAGGGAAGGAGTTCGCCCGGTTCGCCCCGTTGACGAGGACGAGCTCGACAGGGGGGGGTCGCTCCTCGGGGTCCTAACGCCGGGAATGGGACGCGGGGAGCCGCCCCGAGCCCCCGGACATGGCGGCAGTGCCGCCCGACGACGCCCGCGGGTAGACGCCGACGACTCTCTCTCTCTGGACCCTCTGCTAGCTACAGGAAGCTCACCTGGGAGGAAAGGAATAGATGGAGATGGGGTTGGGAGAGGTGGCGGCGGCGGCTGAGGGGAGAAGAGGAACCCTAGGCTACGGGCACGGACGCCAACGCATCTTATAGGGGGTCCTCGACGTGCTGCTCACGGCGCCGTCAGGTCTCTCTCTCTCACACGTGCTGACGGAAAGAAGAAAGCGAGGGAGGAGAGGTAGCGCCGTCAGGAAGGAGGGGGTCGCTCGCCTGGGCTCTCGCTGGAGGGAGATACATGGGCCAACAAGTGGACGGAAGCCCACTGGCGGCCACTATAAGAAAGGCCCCAGCAGCCTCTCCCAAATAAAAGAAACACAAAGAAGGAAAAGAAATAAAACGAATAAGCTGGTGGGTATAAACTTAAAAGGAAAAATCCCCTGGTCATAAGGAATTATGGCCCATTAGAAAAAAAATAGAAAAGCAATATTTGGCGCCATAGAAATAAATGCAAAACAGAAATTAATTTACCGTTTTGGGTTTATTTGCACCTTTAAAATTCAAATAACAAGTCCGCAAAAATACCCCACCTCATAAACACAATTTAATCTAACCTCCAGACATTTTTGAATCATTTTTGGGAAGAAGGAATTTTGACATGAGATAATAGGAGGGAAAAGGATTTAAAATAGCTAAGAGCCTTTGAAATTCTAGCACTCACTCCTACCCACATACCACCAAACACACATGCATCACAAGCTAGTGCAATACCACAACAAAACCCTAGCAAGGTCACATGCAATCATAACACCACAAGCACTAACTCCTAGTAATCACATATGCCCACATGATCATGACAAGCAAACATAACATGACATAGAATCAAAGGTAAGCCAAGGAATGAGATGGCATGGATGCATGCATGCTAATGAAAAAAAATAGAGGGTGCCACATGAAATCATACGTGCATAGCAACTCTCATGGCAAAGTCAAGGTGGTCCCACATGTAAGGTTACAAAAAGGGAAAAACCTACACTTGGGGCATTACAAACTCTCCCACACTACAAAGAAGATCTCGACCTCGAGATCTAAGACTGAAAGAAATCGGGAAATTCGGAACGGAGGTGATCCTCGCGTTCCCACGTAGCCTCTTTATCGGAATGGTGTGACCACTGCACCTTGAGAAACTTGACAGCCTTGTTACGGGTCTTGCGCTCAGTCGCCTCGAGAACCGCAACTGGATGCTCGCGATAAGAGAGGTCAGGCTGGAGATCGATATCCTGAAGATGCACAGTGCGCTCGGGGTTCTTGAAACACCTCCGAAGCTGAGAAACATGGAACACATCATGGACATTTGCAAAGGTTGACGGAAGCTCGAGCTGGTACGCGAGGTCGCCTCTCTTGCCAACCACTTTGAACGGACCAACGAAACGAGGCGCAAGCTTGCCTTTGATGCCAAAACGCTGCATATCCTTCATAGGCGACACCTTGAGATAGACAAAATCATCAAGCTCATACGACATGTCACGGTGCTTGCTATCGTAATAGCTCTTCTGACGGGACTGCGCTGCTCTGAGGTTGTCGCGAATGATCCGACACATCTCCTCAGCCTCTTCTATCATATCATTGCCAAGGATCTGACGCTCGCCTGTCTGGGACCAGTTGAGCGGAGTACGCCACTTCCTGCCATAGAGAATCTCGAACGGAGCCTTGCTAGAGCTAGCTTGATAACTGTTGTTATACGAGAACTCCGTGAAAGGCAGACAATCCTCCCACTTCATGCCAAACGAGATAACACAGGCTCTCAGCATGTCCTCAAGAACTTGATTCACACTCTCCACTTGACCACTAGTCTGAGGATGGAACGCTGTGCTGAAGCGGATCTTCGTGCCCATAGCAGACTGAAACGAGTCCCAGAACTTGGAAGTGAAGATACTCCCGCGATCTGATGAGATCATCATAGGTACACCGTGCAACGAGACAACCCTCGAGGTGTACAACTCTGCCAGCTGAGCTGCTGAAATGGACTCCTTGACGGGAAGGAAATGCGCCACTTTACTCAATTTGTCGATGACGACGAAGATAGCGTCATTGCCCTTCTTGGACTTCGGAAACCCTATGACGAAGTCCATCTCAATGTGATCGAACTTCCACTCGGGAATTGGCAAAGGCTGCAAGAGGCCCGCTGGTCTTTGATGTTCTGCTTTCACCCTTCGACATACATCACATTCATTGACGAATTGTGCAATTTCACGCTTCATACGGGTCCACCAGAACGACTGCTTCAAGTCATGGTACATCTTAGAACTTCCCGGATGAATAGAAAGCAGAGAATTATGAGCTTCTTCCATGATCACCTTCCTGAGATCACCTTTCGGAACGACAAGGCGGTCCTCGAAAAACAAAGTGTCCCTGGCATCCAAAGTGAAACACTTATACTTGGGAAGACTCTTTCCCACACCAATCTTGACCTCCTTCACCATAGTATCAAGTAGCTGAGCTGCTCTGACCTGATCTTCCAAGGTAGGAGAGATCTGAAGGTTCGCAAGAAATCCCTGAGGAACCAGCTGAAGATTGAGCTTCCTGAAAGACTCAGAAAGACCCGGCTGGAGAGGTTGCAGAATCAGACTGTTGCAATATGCCTTCCTGCTCAATGCATCTGCCACAACATTTGCCTTGCCTGGCGTGTACTCAACACTCGGATTAAAATCCTGGAGCATTTCCACCCAACGTGTTTGCCGAAGATTCAAGTTAGGCTGAGTGAAGATATACCTGAGGCTCTTGTGATCGGTGAAAACTTCAACCTTACGTTCGAACAAGAGATGTCTCCAAGTCATCAAGGCGTGCACAATAGCTGCTAGCTCGAGATCGTGCACAGGATAGTTCTTCTCCGCAGGCTTCAGCTGCCTAGAGGTATAAGCAACCACCTTCCTATCTTGCATCAAGACTGCACCAAAACCCTGGAGAGAAGCATCGCAAAAGACCTGGTACGGCTTGGAATCATCCGGAGGAGCCAATACCAGAGTGGAGGTAAGCTTCTCTTTGAGTGTATCAAAAGCCAGTTGACACTCTGGAGACCACACATACTTGACACCCTTCTGAAGAAGACTAGAGAGCGGCTTGGCGATTTTGGAGAAGTTCTCAACGAATCTTCTGCAATATCCGGCAAGACCGAGAAAGCTTCGAAGCTACTTCACATTCTGCGGAGGTTCCCATTCAACAATGGCTTGAACCTTGGACGGGTCAACCTTAATGCCCTCGGCAGAGATAATATGCCCAAGATACACCACTTCTTTCAGCCAGAACTCGCACTTGGAAAACTTGGCATACAGCTTGTATTCTCTCAGTTTATCAAGCACCAACCTGAGATGTTTCTCATGTTCGCCCTCATCCTCGGAAAAGACCAGAATGTCATCAAGATAGAGCAAGACAAACTCATTATTGAATGGCGAGAAAATATAGTTCATCAATCGGCAAAAAGTCGGAGGAGCATTATCCAGACCAAAAGACATGACCGTATACTCATATGAGCCAAAACTAGTCCTGAATGCCGTCTTTGGAATGTCTTCCTCACGAATGCGGATCTGATGATAGCCCATTCTGAGATCAAGCTTGGAGAATACTTTAGCACCTTTCAGCTGCTCGAACAACTCATTTATGTTCGGAAGCGGATATTTGTTCTTGATTGTCTTCTTGTTCAATGGGCGGTAATCGACACACAGCCGTTCCGTACCATCCTTCTTCTTGACAAACAGAACACCACATCCCCACGGAGACGAGCTTGGTCTGATCAAACCCAAACGCTCCTGCTCATCGAGTTGTCTCTTGAGTTCCTTTAACTCCTCTGGACCCAGCTTGTACGGCCGCTTGCACACTGGCTCTGTGCCCGGCTCAAGCTCAATGACGAACTCCACTTCACGGTGCGGAGGCATCCCTGGCAACTCTTCAGGAAACACGTCCTGATATTCGCAAACTACTGGAACTTGCTCAATGGGATTGATCTCACCCTTCTCATTCAAGGAGAACAAGCGGATTGTGTCATCACGCGCCGTGAATATGATCACATCCTCCGAAGAGTGGGTCAGCTTCACTTCTTTAGCTGCGCAATCAATTGATGCCTTATTCATGGCCAACCAGTCCATACCAAGGATCAAATCAATGTCGGACTTGCCCAAGACAATAGGAGACGCCAGAAAAGCATAATTGTCCATCTTGACAGAAACGTGTGGGACAAACAACTGAGAGCTCATCCGCATACCGGGAGACACAACTTGGAATGGCTTGGGAAGGAACTCGGTCGCAAAATTATTATCAAATGCAAAGGGGTAACACATGAAGGAATGCGAAGCACCAGAATCAAACAAGACTTTAGCAGGAATACCATTGACTGAGAGATTACCCATGATCACATCCGATGAATTTTCTGCCTCAGCTGCATTCACCATGTTGACTCGAACTGATCTGGGGTTGAACTTCACAAGAGCATTGCTAGGAGGTTTGCCTGGAGGAGGAGGCGGCAGACGGAGCTGAGAAGTGCATTTGTTGGCATAGTGACCCTTCTGCCCACATTTGTGACAAGTGACATCCGCTGGCTGCCGGAACTGAATCTGAGGAGGCCCTTGCTTCTGATGCTGATATCTGTGCTGGAATCCAGGGTTGGGTGGGCGGGAAGAACCACATCCACCTGAGTGCTTCGGCTGCTGAGAGTGCCGAGGAGGAGGAGGAGGAGAAACCCAAAACCTCTGTTGCTTCTGAACCACCTGAGTCGAGGAAGAGCTGGAATCTCTGAAACGTTTCTTGGAGTTCTCCACCCTGAGAAAGGCTGCCTCTGCTCTGAGAGCTAAGTTATAGAATTTGTCAAACTCCTCAGGATCGTGCAAAGCGAGTGCTAACTGCAAATCCTCCTTCAAGCCACCCCTGAACTGGTATATCTTGCTCTTCTGATCCGGAACATCCTGCAACGCGTAACGGGCCAGCTCGTGGAACTCAACATTGTACTTGTATACAGAATTGCTGCCCTGCTTCAAGCGCCTGAACTTCTCACGCATCTCCTCAACAAAACTGGAAGGGATGTAGTGGGACCTGAAGTCACGACAGAACTCGTCCCAAGTCATCACCCTGCCACCTCTCGAGTCCTTAAGCTGCTGCCACCAAATAGAAGCCTGCCCCTTCAACTGGAATGTTGCAAACTTGACATAATCCTCTGGACGCACATTGCTAAACTCAAAATGCTTGTTCATATCACGGATCCAATCTTCCGCATCAAACGGCTGGTCGCAAGAAGTGAACGTCCTAGGCTGGTTTGACAGGAACTGACTCAGACTGGCGAAGTGATTGCCACCCTGCTGGAAATTGCCCTGTTGATGATTGGCTCTCTCCTGGATCAACTGCAACAACATCTGAGTATTTGCATTGGTAGCTGCCATCATCGCCTGCCAGGCCTCTGCAGGAGGAGGCGGCGGCGGTGGCGGAGGAGGAGGTGGAGGCGGCATATCCTCACGCGCTGGGGTCTGACGAGTTGGTGGAGCCATCCTGAAGACGGACGCATATTAGTCCACAGAATATTTGAAGATAAGCTGAATCAAAAGATAGAATATCTGAACAGAACTTAGCATTGCACTCGAACAACATAGCAAGAGTGCATTCTCAAAGTAACAGACGACAAAATTCCGATAAGGCCACAGCAAACAAGTGTGAGCTAGAACTGCTCGGAACAAACATATGATCAAGATTTTCCAAACCTCAATCAAGCGTCTGTGGAAGATAGCCCTATAAGATACTACCAGATATCCCACCTATGAATTCCCGAAATAACTGGTCATGCAATCAGGCACCCGGATACAAGGAGTATTTCACACAACTCCTAAACTAACCCGTCACCTGTATCACACCCTTCAACACACGACCAGCATCTCGGACCTTCGTCTACCACAGATCCTCGTGATCACCACGATACAAAGTGTGGTAGTACCCGCGAACAATCTACACCAGTACTGGGGACGTCGGGGTTATCTCACCACTACCCGTATTGAAGCAATAACGAACACCCTCTGTTCTTAGGTACTCAGAAATCTGAATGATGGCGATGTGCGCGATAATCCCTGGAGCTCAACTCCCCTGAAACTTAGAGCAGATAGGAGGCACCAGGACATGATTCCGTCACATCGAAATCATATAGATTTCGCAAACACCCGCGTGATCCTAAAAAAATTTTGAGCGAGAAAAGGAGTAGAGTTAAAGGTTTCCTAAGACGGAAGCCTCACGAGAGCAAAGAAGAGGAGAAAAATGAAACCTACTCTCCGATATAACTAAGACTCAAAACACTTACTAGACTCGACTCGGCCAAATACGATCACACAAAGGCTCCTATGGTCGTAAGGCTCTGATGACCAACTTGTAACGACCAAGATGCGGTCCTTTCCGATCTGGGGGTCGAGGCCCCCGAATAGGAAAGAAGCGCATCTAAGTGTTTTGCAAACAAGTAAACATAGCACATAATAATAAATATAGTAGACAATCTGGGATTCACTGTCTTCTTATTAATAATACAGAGTACAACGCAGATACAAACAAGGTAGTTACGGTACGGACTACAAAACAAGGAAAATGCTATGCTACCCGCTGCAGGTCCACGATCACGACCACGGCTCAGTCCTCTGGATAGTTCACGTAAAGGCGATCTGTCTCCTCGTCGTACTGCCACGCCAGCTGGGTGCCATCGGGATCATCGGTCTCTGGGGTACCTGTACCTGTTGGAAGTTTCGGAGGAATCCGTGAGCCACGGGGACTCAGCAATCTAAGACCTTGGTGCCAGAACTAGTCATGTTATTGGGTAAGGAAGGGATGAAGTGTTTCAGGCTGCTGCAACCTATGATTGAATAAGTGGCTAACTTACTCGAGAAGGAAGTGAAAGTGGTCTACGCTAACGATCGAGAATACTTGATCAGAAAGTGATCCTGAACACCTACCTACGGCATTCATAACCCCACCGTGTTCCGGATCGAAGAGAGGTCTTCGAGGGGACAGTCACGGTTACGCACACAGTTGGCATTTTTATTAGTTTAGGTTTAAGTTCTCTAATACCGGATGTTGACAAAATATTCCAAGTTGCCACATAACCACGGGCACGGCTTTCCGAAAGATTAAACCCTGTAGGGGTGCTCCAACTAGTCCATCACAAACGAACACAGGCCGCAAAGGCATCCTCTATCACGAATCTCGTGATCTCGTCGGATTCCTTAGAAGAAAATCTCAACTCTGGGGAAAACCAAAGCTTCACCGGGATTCCTATACGCAAGATATACCGCTAAGGCAAGACAAGACTAGCAGGACCTCCCGACGTGTCGACGACCCCGATAAGAGCCGCGTATCTCAGTCTCAGGACACGCCGGATGGAACTAGCTACAGGTGCAAAACCTCAAGTTTCCTTGTGGTGGCCCCGCAGGCAGACCAGTTTGGACCAACACTCATGAGGAGCACTGGCCCGGGTTGTTGATTAGAATCCTCGGGGTAGCTATTCCCTATGCAGTTTATTATTAAGTGATTAGCAAATAGTACCAATGTTGGGTCCTGCTGGACAAGCCTTAACACTACGCGATTTATCAAGGGGGTCCCCATAACAATCCCGAACATGTTAGGAGCGATCATTATGGAATCAAACACCGGTAACCGGTAACTAAGGCGGCAATAACGGAACAAGACACCCGGGAAAAGGCTAGGCCTCCCGTCATTTACCAAGTATATAGATACATTAATTAAATAACAGAAATTAAAATAATGATATCAAGCTCATGTCATCACATGAGTTAAGGCACCTGCAGCTAACAACGCTAACATTAGTAGCTGAGCAAGCCTACCTAGCCATGCAAGGTTGCTAGGAAAGAGTAAGGTGTTTAGGCTCATGGCATATGAAGAGGCAATATATTTTCAGTGGTAGGCAGCGAGCAATATGACGTGGGATCGAAACTAACATAACAAGTCTAGATATGGGATCAAGGTCATGTCATCTTGCGTGTGATATTCTCAGCTTGGAATGGTTCTTGATCGTCCTGCACGTACTCTCCTGACTCCACGTATTCGTTCTCCGGTTCTAACCAACACAAGAATAACAGCCAATGAAAAGAGGCACCACAAAAGGCAACAATCACATGATGCATGAGATGAAAGTTGAGCATGCACTACTATTTCCATCACTAGCACAAGCACAATAAACTACAACAAGTTCCTGGGCAGAACTTTGCACTACCTTATCTGGACATGCATGGGAATGATATGAACAGTTGCATCTCGTAAGAACGGTGCAAAACCATATAAAGAACTTTGCAAACGGAGCTACGGATCAACGGGAATCAACGTAACACGATATGAAGCTCTACGTGAAAGATTCAACACCTCACACACATTTGGCACAAATCTGGTGTTCCCGGGTTGCCAAGACATATATTAACCCAACATGAATGAAATGAAGCAAGTTAGAACACCCCAACAACAATTAAACACAAACTTTGAACAAAAAGGCAAAACTACGTAATCTGCCAGTTTCTGCATCTTAGCTGTTTGTGAGCAACATGCAACATAGCTACAGGTCTTCAAATATGACAAATAATATATGTGGCTGTTGCCAACCAAGAACACTACAAGCTCCAACAAGAATCACAGAAAAAGGAATTAACCTCTAGAAGATACAAGGCCACAAACTTTCCCAAAACCATCAGTTCTCAGGGACTTTGTGAAAATTCCTGTACCTGAGATTCTGTTTCTGTTCTGAAGCTTTTTTACAGGAATCTAAACACAAGCTACTGGACTCCAAATGACTTGAAAATTGACAGGAAGCTTCACCATCATACCAGGTTCAAAACACTAGCACTGAACTAAGTCCAGTTCTCAACAGAATGACCAGCACCTCCTTATCTACAGGGGAAGAAAATGTTTCCAGCATTCCAGACTTAGTGAAATTTTCAGAGTTCAAAAATCTGGAATTTTCCAGCCACATGCCCACTTTGTCTAGGCATAGTTTGCACACACATGTTCCCAAGAGGTGATTGACACCACTATGGTGTTGGGCACAAACCCCTACTACTAACACACAAAGATCCATACCCTTGGGCTCCATCTATACCATGGGAACAAAGCCCAAACTTTCAACAAAATGTAAATGCAAATCCAAAAGGTATTCTACTAAGATGACAATTACCTAGGAGGGTTTCATGTGCACAATGACAAAGTGACATGGGGGTTTGAACCCCATGTTTGTGTCATGCACATCAACAACACCCACACCCATATCCCAAAGTTATTAGACCAAACACATCACAATGGGACCCTAGGCTATCAAGAGAGTATGCACACCTCCACATATAGGCATGTGATGGTGCACACTCTCACATGCATTACTAGGCTCACCCTAGTAATCATGTCATACTCAAGGAGCAACCCCCACAACATTCTACTCTAGCTTATCTAGTAAGCTCCACCTTCACATGCTATCTTAGTTGGCCAACTAGAACATCACTCCACACCAAAACATGTGATGAGGGGGAGGCACCCACACCCCACTAAATCAATGCAAACAAATAAAACTACAAGATCACTTAGCCCACACCAAAGTTCAAAAGTTGGGGCTATACAAGAGTAGCTAGTGCCTCTTATCACCTCAAAGCACAACACACACAATTGTCAAGGCATCTAACATCATCCACCTATCAAGGTTAACTCCACTTCACTAAGGTGCACCCACCATAGACATCACAAGTATAGCAAGATCATACATCACCTCTTAGTGTGCAAAACACACACATAACTAAATCTACCCTAACTATATTAGCAGGAACAAAAATACAACACCACTGTGTAAAGAGTTAGTTAACAGTAGAAATAACAAAACTAACAAACCACTTTGTATAGGAGTTAGGGGAACAGAAATTAAATAGGCAGGAAAAGAAAAGAAAGCAAAAATAGAATCAGGGGCTGCTGGGATTCGAACCCAGACCCCTGGTGTCCAGCAACAGCAACACTCCACTGCGCTGCTGCACTAGTTGTTGACAAGAGAAGAGAAAAATGGCAAGGTAAGGTGACTGCAGGCCCATTGATACGAATAAATCACCCAAAACAACAAAAGGCGCCGAGGGGGGACTCGAACCCACGCCCTCCTACAGGCGCAAGCATATGACAGAGCAACACTACCATCGGGCTACGGATCGAAGACTGGCTAAGACAAGGAGGTAAAATAGAAAACCCACCCCACTCACGAGAAGAACTCCGCCGGCGGCCGGACCCGAGGGAGCTGGCGGCGCCACTCCCGGCCACCACCGGTAGGGGAAGCTATCGGCGGGGGCCGCGGGAACCTCAGGGGCTCCATTCCCGCCCTGAGCACGGGAAAAGGCCTCCCCTTGGCTGCCCGGAACTGCATCGGCGTTCCCTGCCGCCACCACTGCTAAGACTGCGCCGGTGATAGAGAGCTCTGGCGCGCCACCCTGCTGACCCTGCTACGCTGCTAGGCTACACGTCGATCTGCTACCAACACCCTGCTACACCACTACGCCTCGCCTCTCCACTCGACAACGCACGCACGAGCTCGGCACAGAAGAGCCGCTACTACTGCTCCTCTATCATGCTGCTGCTAACGAACAGAGGAAGCACGCGCCCGACGGGACCGAGCCGATCCGCGGCGGAGGAAGGACGGGGGAGGACGCGGCCTCACCTTGGGAGAAGATGGGGCGCCGAACGGGGAGGAGGAGCGCCGAACCGGGGAAGAAGACGTCGAAGAAGCTCCTCCGACGTAGACCGAAGCAGGGAAGGAGTTCGCCCGGTTCGCCCCGTTGACGAGGACGAGCTCGACGGGGGGGGGGTCTCTCCTCGGGGTCCTAACGCCGGGAATGGGACGCGGGGAGCCGCCCCGAGCCCCCGGACATGGCGGCCGTGCCGCCCGACGATGCCCGCGGGTAGACGCCGGCGACTCTCTCTCTCTGCACCCTCTGCTAGCTACAGGAAGCTCACCTGGGAGGAAAGGAATAGATGGAGATGGGGTTGGGAGAGGTGGCGGCGGCGGCTGAGGGGAGAAGAGGAACCCTAGGCTACGGGCACGGACGCCAACGCATCTTATAGGGGGTCCTCAACGTGCTGCTCACGGCGCCGTCAGGTCTCTCTCTCTCACACGTGCTGACGGAAAGAAGAAAGCGAGGGAGGAGAGGTAGCGCCGTCAGGAAGGAGGGGGTCGCTCGCCTGGGCTCTCGCTGGAGGGAGATACATGGGCCAGCAAGTGGAGGGAAGCCCACTGGCGGCCACTATAAGAAAGGCCCCAGCAGCCTCTCCCAAATAAAAGAAACACAAAGAAGGAAAAGAAATAAAACGAATAAGCTGGTGGGTATAAACTTAAAAGGAAAACTCCCCTGGTCATAAGGAATTATGGCCCATTAGAAAAAATAGAAAAGCAATATTTGGCGCCATAGAAATAAATGCAAAACAGAAATTAATTTACTGTTTTGGGTTTATTTGCACCTTTAAAATTCAAATAACAAGTCCGCAAAAATACCCCACCTCATAAACACAATTTAATCTAACCTCTAGACATTTTTGAATCATTTTTGGGAAGAAGGAATTTTGACATGAGATAATAGGAGGGAAAAGGATTTAAAATAGCTAAGAGCCTTTGAAATTCTAGCACTCACTCCTACCCACATACCACCAAACACACATGCATCACAAGCTAGTGCAATACCACAAAAAAACCCTAGCAAGGTCACATGCAATCATAACACCACAAGCACTAACTCCTAGTAATCACATATGCCCACATGATCATGACAAGCAAACATAACATGACATAGAATCAAAGGTAAGCCAAGGAATGAGATGGCATGGATGCATGCATGCTAATGAAAAAAAATAGAGGGTGCCACATGAAATCATACGTGCATAGCAACTCTCGTGGCAAAGTCAAGGTGGTCCCACATGTAAGGTTACAAAAAGGGAAAAACCTACACTTGGGGCATTACAATGGGCCTGTTGTCTGCACGAAGGGGCAGCAGCCGGACAGATATCGGAACAAATCTGACCGGCCAACTGGGCTTCAAATAAATCTGGCCGGCCTGCATCTACATTGTACTAAACAGCCTGAGGAAGCTGTCGACACAGTTTATTACGACCTAGTGGCCAACCCTTTGGTTTAATTAACAGAACCAATCCAGTTTGTGGAACAGAAATCCTTCTTTACACCAAAATCTTCTATTCTGTGTTGTTTCAGAAATGAACTCTGAATTCTGCAAGAGATTGACACGGGTGTTTGCGCTGCTAATACTAATGCAGCTTTTTTGTTTTGCTCTCTTTATTCAATCTGATACTGAAAGCCAGCTCCTGACCGTGCCATCCCCCCCCCCCAAATAGTTATGACATATAGTTTGTGTTTATATTAAGTCTATGATCAAACTTTAACTCCAGGATGTCTTATCTGTACCACTATATAGTGTATCAGTTTTGAATGGATCCAAATCATGAATCCTGATCGTTGATATCCTCAATCTCCCACTTGCCTATTTCATCATCGCAGGATCAGTAGAGTTGGGCCAATGGACTTAAGTCAAAATTCTATATTGAACGTTGGGTACCTCCATGGCAAGAGAAGGATATAGAGAAGAGACAGCAGAGCCGACCTGCTCAGCCAACTTTAAGTTTTATTCTACATCATTACATTGAGAAAGAACACCGATTTACAACTATGTTGACTAGCTAGCTACTAGCTTATAGTCCATAAGATTTACATGTAAGTATTGAGAGCTTCGATACGTGCCATCCCTCCATGCGCTCAAACTTGCAAGTGGCATGTATTCCAATAACTATCTGCCTATGTATGAATCCTGGTAGGGATGTGACATTGACATAGTGCATAATATTAGAAATTTTCAATCATATGCATGAATATATGCATTATATTCATCTACGTGTCATCTCTCTAATGACTCCATCGTAAGGAGCTAGCCCATACATGGCGTAACAAAGCAGTATCATGAGTAGTGGTATGGTCATGGAATTTTTTGTTTTGCGGGGTCGTGGAAATTTCTGGTGCGCTCCAGAGAGAAATCACCCCCGTAGGACCAAAATAATAGCACTACCTTCGGTCTTGAGTTTCTGGAGATGCAATGGGCACTTGATCCAACCTGCTCCATAGTCAAAATCAATCAGGTTAGTTGTTGCATCTCTTTTAACGATTTACTTCAGTTTGTACTAACCCCTGCTTCAACATGGATAGTGGGACGTCAGCCGGGGAGGGAACTGGCGGTGCTGGAGGGAGGCCCGACCTGTGGTTCGACCTACACTCCCGCTTGGTGGCGAACGGAGACAGGCAGGGAGGGAGGCCTACCCTCCCGCCATGTCACGCAGACGGACGACGGCGGCGTCAGCCGGGAGGGCACTGGCGGGAGGCCCGACCGGAGGTGTGGTGGAGGGAAGCCCGATCGGAGGTGGCCTACCCTCCCGCCATGTCGCGCAGACGGAAGAGGGCTGCCGGGGAGGGCACCGGCGACGGCGGCTGTGAACCCTAGATATTTTCACCAGAGGGAGGGAACCACCAGTCGCGAGAGCGAGGGGCTGGTGCACTCGTTGGTTTTTTTTATCCGGTGTGTTCTTTTTCCACTCGCGGGAGGTAGGCCACCTGTGTTTTTAGTCTTTGACGTCTTCATAACGACGTATCTCACGGCAAAGATTAATTTTTGCCGCCTTCTCTTGCTAATCCAAGACGGCAAAACTGCCTGCCGTTTGGGTGAGTTAACAGGAACGTGGACATCTTTGTTTGCAGTCATCCATAGGATAAGTGTTGGAATTATGCCCTAGAGGCAATAATAAATATAGTTATTATTATAATTCCTGTATCAAGATAATCGTTTATTATCCATGCTATAATTGTACTGAATGAAGACTCATTTACATGCGTGCATACATAGACAAAACACTGTCCCTAGCAAGCCTCTAGTTGGGTAGCCAGTTGATCAACGATAGTCAGTGTCTTCTGATTATGAACAAGGTGTTGTTGCTTGATAACTGGATCACGTCATTAGGAGAATCACGTGATGGACTAGACCCAAATTAATAGACGTAGCATGTTGATCGTGTCATTTTATTGCTACTGTTTTCTGCGTGTCAAGTATTTATTCCTATGACCATGAGATCATATAACTTACTAACACCGGAGGAATACTTTGTGTGTATCAAACGTCGCAACATAACTGGGTGACTATAAAGATGCTCTACAGGTATCTCCGAAGGTGTTCGTTAAGTTAGTATGGATCGAGACTGGGATTTGTCACTCCGTGTGACGGAGAGGTATCTCGGGGCCCACTCGGTAATACAACATCAGACACAAGCCTTGCAAGCAATGTGACTTAATGTAAGTTGCGGGATCTTGTATTACGGAACGAGTAAAGAGACTTGCCGGTAAACGAGATTGAAATAGGTATACGGATACTGACGATCGAATCTCGGGCAAGTAACATACCGAAGGACAAAGGGAATGACATACGGGATTATATGAATCCTTGACACTGAGGTTCAAACGATAATATCTTCGTAGAATATGTAGGATCCAATATGGGCATCCAGGTCCCGCTATTGGATATTGACCGAGGAGTCTCTCGGGTCATGTCTACATAGTTCTCGAACCCGTAGGGTCTGCACACTTAAGGTTCGACGTTATTTTATGCGTATTTGAGTTATATGGTTGGTTACCGAATGTTGTTCGGAGTCCCGGATGAGATCACGGACGTCACGAGGGTTTCCGGAATGGTCCGGAAACGAAGATTTATATATAGGATGATCTCATTTGATTACCGGAAGGTTTTCGGAGTTACCGGGAATGTATCGGGAATGACGAATGGGTTCCGGGAGTTCACCGGGGGGGGGGGGCAAGCCACCCCGGGGAAGCCCATAGGCCTTGGGGTTGGCGCACCAGCCCTTAGTGGGCTGGTGGGACAGCCCAAGAAGGCCATATGCGCATTGGAAAGAAAATCAAAGAGGAAAGGGAAAAAAAAGGAGGTGGGAAAGGGAAGAAGGACTCCACCTTCCAAACCAAGTAGAATTCGGTTTGGGAGGGGGAGGCCTTCCCCCTTGGCTCGGCCGACCCCCTTGGGAGTCCGTGGACCCCAAGGCAGGTCTTCCCCCTCCTCCTCCTCCTATATATAGTGGGGTTTTAGGGCTGATTTGACACAACTTTGCCACGGCAGCCCGACCACATATCTCCACGGTTTCACCTCTAGATCGCGTTTCTGCGGAGCTCGGGCGGAGCCCTGCTGAGACAAGATCATCACCAACCTCGGAGTGCCATCACGCTGCCGGAGAACTCTTCTACCTCTCCGTCTCTCTTGCTGGATCAAGAAGGCCGAGATCATCGTCGAGCTGTACGTGTGCTGAACGCGGAGGTGCCGTCCGTTCGGCACTAGACCATGGGACTGTTCGCGGGGCGGATCGAGGGACGTGAAGACGTTCCACTACATCAACCGCGTTCACTAAACGCTTCTGCTGTACGGTCTACAAGGGTACGTAGATCACACATCCCCTCTCGTAGATGGACATCACCATGATAGGTCTTCATGCGCGTAGGAAATTTTTTGTTTCCCATGCGACGTTCCCCAACAATAAGTAGACAGCAAAAATCCTGCCTTTGCCGTCATCTACCCATATAGTTAAAGGCAAAACTATTTTTTGCCGTGTGGTTTTTTTGCCGTCTGCTTTTCATGATTTTTGGTGATAGTAGCTCTTTGCCATCTTCCCATGACGGCAAATTTCCCATTTGCCGTCTGCCCCGACGATTTGCTGACGGCAAAGATTGTACCTATCATCAAAATAGCTGATTCCTGTAGTGTACGTGTAAGGTCGGTCCGGGCCGCTTCATCCCACTATACCGCCGGAAAATAATAAGACTAGTAGTGGCAAGAAATTGACAAATCATTGCCCACAACCTTTTGTGTTCTACTCGTGCATAGAATCTACGCATAGAAAACCTGGCTCGGATGCCACTGTAGGGAAACGTAGCATAAATTAAAAAAAGTTCCTACGCATATTCAGATCTTCCTATGGAGAGACGAGCAACGAGAGAGGGGTGAGTGCATCTTCGTACCTTTGAAGATCGCTAAGCGGAAGCGTTGCTAGAACGCGGTTGATGGAGTCGTACTCACGGCGATTGAGATCACGGTGTGATTTCGATCTAGTGCCGAACCACGGCACCTCCGCGTTCAACACACGTGCAGCCCGGTGACGTCTCCTGCACCTTGATCCAGCAAGGAGGAGGGAGAGGTTGGGGAAGATCTCCGGCAGCACGACAACATGGTGTCGATGGAGAGACGAGGTCTCCCGGCAGGGCTTCGCCAAGCACCGTGGGAGAGGAGGAAGAAGGGGGGCAGGGCTGCGCCGAGGGAGATGGAAAACCGTGTGCAAAACAGCCCCAAAACCCCCACTATATATAGGAGGAGGGGAGGGGGGTGCCACCCCTAAGTTCCCACCCTAGGTGGTGCGGTAGCCCCCCCAGATGGGAGGTGCGGCGGCCAAGGCAGGGGGAGGGGGTGGCGCACCCCTAGGTGGGCCTTAGGACCACCAGCGCCTAGGGTTTCCCCCCCTCTCCACCTCCTGCGCCTTGGGCCTCCTTGTGGGAGGCGCACCAGCCTACTTTAGGCTGGTTTCCCTCCCTCTTTTGGCCCATGCTACCTCTTGGCGCTGGTGGCCCCTCCCAGTGGACCCCCGGGACCATTTCCGGTTGTCCCGATGGTCCCGGTACATTACCGGTGACGCCCGAAACATTTCTGGTGTCCAAAACCATCCATCCTATATATCAATATTTACCTCCGGACCATTCCGGAGCTCCTCGTGACGTCCGGGATCTCATCCGTGACTCCGAACAACTTTCGGTAACCTCGTATAACAATTCCCTATAACCCTAGCGTCATCGAACCTTAAGTGTGTAGACCCTACGGGTTTGGGAGACAGGCAGACATGACCGAGACACCTCTCCGGCCAATAACCATTAGCGGGGTCTGGATATCCATGGCGGCTCCTACTTTCTCCACGATGATCTCATCGGATGAACCACGATGTCAAGGATTCAATCAATCCCGTATACAATTCCCTTTGTGTGTCTGTATAGAACTTGCCCGAGATTCGATCATCGGTATACCTATACCTTGTTCAATCTTGTTACCGGTAAGTCTCTTTAGTCGTTCCGTAGCACGTCATCGTGTGACTAACTCCTTAGTCACATTGAGCTCATGATGATGTGCTACCGAGTGGGCCCAGAGATACTTGTCCGTCACGCGGAGTGACAAATCCCAATCTCGATTCGTACCAACCCAACAGACACTTTCAGAGGTACCCGTAGTGCACCTTTATAGTCACCCACTTACGTTGTGATGTTTGATACACCCAAAGCACTCCTACGGTATCCGGGAGTTGCACAATCTCACGGTCGAAGGAAAATACACTTGACATTAGAAAAGCTTTAGCATACGAACAAAACGATCTAGTTCTATGCTTAGGATTGGGTCTTGTCCATCAGATCATTCTCCCAATGATGTGATCCCGTTATCAATGACATCTAATGCCCATGACCAGGAAACCATGATCATCTATTGACTAATGAGCTAGCCAACTAGAGGCTTGCTAGGGACACATTGTGATCTATTTATTCACACATGTATTACTGTTTCCTGTTAATACAATTATAGCATGAACAATAGACGATTATCATGAACAAGGAAATATGATAATAACCATTTTATTATTGCCTCTAGGGCATATTTCCAACACAAAGATCCACCGGAGGGGATGGGCCGGTGGGCCACAAGCCCTGTAGCCGCCACCTCCTGGTGGCGGCTAGCAAGCTTGTGGGGCCCATGTGGCTCTGCCGCCCCCAATCTCAGCTCTATAAATTCACTTTCGTCCCAGAAAAAAATAAAAAGAGAAGATTTCATCGCGGTTGCAATACGAAGGCGCCGGCACATCCTGTTCTTCATCTGGAGGGCAGATCTGGAGTCCGTTTTGGGCTCTAGAGAGGGGAAATCATTGCCATCGTCATCATCAACCTTCTTCCCTCTCCAATTCCATGAAGCTCTTCGTCGTTCGTAAGTAATCTATTTGTAGGCTCGCAGGGCGGTGATGAGTAGGATGAGATCTATCATGTAATCGAGTTAGTTTTGATGGGGATTGATCCCTAGTATCCACTATGTTCTGAGATTGATGTTGCTACTACTTTGCCATGCTTAATGCTTGTCACTAGGGCCCGAGTGCCATGATTTTAGATCTGAAATTATGATGTTGTCACCAATATATGTGTGTTTTAGATCCGATCTTGCAAGTTGTAGTTACCTACTATGTGTTATGATCCGGCAACCCCGGAGTGACAATAACCGGAACCACTCCCGGTGATGACCATAGTTTGAGGAGTTCATGTGTTCACCAAGTGCTAATGCGTTGGTCCGGTTCTTTATTAAAAGGAGAACCTTAATATCCCGTAGTTTCCTTTTGGACCCCGCTGCCACAGGAGGGATGGACAATAGATGTCATGCGAGTTCGTTTCCCTAAGCACGTATGTCGACACAGGGAATGCATGCCTACATCACATTGACGAACGGGAGCTAGCCACATATCTCTCCGTGTTATAACTGTTGCATGATGAATATCATCCAAACAAATCACCGACCCATTGCCTACAAGTTTGTCCCACTGCTGCTGTTACTTGTTTTCCACTGCTGCTGTTACTTGTTTTGCTCTGCTGTTACTTGCTACTGTTGCTACTTGCTACTGCTATTACTTGCTACTGTTGCCGCTGCTGTTACTTGCTCTGTTGCTACTTTGTTGTTGATACTTTGCTTGCAGATACTAATCTTTCAGGTGTGGTTGAATATGACACATTCAGCTGCTAATACTTGAGAGTATCCTCTCACTTCCTATTGGCGAACCAACAAATTTGGGTTGAATACTCTACCCTCGAAAACTGCCTCGATCCCACGCGCTCGTGGGTTATTGCAAGACAATTTCTAATTGATGAGCAATCGAGAATAGCAGTCGTCTAGCCATTGCCAGAGACTGTGAGTCAGTGACGTACGAACTTATTTCGATGACCAACACAAAACTTTCCATATATCTATCTTTACCTTCGGACCATTCCGTAGCTCCTTGTGATGTCCATGATCTCATACGAGACTCCGAACAACCTTCACTCACCAACATACATAACTCAATAATACCAAAAGGTCACCGAACCTTAAGTGTGCAGAACTGATACGTCTCCAACGTATCTATAATTTTTGATGGTTCCATGCTATTATCTTGTCAACTTTGGGTGTTTTGTATGCATGAATATGCTATTTTATATCTTTTTTGGGACTAACCTATTAACTCAGTGCCAAGTGCCAGTTCCTATTTTTTCCGTGTTTTTGACCTTTTTCAGAGGAGAATATTAAATGGAGTCCAAACGGAATGAAACCTGCGGAATGATTTTTTCCATAACAGAAGACACGCAGGAGACTTGAGAACCAAGGCACGGGACCTCAGAGGAGGTCACAAGCCACCCAGGCCCGGCCTAGGGGGCGTGGCGGGCCTCGCAGGCTTGTGGCCCCCCTGTGGCTCCCCTGCCCTAGTTCTTCCGCCTATAAATTCCCTAAAAATCTGAAAACACGGAAGAGAGCCACGAAAATACTTTTCCGCCGCCGCAAGCTTCTGTCTCCGCAAGATCCCATCTAGGGCACGCTCTGGTGCCCTGCCGGAGGGGGGATTCAGACACGTAGGGCTTCTTCATCAACACCAATGCCTCACTGATGATGCGTGAGTAGTTCACCATAGACCTTCGGGTACATAGCTAGTAGCTAGATGGCTTCTTCTCTCTCTTGGATCTTCAATACAAAGTTCTCCATGATCTTCATGGAGATCTATCCGATGCAATCTTTTTTTGCGGTGTGTTGGTCGAGATCCGATGAATTGTGGATTTATGATCAGATTACCTATGAATGTTATTTGAGTCTCCTCTGATCTCTTATATGCATGATTTCGTATCCTTGTAATTCTCTTCGAGTTGTGGGTTTCGTTTGGCCAACTTGATCTATAATTCTTGCAATGGGAGAAATGCTTGCTTTTGGGTTCATACCGTGCAGTGACCTCTCCCAGTGGCAGAAGGGGTAGCGAGGCACGTATCGTGTTGTTGCCATCAAGGGTAAAAAGATGGGGTTTATATCTATTGCATGAGTTTATCCCTCTACATCATGTCATCTTTCTTAAGGCGTTACTCCATTTGTCATGAACTTAATACACTAGATGCATGCTGGATAGCGGCCGATGTGTGGAGTAATAGTAGTAGATGCAGAAAGTATCGGTCTACTTCTCTCGGATGTTGTCGTGGGTATAAGTCTGACAGTAGATCTATAGGGTCCGAAAGGATGGGCACAACCTTAGCTACGGCGAGGTTGTATGAGTTCAGGCCCCTCTACGGTGGAGGTAAAAGCCCTACGTCTCAGTGCTCTTGGGAGCTTGATGTCGAGTGGAATATGGATTACAGTGAATTCCCAACCCCTGCACCAGTACGGAAGGGCGGCTTATATAGAGTGCGCTGCCCTCCATAACGGTTCGATGCACAGGGGTGGAGTAGTGGCGAATAAATGCCTACGTTACAGGTAACGTATGCCCTAAATGCTAATAAAGGTACATGAAAACGTATGACCGTTGTCCTCCACGGGGGTTACGATATACATAGTGGAATCCAGTCGGTAAGCTTGATACTCTCCGAATGCACGTCTCCGACTGGATGATGGAGGGATCGTCACCGACCGGATGATGGGAAGTCTTTAATTCAGTCGAAACTGACTCAGACTGGCGAAGTGATCGCAAGAAGTGAACGTCCTAGGCTGGTTTGACAGGAACTGACTCAGACTGGCGAAGTGATTGCCACCCTGCTGGAAATTGCCCTGTTGATGATTGGCTCTCTCCTGGATCAACTGCAACAACATCTGAGTATTTGCATTGGTAGCTGCCATCATCGCCTGCCAGGCCTCTGCAGGAGGAGGCGGCGGCGGTGGCGGAGGAGGAGGTGGAGGCGGCATATCCTCACGCGCTGGGGTCTGACGAGTTGGTGGAGCCATCCTGAAGACGGACGCATATTAGTCCACAGAATATTTGAAGATAAGCTGAATCAAAAGATAGAATATCTGAACAGAACTTAGCATTGCACTCGAACAACATAGCAAGAGTGCATTCTCAAAGTAACAGACGACAAAATTCCGATAAGGCCACAGCAAACAAGTGTGAGCTAGAACTGCTCGGAACAAACATATGATCAAGATTTTCCAAACCTCAATCAAGCGTCTGTGGAAGATAGCCCTATAAGATACTACCAGATATCCCACCTATGAATTCCCGAAATAACTGGTCATGCAATCAGGCACCCGGATACAAGGAGTATTTCACACAACTCCTAAACTAACCCGTCACCTGTATCACACCCTTCAACACACGACCAGCATCTCGGACCTTCGTCTACCACAGATCCTCGTGATCACCACGATACAAAGTGTGGTAGTACCCGCGAACAATCTACACCAGTACTGGGGACGTCGGGGTTATCTCACCACTACCCGTATTGAAGCAATAACGAACACCCTCTGTTCTTAGGTACTCAGAAATCTGAATGATGGCGATGTGCGCGATAATCCCTGGAGCTCAACTCCCCTGAAACTTAGAGCAGATAGGAGGCACCAGGACATGATTCCGTCACATCGAAATCATATAGATTTCGCAAACACCCGCGTGATCCTAAAAAAATTTTGAGCGAGAAAAGGAGTAGAGTTAAAGGTTTCCTAAGACGGAAGCCTCACGAGAGCAAAGAAGAGGAGAAAAATGAAACCTACTCTCCGATATAACTAAGACTCAAAACACTTACTAGACTCGACTCGGCCAAATACGATCACACAAAGGCTCCTATGGTCGTAAGGCTCTGATGACCAACTTGTAACGACCAAGATGCGGTCCTTTCCGATCTGGGGGTCGAGGCCCCCGAATAGGAAAGAAGCGCATCTAAGTGTTTTGCAAACAAGTAAACATAGCACATAATAATAAATATAGTAGACAATCTGGGATTCACTGTCTTCTTATTAATAATACAGAGTACAACGCAGATACAAACAAGGTAGTTACGGTACGGACTACAAAACAAGGAAAATGCTATGCTACCCGCTGCAGGTCCACGATCACGACCACGGCTCAGTCCTCTGGATAGTTCACGTAAAGGCGATCTGTCTCCTCGTCGTACTGCCACGCCAGCTGGGTGCCATCGGGATCATCGGTCTCTGGGGTACCTGTACCTGTTGGAAGTTTCGGAGGAATCCGTGAGCCACGGGGACTCAGCAATCTAAGACCTTGGTGCCAGAACTAGTCATGTTATTGGGTAAGGAAGGGATGAAGTGTTTCAGGCTGCTGCAACCTATGATTGAATAAGTGGCTAACTTACTCGAGAAGGAAGTGAAAGTGGTCTACGCTAACGATCGAGAATACTTGATCAGAAAGTGATCCTGAACACCTACCTACGGCATTCATAACCCCACCGTGTTCCGGATCGAAGAGAGGTCTTCGAGGGGACAGTCACGGTTACGCACACAGTTGGCATTTTTATTAGTTTAGGTTTAAGTTCTCTAATACCGGATGTTGACAAAATATTCCAAGTTGCCACATAACCACGGGCACGGCTTTCCGAAAGATTAAACCCTGTAGGGGTGCTCCAACTAGTCCATCACAAACGAACACAGGCCGCAAAGGCATCCTCTATCACGAATCTCGTGATCTCGTCGGATTCCTTAGAAGAAAATCTCAACTCTGGGGAAAACCAAAGCTTCACCGGGATTCCTATACGCAAGATATACCGCTAAGGCAAGACAAGACTAGCAGGACCTCCCGACGTGTCGACGACCCCGATAAGAGCCGCGTATCTCAGTCTCAGGACACGCCGGATGGAACTAGCTACAGGTGCAAAACCTCAAGTTTCCTTGTGGTGGCCCCGCAGGCAGACCAGTTTGGACCAACACTCATGAGGAGCACTGGCCCGGGTTGTTGATTAGAATCCTCGGGGTAGCTATTCCCTATGCAGTTTATTATTAAGTGATTAGCAAATAGTACCAATGTTGGGTCCTGCTGGACAAGCCTTAACACTACGCGATTTATCAAGGGGGTCCCCATAACAATCCCGAACATGTTAGGAGCGATCATTATGGAATCAAACACCGGTAACCGGTAACTAAGGCGGCAATAACGGAACAAGACACCCGGGAAAAGGCTAGGCCTCCCGTCATTTACCAAGTATATAGATACATTAATTAAATAACAGAAATTAAAATAATGATATCAAGCTCATGTCATCACATGAGTTAAGGCACCTGCAGCTAACAACGCTAACATTAGTAGCTGAGCAAGCCTACCTAGCCATGCAAGGTTGCTAGGAAAGAGTAAGGTGTTTAGGCTCATGGCATATGAAGAGGCAATATATTTTCAGTGGTAGGCAGCGAGCAATATGACGTGGGATCGAAACTAACATAACAAGTCTAGATATGGGATCAAGGTCATGTCATCTTGCGTGTGATATTCTCAGCTTGGAATGGTTCTTGATCGTCCTGCACGTACTCTCCTGACTCCACGTATTCGTTCTCCGGTTCTAACCAACACAAGAATAACAGCCAATGAAAAGAGGCACCACAAAAGGCAACAATCACATGATGCATGAGATGAAAGTTGAGCATGCACTACTATTTCCATCACTAGCACAAGCACAATAAACTACAACAAGTTCCTGGGCAGAACTTTGCACTACCTTATCTGGACATGCATGGGAATGATATGAACAGTTGCATCTCGTAAGAACGGTGCAAAACCATATAAAGAACTTTGCAAACGGAGCTACGGATCAACGGGAATCAACGTAACACGATATGAAGCTCTACGTGAAAGATTCAACACCTCACACACATTTGGCACAAATCTGGTGTTCCCGGGTTGCCAAGACATATATTAACCCAACATGAATGAAATGAAGCAAGTTAGAACACCCCAACAACAATTAAACACAAACTTTGAACAAAAAGGCAAAACTACGTAATCTGCCAGTTTCTGCATCTTAGCTGTTTGTGAGCAACATGCAACATAGCTACAGGTCTTCAAATATGACAAATAATATATGTGGCTGTTGCCAACCAAGAACACTACAAGCTCCAACAAGAATCACAGAAAAAGGAATTAACCTCTAGAAGATACAAGGCCACAAACTTTCCCAAAACCATCAGTTCTCAGGGACTTTGTGAAAATTCCTGTACCTGAGATTCTGTTTCTGTTCTGAAGCTTTTTTACAGGAATCTAAACACAAGCTACTGGACTCCAAATGACTTGAAAATTGACAGGAAGCTTCACCATCATACCAGGTTCAAAACACTAGCACTGAACTAAGTCCAGTTCTCAACAGAATGACCAGCACCTCCTTATCTACAGGGGAAGAAAATGTTTCCAGCATTCCAGACTTAGTGAAATTTTCAGAGTTCAAAAATCTGGAATTTTCCAGCCACATGCCCACTTTGTCTAGGCATAGTTTGCACACACATGTTCCCAAGAGGTGATTGACACCACTATGGTGTTGGGCACAAACCCCTACTACTAACACACAAAGATCCATACCCTTGGGCTCCATCTATACCATGGGAACAAAGCCCAAACTTTCAACAAAATGTAAATGCAAATCCAAAAGGTATTCTACTAAGATGACAATTACCTAGGAGGGTTTCATGTGCACAATGACAAAGTGACATGGGGGTTTGAACCCCATGTTTGTGTCATGCACATCAACAACACCCACACCCATATCCCAAAGTTATTAGACCAAACACATCACAATGGGACCCTAGGCTATCAAGAGAGTATGCACACCTCCACATATAGGCATGTGATGGTGCACACTCTCACATGCATTACTAGGCTCACCCTAGTAATCATGTCATACTCAAGGAGCAACCCCCACAACATTCTACTCTAGCTTATCTAGTAAGCTCCACCTTCACATGCTATCTTAGTTGGCCAACTAGAACATCACTCCACACCAAAACATGTGATGAGGGGGAGGCACCCACACCCCACTAAATCAATGCAAACAAATAAAACTACAAGATCACTTAGCCCACACCAAAGTTCAAAAGTTGGGGCTATACAAGAGTAGCTAGTGCCTCTTATCACCTCAAAGCACAACACACACAATTGTCAAGGCATCTAACATCATCCACCTATCAAGGTTAACTCCACTTCACTAAGGTGCACCCACCATAGACATCACAAGTATAGCAAGATCATACATCACCTCTTAGTGTGCAAAACACACACATAACTAAATCTACCCTAACTATATTAGCAGGAACAAAAATACAACACCACTGTGTAAAGAGTTAGTTAACAGTAGAAATAACAAAACTAACAAACCACTTTGTATAGGAGTTAGGGGAACAGAAATTAAATAGGCAGGAAAAGAAAAGAAAGCAAAAATAGAATCAGGGGCTGCTGGGATTCGAACCCAGACCCCTGGTGTCCAGCAACAGCAACACTCCACTGCGCTGCTGCACTAGTTGTTGACAAGAGAAGAGAAAAATGGCAAGGTAAGGTGACTGCAGGCCCATTGATACGAATAAATCACCCAAAACAACAAAAGGCGCCGAGGGGGGACTCGAACCCACGCCCTCCTACAGGCGCAAGCATATGACAGAGCAACACTACCATCGGGCTACGGATCGAAGACTGGCTAAGACAAGGAGGTAAAATAGAAAACCCACCCCACTCACGAGAAGAACTCCGCCGGCGGCCGGACCCGAGGGAGCTGGCGGCGCCACTCCCGGCCACCACCGGTAGGGGAAGCTATCGGCGGGGGCCGCGGGAACCTCAGGGGCTCCATTCCCGCCCTGAGCACGGGAAAAGGCCTCCCCTTGGCTGCCCGGAACTGCATCGGCGTTCCCTGCCGCCACCACTGCTAAGACTGCGCCGGTGATAGAGAGCTCTGGCGCGCCACCCTGCTGACCCTGCTACGCTGCTAGGCTACACGTCGATCTGCTACCAACACCCTGCTACACCACTACGCCTCGCCTCTCCACTCGACAACGCACGCACGAGCTCGGCACAGAAGAGCCGCTACTACTGCTCCTCTATCATGCTGCTGCTAACGAACAGAGGAAGCACGCGCCCGACGGGACCGAGCCGATCCGCGGCGGAGGAAGGACGGGGGAGGACGCGGCCTCACCTTGGGAGAAGATGGGGCGCCGAACGGGGAGGAGGAGCGCCGAACCGGGGAAGAAGACGTCGAAGAAGCTCCTCCGACGTAGACCGAAGCAGGGAAGGAGTTCGCCCGGTTCGCCCCGTTGACGAGGACGAGCTCGACGGGGGGGGGGGGTCTCTCCTCGGGGTCCTAACGCCGGGAATGGGACGCGGGGAGCCGCCCCGAGCCCCCGGACATGGCGGCCGTGCCGCCCGACGATGCCCGCGGGTAGACGCCGGCGACTCTCTCTCTCTGCACCCTCTGCTAGCTACAGGAAGCTCACCTGGGAGGAAAGGAATAGATGGAGATGGGGTTGGGAGAGGTGGCGGCGGCGGCTGAGGGGAGAAGAGGAACCCTAGGCTACGGGCACGGACGCCAACGCATCTTATAGGGGGTCCTCAACGTGCTGCTCACGGCGCCGTCAGGTCTCTCTCTCTCACACGTGCTGACGGAAAGAAGAAAGCGAGGGAGGAGAGGTAGCGCCGTCAGGAAGGAGGGGGTCGCTCGCCTGGGCTCTCGCTGGAGGGAGATACATGGGCCAGCAAGTGGAGGGAAGCCCACTGGCGGCCACTATAAGAAAGGCCCCAGCAGCCTCTCCCAAATAAAAGAAACACAAAGAAGGAAAAGAAATAAAACGAATAAGCTGGTGGGTATAAACTTAAAAGGAAAACTCCCCTGGTCATAAGGAATTATGGCCCATTAGAAAAAATAGAAAAGCAATATTTGGCGCCATAGAAATAAATGCAAAACAGAAATTAATTTACTGTTTTGGGTTTATTTGCACCTTTAAAATTCAAATAACAAGTCCGCAAAAATACCCCACCTCATAAACACAATTTAATCTAACCTCTAGACATTTTTGAATCATTTTTGGGAAGAAGGAATTTTGACATGAGATAATAGGAGGGAAAAGGATTTAAAATAGCTAAGAGCCTTTGAAATTCTAGCACTCACTCCTACCCACATACCACCAAACACACATGCATCACAAGCTAGTGCAATACCACAAAAAAACCCTAGCAAGGTCACATGCAATCATAACACCACAAGCACTAACTCCTAGTAATCACATATGCCCACATGATCATGACAAGCAAACATAACATGACATAGAATCAAAGGTAAGCCAAGGAATGAGATGGCATGGATGCATGCATGCTAATGAAAAAAAATAGAGGGTGCCACATGAAATCATACGTGCATAGCAACTCTCGTGGCAAAGTCAAGGTGGTCCCACATGTAAGGTTACAAAAAGGGAAAAACCTACACTTGGGGCATTACAATGGGCCTGTTGTCTGCACGAAGGGGCAGCAGCCGGACAGATATCGGAACAAATCTGACCGGCCAACTGGGCTTCAAATAAATCTGGCCGGCCTGCATCTACATTGTACTAAACAGCCTGAGGAAGCTGTCGACACAGTTTATTACGACCTAGTGGCCAACCCTTTGGTTTAATTAACAGAACCAATCCAGTTTGTGGAACAGAAATCCTTCTTTACACCAAAATCTTCTATTCTGTGTTGTTTCAGAAATGAACTCTGAATTCTGCAAGAGATTGACACGGGTGTTTGCGCTGCTAATACTAATGCAGCTTTTTTGTTTTGCTCTCTTTATTCAATCTGATACTGAAAGCCAGCTCCTGACCGTGCCATCCCCCCCCCCCAAATAGTTATGACATATAGTTTGTGTTTATATTAAGTCTATGATCAAACTTTAACTCCAGGATGTCTTATCTGTACCACTATATAGTGTATCAGTTTTGAATGGATCCAAATCATGAATCCTGATCGTTGATATCCTCAATCTCCCACTTGCCTATTTCATCATCGCAGGATCAGTAGAGTTGGGCCAATGGACTTAAGTCAAAATTCTATATTGAACGTTGGGTACCTCCATGGCAAGAGAAGGATATAGAGAAGAGACAGCAGAGCCGACCTGCTCAGCCAACTTTAAGTTTTATTCTACATCATTACATTGAGAAAGAACACCGATTTACAACTATGTTGACTAGCTAGCTACTAGCTTATAGTCCATAAGATTTACATGTAAGTATTGAGAGCTTCGATACGTGCCATCCCTCCATGCGCTCAAACTTGCAAGTGGCATGTATTCCAATAACTATCTGCCTATGTATGAATCCTGGTAGGGATGTGACATTGACATAGTGCATAATATTAGAAATTTTCAATCATATGCATGAATATATGCATTATATTCATCTACGTGTCATCTCTCTAATGACTCCATCGTAAGGAGCTAGCCCATACATGGCGTAACAAAGCAGTATCATGAGTAGTGGTATGGTCATGGAATTTTTTGTTTTGCGGGGTCGTGGAAATTTCTGGTGCGCTCCAGAGAGAAATCACCCCCGTAGGACCAAAATAATAGCACTACCTTCGGTCTTGAGTTTCTGGAGATGCAATGGGCACTTGATCCAACCTGCTCCATAGTCAAAATCAATCAGGTTAGTTGTTGCATCTCTTTTAACGATTTACTTCAGTTTGTACTAACCCCTGCTTCAACATGGATAGTGGGACGTCAGCCGGGGAGGGAACTGGCGGTGCTGGAGGGAGGCCCGACCTGTGGTTCGACCTACACTCCCGCTTGGTGGCGAACGGAGACAGGCAGGGAGGGAGGCCTACCCTCCCGCCATGTCACGCAGACGGACGACGGCGGCGTCAGCCGGGAGGGCACTGGCGGGAGGCCCGACCGGAGGTGTGGTGGAGGGAAGCCCGATCGGAGGTGGCCTACCCTCCCGCCATGTCGCGCAGACGGAAGAGGGCTGCCGGGGAGGGCACCGGCGACGGCGGCTGTGAACCCTAGATATTTTCACCAGAGGGAGGGAACCACCAGTCGTGAGAGCGAGGGGCTGGTGCACTCGTTGGTTTTTTTTATCCGGTGTGTTCTTTTTCCACTCGCGGGAGGTAGGCCACCTGTGTTTTTAGTCTTTGACGTCTTCATAACGACGTATCTCACGGCAAAGATTAATTTTTGCCGCCTTCTCTTGCTAATCCAAGACGGCAAAACTGCCTGCCGTTTGGGTGAGTTAACAGGAACGTGGACATCTTTGTTTGCAGTCATCCATAGGATAAGTGTTGGAATTATGCCCTAGAGGCAATAATAAATATAGTTATTATTATAATTCCTGTATCAAGATAATCGTTTATTATCCATGCTATAATTGTACTGAATGAAGACTCATTTACATGCGTGCATACATAGACAAAACACTGTCCCTAGCAAGCCTCTAGTTGGGTAGCCAGTTGATCAACGATAGTCAGTGTCTTCTGATTATGAACAAGGTGTTGTTGCTTGATAACTGGATCACGTCATTAGGAGAATCACGTGATGGACTAGACCCAAATTAATAGACGTAGCATGTTGATCGTGTCATTTTATTGCTACTGTTTTCTGCGTGTCAAGTATTTATTCCTATGACCATGAGATCATATAACTTACTAACACCGGAGGAATACTTTGTGTGTATCAAACGTCGCAACATAACTGGGTGACTATAAAGATGCTCTACAGGTATCTCCGAAGGTGTTCGTTAAGTTAGTATGGATCGAGACTGGGATTTGTCACTCCGTGTGACGGAGAGGTATCTCGGGGCCCACTCGGTAATACAACATCAGACACAAGCCTTGCAAGCAATGTGACTTAATGTAAGTTGCGGGATCTTGTATTACGGAACGAGTAAAGAGACTTGCCGGTAAACGAGATTGAAATAGGTATACGGATACTGACGATCGAATCTCGGGCAAGTAACATACCGAAGGACAAAGGGAATGACATACGGGATTATATGAATCCTTGACACTGAGGTTCAAACGATAATATCTTCGTAGAATATGTAGGATCCAATATGGGCATCCAGGTCCCGCTATTGGATATTGACCGAGGAGTCTCTCGGGTCATGTCTACATAGTTCTCGAACCCGTAGGGTCTGCACACTTAAGGTTCGACGTTATTTTATGCGTATTTGAGTTATATGGTTGGTTACCGAATGTTGTTCGGAGTCCCGGATGAGATCACGGACGTCACGAGGGTTTCCGGAATGGTCCGGAAACGAAGATTTATATATAGGATGATCTCATTTGATTACCGGAAGGTTTTCGGAGTTACCGGGAATGTATCGGGAATGACGAATGGGTTCCGGGAGTTCACCGGGGGGGGGGGGGGGGGCAAGCCACCCCGGGGAAGCCCATAGGCCTTGGGGTTGGCGCACCAGCCCTTAGTGGGCTGGTGGGACAGCCCAAGAAGGCCATATGCGCATTGGAAAGAAAATCAAAGAGGAAAGGGAAAAAAAAGGAGGTGGGAAAGGGAAGAAGGACTCCACCTTCCAAACCAAGTAGAATTCGGTTTGGGAGGGGGAGGCCTTCCCCCTTGGCTCGGCCGACCCCCTTGGGAGTCCGTGGACCCCAAGGCAGGTCTTCCCCCTCCTCCTCCTCCTATATATAGTGGGGTTTTAGGGCTGATTTGACACAACTTTGCCACGGCAGCCCGACCACATATCTCCACGGTTTCACCTCTAGATCGCGTTTCTGCGGAGCTCGGGCGGAGCCCTGCTGAGACAAGATCATCACCAACCTCGGAGTGCCATCACGCTGCCGGAGAACTCTTCTACCTCTCCGTCTCTCTTGCTGGATCAAGAAGGCCGAGATCATCGTCGAGCTGTACGTGTGCTGAACGCGGAGGTGCCGTCCGTTCGGCACTAGACCATGGGACTGTTCGCGGGGCGGATCGAGGGACGTGAAGACGTTCCACTACATCAACCGCGTTCACTAAACGCTTCTGCTGTACGGTCTACAAGGGTACGTAGATCACACATCCCCTCTCGTAGATGGACATCACCATGATAGGTCTTCATGCGCGTAGGAAATTTTTTGTTTCCCATGCGACGTTCCCCAACAATAAGTAGACAGCAAAAATCCTGCCTTTGCCGTCATCTACCCATATAGTTAAAGGCAAAACTATTTTTTGCCGTGTGGTTTTTTTGCCGTCTGCTTTTCATGATTTTTGGTGATAGTAGCTCTTTGCCATCTTCCCATGACGGCAAATTTCCCATTTGCCGTCTGCCCCGACGATTTGCTGACGGCAAAGATTGTACCTATCATCAAAATAGCTGATTCCTGTAGTGTACGTGTAAGGTCGGTCCGGGCCGCTTCATCCCACTATACCGCCGGAAAATAATAAGACTAGTAGTGGCAAGAAATTGACAAATCATTGCCCACAACCTTTTGTGTTCTACTCGTGCATAGAATCTACGCATAGAAAACCTGGCTCGGATGCCACTGTAGGGAAACGTAGCATAAATTAAAAAAAGTTCCTACGCATATTCAGATCTTCCTATGGAGAGACGAGCAACGAGAGAGGGGTGAGTGCATCTTCGTACCTTTGAAGATCGCTAAGCGGAAGCGTTGCTAGAACGCGGTTGATGGAGTCGTACTCACGGCGATTGAGATCACGGTGTGATTTCGATCTAGTGCCGAACCACGGCACCTCCGCGTTCAACACACGTGCAGCCCGGTGACGTCTCCTGCACCTTGATCCAGCAAGGAGGAGGGAGAGGTTGGGGAAGATCTCCGGCAGCACGACAACATGGTGTCGATGGAGAGACGAGGTCTCCCGGCAGGGCTTCGCCAAGCACCGTGGGAGAGGAGGAAGAAGGGGGGCAGGGCTGCGCCGAGGGAGATGGAAAACCGTGTGCAAAACAGCCCCAAAACCCCCACTATATATAGGAGGAGGGGAGGGGGGTGCCACCCCTAAGTTCCCACCCCAGATGGGAGGTGCGGCGGCCAAGGCAGGGGGAGGGGGTGGCGCACCCCTAGGTGGGCCTTAGGACCACCAGCGCCTAGGGTTTCCCCCCCTCTCCACCTCCTGCGCCTTGGGCCTCCTTGTGGGAGGCGCACCAGCCTACTTTAGGCTGGTTTCCCTCCCTCTTTTGGCCCATGCTACCTCTTGGCGCTGGTGGCCCCTCCCAGTGGACCCCCGGGACCATTTCCGGTTGTCCCGATGGTCCCGGTACATTACCGGTGACGCCCGAAACATTTCTGGTGTCCAAAACCATCCATCCTATATATCAATATTTACCTCCGGACCATTCCGGAGCTCCTCGTGACGTCCGGGATCTCATCCGTGACTCCGAACAACTTTCGGTAACCTCGTATAACAATTCCCTATAACCCTAGCGTCATCGAACCTTAAGTGTGTAGACCCTACGGGTTTGGGAGACAGGCAGACATGACCGAGACACCTCTCCGGCCAATAACCATTAGCGGGGTCTGGATATCCATGGCGGCTCCTACTTTCTCCACGATGATCTCATCGGATGAACCACGATGTCAAGGATTCAATCAATCCCGTATACAATTCCCTTTGTGTGTCTGTATAGAACTTGCCCGAGATTCGATCATCGGTATACCTATACCTTGTTCAATCTTGTTACCGGTAAGTCTCTTTAGTCGTTCCGTAGCACGTCATCGTGTGACTAACTCCTTAGTCACATTGAGCTCATGATGATGTGCTACCGAGTGGGCCCAGAGATACTTGTCCGTCACGCGGAGTGACAAATCCCAATCTCGATTCGTACCAACCCAACAGACACTTTCAGAGGTACCCGTAGTGCACCTTTATAGTCACCCACTTACGTTGTGATGTTTGATACACCCAAAGCACTCCTACGGTATCCGGGAGTTGCACAATCTCACGGTCGAAGGAAAATACACTTGACATTAGAAAAGCTTTAGCATACGAACAAAACGATCTAGTTCTATGCTTAGGATTGGGTCTTGTCCATCAGATCATTCTCCCAATGATGTGATCCCGTTATCAATGACATCTAATGCCCATGACCAGGAAACCATGATCATCTATTGACTAATGAGCTAGCCAACTAGAGGCTTGCTAGGGACACATTGTGATCTATTTATTCACACATGTATTACTGTTTCCTGTTAATACAATTATAGCATGAACAATAGACGATTATCATGAACAAGGAAATATGATAATAACCATTTTATTATTGCCTCTAGGGCATATTTCCAACACAAAGATCCACCGGAGGGGATGGGCCGGTGGGCCACAAGCCCTGTAGCCGCCACCTCCTGGTGGCGGCTAGCAAGCTTGTGGGGCCCATGTGGCTCTGCCGCCCCCAATCTCAGCTCTATAAATTCACTTTCGTCCCAGAAAAAAATAAAAAGAGAAGATTTCATCGCGGTTGCAATACGAAGGCGCCGGCACATCCTGTTCTTCATCTGGAGGGCAGATCTGGAGTCCGTTTTGGGCTCTAGAGAGGGGAAATCATTGCCATCGTCATCATCAACCTTCTTCCCTCTCCAATTCCATGAAGCTCTTCGTCGTTCGTAAGTAATCTATTTGTAGGCTCGCAGGGCGGTGATGAGTAGGATGAGATCTATCATGTAATCGAGTTAGTTTTGATGGGGATTGATCCCTAGTATCCACTATGTTCTGAGATTGATGTTGCTACTACTTTGCCATGCTTAATGCTTGTCACTAGGGCCCGAGTGCCATGATTTTAGATCTGAAATTATGATGTTGTCACCAATATATGTGTGTTTTAGATCCGATCTTGCAAGTTGTAGTTACCTACTATGTGTTATGATCCGGCAACCCCGGAGTGACAATAACCGGAACCACTCCCGGTGATGACCATAGTTTGAGGAGTTCATGTGTTCACCAAGTGCTAATGCGTTGGTCCGGTTCTTTATTAAAAGGAGAACCTTAATATCCCGTAGTTTCCTTTTGGACCCCGCTGCCACAGGAGGGATGGACAATAGATGTCATGCGAGTTCGTTTCCCTAAGCACGTATGTCGACACAGGGAATGCATGCCTACATCACATTGACGAACGGGAGCTAGCCACATATCTCTCCGTGTTATAACTGTTGCATGATGAATATCATCCAAACAAATCACCGACCCATTGCCTACAAGTTTGTCCCACTGCTGCTGTTACTTGTTTTCCACTGCTGCTGTTACTTGTTTTGCTCTGCTGTTACTTGCTACTGTTGCTACTTGCTACTGCTATTACTTGCTACTGTTGCCGCTGCTGTTACTTGCTCTGTTGCTACTTTGTTGTTGATACTTTGCTTGCAGATACTAATCTTTCAGGTGTGGTTGAATATGACACATTCAGCTGCTAATACTTGAGAGTATCCTCTCACTTCCTATTGGCGAACCAACAAATTTGGGTTGAATACTCTACCCTCGAAAACTGCCTCGATCCCACGCGCTCGTGGGTTATTGCAAGACAATTTCTAATTGATGAGCAATCGAGAATAGCAGTCGTCTAGCCATTGCCAGAGACTGTGAGTCAGTGACGTACGAACTTATTTCGATGACCAACACAAAACTTTCCATATATCTATCTTTACCTTCGGACCATTCCGTAGCTCCTTGTGATGTCCATGATCTCATACGAGACTCCGAACAACCTTCACTCACCAACATACATAACTCAATAATACCAAAAGGTCACCGAACCTTAAGTGTGCAGAACTGATACGTCTCCAACGTATCTATAATTTTTGATGGTTCCATGCTATTATCTTGTCAACTTTGGGTGTTTTGTATGCATGAATATGCTATTTTATATCTTTTTTGGGACTAACCTATTAACTCAGTGCCAAGTGCCAGTTCCTATTTTTTCCGTGTTTTTGACCTTTTTCAGAGGAGAATATTAAATGGAGTCCAAACGGAATGAAACCTGCGGAATGATTTTTTCCATAACAGAAGACACGCAGGAGACTTGAGAACCAAGGCACGGGACCTCAGAGGAGGTCACAAGCCACCCAGGCCCGGCCTAGGGGGCGTGGCGGGCCTCGCAGGCTTGTGGCCCCCCTGTGGCTCCCCTGCCCTAGTTCTTCCGCCTATAAATTCCCTAAAAATCTGAAAACACGGAAGAGAGCCACGAAAATACTTTTCCGCCGCCGCAAGCTTCTGTCTCCGCAAGATCCCATCTAGGGCACGCTCTGGTGCCCTGCCGGAGGGGGGATTCAGACACGTAGGGCTTCTTCATCAACACCAATGCCTCACTGATGATGCGTGAGTAGTTCACCATAGACCTTCGGGTACATAGCTAGTAGCTAGATGGCTTCTTCTCTCTCTTGGATCTTCAATACAAAGTTCTCCATGATCTTCATGGAGATCTATCCGATGCAATCTTTTTTTGCGGTGTGTTGGTCGAGATCCGATGAATTGTGGATTTATGATCAGATTACCTATGAATGTTATTTGAGTCTCCTCTGATCTCTTATATGCATGATTTCGTATCCTTGTAATTCTCTTCGAGTTGTGGGTTTCGTTTGGCCAACTTGATCTATAATTCTTGCAATGGGAGAAATGCTTGCTTTTGGGTTCATACCGTGCAGTGACCTCTCCCAGTGGCAGAAGGGGTAGCGAGGCACGTATCGTGTTGTTGCCATCAAGGGTAAAAAGATGGGGTTTATATCTATTGCATGAGTTTATCCCTCTACATCATGTCATCTTTCTTAAGGCGTTACTCCATTTGTCATGAACTTAATACACTAGATGCATGCTGGATAGCGGCCGATGTGTGGAGTAATAGTAGTAGATGCAGAAAGTATCGGTCTACTTCTCTCGGATGTTGTCGTGGGTATAAGTCTGACAGTAGATCTATAGGGTCCGAAAGGATGGGCACAACCTTAGCTACGGCGAGGTTGTATGAGTTCAGGCCCCTCTACGGTGGAGGTAAAAGCCCTACGTCTCAGTGCTCTTGGGAGCTTGATGTCGAGTGGAATATGGATTACAGTGAATTCCCAACCCCTGCACCAGTACGGAAGGGCGGCTTATATAGAGTGCGCTGCCCTCCATAACGGTTCGATGCACAGGGGTGGAGTAGTGGCGAATAAATGCCTACGTTACAGGTAACGTATGCCCTAAATGCTAATAAAGGTACATGAAAACGTATGACCGTTGTCCTCCACGGGGGTTACGATATACATAGTGGAATCCAGTCGGTAAGCTTGATACTCTCCGAATGCACGTCTCCGACTGGATGATGGAGGGATCGTCACCGACCGGATGATGGGAAGTCTTTAATTCAGTCGAAACTGACTAAGGTCCTTGTCCCTTATGAAGGGTAGTCCTGGGGTAGGACCTATAGGGCAGGCCTATGACCCTACCCTGGGACTATAACCCCATCATTAGTCCCCGAATGGATCGGGGTTGGAACGACGAGGCGATGCTTGGGGTACGGATCCGACTGGTATGGATGCAGCTTTGGCGTTGCTTGCCTCGATCGATTTTATCCTCTTGACCAGTGATCCGAGTGGATCTGTCTGTGAAACGAACCGTTAGAGACCGAGTGCTTCCGCCGAATCTTCGGACGTGACCGGTCAACTAACAGCGGCGGATTTTCTGGGATCCTCAAATTTCGGTTGCCGCGCGCTCAGCGGGGATGACGACATCGTCATCGAGTAGTTTCTGCCACGTCGATTACCGCGCCTTCATCTCCTCCACTAATATCGCAGCAACCGGTCGGGGGATAAGATTTTGGGGCCACCTGCTAGTGACCCAGTTGGTACCTTATTTAAACCTCCCCAGTGAGGGTTTCTCATTGCGCTCGCCTGATAACTCGCACTCGCCCCGCTTCTCCCGTTGCTCCCTGTGCACTCCACGCCTCCTCCTTCCTCTCCTCCCCTGCGGATCTGCAGCCTCCACCATGACGAAGGGGCAGACGAGCAAGCTCGAGTCGTAGAAGAAGAAGAAGAAGGTGGCGGCTCCTGCTCAGCGGCGACAGCGTGCTCTGCCGGCGGGTTGGATCCAGGGGGATTTTCTCCCCTCCACGGTGACGAAGGATGACCTGCTGGAGCTGGTGGAGCAAGGTTTGATCAAAAACAAGTCGTGGAGGCTACCGGCGGAGGGCGAGACGGAGCCAGTGCCCCAGGAGGGGGAGCGCGTCTTGCTGCTCAGTCACGTGTACCGAGGCTTCTCTGTGCCTCCTCACCCCTTCTTCAGAGGTATCATGAACCACTTCGGGGCACAGCTCCACCATTTTCCTCCCAACGCAATAGCTCATCTTTCTGCCTTCGTCGTGCTTTGCGAGTGCTTTATCGGTTGTCCTCCCCATTGGGGGCTCTTTAAGTACATCTTCTCTGCTAGATCCCAAACTGTCAAAAGACTTAGCCAGTCGGATGATAAAACCCATCTCCTCCAGCTCTGCGGGGGCTTAGGCTTCCAAAAGAAAACGAAGAGTAGCTATCCCGCTCTCCAGTTGTCCGAGTCTGTTAGGAACTGGCAGTCGACTTGGTTCTATTGCCAGGACGTTGCTTGCCCGAATGCCGCGACTGGACTGCCAGCTTTAAGCCTAGACCGACCGGCTCCGCCCAGGCAGCTTGCACTCACGAAGATGGAGAAGATCCAGATTCAGCCTCTGGTCGAAGCACTGATAGATGTCATCCGCAAGGGAGTCACCGACATGGATCTGCTGGAGATTTTTCTGGGTCGGCGCATCCAGCCTTTGCAAGCTCAACACCATGCCATGTGGCACTGCACGGGGCCTGCGGACTCCACTCGGACTCACCCCGAATGCATGACCGGGGAGGTCATGACATCGTGGGTCCGCAGCATCACAGGCGCCTGTGATAACCCCAGAGGAGCCCGACGAGTGAAGCCCTTCCGCGCTGACAACCCTCCTCCGAATGAGGTGAGCATATGTTGCCGAGTGCTTACAATTCCCTTAGATTTGCCGCTTTTTTCTTGCATCACTGTCTGACGTCTGATGTTGTCAACTGTATCTAGTGCAGGCGTGGACCAACTGGTATTCTCCCGTCTCGAATGGGAATCCGGCTGAGGAAGAGGAAGGCAGCCAGGAGGGCAGCATGGAGAGCGCCGAGTACGTCTCCCACAGTGGGGAGACGGAGGAGGAGTCCGAAGAGGAGGAGGGGGAAGATGGGGAGCAGGGCTGGCCCCCCCCCCACCACTAGAGCCTCGAACCAAGCGTTGCCACGAACCCGTGACTGCGTCGGCTTCTCTAGCGGCCCTGAGTGCCCCGCCAGCGCCCGTGACTCCGTCGGCTCCTCCAGCGGCCCCGAGTGCCCCGCCAGCTCGTCCCGTGGTTCCGAGCGCCTTGGCAGAAACTCCCGTGGTTCCGAGTGCTCGGAGCACTAAGAGGAACAGGGACGCTGCTGCTGAGTCCGCGGGCCAACCTTCCAAGGTGGCCAAACCGAGTGGATCCAAGCCTCGGAAGGCTTTGCCTCGGATGAGGATCGCCGTTCCTGTTGCCTCAGCGTAAGTGTCTTGTTCTCCTATCTTCTTTCAGTATTTGATTGAACTCATGTTTATTGGTCCAGTGGATTTTACTCGACAGAGCTGCTACCTCCGCCACTTCTCTGCCACGCCAGGAAGACTATCCCATGGATACGGACAACGTTGCCACATCCCAGCAAGGTACGTCGTGATGACTCCGAGAGCTTAAATTATTGTTTCGAGAATTCTGTCTTTGATATTGCCATTTTTCTGTGGTCTCACGTTGTTCAGTCGGGCTCCCTTCAGAGGTGATTCATCTGGAGGAAGACGACCAGAAGGGGTCTGGGCAAGCTTTGGTGCATGTCCTTGAGGTCGTTCCGTCTGCTACCGCTCCTGCCATGGACGCGCCGCCAACCGAGACGATGCCGTCGACTGAAACGGTGCTCATCGCTGCTGAACCGACTAGAGCAGGACTTGGGATGCCCAAGGAGTCTCCCGTGGTGCCGGGCCCGTCGACTATCCAGTACGACGCCCAACATCTCCCGGAGGATCAAGTGGGAGCTGCCAAGGAGGCTATGGTGCGGGTGGAGTTGATGGCGGGTGATGCGAAGGGGGCATACGACTCCATCACATCTTTATACAAGAGAAGCTTGGAGCTCCGTGACGATATCCGAGTAAGTGCGCTAGTAAGTATTTGCTTTTCTCTTGTAACCCACTGGGGGTTAAGAAATATACTCGGAGATAGTAGAATTATTTTGCAGTGGGTTCACTCTGAGTGAACCGAGTGGGTGTAGTCCCCGAGACTTCTGTCGAGTGCTTGCACCGGTAGTTGTCTTTATATACATTGTCTTTGACTTGATATGATGAAGACTAAGCTGTCCGAATGGTGCCAGTGGGTGCACTCTCAGTGCACGTACTGGAAGTAGTCCCCGAGAGTAAGTTTACTCAGGTCGGGTAGTAGTAGCCTCATAGGCTTGTTTTTTGTTATGTAGCTGAATAGGGTAGACCTGTTTGAGCGTCATGCCAGTGGGGTCACTCTTAGTGAACCCACTAGGTGTAGTCCCCGAGACCGCTGTCGACTGCTTGCGTCGCCAGGGGTCTGAAGAACTTTGAGGTTTTATTCTTTTTCCTTGTTGAATTTGTCTGATCTTCTCTTCACGCTTATTTGTAGAAGACTTGCAAGATGGGATCAGCGTACAACGCTTTGAAGGTTGAAAAGACTCAGGCAGCTGTGCATGACTTAGCTGGCGTGATGGGTGCTCTTGCTGAAGGAGAGAAGTCCTTGGAGGAGTCCCGTGAGGCAAATAAGGCATTGGTGGCCGAAATTGAGAGAATGGGCAAACAAAGAACCGAGCTGATGGGACAGATGAAGGTGATGAACAGTCGGTGCATATCACAGGAGAAGTACGTCAGTGACTGGGCAAGGAAGATGATTGCGCTTCTCGGTGGTAAGTTTTGTTTTTCCGATTGCTCCTTGACTTTGTATTTCGTGATGCACTTACTCTCTGCTCGTCTTCTCTTTGCAGATTTTTGTATGGACGCTGAGGCTGAAGCAGCTGACATTGAGCGGTCAGTTATTCCGAACGTTCCACTCGGCAACGACGCCAATCGAGACATGCTCCGAGCGCACATTCACCTTGGCAAAGTGGGACCGTTCATCAGCCGCCTGAGAGAAGTCGTCGGCCGAATCGACAAGGAGCTGTGGCCCGAAGACGAGTCCCGGTGGGAGATAGAAGGGTTGATGACTCGGCTGGAGGACGTCCCGAACCGAGTGCAGGCGTGGAAGAAGTCTGCTGCTCGCTGTGGGGTGGACGTGGCGCTGTCGCTGGTCTGAGTGCACTGCAAGGAAGCTCGCGAAGAGAAGCTGAAGGCGTTGCAGGTCGCCAACACCAAGAAGCTTCGATTGGAAGATTTCATGGAGACCTTCCTTGAGACCGCTACTCGCATCGCAGACGGGATCGACCTCGACACTTTCGTGGAGCCTGCCAGTCCCAGTGTCAGTCCTGACGACACTTGAAAAACTTAACCTCGGTATACCGAGTGGATTTGTATCAAACTTTGGCCACTGCAGTTGGCCGTCACATTCGTGGTTCGGTGTGGATAAGCTTGATCTACACTGAACCGACTATCGTTGAACCAACTTTGAATTGGAATCGAATATTCTGCTCTTCCTTCGCCAAAAAAATCTTGACACAATTTTGGCTCGTGATTTCTGTTTGGCGTTTCTTGGTGAAGCCAGTGGCAAACATGCGAAGCATGTAGTTGTCATTTGTCTTGACATCTGCATGAGCCTCAATGAGGGTCTGCTAAGCCTCCGAGTGGATCTGGAGGATACACTCGAAGGAATCTTTTTACTTAGGCGATTCTGGATCGCAGCTAGGTCTCCGAGTGCGGCGTCTCGTGCGCACTCGTAGCGAGTTGATACTCATGTAGTTGTCAGTTGTCTTGACATCCACATGAGTCTCAATGAGGGTCTGCTAAGCCTCTGAGTGGATCTCGAGGATACACTCGAAGGAAGCTTTTTACTTAGGCGATTCTGTATCGCAGCTAAGTCTCCGAGTGCGGCATCTCGTGCGCACTCGGAGGGAGTTGGTACTCATGTAGTTGTCAGTTGTCTTGACATCCACATGAGCCTTGATGAGGGTTTGCTAAACCTCCGAGTGGATATCGAGGATACACTCGAAGGAAGCTTTTTTACTTAGGCGATTCTGGATTGCAGCTAAGTCCCCGAGTGCGGCATCTCGTGCGCACTCCGAGCGAGTTGATACTCGTGTAGTTGTCAGTTGTCTTAACATCCACATGATCCTCGATGAGGGTCTGCTAAGCCTTCGAGTGGATCTCTAGGATACACTCGAAGGAATCTTTTTTACTTAGGCGATTCTGGATCGCAGCTAAGTCCCCGAGTGCGGCATTTAGTGCACACTCGGAGAAAGTTAGTACCTAGGCGATTCTGGATCGCAGCTAAGTCTCCGAGTGTGACGTTTAGTGCACACTCGAAGAAAGTTAGTACTTAGGCGATTCTGGATCGCAGCTAAGTCCCCGAGTGTGACGTTTAGTGCACACTCGTAGAAAGTTTGTACTTTGGCGATTCTGGATCGTAGCTAAGTCTCCGAGTGCGACGTTTAGTGCACACTCGAAGAAAGTTTGTACTTAGGCGATTCTGGATCGCAGCTAAGTGTCCGAGTGCGACGTTTAGTGCACACTCGAAGAAAGTTAGTACTTAGGCGATTCTGGATCGCAGCTAAGTCCCCGAGTGTGACGTTTAGTGCACACTCGTACAAAGTTTGTACTTAGGCGATTCTGGATCGCACATAAGTCTCCGAGTGCAACGTTTAGTGCACACTCGAAGAAATTTAATACTTAGGCGATTCTGGATCGCAGCTAAGTCCCCGAGTGTGACGTTTAGTGCACATTCGGAGAAAGTTTGGATTTAGGCGATTCTGGATCGCAGCTAAGTCCCCGAGTGTGACGTTTAGTGCACACTCGGAGAAAGTTTTTTTTAGATCGGGGTCTGCCCACGCGAAAGAATTTTGAATCTGCAAAAAATCAATCTGCTTTGTATTACTTCAGCGATACTTGTTCTTTACATTGCTTCAGTCGACGGTCACGTGTAGAAGCGCTTCAGGAGATCTCCGTTCCATGCTCGTGGCTCGTCCGTTTCCCTGTCGAGGTTGTAGAGTCGATATGCACCGTTGTTCAGCACCTTGGAGATGATGAAGGGTCCTTCCCACGCGAGAGCCAGCTTGTGAGGTCTCTGCTGATCCACTCGGAGCACCAGGTCGCCTGCTTGGAATGTACGACTCCTGACGTCCCGCGTGTGAAAACGCCGCAGATCTTGTTGATAAATGGTTGAGCGAGTCAGTGCCATCTCGCGCTCCTCTTCTAGAAGATCCACTCCGTCTTGCCTCGCTTGCTCTGCTTCGGCTTCGGAGAAGAGTTTGACTCGTGGAGCGTTGTGAAGCAAGTCACTCGGAAGGACTGCCTCTGCTCCGTAAACGAGGAAGAACGGGATCGCCCTGTAGATCTATTTGGGGTTGTGCGGAGACCCCACAACACTGAAGGCGGCTCGGTGACCCATGCGTCGGCAGCATGTCCCACTTCTCGCAAGAGTCGAGGCTTCAACCCTTGAAGAATAAGTCCATTCGCTCGCTCTACTTGCCCGTTTGTTTGGGGATGCGCCACAGATGCAAAATCCACTCGGATACCTTGGCTTGTACAGAAACCTTTGAATCTGTCCGAGTCAAAGTTTGTGCCGTTATCAGTGATTATGCTGTGCGGTACCCCGAATCTGGATATGATGTCCCTGACAACCTTGATGGCCGTAAGGGCGTCGAGCTTCTTGATGGGTTTGGCTTCAATCCACTTGGTGAACTTGTCGACTACCACCAACAGATGAGTGAAACCTCCTTGGCCTATCCTAAATGGACCGACTGTATCTAAACCCCACACTGCAAACGGCCAAACAAGAGGGATTGTCTTCAACGCAGATGTTGGCTTGTGGGACTTGTTCGAGTAGAACTGACAGCTTTCACATCGGTCGACCATATCCTTCGCCATTTCGTTCGCGTGCAACCAGAAGAAGCCAGCCCTGAATGCTTTGGCGACGATTGCCCTTGAGGAGGCATGATGACCGCAGGTTCCTGAGTGAATTTCTTCCAGGATTAACTGTCCCTTCTCAGGGGAGATGCATCGTTGAAGGATGCCAGAAACACTTTCTTTGTACAGCTGGCCATCAATGACGGTGAACGACTTCGACCTGCGGACGATCTGTCTGGCTTGGATTTCGTCTTCTGGTAATTCTTGCCTCAGGATGTACGCAATGAACGGCACAGTCCAATCGGGGATGATAGCAAGAATCTCCATGATCAAATCAACCACAGCAGGGACTTCGACTTCAGTCAGATCTATCGAGCTCTTTGGTTGTACTGGTTCCTCTGTGAAAGGATCTTCTTTAACCGAGGGAAGGTGACGGTGCTCGAGGCAGACGTCACTCGGGACTGGCTCCGAGTGGATCCAAGTTTCGCCAATTCGTCAGCTGCTTGGTTTTTCAGTCACGGAACATGGTGGAGTTCTAGACCTTCAAACTTTTTCTCGAGCTTCCTCACCGCGTTGCAGTATGTGGTCATGGTGGGTTTCCTTACGTCCCACTCCTTCATCACTTGATTAACCACCAAATCTGAATCGCCATAGACCATGAGGCGACGGACGCCGAGTGCGATGGCCATGCGCAATCCATAAAGGAGAGGTTCATATTCTGTCTCGTTGTTGGAGGAATCGAAGTGTATTTGCAACACATACTTGAGTTTGTCTCCTTTTGGCGATATGATCACAACGCCAGCGCCGGAGCCGTTTAACATCTTGGACCCATCGAAGAACATTGTCCAATGAGCCGAGTAGATGTGAGTCGGTTGTTGTTGTTCTACCCATTCTGCTATGAAGTCAGCCAAAGCTTGAGACTTTATAGCTTTCTTGGCATCAACTTGATGTCGCAGTACAACATCTCCATTGCCCAATTCACCACTCGGCCCGATGCGTCCCGATTGTGGAGGATTTCCGACAATGGAGCATCAGAAATGACGGACACCGAGTGGTCTTGGAAATAATGAGCCACCTTCTTCGCAGTCATGTAAATCCCGTAAATGAGTTTTTGATGATGGGGATACCTCTGCTTGGAAGGAGTCAGGACTTCGGAGACATGGTACATTGGCCGTTGAACCATGTATGCTTTGCCTTCTTCTTCGCGTTCGACTGGGAGAACAGTGCTGACGACTTGATTTGTAGCCGCGATGTACAGAAGAAGGGGTTCTTTACTGAGCGGAGCAGTAAGAACCGGGTGGGTGGAAAGTAGGACTTTGAGGTCGTCGAATGCGATATGAGCTTCCTCTGTCCACTCGAAAGTATCTGATTTCTTCATGAGTCGGTACAAAGGTAGCGCCTTCTCGCCGAGTCGACTGATAAACCTTCTCAAAGCCGCTAGGCAACCTGTGAGCCTTTGAACATCGTGTATTCTGACCGGCCGCTCCATTCGGACGATGGTCCCGATCTTTTCGGGGTTGACATCGATCCCTCGTTCGAAAACGAAGAAACCGAGTAACTTTCCGCTAGGAACACCGAATGAACACTTGGCCGGGTTGAGCTTGATATCGTACCTACGAAGGGTGGCGAATGTTTCTGCCAAGTCAGTCAGCAGGTCGGAACCTTTGCGTGACTTGACTACGATATCATCCATATACGCTTCCACATTTCGACCGATCTGGTCAAGGAGGCATTTTTGGATCATGCGCATAAAGGTTGCTCCTGCATTCTTCAAACCGAATGGCATAGTGATGTAGCAAAAGCACCCGAATGGGGTGATGAAGGCTGTTTTTAATTCATCGGGGCCATACAGACGGATCTGATGATAGCCCGAGTAGGCATCTAGAAATGACAAACGCTCGCTACCCGCAGTCGAATCGACAATTTGATCGATGCGGGGGAGCGGGAAATGGTCTTTCGGGCAGACCTTATTGAGATGCTTGAAGTCGATGCACATTCGGAGAGACTTGTCCTTCTTGGGTACCATGACAACATGGGCGAGCCACTCGGAGTGGTGTACCTCGCGAGTGAAGTTGGCTGCCAAAATCTTAGCCACCTCCTCTCCGATGGCCTTCCTCATATGCGCGGCGGACCGACGCAGGCGTTCTCGGACAGGCTGAGCAGCAGGATCCACGTGCAGTCGGTGCTCAGCCAACTCCCTGGGTACACCTGGCATGTCAGCGGGCTTCCATGCGAAAATGTCTGAGTTCTCACGGAGGAATTGGATGAGCTCGACTTCCTATTTTGGATCGAGGGTGGTGGAGATGTTCCTCGGGGCAGCGGCTTCGTCCGTCGGGTGAATGCTGACCTTCTTCGTTTCTCCCGCCGACTGGAATGCGGAATCCGAAGCTGGCTTCTTCGAACGCATCAAGTCAGCGGGGTCGATTAACTTCTTGTAGTCGTCAAGCTCGAGGACAGCCATCTGCTGATTGGCGATCCTCGATCCCTGCTGGAGACACTCCTCGGCCCGCTACCGATTGCCTGTGATAGTGATCACGCCTTTTGGGCCTGGCATCTTCAGCTTTAGGTACACGTAACATGGACGGGCCGTGAAACGCGCATACGCCGGGCGGCCCAGAATCGCGTGGTATGCACTCTGGAAGTCCACCACCTCGAATGTCAGCTTTTCCTTGCGGAAGTTCTTGTCGGAGCCGAAGACGACGTCCAACGCAATCTCACCGAGTGACTTGGCCGTTCGTCCAGGGACGACTCCATGGAACTGCATGCTGCTCTCACTAAGTTTGGACATCGGAATGCCCATCCCCTTGAGAGTGTCGGCGTACATGATGTTCAAGCCGCTGCCGCCGTCCATGAGGACTTTGCGCAGTCGGACTCCTTCCACCACCGGGTCGATGACCAGCGCCTACCTCCCTGGGGTGGGTACGGGCGCTGGATGATCCGACTGGTCAAAGGTGATCGCAGTCTGAGACCATTGGAGGAACGTGGGGTTGGTTGGGTGGCCATGTTCACCTCCCTGTTCACCAGCTTCAGTCGACTCTTGCTTTCCACGTCAGCAAAAATCATCAGTGTTGCATGGACTTGGGGGAACGGATCCTCCTTGTCCTCCTCATCTTGCTCATTGTCCTTTTCACTCGGTTGCCCTTCCCCGATCCCCTGGATCAGGAGGCGACATTGCCGAGTGGTATGCTTCGGAAATATGGCGTTGCCTTCTTCATCCATCTTCATGTGGATTGGACATGGCTGGTCCAGGATGTGGTTTCCGAACTGCTTCTTCTTGGGGGTGAACTGAGCCTTCCCCTTGCCCTTGAACTTGGCATTGGTAACGGCTGCGGCCTCTGCCTACGGAGTGGACGGAGCTTTCTGCTTCTGCTTCCGAGTGTTGTTCCCATCTCCATCGGCGACTGCCTTGTGCTTGCTGCTGCGAATGCGGTCCTCTTCTTCGCCATTAGCACAGCGTGCCGCTATCTCCATCATCTTGCTCATGGAGATGTCGCCTGTCCGACCGAACTTCAGGTACAGATCTCCGTACCGCACGCCTGCCTTGAAGGCGCAGACTGCTTGGTGCTCTGTGACGTTCTCCACCGTGTGGTAGAGGGTTGTCCAACGCTGGATGAAATCGCGCAGGGGCTCATTCTGCTTCTCGACACAGTGCTGGAGCTCCACAAGATCAGCAGGGCGTTTGCACGTCCCCTCGAAGGTCCTGAAGAAGACTCGGGCCAGATCTGCCCAACTATAGATGCTTGAAGGAGCCAGCTGGTTCAGCCACGCTCGTGCCGAGCCATCGAGCATCAGGGGGAGATGTTTCATGGCGACATGGTCGTCTCCACCTCCGATCTGGACTGCCACTCGGTAGTCGTCCGGCCACGTTTCTGGCTTGGATTCTCCTATAAACTTGCTGGTCCCCGTCGCCAATCGGAAGTTGGGAGGGATGTCAGCTGAACGGATGGCCCAACTGAAACACTCGGGGCCAGAGAAGATGGTCCTGCTTCCACTCGGATGGTCTCCATCGTGACCATCACGGTGGGCTCGGCCCCTGTCGACCCTCCTCTGGGCGATGTATCCTCTTGCGTCGGGCCTTGGATCATAAGTGTGACCGACCGAACGCCGATCATCAAGATGTCGGGGCCCGTAGGGCCCACCCCATGGAGGGGTGCGTGAACGGCGACGATCTTCGGGACTCATGGAACAGCTGCCTCCCCTGTGTCGTTGATGAGAACCGGGGCTGAATACTGACCGATGCATGTTCGCGTGAACAGAACTGTTGTGGATTCTGTTGTGCGACTGGGAGACCGCCGAATTCTGCTGCTGCGCCGTGTGCAACAGGGCACGAATCTGCTCGATCCCTCTGCGAGCCTCTGAATCAGTCGGCTGGAGGGAGTCGGCTATCTTGGAGGCGGCGTCCAGGTTGAGGACGGGTGTGCGGAACACCTCCACGTTGCTTTGACGAGTGCGCCGACTGGCAGAACGGCGGGGCTGACGGCGAGCGCCAGATATTTCGCCGACCTCGTGCTCGTTCCGGCCGGTTTGGCGGGGACTTTCATGGGAGTTGGCCATGTGCACTTCGGCTGCAGGCCCGCGATCCAAGTACTCGGAATGCAACTAAGTCAGAACTGAGTCCGAGCGCTGGGACGGCGGCGCAACTACAACCGATTTGAGGACCGCCACGTGTGTAGACGCGTTCTGGCGCGCCTGGGCGTGTTGCACCCAACGCTGGAGCCGCGGACGGCGAGACCGCTTGTTGCGGTGCGTGACGGGGGCGAAGATCGACACCCGAGCCGACTGCGGGAGAAGAAGGATGCCGTGGGCGCCGGCACAGAAGTGCGTAGCCCCGCGACTGGGGAGCGCCTCGACGTCGAGAGGTGCATCCCGAAGCCATGCCGAATCGTCGACAATGAAGGAGAGTGCGCCGAAGAGGATCTCACAACCCATGCACGAATCTCCACCGGACGACATGCCGAAAGGATGTAGTCGCAAACTCACCGGAAGTCGCATAGACGCCTGCCCCACGGTGGGCGCCAACTGTCGTGGGTATAAGTCTGACAGTAGATGTATAGGGTACGAAAGGATGGGCGGAGTCTTAGCTATGGCGAGGTTGTATGAGTTCAGGCCCCTCTACGGTGGAGGTAAAAGCCCTACGTCTCAGTGCTCTTGGGAGCTTGATGTCGAGTGGAATATGGATTACAGTGAATTGCCAACCCCTGCACCAGTACGGAAGGGCGGCTTATATAGAGTGTGCTGCCCTCCATAACGGTTCGATGCACAGGGGTGGAGTAGTGGCGAATAAATGCCTACGTTACAGGTAACGTATGCCCTAAATGCTAATAAAGGTACATGAAAATGTATGACCATTCTCCTCCAGGGGGGTTACGATATACAGAGTGGAATCCAGTCGGTAAGCTTGATACCCTCCGAATGCACGTCTCCGACTGGATGATGGAGGGATCGTCACCGACCGGATGATGGGAAGTCCTTAATTCAGTCGAAACTAACTAAGGGCCTTGTCCCTTATGAAGGGTAGTCCTGGGGTAGGACCTATAGGGCAGGCCTATGACCCTACACTGGGACTATAACCCCATCAGACGTGATGCCTATATGTATGATCATTGCCTTAGATATCGTCATTACTTTGCGCGGTTCTATCAATTGCTCGACAGTAATTCGTTCACCCACTGTAATATTTGCTATCATGAGAGAAGCCTCTAGTGAACACTATGGCCCCCGGGTCTACATCACATCATATTTTCAGCCTTACACTTTTACTTTGTTGCACTTTACGCCTTCAGTTCTCACCTTGCAATCAATCGTGAAGGGATTGACAACCCCTTTGTAGCGTTGGGTGCAAGTTTGCTGTTTTTGCGCAGGTACTTTGGAGACTTGCCTTGATACTCCTACTTGATTGATACCTCGGTTCTCAAACTGAGGGAAATACTTACCGCTACTGTGCTGCATCACCCTTTCCTCTTCAAGGGAAAAACCAACGCAAGCTCAAGAGGTAGCAAGAAGAATTTCTGGCGCCGTTGCCAGGGAGGATCAACTCAAGAATAGTCTCCCGTCAACGTGCCAATTTCTGGCGCCGTTGCCGGGGAGTATCAAGTCAAGAATAGTCTTCCTCCAACGTGTCAATTTCTGGCACCGGGGACTATTCTAAGTGAAGCTTATCCAAGTAACTGTCACAAACTCATCTCTTGCATTTACCTTTTTTTTCCTTTTGCCTCTCGTTTTCCTCTCCCCCACTTCTGAAAAACAAAAATTACAAAAATATTTGCCTTTTTCGTTTGCCTTTCCTTTGCTTGTGTGCAATGTGCCTTCAATATGCTTGCATCTTCGCTTGCTGAAAATCTATTGATATGGATCTTCATTCACTTGCTAATCTCTTTAAGAGATCCAATTATGTTGAACCATTTGCTAGTGAATTGAGTGCACTTGACTTTCTCTATGGAGTTTTCTTGAGATGTGTGAATTTGAAAACCGTGATGAAGAAATTTGTGAAGTGATTCATGAGGGCTCCTTTAATGAAAAGCATGATTGCAATGGTTTCATTATAAATTCTATTCATGACAATCATGCTAAAAATATGCAAAACCCTAAAGTTGGGGATTCTAGTTTTGCTTTGTCCACTACTTGTTGCAATGATCAAGATTGGGGTAATGATTTTTCTTATGATCTTAAAAAATTTGTTTAAGCCTCATGATGAATATGATATTTGCAATAATATTGAAGGTGGGTTTGGAGAAGTCATGACTTTAGTTGATGATAATCCCACTATTTTTGATGAGCGTCAACTTTGCATGTATGTGGATCATGAAAAGAATATCCTATGTGATAGCTATATTGTTGAATTTGAATATGATCCCACATGTAATTATTGTGAGAGAGGAAAATATGGTGGTAGAAATTTTCATACCACTAAATCACCTCTTGTTTTGTTGAGATTGATATTGTCTCTTTCTTCTTCCTTGCATATGGTAACTATTGGTTGTCTTGACAATTTATTTTCCTATAAAATGCCTATGCATAGGAAGTATGTTAGACTTAGATGTTATTTTCACATGCTTTATGATGCTCTCGTTGTGCTTCAATTCTTGTGTTTTGTGTGAGCATCATTGAATTATCAATGCCTAGCTAAGGGCGTTAAACAATAGCGCTTGTTGGGAGGCAACCCAATGTATTTATCTTTGCTTTTTTTCTTTCTGTTTTTTTTTTGTGTCCACACCGTCATAATTTTGTTATGATTGTGTTTTTTTTGTTTCTTTTTGTGTTTGAGCCAAGTAAAACCTTTATGACTGGTTTTGGTGATGTTGTTTGATCTTGCTGGAAAAGAGAGAAACTTTGCGCTCACGAAATTATTTTTAATTCCTATCCAGAAAGAGCTTTTGAGTTGATTCATTTTTCTGCTGGTTGATATGCCAATTTCCCTAATTGTCATAATTTTACAGAAGTTTTGAGATAACATAAGTATATGAAGTATACAGATTGCTACAGATTGGTCTGTTTTTGACAAATTATGTTTGTGTTGTGTTGATTGCTTATTTTGATGAAACTATGGATAGTATCGGGGGGTACTAGCTATGGAAAAGTGAGAATACAGTAATCTAACACCAATATAAATAGAAATCAGGTTTGCTAGAGTACCTAAAGATTTGGTAGTTTGTTTTCTTGTGCTAATGATATCACGAGTTTATGTTTAAGTTTTGTGTTGTGAAGTTTTCAAGTTTTGGGTGATGTTCTCGTGGACAATGGGATAAAGAGTGGAAAGAGCTCAAGCTTGGGGATGCCCAAGGCATCCCAAGCCAAATTCAAGGACACCAAAAAGCCTAAGCTTGGGGATGCCCCGGGAAGGCATTCCCTCTTTCGTCTTCAATACATCGGTAACGTTACTTGGAGCTATATTTTTATTCACCACATGATATGTGTTTTGCTTGGAGCATCGTGTATTATAGGATTCTTTTCTTTTTGTTGTGTGACAATCATCCTTGCTCCACACCTTTCGAGAGAGACATGCACTCATCGTAATTTTGCTAGAATACTCTTTGAGCTTCGCTTATATCTTTTGAGTTAGGCAATTTACCTCGCATGTGCTTTACTTATATCTTTTTGAGCTAGATAAATTTGCTCTAGTGCTTCACTTAGATCTTTTTAGAGCACAGCGGTGTCATATTTTGGAGAAATAAGAACTCTCGATCTTCACTTATATCTTTTTGAGAGTGCTCTCTTTGAGTAACTTGGTAGTTAGCTTGTGCTATGAAAGTAGTCCTAAAGATGGTAGGCATCCAAAGAGGATGTAATAAAAACTTGCATATTCTTGTGCATTGATTAGTGAAGAGAAGTTTGATTCATCTCAATTAGTTTTGAGACATGGATATGGTAATATTAAAGTTGTGTTAGTAGGGTGTTGTGAATCTAGAAATACTTGTGTTGCAGTTAGTGATTCCCGTAGCATGCACGTATGGTGAACCGCTATGTTAGAAAGTCGGAGCATAATTGATTTATTGATTGTCATCCTTTGTGTTGCGGTTGGGATCGCACGATGGTTAAACACCTACCAACCCTTCCCCTAGGATTATGCATTTAGCACTTTGTTTCGATTACTAATAAAAACTTTCGCAATAAGTATATGAGTTCTACATGACTAATGTGAGTCCATGGTATAGATGCACTTTCACGTTCCACCATTGCTAGCCTCTATAGTGCCGTGCAATTTTCGCCGGTGCACAAACCCACCATATACCCTCCTCAAAACAGCCACCATACCTACCTATTATGGCATTTTCATAGCCATTCCGAGATATATTGCCATGCAACTCCCACCGTTCCGTCTCATGACATGTGTCGTCACTTTCATATTGCCATTGCATGATCGTAAGATAGCTAGCGAGATGTTTCAACGTCATACACTAAGCTAGATCGTTGCACATCCCAGTACACTTCCGGAGGCATTTCCTATAGAGTCATCATTGTTCTAGGTATTGAGTTGTGAGTAAATAAAAGTGTGATGATCGTCATTATTAGAGAATTGTCCCATGTGACGAAATAAAAAAAAGAGGCCAAAGATGCCCACAAAAAAAATGAGAAAAAAAGAGGCCAAAGTGCCCAAACAAAAAAAATGAGAGAAAAAAGAGAGAAGGGACAATGCTACTATCTTTTTCAACACTTGTGCTTCCAAATAGCACCATGTTCTTCATGATAGAGAGTCTCTTGGTTTGACACTTCCATATACTAGTGGGAATTTTCGTTATATAACTTGGCTTGTATATTCCAATGATGGGCTTCCTCAAAATTGCCCTAGGTCTTCATGAGCAAGCAAGTTGGATGCACACCCACTAGTTCTTCTTTTGAGCTTTCACATACTTATAGGTCTCGTGCATCCGTTGCATGGTAATCCCTACTCATTCACATTGATATCTATTGATGGGCATCTCCATAGCCCTTTGATACGCCGAGTTGATGTGACCATCTCTTCCTTTTTGCCTCACAACCTCCACTACACTCTATTCCACCTATAGTGCTATATCCATGGCTCATGCTAATGTATTGCGTGAGAGTAGAAAAAGTTTGAGAAAGTAAGAGTGCGAAAACAATTACTTGGCCAATTCCGGGGTTGTGCATGATTTAAATTCATTATGTGGGGATGATGGAGCATAGCCAGACTATATGATTTTGTAGGGATAACTTTCTTTAGCCTTGTTATTTCGAAAGTTCATGATTACCTTGCTAGTTTGCTTGAAGTATTATTGTTTTCATGTCAATAGAAAACTATTGTTTTGAATCTCATGGATCTGAACATTCATGTCACATGAAAGAAGTTACAAAGGACAAGTATGTTAGGTAGCATTCCACATCAAAAATTCGGTCTTTATCACTTCCCTACTCGAGGACGAGCAGGAGTTAAGCTTGGGGATGCTTGATATGTCTCCAACGTATCAATATTTTTTTATGGTTCCATGCTATTATCTTGTCAACATTGGATGTTTTGTATGCATGAATATGCTATTTTATATCTTCTTGGGACTAACCTATTAACTCAGTGCCAAGTGCCAGTTCCTGTTTTTTCCGTGTTTTTGACCTTTTTGAGAGGAGACTATTAAACGGAGTCCAAACGGAATAAAACCTGCGGAATGATTTTTTCCATAACAGAAGACACGCAGGAGACTTGAGAACCAGGGAAGGGGACCTCGGAGGAGGTCACAAGCCACCTAGGACCGACCTAGGGGGAGGGCGGGCCTAGCAGGCTTGTGGGCCCCCTGTGGTTCCCCTGCCCTAGTTCTTCCGCCTATAAATTCCATAAAAATCTGAAAACACGAAAGAGAGCCACGAAAATACTTTTCCACCGCCGCAAGCTTCTCTCTCCGCAAGATCCCATCTGGGGAACGTTCTGGTGCCCTGCCGGAGGGGGATTCGCACACTGAGGGCTTCTTCATGAAAACCATTGCCTCTCCGATGATGCGTGAGTAGTTCACCATAGACCTTCCGGTCCTTAGCTAGTAGCTAGATGGCTTCTTCTCTCTCTTGGATCTTCAATACAAAGTTCTCCATGATCTTCATGGAGTTCTATCCGATGTAATCTTCTTTTGCGGTGTGTTTGTCGAGATCCGATGAATTGTGGATTTATGATCAGATTATCTATGAATGTTATTTGAGTCTCTGCTGCGGCAACAGACAAGAGTGCCAGAGATTGACACGTCGAAGGAGGCTGGGCTTGCGTTGGTTTTTCCCTTGAAGAGGAAAGGGTGGTGCAGCACAGGAGCAGTAAGTATTTCCCTCAGTTTGAGAACCAAGGTATCAATCCAGTATGAGAATCTCGTCAAGTCCAGAGTACCTGCGCAAACACAAACGAGCTTGCACCCAACGCTATAAAGGGGTTGTCCATCCCTTCAAGATTGATTGCAAAGTGAGATCTGAAGGCGGAAAGTGCAACGAAGTAAAAGAGTAAGGCTAAAAATATGGTGTGGAGTAGACCCGGGGGCCATAGTGTTCACTAGAGGCTTCTCTCAAAATAGCAAATATTATGGTGGATGAACAAATTACTGTCGAGCAATTGATAGAACTGCGCAAAGTCATGACGATATCTAAGGCAATGATCCTACATATAGGCATCACGTCCGAGACAAGTAGACCGATACTTTCTGCATCTACTACTATTACTCCACACATCGACCGCTATCCAGCATGAATCTTGTGTATTGAGTTCAGGACGAACAGAGTAACGCCTTAAGCAAGATGACCTGATGTAGAGGGATAAACTCAAACCAATGATGAAACCCCATCTTTTTACCCTTGATGGCAACAACACGATGCGTAACTCGCTACCCCTTCTGTCACTGGGTGAGGTCACCGCACGGTATGAACCCAAAACCAAGCACATCTCCCATTGCAAGAATCATAGATCTAGTTGGCCAAACAAAACCCACAACTCGAAGAGAATTACAAGGATATGAAATCATGCATATAAGAGATCAGAAGAAACTCAAATAAGATTCATAGATAATATGATCATAAATCCACAATTCATCGAATCTCGACAAACACACCGCAAAAGAATATTACATTGGATAGATCTCCATGAAGATCATGGAGAACTTTGTATTGAATATCTAAGAGAGAGAAGAAGCCATCTAGCTACTAGCTATGGACCCGTAGGTCTATGGTGAACTACTCCTGCATCATTAGAGAGGTCATGGTGTTGATGAAGAAGCCCTCCGTATCCGAATCCCCCCTCCGGCAGGGCACCAGAACGTGCCCCAAATGGGATCTTGCGGAGAAAGAAGCTTGCGGCGGCGGAAAAGTACTTTCGGTGATCTCTTGATTTTTTTCTGGAATTTATGGGAATATATAGGCGAAAGACCTAGTGCAGGGGAGGCCCAGGGAGCCCACAAGCCTCGGAGGCGCGGCCCCCCTGGTCGCGGCTAGGCGGCTTATGGGGTCCCTGGAGATCCCCTGCCTTGGTTCTCAAGCTTCCGGATCTTCTTCTGTTTCGGAAAAAATCTTTTTGGAAGTTTCGTTCCATTTGGACTCCGTTTAAAATCGTCCTCTGAAAAGGGTCAAAAACATGGACAAAACAGGAACTAGCACTTGGCACTGAGTTAATAAGTTAGTCCCAAAAAAGATACAAAAGGCATACAAAACATCCAAATTTTGACAAGATAATAGCATGAAACCATCAAAAATTATAGATACGTTGGAGATGTATCAAGCATCCCCAAGCTTAACTCCTGCTCGTCCTCGAGTAGGGAAGTGATAAAGACTGAATTTTTGATGTGGAATGCTACCTAGCATAGTTGTCCTTTGCAACTTCTTTCATGTGACATGAATGTTCAGATCCGTAAGATTCAAAACAATAGTTTGCTATTGACATGAAAACAATAATACTTCAAGCAAACTATCAAGGTAACCATGAACTTTCAAAATAACAAGGCCAAAGAAAGTCACCCTACAAAATCATATAGTCTGGCTATGCTCCATAATCCTCACACAACTAATGTAAATCATGCACAACCCCGGTATTGGCCAAGTAATTGTTTTCGCACTCTTTACTTTCTCAAACTTTTTATAACTATCACGCAATACATCAGCGTGAGCCATGGATATTGTACTATAGGTGGAATAGAGTGTGGTGGTGGTTGTGAGAGAAAAAGGAGGAGATGGTCACATTGACTCGGCGTATCAAAGGGCTATGGAGATGCCCATTAATAGATATCAATGTGAATGAGTAGGGATTTCCATACAAAGGATGCACTAGAGCAATAAGTATGTGAAAGCTCAAAAGGAGAACTAGTGGGTGTGCATCCAACTTGCTTGCTCTCGAAGACGTAGGGCAATTTTGAGGAAGCCCATCATTGGAATATATAAGCCAAGTTATATAATAAAGATTCCCACTAGTATATGGTGGTGACGAAGCGAGAGGCTTTTAATCATGAAGAACATGGTGCTATTATGAAGCACAAGTGTGGAAAAAGATAGTAGCATTGTCCCTTCTCTCTTTTTCTCTCTTTTTTTAATTTTTATTTGGGCACTTGGGACTCTTTTTCTCCCCTTTTTTTATTTGGGATCTTTGGCCTTTTTTTTATTTCCTAACATGGGGCAATGCTCTAATAATGATGATCATCACACTTTTATTTACTCACAGCTCAAAGCTCAGAACGATGATGACTCTAAAGTAAATGCCTTCGGCAGTGTACCGGGATGTGCAACGATCTAGCTTGGCGTATGACGTTTAAACATCTCGCTAGCTATATTATGATCATGAAATGGCAATATGAGAGTGACGGCACAAGTCATGAGACGGAACGGTGGGAGTTGCATGGCAATATATCTTGGAATGGCTATGAAAATGCCATAGTAGGTAGGTATGGTGGCTGTTTGAGGAAGGCATATGGTGGGTTTGTGTACCGGCAAAAAATGCGCGACACTAGAGAGGCTAGCAATGGTGGATGGTGAAAGTGCATCTATACCATGGACTCACATTAGTCATGAAGAACTCACATACTTGTTGCGAAAGTTTTTATTATTAATCGAAACAAAGTGCTAAACGCATACTCCTAGGGGAAGGGTTGGTAGGTGTTAACCATCGCGCGATCCCGACCTCAACACAAAGGATGACAATCAATAGATCAATTATGCTCCGACTTCCTAACATAGCGGTTCACCATACGTGCATGCTATGGGAATCACTAACTTCAACACAAGTATTTCTAGATTCACAACACCCTACTAACATAACTCTTAATATTACCAAATCCACGTCTCAAAACTAATTGAGAGGAATCAAGAATTCTGTTTCTACTCAATGCACATGAAGATGTAGATTTTTGTATCCCCTTTGGGTACCTATCACCTTTGGGACTACTTTCATAGCATAAGCCAATTACCAAGTCACGCGCCGACGTGCTCTAAAATATCTAAGTGAAGCACACAGAGAAAAATTATCTAGCTCAAAAGATATAAGTGAAGCACGATGAGCATTCTAGCAAAATCATGATGAGTGCATGTCTCTCTCTATCAAAAAGGTGTCCAGCAAGGATCATTGTGACACAACAAAAAGAAAACACTCCTACGATACAAGATGCTCCAAGCAAAACACATATCATGTGGTGAATAAAAATATAGCTGCAAGTAATGTTACCGATGGATTGAAGACGAAAGAGGGGATGCCTTCCCGGGGCATCCCCAAGCTTAGGCTTTTTGGTATCCTTGAATTTGGCTTGGGATGCCTTGGGCATCCCCAAGCTTGAGCTCTTTCCACTCCTTATCTCTTTGTCCATGTGAACATCACCCAAAACTTGAAAACTTCACAACACAAAACTTAAACAGAAACTCATGATATCATTAGCACAAGAAAACAAACTACCACCCCTTTAGGTACTGTAGCAATCTTGATTTCTATTTATATTGGTTTTGGGGTACTTTATTCTCACTTTTCCATGGCTAGTACCCCCAATACTATCCATAGTTTCATCAAAACAAGCAACCAACTCAACAAAAACAGAATCTGTCAAAAACAGACCAGTCTGTAGCAATCTGTATACTTCGTATACTTCTGGTACCTCCAAAATTCTGAAAACTTACGACTGCCTGGGAAAAAGGAATATCAACCAGCAGAAAAAAGAATCAACTCATAATCTTTTTCTGAATAAAAATGAAAAATCATCTCGTGAGCGAAAAGTTTCTATCTTTTTTCCAGCAGGATCAAACAACCATCACCGAGACTAGTCATAAAGGTTTTGCTTGGATCAAACACAAAAATAAACACAAAAGACACAATCATAACAGATATATGATGGTGTGGACGCAACAAAACAGAAAGAAAAAGATAAATTCATTGGGTTGCCTCCCAACAAGCGCTATTGTTTAACGCCCTTAGCTAGGCATAAGGATAAATCACATCTAAGTCTAACATACTTCCTATGCATAGGAATTTTATAGGAGAAAAAATTGGCAAGACAACAAATAGTTACCAAATGCAAGGAAGAAGAAAGAGACAATAGCAATCTCAACAAAACGACAGGTAATTTGGTAACATGAAAGTTTCTACCACAATATTTTACTCTCTCATAGCAATTACATGCGGGATCATATTCGAATTCAACAATGTAACTATCACATAGGATATTCTTTTCATGATCCACATGCATGCAAAGTTGACGCTCTTCAAAAATAGTGAGATTATCATCAACTAAAGGCATGACTTCTCCAAACCCACTTTCAATAATATTGCAAATATCATATTCATCATGAGGCCTAAACAAATTTTCAAGATCATAAGAAAAATCATCTCCCCACTCATGATCATTGCAACAAGTAGTGGACATAGCAAAACTAGCATCCCCAAGCTTAGGGTTTTGCATATTTTTAGCATGATTGTCACTAATAGAATTTATAGTGAAACCATTGCAATCATGCTTTTCATCCAAGGAGCCCTCGTGAATCACTTCATAAATTTCTTCCTCACAATTTTCAGATTCACGCATCTCAAGCAAAACTCCATAAAGATAGTCAAGTGCACTCAACTCACTAGCAATTGGATCAACATAATTGGATCTCTTAAAGAGATTACCAAGTGGATGAGGATCCATATATCTAGATTTTCTGCAAGCGAAGATGCAAGCATATGGAAGGCACATGGCACACAAGCGAACAGAAAGCAAGCGAGAGAGAAGGGCGAACGAAAAAGGCAAACAAAAAAGGAAAATATTTTTGTAATTATTTTGTTTTTGCAGAAGTGGGGGAGAGCAAAACGAGAGGCAATAAAGTAAATGCAGGATATGAGTTTGTGACACTTACTTGGATGAGTTCTTGACTTGATCCTCTCCGGCAACAGCGCCAGAAATTCTTCTGCTGCGGCAACAGACAACAGTGCCAGAGATTGACACGTTGACGGAGGTTGGGCTTGCGTTGGTTTTTCCCTTGAAGAGAAAAGGTGGTGCAGCACAGGAGCAGTAAGTATTTCCCTCAGTTTGAGAACCAAGGTATCAATCCAGTAGGAGAATCTCGTCAAGTCCAGAGTACATGCGCAAACACAGACGAGCTTGCACCCAACGCTATAAAGGGGTTGTCAATCCCTTCAAGATTGATTGCAAAGTGAGATCTGAAGGCGGAAAGTGCAACGAAGTAAAAGAGTAAGGTTGAAATTATGGTGTGGAGTAGACCCGGGGGCCATAGTGTTCACTAGAGGCTTCTCTCAAAATAGAAAATAGTACGATGGGTGAACAAATTACTGTCGAGCAATTGATAGAACCGAGCAAAGTCATGACAAGGCAATGATCATACATATAGGCATCACGTCCGAGACAAGTAGACCGATAGTTTCTGCATCTACTACTATTACTCCACACATCGACCGTTATCCAGCATGTATCTAGTGTATTGAGTTCATGACGAACAAAGTAACGCCTTAAGCAAGATGACATGATGTAGAGGGATAAACTCAAACCAATGATGAAAACCCCATCTTTTTACCCTTGATGGCAAGAACACGATGCGTGCCTTGCTACCCCGTCTGTCACTTTGTGAGGTCACCGCTCGGTATGAACCGAAAACCAAGCACTTCTCCCATTGCAAGAATCATAGATCTATTTGGCCAAACAAAACCCACAACTCGAAGAGAATTACAAGGATATGAAATCATGCATATAAGAGATGAGAAGAAACTCAAATAAGATTCATAGATAATCTGATCATAAATCCACAATTCATCAGATCTCGACAAACACACCGCAAAAGAAGATTACATGGGATAGATCTTCATGAAGACCATGGAGAACTTTGTATTGAAGATCCAAGAGAGAGAAGAAGCCATCTAGCTACTAGCTATGGACCCGTAGGTCTATGGTGAACTACTCACGCATCATCGGAGAGGTCATGGTGTTGATGAAGAAGCCCTCCGTATCCGAATCCCCCTCCGGCAGGGCACCAGAAAGTGCCCCAGATGGGATCTTGCGGAGACAGAAGCTTGCGGCGGCGAAAAAGTACTTTCGATGGTCTCTTGATTTTTTTAGAATTTATGGGAATATATAGGCGAAAGACCAAGGGCATGGGAGGCCCAGGGAGCCAACAAGCCTGGGAGGTACGGGCCCCCTGGCCGCGGCTAGGGGGCTTGTGGGGGTACCTGGAGACCCCCTGCCTTGGTTCTCAAGCTTCCCGAACTTCTTCTGTTTCGGAAAAAATCTTTTTGGAGTTTCGTTCCGTTTGGACTCCGTTTAAAATCCTCCTGTGAAAAGGGTCAAAAACATGGAAAAAACAGGAACACGCACTTGGCACTGAGTTAATAAGTAAGTCCCAAAAAAGATATAAAAGGCATACAAAACATCCAAAGTTTGACAAGATAATAGCATGAAACCATCAAAAATTATAGATACTTTGGAGACATATCAGTCTCCTCTGATCTCTTATATGCATGATTTCTTATCCTTGTAATTCTCTTCGAGTTGTGGGTTTCGTTTAACCAACTTGATCTATAATTCTTGCAATGGGAGAAGTGCTTGGTTTTGAGTTCATACCGTGCGGTGACCTCACCCAGCGACAGAAGGGGTAGCGAGGCACGTATCGTGTTGTTGCCATCAAGGGTAAAGATGGGGTTTATATCTATTGCATGAATTTATCCCTCTACATCATGTCATCTTGCTTAAGGCGTTATTCCGCTTTTCATGAACTTAGTACACTAGATGCATGCTGGATAGCGGTCGATGTGTGGAGTAATAGTAGTAGATGCAGAAAGTATCGGTCTACTTGTCTCGAACGTGATGCCTATATGCATGATCATTGCCTTAGATATCATCATGACTTTGCGCGGTTAAATCAATTGCTTGACAGTAATTCGTTCACCCACCGTAATATTTGCTATCATTGGAGAAGCCTCTAGTGAACACTATGGCCCCCGGGTCTACTTCACATCATATTTTCAGCCTTACACTTTTACTTTGTTGCACTTTCCGCCTTCAGATCTCACCTTGCAATCAATCTTGAAGGTATTGACAACCCCTTTGTAGCGTTGGGTGCAAGTTTGCTGTTTTTGCGCAGGTACTTTGGAGACTTTCCTTGATACTCCTACTGGATTGATACCTTGGTTCTCAAACTGAGGGAAATACTTACTGCTACTGTGCTGCATCACCCTTTCCTCTTCAAGGGAAAAACCAACGCAAACTCAAGAGGTAGCAAGACCCTGCGGGTTCGAGAACTATGTAGACATGACCGAGACACTCTCTGGTCAGTAACCAATAGTGAGACCTGGATGCCCATATTGGTTTCTACATATTTTACGAAGATCTTTATTGATTGAACTTCTATATCAAGGATTTAGATAATCCCGTATGCTATTCCCTTTGTCCATCGGTATGTTACTTGCCCAGGATTGATTGTCGGTATCTGCATACCTAGTTCAATCTCGTTACCGGCAAGTCTCTTTACTCGTTCCGTAATACAAGATCATGTGGCTAACTCTTTAGTCACATTGCTTGCAAGCTTGTTGTGATGTTGTATTACCGAGTGGGCCCCGAGATACCTCTCCATCAGATGGAGTGACAAATCCTTGTCTTGATCCATGCCAACCCAACAAACACCCTCGGAGATACCAGTAGAGCATCTTTATAGTCACCCAGTTATGTTGCGACGTTTCATACACACAAGGTATTCCTCCAGTTTCATTGAGTTGCATGATCTCCTGGTCATAGGAACAAATACTTGACATGCAAAAAATAATAGCAATAAACTGATGCGATCATATGGTACGTGTTGGAAATATGCCCTAGAGGCAATATACTAAATTTCTTATTATTATATTTCCTTGTTCATGATAATCGTTTATTATCCATGCTAGAATTGTATTGATTGGAAGCTCAAATACATGTGTGGATACGTAGACAACACACTGTCCCTAATGAGCCTTTAAGTACTAGCTCGTTGATCGAAGATGGTCAAGGATTCCTGACCATAGACACGAGTTATCATTTGATAAGAGGATCACATCATTAGGAGAATGATGTGATGGACAAGATACAAACTATAAACTTAACATACGATCGTGTTAGTTTATTGCTACTGTTTTCTGCATGTCAACTATCTGTTTCTATGACCATGAGATCATGCAACTATCAGGCACCGGAGGAATGCCTTGTGTGTATCAAACGTAACAACGTAATTGGGTGACTATAAAAGTGCTCTAATGGTATCTCTGAAGGTGTATGTTGGGTTGGCATGAATTGAGACTTTGATTTGTCACTCCGTATGACGAAGAGGTATCTCTAGAGCCTACTCGGTAATGAAAAATCACAATGAGCTTGCAAGTAATGTGACTAAAGAGTTAGTCACGGCATCTTGTATTACGGAATGAGTAAAGACACTTGCCGATAACGAGATTGAACTAGGTATGGAGATACCGACGATCGAATCTCGGGAAAGTAACATACCGATGGACAAAGGGAACAATATACGAGATTGATTGAATCCTTGACATCGTGGTTCGACCGATAAGGATCTTTGTACAATATGTAGGAGCCAATATGGGCATCCATGTCCCGCTATTGGTTATTTACCAGCGAGTGTCTCAGGTCATGTGTGCATAGTTCTTGAACATGCAGGACCTGCACACTTAAAGTTTGGCGACGTTTTAGTATAGTTGAGTTATGTATGTTGGTGACCGAAGGTTGTTCGGAGTCCCGGATGAGATCCCGGACGTCACCAGGAGCTCTTGAATGGTCCGGATGTAAAGATTGATACATGGGAAGTTCTGTGTTGGTCACTAGAGAAAGTTCGAGCGTCATCGATGGCGTACCGGGGGTGCCGGAAGGTTTCCGGGGGTCCACCAGCCCGGAGGGTCCACACGGGCTGTGAGGGATGCACACCAGCCCCTGCTGGACTTGGTGCACATCCCCGCCTAAGGCCCATGTGGCTGGGCTGGTGGAGGGCCAACCCTATAGGGGCGCGCCACCCTAACTTGGGGGGGGGGGGGGGGGGCAAGCCACCCCTAGGGCAGATGCCCCTTCCTCCTTTGGCCGCTGCCCCTCCCTCCTTTGGCCGCCGCCCCCTAGGGTTGAATCCCTAGGGCGGAGCCCCTCTCCCCTTCCCCCTATATATATAGATGGGGAGAGAGAGGGCTCCAACACACCAAGGCCACGACGCAGCCCTGTCTCTCCCACATATCAGTTTTCTCCTCTAGATTGGTTCCGGTATTGCTTGGCGAAGCCTTGTCGGAGCAGCTCCACCAACACCGCCACCATGCCGTCGTGCTGACGGAGAACTCATCTACCTCTCCACCCTCTCGCTTCCAGGATCAAGGAGCCGGAGATCGTCATCGAGCTGTATGTGTGCTGAACGCGGAGGTGCCGTTCGTTTGGCACTAGATCTAAATGGATCGTGATGGGATTGTCGAACGGATCATGATGGGATCGTGGGACGAATCGTGATTGGATCTCGGGACGGATTGTGATTGGATCACAAAGACGTTCGACTATAACAACCGCGTTATATACACTTCCGCTTAGCGATCTACAAGGGTATGTAGATGCACTCCCCCTCTCGTAGATGATAGTCTGCATATATTGATCTTGGTGAGTGTAGGGAATTTTTTGTTTCCCATGAAATGTTCCCCAACACTACGTTCATAGTTTCGGTATTGTCCATCACATTATTCTCCTAATGATGTCATCCCGTTATTAAATGACAACTCATGTCTATGGCCAGGAAACCTTTAGATGCTCACCTGGGACAGTGTGTTGTCTACGTATCCACACAAGTATTTGAGTTTCCAATCAATACAATTCTAGCATGGATAATAAACGTTTATCATGAACAAAGAAATATAATAATAACCATTTTATTATTGCCTCTAGGGCATATTTCCAACAGTTACTTGCAAACTAGCAGGTGGTTGATGCTTTCATTTATGATTCTTGCTACCTACAAAAACTCAAACTAATCAATTGCAATCTCCACTAATGAATTTTACATATCAAATTTTAAATCTGTGGCTGGGACTGATGCCTCAACTACTTTACAAATATTCTCCCACTACTATCTTGTCGAATATAAAGTAGGGTTGCAATACTTCCCAATGAGGATACTGTCGTGGGATGATTTCGACACTAAGAGAGAGGGGTAGGGATGGAGCTAGATCTAGCAGGGTGCCAGTGTGAGATAAGGAGGTTTTATCAGTTCAGACCCCTCTCGGAAGAGCTAATGACCCGCGGTGGGAGCTTTTCTTTCTCTTTGTGTTTTGGTGATTACAAATGATGCGAACCCCTGTTACAAAAGTAGGGAGCCGCTTATATAGAGTGCACTATGTCCCATGACAATTGCCATTACAAGGGTTTAAATATGTCTAATTATTAAATCGAGTAAAAAAGGTAACTGAAAGATGTCTAATTATTAGATCGACTACAAAAGGTAACTGAAGCAATAAAGGTAGTAATACTAGTTCTATTAAAGTCCATGAGGCTCATGTGCATTCTCCGCTTGTTCTACATCATGCCTCCGAGTAATTCGTGTATTTTAACACTGATGAACTCCGTCCAAATGACCTGGTGTACTTGACCCGCCCGGGTGTGTTGGTATCGTCCGAGTGATTTTTCACGTCAACTGTGTTTGGTAGGTGATCATCTTGCTTTACGATTCCCATGGATTGTAGTTTGTTCAGTGCTGATGAGCCTACCATTAGTAGCTGACCTCATAGACATCAGACTATTATGACCCCCTATACTATCAGAGTGCGACCATTATGTGTAACTCGGTGTTTAACCGCATGTGTATCCATGTATTAGGAGCCAGGTGGATGGGCACATCATCAGATAGTGCGTAGTGATTCATGTGGCTACAAACAGAATAAATCAAAATTAATGGGAGCCTTTACAACCACACCTACTTTTTTTTTCTGTTGTGCCTTGACAGGTGGGACCTGATTGTCATACAGAGTATACTTTGCAAGTGAGCCTTTCCCATCATTGTAAGTGAGCCTCACACCGTGCTGGCATACCTAGACATCAACATATACGCATCTGAACGTTGTTGAAACCATATTTGAACAAAGAGTGCCAAGTATTTGAATCAGTTCGACGTTTTTTTCTAAGTTCAGACACGAAAGTGGACATGGATGGCAAGTTCAAGCACCACTGGTGCAATTACCTCAATGCAAATATTTAAGGGGTAATTTTCGGGAGCAGTAACTTTCTGGAAATAAAATAAATAAAAACTAGTGGGTGGCTTAGATGAAAAACTACGGTAGATGAGGAGAGAGGCGCAGGTGGTAATCTAACGATGGATATATTTGCCCATGCAGCAGCATTCAGACGCAATGCATTGGAGGGCCACCCCTCTTCCGCTGATCCAGAGGGATAAGACATCCTTCAACAAGCAAACGACGACCACCCCTTCGCAATCTTGTTGGAAAGGAGCGGCGCTGCGCATACGGTGATATATACTGGGGCGGCATGAGGGGGCCTCAAGTCAAGTGTAGCCTGCCAAGCTAGCTATCGGCTCCCGACCTAGCAATTTACGTACCACCATGGCCCCAGCCGTGATGGCTTCTTCAGCCACCACCGTCGCCCCCTTCCAGGGGCTCAAGTCCACCGCGGGCCTCCCCGTCAGCCGCCGCTCCGGCAGCGCCGGCCTCAGCAGCGTCAGCAATGGCGGAAGGATCAGATGCATGCAGGTATGGAAACCAATTATTATTTTTGCCAAGGATGGTATGGTCAAGGTGCATCTTCGCACAATCATATATTTATAAATGTAGCGACTTTGTTTGTTTGGATGGTGGCTTTGAATTGGTCTTTGTATTTATTTTGTTAGATTTACTGAATAAACATAATAAAAATGATAATCTGCATTGCTTGATGCAGATGCCGCCGGTGTTATCCTCCTTTTTGATTTTCTTTTCTAAAGGATGACAAACACTAAGCTAACATGAATGTTCTTGTCGGGACAATTGGTTAATTTATCGGGTATTTCCACTGCACATAGCCAAAGCTATCCTTAGCATGTGTAACCCATATACCAGGCCAAAACTAAACCAAGATAGTGCACCACAATGTATGTAGAAGCACGTTCACAAGTGTAAGAATACTTAACTCATAAACTTTGTGAACAGATTTTTTTTTTTTTGCAATGGGTACTAGATCCCTTCGTCTCAAAATAAATGTCGTAAATCAATAACTAAACTAGTACAAATTTTATACTAAGTCAGTGACATTTATTTTGAGACGGAGGGAGTACTATTTTAATTCCCGTACACTACCCATAAGCAAGAGCTGCCCTGGAGCTTTCTTGCTTGCGGACATACCATAAGGAGTAATTTTTGCCTTATGGCTATGTCTTTCTTTAGGCACTAAGTGTTGATCAGTTGTGTTCATTCCAATCATTCAGGTGTGGCCCATTGAGGGCATCAAGAAGTTCGAGACCCTGTCTTACTTGCCACCCCTCTCCACGGAGGCCCTCCTGAAGCAGGTCGACTACCTGATCCGCTCCAAGTGGGTGCCCTGCCTCGAGTTCAGCAAGGTTGGCTTCGTCTTCCGTGAGCACAACAGCTCCCCTGGATATTACGACGGCCGATACTGGACAATGTGGAAGCTGCCTATGTTTGGGTGCACCGACGCCACACAGGTGCTCAACGAGGTGGAAGAGGTCAAGAAGGAGTACCCTGACGCCTACGTCCGCATCATCGGCTTTGACAACCTGCGGCAGGTGCAGTGCGTCAGCTTCATCGCCTTCAGGCCACCGGGTTGCGAGGAGTCCGGCAAGGCATAAAGTGCAAGTTGAAGTAACCGATATACATGCTATGTTAGTTCACATTGGTTGGTCGGCAGCTCTGCTTTCTCAATTTTACTTCTCGTTCCAATCATATGTGAATATACGAGCATATGTATTTAAGCACCTACCAACGTAGGCCGAGAAGGATGCATATGAGAATCATAGCACCGGCTATACATACTTTGTTTGCAGCTGGAAATGCCTATGTCTTGCATTCTTTTCTTCTCATGCATTTTTTGCTCAATCATATGTTGCGTATTATCTAATGCAAAAATTGTTATGGAATACCAAAGTACTTCGAATTTCTGTGGAGAAACAGATAACAAGTGGTGAGAACCCCCTGAAAACTAGTGGCAAAACAGTAGGGAATTGACGAGAAACATACAATAACAAAAAACTAAAAACGAAATTAAAAAACTACAAAAAAGTACAAACAAAGGTGTCAAAACAAGACAAGGACAAACCTACCGTACTGCACTTGTCATGTGAGCCATATTCCAGCGTCGATTCATCAATAACATGCCACTTTTCCTAACCATTTTACACCACAATTAGATATTTTTTGTAGTATTCACTAGTAGAAAATGACCCATTTGTCCCGGTTCCAGATGCCCATTAGCCCCGGTTCTGAAACCGGGACTAAAGGGTCCATACTAAAGGCCCAAATCTTTAGTCCCGGTTGGCTTACGAACCAGGCCCAAAGGAGCTCCAAGTGGCCGCTGCGGGGAGCCCAGGCAGGAGGAACTTTAGTTCCGGTTGGTCACACCAACCGAGATCAAATGGCATCCACGCGTCAGCATCTGGACGGAGCTGGATTTTTTTTAATTGGGGGGGGGGGGTTTGGGGTTTTTGATGGTTTAATTTAGTGGTTTCGTATTCTGATAGCTAGCTAATAGAGAGAAGTGTCCTCTCTTTCTCCGTGCTTGGTCGACGCTAGCTACTGTACATATAGAAAGAACTTAACGCTAGCTAATAAGAAAATGAAGGAAACCATTTACAATCCCTAACATCTTTTACAATATAACATCTTTTACAATCCCTAACATCTTTTACAATATAACATCTTTTACAATCCCTAACATCATCTACCTAAGATCTAATCACAAATAACTCACATAGTATTCTCCATCTTTAGGTATGACGTGGTCAAGAAAGAATCCCGCGAATTCCTCGTGAATTGCTCGTATGCGATCATGTGTTAGGAGTTCATCCCGCATCTGCGAGATCTAATTTAAAGAAGGGGGTCAATACATGCATATATATGAATAAAACTCAACACAATTGATGGTAATATAAAAAATAAAATTGTGAATATTATTTACGTATTTGATATTGTTTCTCAGATAAGCCCCCGCTCAGAGGTCGAGAGGCGAATGAGCTCGCATACGTAATCTGCACATAATTCAGTCCCACTTTCCTGGTACAAGCAGTTTACGAGAATAGAGTTCAATCAAAGTGGTAAGCAAGCATGGTAATGATATATTGATGAAAAATTGAATCAATTAGAGATACGCGGAACTAGCTAGTACTACTTACTTTGGGGTGCGTAAATTGCAACTCTTTGTTTAGACCGGGAGTCTTTTTGGTGAACTTCTTCCAAACCCTGCGAGACAAAGAAAATGATTACTTGATATCAGGAAATTAACGAAAGTTGCATGCCGATATGCTCCCGGTATTGACTGAACTTACTTCTTGAGCATTGCAGTCATGTCCGTATAATACTCGGGATCTTTACGTCTCGAGTCTAAGGCAGTTCCTTTTGCCCCGTCAAGCTTAATGGATAGTAGAATATAGTGGTAACTGCGCACACATATATAACTGATCAAATACATTACTTAACCTCGAGTAAGCGAAACTGAGTATACAGAGAAGATAACAACACTCACTTGAAGTTGTAAGGAAAGAGTATTTCCCTTTTGTTTTGATGTATAAGGAACAACTTTAGCAAGTTCTTCTAGGTCTCTTTGGTTGAGTATCGTGCCAACCATTCATTTACGGCATCTGGGCTAATGAACCCACATCGAAGATTCCTGCTTTTTTTAATTCGAAGATCTTCAATCTGCATAATATATATAATGAGGACAATTATATATATACATGCAATGAATGAGCCGAGCTAGAGACTTAACTATAGAAGTAATACTTACAAATAGTAGGAAGTCACGAGTTGTTTGTCTAGGGCCAGTTGATTGTATAACTGAAATAACTACACAAATTCAACAGGCATCACTGGAGCTCCAATGAATTCGTGCTCTAGTTTTACTTCCATCTAGATAGTGTCTTTCCCATACTCGATGCAGGTATTCATGTACCACTCATGAAATTTGTGCATCATCGGTGCTAGAGGAGGATGACCAGGTTTGACGAGAGGCTTCCCGTGCATGTATTTACATCATCCCCCAAGTAATCACCAGGATTGGTACCGGGCACCATCCCGGAGGATTAGCGACGATATCTCTCGACACCTTGAGCGGGGGGCACGATATCTTCTCGTGTTGGCCGAGTTGGGGAATTGTTTTCCCACTTCTTCGTTTTGCTAACCTTGCATCACTTCGAGCCGCCGGAGCAGCGGTGTATCTCTTCTGCTTGATAGAAGGAGGAGAAGGAGGAGAACGAGTGCACTGATCACTCGCCGAATGAGGAGGAGGAGGAGGAGGCAGAGTGCCCTGACTCGCCGGAGGAGGTGGAGGAGGAGGAGGAGGCGGAGTGCCCTAATCACTCGCCGGAGGAGGAGGAGGAGGAGGCGGAGTGCCCTGATCACTCGCCGGAGGATGAGGAGGAGGGGGAGGAGGTGGAGTGCCCTGATCACTCGCTGGAGGAGGAGGAGGTGGAGGAGGCGGAGTGCCCTGACTTGCCGGAGGCGTCCAGTCTGGAAGCTTGATGTACTCCTACTGCCATAGACATGTACTCCTCACGGCATGAACCAGCTTATTCTCCCCTTCACCTGTAGGGTGGTCAAGCTCGAGCTCCTCAAATCTGTCCATTACTTCATCCACCATCACAACAGCAAAGCCATGTGGAATCGGAAGGCAGTAAAAAAGTTTCGTTGGGTTGAGGAGGTGCAATAGAGCCGATAGCAGCCTTGAAAGTGAGGTTCCGACATTTCGTCATAAGCTCGCAATTTTGAGCCTGTGTGATAGTATCCACGGGGTAGCTAGGAGCCGTGAAGTCAGGCTGAACGAGCTCCGTGGAAGCCACGCTTCTTCTCCGCTGAGATGGCGGGGTAGCTTCTCGGGTAGCTCGCTGGCTCTCAAGTTCCTCTAGCTTTTGTAGTCTTGCATTGATCTTCTGCATGTCGCTCAGCTCCGCTTTCCTCTTTCTCTCTCGGCTTCTGTAACCGCCTGCGTTGGGAAACCCAACCTTCCACGGAACGGAGCCTGGTGTTCCTCGTGTCCGTCCAGGGTGCTCAACATTCCCTAGGGCCTCAGTCATCTCGTCCTTCTCTCTGTCGGGAATGAACGTCCCTTCCTGCGCTGCGGTGATACAATTCGGAAGCGTCTTGATGGGTATTGCAAATTGCTCGTTCGTTCAACGGCACTTCCCTGTTTCAGGGTCCAAAGTTCCCCCAACCGCGAAGAACAAAGTCCTTGAATGGTCTGGCTAGCTAAATGTCTGTGGTTCGACCCTTTTAGCAATCATGTCATTCTCAGCTTTGTCCCACAACGGATGGGCTTTGAGGTAGCCACCTGACCCCGTGTGATGGTGATGCTGCTTCTTTGCAGCATTGTTCTTGTTTGTCTCTCGCATTTTCTTACTCTTGTCCGATGTCTTGTAGGCCACAAATGCGGGCTAGTGATCTCTCATCTTCTCAAATCGGCCGATGAACTCTGGAGTCTTCCCTTTGTTGGCAAACTTTGATTTCAACTCATTCTTCCACCTCCTGAATAGATCTGCCATCTTCTTAAGAGCACACGCTTTGACCAGTGGCTCTATAACTGGCTTATTCGGATCCTCCTCTGGCGGTAGGGTGAAATTTTGCCTTCAGCACGGTCCAAAGATCATCTTTCTGCCTATTGGTGACATAATCACCTTCAGGGACGTCGTCACCCTTAGGCTTATTCCATTGCTTGATGCTGATCGGGATGTTGTCCCTAACAATAGCTCCGCATTCAGTAGAAAAGGCGTCCTTGGTCCGCTTGGGTAGAATCGGTAGGCCATCGTTCGCGAGTGTTGTGATCGTGAAATTTTCATCCTTGCGCAACCTTCTCTTCGGGCCTCGTCTCGTAACCGAAGCTTGGCTCGATGCTAACGTTGCAACAGCTCTCTACTCTGTTCGGTCACCGGAGCTATCATCATGGTATCCTTCTTCCTCCAACATTCGGTCACCGGAGACATCATGATCATGTCCTCCCTCCTCCATTGTTCGTTCACTGGAGCCGTCATCCTCTCCTTCCAAACCATCGATGGCGTTGAGATACCAAGAGACCTCATCACCGTCGCGGATTATCTCACCCAACAACTACTCTTGTTCCAAGTTACTTGGATCCATAGTTTCTACAAATATTACAACATGGCAATTAATAGACAAACATGAATGTCCGACGTCCGGACCGCCTCTCTCATGAATTTCAAACAACGGATTCTATACAAAAAACTTTCTACTATAAACAAAAAACTTTCTTCTATGAACAAAAAACCGTGTCTCATCACTACTTGGAGGGGTGTGTTTAGTTCATCCATAAAAGAATCTTCACAAGTCATAAATGTATGATCATAAACTAGAAACATCTATCATGATATTTGTATACATAAACAAATGTACATAGTGAGTATTAGAAAATGTACAAAAATGCATAGTGAATATTTGAAAATGTACTCGGGGGCGACGACGACAGTGATGGGCTCGGGGTGACGACGGGCTTGGGACGACGGCGATGGGCTGGGAGGTGCTGAGACGTCTCCGTCGTATCTATAATTTTTGATTGTTTCATGCCAATATTCTACAACTTTCATATACTTTTGGCAATTTTTTATACTATTTTTGGAACTAACATATTGATCCTGTGCCCAGTGCCAGTTCCTGTTTGTTGCATGTTTTTTGTTTCGCAGAATATCCATACCAAACGAAGTCCAAACGCAATAAAAAACCGAAGGTGATTTTTTATGGAATATTTATGATTTTTGGGAAGAAGAATCAACGCGAAACGATGCCCGAGGGGGTCACAAGCCCAGGAGGCGCCCCCCTAGCACGCGGATGGCAAGCTTGTGACCAATCCCTAAGGCGGTTGGGGCCCTTCATTCTCCGCAAGAAAGCTAATATCCGGAATAAAATAGTGTAAAAATTTCAGCCCAATCGGAGTTATGGATCTCCGAGAATTTAAGAAACGGTGAAAGGTAGAATCTGGGAGCGCAGAAACAGAAGGACAGAGAGAGAGGTATCCAATCTCGGAGGGGCTCTTGCCCCTCCGCTGCCACGGAGACCATGGACCAGAGGGGAAACCCTTATCCCATCTAGAAAGGAGGTCAAGGAAGAAGAAGAAGAAGGGGGGCTCTCTCCCCCTCTCTCCCGGCGGCGCCGGAACGCTGCCCGAGACATCATCGTCTGACGGAGATCTACACTAACACCTCCGTCATCTTCACCAACACCTCCATCTCCTTCCCCCATCTATATTCAGCGGTCCACTCTCCCGCAACCCTCTGTACCCTCTACTTGAACAGGGTGCTTTATGCTTCATATTATTATCCGATGATGTGTTGCCATCCTGTGATGTCTGAGTAGATTTTCATTGTCCTATCGGTGATTGATGAATTGCTATGATTGGTTTAATTTGTTTGTGGTTATGTTGCTGTCCTTTGGTGCCCATCATATGAGCGCGCACGTGGATCACACCATAGGGTTAGTAGTATGTTGATAGGACTATGTATTGGAGGGCAAGGGTGACAGAAGCTTCATCCTAGCATCGAAATTGATGCATACGGGATTGAAGGGGGAACAATATATTTTATTGCTATGGTTGGGTTTTACCTTAATGAACGTTAGTAGTTGCGGATGCTTGCTAATAGTTCCAATCATAAGTGCATAGAATTCCAAGTAAGGGATGACATGCTAGCAGTGGCCTCTCCCACATAAAACTTGCTATCGGTCTAGTAACGTAGTCAATTGCTTAGGGACAATTCCGCAACTCCTACCACCAATTTTCCACACTTGTTAAACTAACGTAATTGTTTCTTAGCAGCCCCTAGTCTTTATTTACGTGTTCTTTCTTTTCTTGCAAACCTATCCTATCACTCCTACAAAGTACTTCTAGTTTCATACTTGTTCTAGGTAAAGCGAACGTAAAGTGTGCGTAGAGTTGTATCGGTGGTCGATAGAACTTGAGCGAATATTGATCCTACCTTTAGCTCCTCGTTGGGTTCGACACTCTTACTTATCGAGAAAGGCTACAATTGATCCCCTATACTTGTGGGTTATCAAGACCTTTTTCTGGCGCCGTTGCCGGGAAGCAATAGCTGTTGGAAATATGCCCTAGACACTACAGGAATCAGCTTCTTTGCCGTCTGCCATCACAGACGGCAAAGACGAAATCCCGGACGGCAAAGACAAAACCACAGACGGCAAAGAATCTCACGGCCGGCAAAATTTCTGCATCAGCCTACGACGGCATAGGACCTTCTTTGCCGTCTGTCCCCCCCCCAAAGCGGACGGCAAAGAGCTTTGCCGTCAGCTTTTCATAGGAGCAGTCGGCAAAGTGCTCGAGACGGCAGCCGACAGGCATTGCCTCCATTAGGGGTTAACGGAGGCTTTGCCGTCTGCCTCCCCCTTATTCTTTGTCGTCTGCCTCCCCCTTATTCTTTGCCGTCTGCCTCCTCCTCCCCCCTCCTCTCTTTGCCGTCTGCCTCCTCCTCCCCCCCTCCTGTGTGGCCTCTTCTTTGCCGTCTGCCCACCCTGGAGGCAGACGTCAAAGAGCCTATATAGACACCCCACGATGCATAGCTGGGTGCCATGTGGCACCTTTGCCATCTGCCAGCTGATGGCACAGGTCTTTGCCATCAGCTGGCAGACGATAAAGAGCCCATATAGTACCTGTTTTTTTGTTTTATATTATTTCACAACATCACATATATATATATATATATATATATATATATATATATATATATATATATATTTGACATCACATTTATATAATTCACCAAACATATATGATATATAGTTCACCACACATATACTTGCCAACACATATATATAATTCACCACACATATATGATATACATATAAATCAATGTACATCCCCATATATCAAAAGAACCAACATACAAAGTATTGCACTGTTTATCCATATATATATACATATAGTTCAACATTGTTCATCAACTCAAATGAAAACTAGATGATATACATATAAAGTTCATCCATCGACATTGTTCAACTCCATGAATGCCAGCTTTCATGCATGTAGTATATCCAATCTGCAAAAATGTGAATAAGAAAGTCAGAAAAAGAACAAAATATGATGTTTTGAGGTAATTATGTCATTTCTAGCGGAAAACAAGCTAAGAATATAATATTCATGAGCTAACCAAGGTTCTTATGCCATTTTTAGCTTATTATGGCATTTTGGAGCTAAATGGGTTAATTATGTCATTGTTGGGGAAATTAAAGCAAGGATAATATGAAATAGGAGAGGAAAGAGGAGGAGGAGGAGAAGAAAAAGAAATCAAGAAGGAGGACAAGGAGGAGGAGAAGGACTAGAAGGTCCTTGGCCTTCTCCTCCTCCTCCTCCTTCTCCTTCCTCTCTTCTTCTTCTTCTTTCTTTCTTTTCATTTTTCCTATTTATTGTTGGAGCTAAATTACCTAATTATGTCTTTTTGGAGCTAAATGGGTTAATTATCCCATTTTAGAGGAAAACAAGCTAAGTATATAATATTCATGAGCTAACCAAGGTTCTTATGCTATTTTGAGCTTATTACGGTATTTTGGAGCTAAATGGGCTAATTATGTCATTGTTGGGGAAATTAAAGCAAGGATAATATGAAATAGGAGAAGAAATAGGAGGCGGAGGAGAAGAAGAAGAAATCAAGAAGGAGGAGAAGGAGGAGAAGGAGGAGGAGGAGAAGGACTAGAAGGTCCTAGGCCTTCTCCTCCTCCTCCTCCTCCTTCTCCTTCTTCTCTTCTTCTTCTTCTTCTTCTTCTTCTTCTTTCTTTTCATTTTTCCTATTTCTTCTCCTCTTCTCCTCTTGTTGGAGCTAAATTACCTAATTATGTCTTTTTGGAGCTAAATGGGCTAATTATCCCATTTTACAGGAAAACAAGCTAAGTATATAATATTCATGAGCTCACCAAGGTTCTTATGCCATTCTGAGCTTATTATGGCATTTTGGAGCTAAATGGGCTAATTATGTCAATGTTGGGGAAATTAAAGAAAGGATAATATGAAAGAGGGGAAGAAGAAGGAGGAGGAGGAGAAGAAGAAGAAATCAAGAAGAAGGGGGAGAAGGAGGAGAAGGAGGAGGAGGCGAAGGACTAGAAGGTCCTTGGCCTTCTCCTCCTTCTCTTCCTCCTCCTCCTCCTCCTCCTCCTTCTCCTTCTTCTCTTCTTCTTCTTCTTCTTTGTTTTCATTTTTCCTATTTATTCTCCTCTTATTGGAGCTAAATTACCTAATTATGTCTTTTTGGAGCTAAATGGGCTAATTATCTCATTTTAGAGGAAAACAAGCTAAGTATACAATATTCATGAGCTAACCAAGGTTCTTATGCCATTTTGAGATTATTATGGCATTTTGGAGCTAAATGGGCTAATTTTGTCTTTTTGGGGAAATTAAAGAAAGGATAATATGAAAGAGGAGAAGAAATAGGAGGAGGAGGAGAAGAAGAAAAATCAAGAAGAAGGAGGTGAAGGAGATGGAGGAGAAGGACTAGAAGGTCCTTGGCCTTCTCCTCCTCCTTCTCCTTCTTCTCTTCTTCTTCTTATTCTTTCTTTTCATTTTTCCTATTTCTTCTCCTCTTCTAGGAGCTAAATTAGCTAACTATGTCTTCTTGGAGCTAAATGGGCTAAATATCTCATATTAGAGGAAAACAAGCTAAGTATATAATATTCATGAGCTAACCAAGGTTCTTATGCCATTTTGACCTTATTATGGCATTTTGGAGCTAAATGGGCTAATTATGTCTTTTTGGGGAAATTAAAGCAAGGATAATATGAAAGGGGAGAAGAAAGAGGAGGAGGAGGAGAAGAAGAAGAAATCAAGAAGAGGGAGGATAAGAAGGAGAAGGAGGAGGAGGATAAGGACTAGAAGGTCCTTGGCCTTCTCCTCCTTCTCCTCCTACTCCTCCTCCTTCTCATTCTTCTCTTCTTCATCTTCTTCTTTCTTTTCATTTTTCTTATTTCTTCTCCTCTTCTCCTCTTCTCCTCTTCTTGGAGCTAAATTACCTAATTATGTCTTTTTGGAGCTAAATGGGCTAATTATCTCATTTTATAGGAAAACAAGCTAAGTATATAATATTCATGATCTAACCAAGGTTCTTATGCCATTTTGAGGTTATTATGGCATTTTGGAGCTAAATGAGCTAATTATGTCTTTTTGGGGAAATTAAAGCAAGGATAATATGAAAGAGGAGAAGAAAGAGGAGGAGGAGGAGAAGAAGAAGAAATCAAGAAGAAGGAGGAGAAAAAGGAGAAGGAGGAGGAGGATAAGGACTAGAAGGTCCTTGGCCTTCTCCTCCTTCTCCTCCTACTCCTCCTCCTTCTCATTCTTCTCTTCTTCTTCTTCTTCTTTATTTTCATTTTTCCTATTTCTTCTCCTCTTCTTGGAGCTAAATTACCTAATTATGTCTTTTTGGAGCTAAATGGGCTAATTATCTCATTTTAGAGGAAAACAAGCTATGTATATAATATTCATGACCTAACCAATGTTCTTATGCCATTTTGAGGTTATTTTGGCATTTTGGAGCTAAATGGGCTAATTATGTCTTTTTGGGGAAATTAAATCAAGGATAATATGAAAGAGGAGAAGAAAGAGGAGGAGGAGGAGAAGAAGAAGAAGAGAAGGAGGAGAAGGAGGAGAAGGAGGAGGAGGTGAAGGACTAGAAGGTCCTTGGCCTTCTCCTCCTTCTCCTCCTCCTCCTTCTCCTTCTTCTCTTCTTCTTCTTCTTTCTTTTCATTTTTCCTATTTCTTCTCCTCTTCTCCTTTTGTTGGTGCTAAATTACCTAATTATGTCTTTTTGGAGCTAAATGGGCTAATTATCCCATTTTAGAGGAAAACAAGCTAAGTATATAATATTCATGAGCTAACCAAGGTTCTGATGCCATTTTGAGCTTATTATGGCATTTTGGAGCTAAATGGGCTAATTATGTCATTGTTGGGGAAATTAAAGCAAGGATAATATGAAAGAGGAGAAGAAAGAGGAGGAGGAGGAGAAGAAGAAGAAATCAAGAAGAAGGAGGAGAAGGAGGAGAAGGAGGAGGAGGAGAAGGACTAGAAGGTCCTTTGCCTTCTCCTCCTTCTCCTCCTCCTCCTCCTCCTCCTCCTTCTCCTTCTTCTCTTCTTCTTCTTCTTCTTTATTTTTATTTTTCCTATTTCTTCTCCTCTTCTTGGAGCTAAATTACGTAATTATGTTTTTTTGGAGCTAAATGGGCTAATTATCTCATTTTAGAGGAAAACAAGCTAAGTATATAATATTCATGAGCTAACCAAGGTTGACCAAGAATGAAATGGTCCATTATTGATAATTACCGTTTGTTTGAACCAAGAGATGAAACCGGGATAGCCGCCTCCTGTCTTTGACAGAAGCGCATAATCTTCGACGGAATCATTTTCGATCACCGCTCCATCCGAGAATTTGACGATGTAAGGGCTGTTTGAAATATCCGGGAATAAGAGCAGTTCAAATGAATTAGAAGTTACGGGAAAATGTGTCGAGAACTCACTCGATGTACGGCCGCACTTCTGGTAGGTTGTTGAAGATATACAACGAAATGTTCCGCCATTCTTCGACATCCAACGTTATTGGTTTCGAAGCACCGACTGGTGCGAGCTTCCCTTTGAATAGGCTGAGGTTGGACCCACCTTTTTTATGGTCTGCATCATTGTGCCGAGGCTTCGGATTATGCAGATGATGATTTTTGGCTTCGTAGTGTGCTGTCACAAAGTTTGCCACCTCCTCAGTAATGAATGACTCAGCCATCGATGCTTCAATTCAACGCTTATTCTTACATTTAGCTCGAAGGGTCTTCTGCATCCTCTCAGTTGCATAGCACCAACGATCTTGCACGGGCCCACCCAATCTTGCCTCGGTCAGTAGATGTAAAATCAAATGCTGCATTGGATTAAAGAAGCCCGGTGGAAAGATCTTCTCTAACTTGCACAACAACTCCAGTGCAAACTCCTCCATGTCTTCTACCACGCCAGGCGACAATTCTTTCGCACAAAGAACATGAAAGAAATAGCTCAGCTCCGCCAGTACTAGCCATTCATCCTCGGGAATAAAGCCACATAACATCACCGGTATTACCCGCTCTAGCCATATGTGCCAATCATGACTCTTGAGACCAAAGATTTTTAATTTTTCAAGACTCGCTCCCCTCTTTAGATTCGCTGCATACCCATCGGGGAACATCAAGTGCATTTTGACCCACAAGATAATTTCCCTCATAGCTGGCCTTCCATGAATGAACCAGGCCTTTGGCTTCGACCACTTCTGCTTTCCTTTGCCTTCTCGCATGTTTTGTAATGGTCTATGACATAGTGTCTCTTGATCGACTCTAGCCTTAATATTATCCTTTGTCTTCCCATCTATGTCGAACAATGTACCAAAAATAGCCTCTCCGATATTATTTTCAGTGTGCATCATGTCGATATTGTGTGGAAGAAGGAGGTCTTTGAAGTAAGGCAGATCCCAGAAGCATGGCTTGTGAGTCCAGGCGTGTTTTGAATTATAACCCTTGAAATACCATGGACGCTCTGGATCAGGCTCGAGGGCGTTTAACTCATCCAAGATCTGTTGGCCTGTGAACGCAGGTGGTGCCAAGTTCTTGACAACTTTACCTTTATTAAAGTTCTTCTTGTCTTTTCTGAACTGATGGTCAGGATCCAGGAACTGTCTATGCAAGTCAAAGCAAGAATACTTCCGACCCTCCTGCAACCAATGAAACTGAAGAGCTGCCTTGCATTTGGGGCACGGGAACCTTCCATGCACACACCATCGAGAGAATAGTGCATACGCTGGCAAGTCATGCATAGAGTACATGTACTGTTGGAATTATGCCCTAGAGGCCATAATAAATATAGTTATTATTATAATTCCTGTATCAAGATAATCGTTTATTATCCATGCTATAATTGTATTGAATGAAGACTTATATACATGTGTGGATACATAGACAAAACACTGTCCCTAGCAAGCCTCTAGTTGGCTAGCCAGTTGATCAAAGATAGTCAGGGTCTTCTGATTATGAACAAAGCGTTGTTGCTTGATAACTGGATCATGTCATTAGGAGAATCACGTGATGGACTAGCCCAAACTAATAGACGTAGCATATTGATCGTGTCATTTTAGTGCTACTGTTTTCTGCGTGTCAAGTATTTGTTCCTATGACCATGAGATCATATAACTCACTGACACCGGAGGAATGCTTTGTGTGTATCAAATGTCGCAACGTAACTGGGTGACTATAAAGATGCTCTACAGGTATCTCCGAAGGTGTTCGTCGAGTTAGTATGGATCGAGAGTGGGATTTGTCACTCCGTGTGACGGAGAGGTATCTCGGGGCCCACTCGGTAATACAACATCACACACAAGCCTTGCAAGCAATGTGACTTAGTGTAAGTTGCGGGATCTTGTATTACGGAACGAGTAAAGAGACTTGCCAGTAAACGAGATTGAAATAGGTATGCGGATACTGACGATCGAATCTCGGGCAAGTAACATACCGAAGGACAAAGGGAATGACATACGGGATTATATGAATCCTTGGCACTGAGGTTCAAACGATAAGATCTTCGTAGAATATGTAGGATCCAATATGGGCATCCAGGTCCCGCTATTGGATATTGACCGAGGAGTCACTCGGTTCATGTCTACTTGGTTCTCGAACCCGCAGGGTCTGCACACTTAAGGTTCGACGTTGTTTTATGCGTATTTGAGTTATATGGTTGGTTACCGAATGTTGTTCGGAGTCCCGGATGAGATCACGGACGTCACGAGGGTTTCCGGAATGGTCCGGAAACGAAGATTGATATATAGGATGACCTCATTTGATTACCGGAAGGTTTTCGGAGTTACCGGGAATGTACCGGGAATGACGAATGGGTTCCGGATGTTCACCGGGGGGGGCAACCCACCCCGGGGAAGCCCATAGGCCTTGGGGGTGGCGCACCAGCCCTTAGTGGGCTGGTGGGACAGCCAAAGAAGTCCCTATGCGCCATAGGAAGAAAATCAAAGAGAAAAAAAAGGGAGGTGGGAAAAAGGGGAAGGACTCCTCCTTCCAAACCTAGTTGGATTCGGTTTGGAAGGGGAGGACTCCCCCCCCTTGGCTCGGCCGAACCCCTTGGTGGTCCTTGGACCCCAAGGGAAGGCTCCCCCTCTTCCTCCTATATATACGGAGGTTTTAGGGCTGATTTGAGACAACTTTGCCACGGCAGCCCGACCACATATCTCCACGGTTTTACCTCTAGATCGCGTTTCTGCGGAGCTCGGGCGGAGCCCTGCTGAGATAAGATCACCACAAACCTCCGGAGCACCGTCACGCTGCCGGAGAACTCATCTACCTCTCCGTCTCTCTTGCTGGATCAAGAAGGCCGAGATCATCGTCGAGCTGTACGTGTGCTGAACGCGGAGGTGGTCCGTTCGGCACTAGATCGTGGGACTGATCGCGGGGCGGTTCGCGGGGCGGATCGAGGGACCTGAGGACGTTCCACTACATCAACCGTGTTCACTAACACTTCAGCTGTGCGATCTACAAGGGTACGTAGATCGAATATCCCCTCTCGTAGATGGACATCACCATGATAGGTCTTCGTGCGCGTAGTAAATTTTTTGTTTCCCATGCGACGTTACCCAACAGTGGCATCATGAGCTAGGTTCATGCGTAGATGTCTTCTCGAGTAGAACACAAAAGTTTTTGTGGGCGGTGATGTGCGTTTTGCTGCCCTCCTTAGTCTTTTCTTGATTCCGCGGTATTGTTGGATCGAAGCGGCTTGGACCGACATTACTCGTACGCTTACGAGAGACTGGTTTCATCGCTACGAGTAACCCCGTTACTCAAAGATGACTGGCAAGTGTCAGTTTCTCCAACTTTAGTTGAATCGGATTTGACCGAGGAGGTCCTTGTATAAGGTTAAATAGCAATTCATATATCTCCGTTGTGGTGTTTGCGTAAGTAAGATGCGATCCTACTAGATACCCATGGTCACCATGTAAAACATGCAACAACAAAATTAGAGGACGTCTAACTTGTTTTTGCAGGGTATGCTTGTGATGTGATATGGCCAACGATGTGATGTGATATATTGGATGTATGAGATGATCATGTTGTAATAGATAATATCGACTTGCACGTCGATGGTACGGCAACCGGCAGGAGCCATAGGGTTGTCTTTAAACTAACGTTTGTGCTTGCAGATGCGTTTACTATTTTGCTAGGATGTAGCATTAGTAGTAATAGCATGAGCAGCACGACAACCCTGATGGTGACACGTTGATGGAGATCATGGTGTGGCGCCGGTGACAAGAAGATCGTGCCGGTGCTTTGCTGATGGAGATCAAGGAGCACGTGATGATGGCCATATCATGTCACTTATGAATTGCATGTGATGTTAATCCTTTTATGCACCTTATTTTGCTTAGAACGACGGTATCATTATGAGGTGATCTCTCACTAAACTTTCAAGACGAAATTGTGTTCTCCCAGACTGTGCACCGTTGCTACAGTTCGTCATTACGAGACACCACGTGATGATCGGGTGTGATAGACTCAACGTTCACATACAACGGGTGCAAACCAGTTGCACACGCGGAACACTCGGGTTAAGCTTGACGAGCCTAGCATCTGCAGACATGGCCTCGGAACACATGAGACCGAAAGGTCGATCATGAATCATATAGATGATATGATTAGCATAGGGATGCTTACCACTGAAACTATACTCAACTCACGTGATGATCGGTATTGAGATAGTGTAAGTGGATCATGAACCACTCAAATGACTAGAGATATGTACTTTTTGAGTCCACTTTGAATATAGTCTTGAACATAGTCTAAGTCCACTATGAATATATTTGTGTTGTAGATCATGGCTCACGCGACAGTCACCCTGAATTTTAATACGTTCCTAGAGAAAGCTAAGTTGAAAGATGATGGAAGCAACTTTGTAGACTGGGCTCGTAATCTTAAGCTAATCTTACAAGCTAGGAAGAAGGATTATGTCCTTAATGCTGCACTAGGAGATGAACCACCCGCTACGGCTGACTAGGATGTTAAGAACGCTTGGTTAACACGTAAGGAGGACTACTCAGTAGTTCAATGTGCAGTCTTGTATGGCTTAGAACCGGGACTTCAACATCGCTTTGAGAGTCATGGAGCATATGAGATGTCCCAGGAGTTGAAGTTTATCTTTCAGAAGAACGCCCGGATCGAGAGGTATGAGACCTTCGATAAATTCTATGCTTGCAAGATGGAGGAGAATTCGTCTGTCAGTGAACATGTGCTCAAAATGTCTGGGTACTCAAACCGTCTAGCTGAGCTGGGGATTGAACTCCCGCAAGAGGCTATCACTGACAGGATCCTTCAGTCACTGCCGCCAAGCTATAAAGGCTTTGTGTTGAACTACAACATGCAAGGGATGAACAAGTCACCCGGCGAGTTGTTTGCGATGCTGAAAGTCGCAGAGTCTGAACTCCATAAAGAGCATCAAGTGTTGATGGTGAATAAGACCACTAGTTTCAAGAGAAACGGCAAAGGCAAGACGGGTAATTCAAAGAAGAGCGGCAAGCCTGTTGCCAATCCGATGAAGAAACCCAAAGCTGGACCTAAGCCTGAAACAGAGTGTTACTATTGCAAGGGTATGGGTCACTAGAAGCGCAACTGCCCCAAGTATCTGGCTGATAAGAAGGCGGCCAAAGAAAAATCAGGTATATTTGATATACATGTTATTGATGTGTACTTAACCGGCACTCGTAGTAGTGCCTGGGTATTCGATACCGGTTCTGTTGCTCATATTTGCAACTCGAAACAGGAACTGCGGAATAGACGAAGGCTGGCGAAAGATGAAGTGACGATGCGCGTAGGAAATGGTTCCAAGTTTGATGCAATCGCCGTCGGCACAGTTTCACTTCAGTTACCATCAGGATTAGTTATGAACTTGAATCATGGTTATTTAGTGCCTGCGTTGAGCATGAACATTATATCTGGATCTTGTTTATTGCGAGACGGTTACTCTTTTAATTCAGAGAATAATAGTTGTTCTATTTCTATGAGTAACATCTTTTATGGTCATGCACCCAATGTGAGAGGATTGTTCATATTGAATCTTGATAGTGATACACACATACATAACATTGAGACCAAAAGAGTTAAAGTTAACAATGATAGCGCCATATTTTTGTGGCACTACCGCTTAGGTCATATTGGTGTAAAGCGCATGAAGAAACTCCATGCCGATGGACTTTTGGAGTCACTTGACTTTGATTCACTTGACACGTGCGAACCATGCCTCATGGGCAAGATGACTAAAACTCCGTTCTCCGGAACAATTGAGCGTGCTAGTGACTTGTTGGAAATCATACAAGGGTACGTAGATCGAATATGCCCTCTCGTAGATGGACATCACCATGATATGTCTTCGTGCGCGTAGGAAATTTTTTGTTTCCCATGCGACGTTCCCCAACATGTACCACACATGCATTTTGAAGTTTTTTTTTCTAGCGGCATCGTATGTCTTGACCCCATTATCCCAAGCTTCTTCCAATTCATCCTTAAGCGGTTGCAGATACACATTCATATTCTTCCCCGGATAATTGGGCCCTGGAATTATCAACGTCAGAAATATGATCTTTCTTTGCATAATCTGCCTAGGGGGGAGATTGAGTGGAATGACAAATACAGGCCAACAACTGTATTGGGTTGTCGTCATGCCGAAGGGATTAAAACCGACCGTGGCGGCACAGACTCGAGGATTCCTTGGATCTGTCGCTTTATCTTGATGCAATCCATCGAAATGTTTCCACGCTTCCCCATCCGATGTGTGTACCATCATCTTATTCCCATCCGCATCTAGTTCGGTTCTTTTGCCCAATTTGTGCCTTGTCATCTGTCTGGCTGTCTCTTCGACCATGAAAAGACGTTGAAGTATTGGTACGATTGTGATATACCGAAGAACACTAACTGCGATTTTGGTCTGCCTCTTCTCACCCATACCGTTTGTCTACCACAAGATACCTGCAAGACTCGCAATTGGGACAATAGTCCAAGTGTAGATACTCCTTCCTAAATAAGACACATCCTTTCTCACATGCATGTATCTTCTCATAGTGCATCTTAAGTAAACGAAATATTTTTTCCGACTGGTACAGGTTTGCAGGCATGACATGGCCTTTGGGTAGGAAACGTCCAAATAGTGTCATCATCGCGTCGTAGCATTCTCTTCCCAAGTTGAACTAAGCCTTCAGAGCCATTACTTGTGCAATTGCATCCAGCTGACAGAGCTCAGTGTGCTCATGGAGAGGACGTTTTGAAGACTCCAACATTTCATAAAAGGCCTTTGCAGATTCCTCCATCTCATCTTCCGAATCCCGAGCATCATCAAAGTCTTGCACCTTGTCTTCGATCCCGGTACCATGCTCGTCCGTGCGACGACGGACCACCTCAGCTCTTGTGTGTTGTATAGACTCACCATGAAATGTCCACACCGTATAATTAGGCTTAAAATGATGAGCTCAATGTGACTAAGGAGTTAGTCACACGATGACGTGCTACGGAACGAGTAAAGAGACTTACCGGTAACGAGATTGAACAAGGTATAGGTATACCGACGATCGAATCTCGGGCAAGTTCTATACCGACAGACAAAGGGAATTGTATACGGGATTGATTGAATCCTTGACATCGTGGTTCATCCGATGAGATCATCGTGGAGCAAGTGGCAGCCACCATGGGTATCCAGACCCCGCTGATGGTTATTGGCCGGAGAGGTGTCTCGGTCATGTCTACCTGTCTCCCGAACTCGTAGGGTCTACACACATAAGGTTCGATGACGCTAGGGTTATAGGGAATTATTATACGAGGTTACCAAAAGTTGTTCGGAGTCCCGGATGAGATCCCGGACGTCACGAGGAGCTCCGGAGGTAAAGATTGATATATAGGATGGATGGTTTTGCACATCGGAAATGTTTCAGGAGTCACCGGTAATGTACCGGGACCACCGGGACGACCGGAAATGGTCCCGGGGGTCCACCGGGAGGGGCCACCAGCCCCAAGAGGTAGCATGGGCCAAAAGAGGGAGGGCAACCAGCCCAAAGTGGGCTGGTGCACCTCCCACAAGGAGGCCCAAGGCGCAGGAGGTGGAGAGGGGGGAACCCTAGGCGCTGGTGGGCCTAAGGCCCACCTAGGGGTGCGCCACCTCTCCCCCTGCCCTGGCCACCGCACCTCCCATCTGGGGGGGCTGCCGCACCACCTAGGGTGGGAACCCTAGGGGTGGCACCCCCTTCCCCTCCTCCTATATATAGTGGGGGTTTTGGGGCTGTTTGACACACAGTTTCCCATCTCCCTCGGTGCAGCCCTGCCCCCCTTCCTCCTCCTCTCCCACGGTGCTTGGCGAAGCCCTGCCGGGAGACCTCGTCTCTCCATCGACACCACGCCGTCGTGCTGCCGGAGATGTCACCCAACCTCTCCCTCCTCCTTGCTGGATCAAGGTGCGGGAGACCTCACTGGGCTGCACATGTGTTGAACGCGGAGGTGTCGTGGTTCAGCACTAGATCGGAATCAGACCGCAATCTGAATCGCCGCGAGTACGACTCCATCAACCGCGTTCTAGCAACGCTTCCGCTTAGCGATCTTCGAATGAATGAAGATGCACTCACTCCTCTCTCGTTGCTGGTCTCTCCATAGGAAGATCTGAATATGTGTAGGAATTTTTTTGAATTTATGCTACGTTACCCAACAATAGCGTGGGGTGAATATTCGTGTGTGCTTGTTTGCTTTATCACTAAGTAGATTTATTTGCTGTTCTAAGTTGTTCTCTATCGTTAGTTATGGATATGAAACACGAAATGCCAAAAAAATTAGGTGTACTTGCTACTCATGGAGATGGGGAACCTCCTAAAACCCTCGATGCTCGTTGTGTGGATAATATTATGCAGTTCTTTAATAATCCTGAGAAAACCATATTAAATTATATAATGGGCTACACGTTCGATCAACGTGAATACTTTAGGTATTATCGCTTGACTCAAAAAGGGAAACTATTATGTGATCAAATTCATATGCTGAAATGGTATGCTTGGGAGCTATGCTCGAGATATGATATTACTTGTTGCTCTACGATGAAGGCTCAACACCTTCCCTTTTCTTATAAATTTAATGCTAATGAAACCTTGGCTTCTTATGCTAATGGTATATATGATTACTATGATGTGGAGCAAATAGAAGAGTTTCTTTCTTTTATGGGTGCTTATGAAATTGAAGCTCTGTTTAAAAGGTGTGATGATAATGATGATCCTGCTTACCGATCTGAAAATTTGGTTATGCTTCGTTATTGTTATACTCATTATGAATACTGGTCGTCAACCCGTGCATTTGCACGGGCTAGATTAATAACCTACAATGGGATGAAACTTCTGAGACTATCTTTCATTCATTGGGGGTAAAGACATATCCTAAATTTCTATTGGAAAAATTATTCAAGTGTCATCATAGTTCAAATTTAATGCTTCAAATAATAGAATGTCAAAGGACGCATATACTCAAATATTCTCTATCCACATAAAAATTAAATGATTTAATCTCCTCTAATCTTGGTACATAATTCCTTCAACACATTGGATTTTTTTTCTTTTTGAATTGTTCATTCACTTGACATCTATTACCATCAGTCTCTAGAGTAATTTAGAAGTTTACTTTAGATATATGATGAAAGAGCCTCACAGAATAAACAACAAAAAAAATTAGGTCTTTTTAAAGAGATGACGAATACAGACACACATGAGAGAACATTTTCTATTACTTTTGTTCTTGTTCCATAATTTTATCATAAAAGAACAAAATCCTAGTCTCCAACTGATATAATCATGCATTGAAAAAATAGTCATTGGGTTGAGCATCTGTTAGATGTTTCGATGGTTGCTCTTTTGTGCATCCCCTTGGCTTCCATCATATCCTAACGTACTGATCTAAACATATTCAATTTTATTATATTAGTAATTTCCTAAAAATAATAAAATACTAATAATACGTTAACATATATGGGCTGTTTGAATGGCAGCTGATGCCCACCTTACCAAAATACGGGGTTGACCACCAGCGTGGGTGTCTTTTGGTTGTCAACTAAATTTTTTAACCTACGCCAAAAGAATTGTCGCTACTTCATTTCCTGCACCAATGGGCTGTTCGTAGCGGCGAATTTTATGGCCAGTTTTTCGGCTCAGGCGCGATTCGGCGTGGCTGGCCTAGGCACCATCAAAATGACCGGCCTATAGACAAAAGTAAACTGTCTGTCTCTATTTTTAATTCACATGAACTTTGACTAATATGGTATATACAAAATATTATTTGAATGCATATTTTATTTAGCTAAATACTGATACAATGTTTTATTTAATAAAACACTGATAAAATATCGTATTTACCGAGATACTCCTTTAATATTTAACTAAAATTGTATTTATCAAACCGAACAAACTGACACACATGCCTCATTATCCATTATCTACCGTGAGTAGGTGGTTCCTACAAACTAACATGCATATTATTCCTACATATTACTTTGCCGAGTTGTCATTTTCAAAACTCAACAATTGCTATTTAAATGTTTGTCGAGTACCTGATAATATGAACTTCGCAAAGTTGATGGTTGTTGACCTCCGTCTAGCCGAGTGATGTTTGCCGAGAACAGAAATCGACAAACACAATGCATAGTTGTTTCTAGCTAGGACTTGCTAAGTGTGTTGGAAACTCACCGAATTCGGCGATTCCGGTCGTGAAATGGCATTAACAAAAAACCTTATCACCATCACGTCCCAAAAATGAACTGTGTAAAAATAAGTAGCTATATTTTTTAATGAAGATTGTTCTTATATACGTGTTTAGTTTTCTTGATTGTATGTAATATCGACCTTTATACCATGCATGCATGGTACACTTGAATTCGGTTTCATTTAGTCGGTGTAAGCTTTATTCATACATGTACATAGGTTTGGTCTACTTTGCAATTATCTGATTATGCCGCAAAATCTCGAACAAAACATGTTTAACATATTTGTCCTCTCAAAACCAAACATGCGTTTATCGTATTTTTAAGAAATATTAATTTACAAAAGGTATAGTTCATGGACTAATGTCACATGTAATTTTTACTCATTAACAATGAAAATTGAGTATCCTAGCAACCAGAAAAGCAGTTTGAGCGAAGTAGTCAACTGTAACCTCTAATGCATTAGGCAATGTAAAGTCTTGGCAGTCCTGGTGAGATATATAATTCATGCATCGGCCTATTTCGCAAGGCGGGGTTGCCATAGTTCCGCTGTAATTCACTCTTGTTCATCCAGAAAAGGTTAATTAGAATACCTTCAGTGTCACAATCTGATGCCTTTTGTCGATAAGATAAAAAAATGTGTAGATGCAAAGTGTATTACATGGAACACGAACATTTTTTTCTTGCGTATAATAACCTGTGCCAAACAATGTGCTACCCTGGAAAACAATTGATTGATCCTCCTTCACAGAAATTACATAGAACATAGAGAACATACCTTATTAAAATTGAATCCCTGTAGAAAATATAATATGTTTGGAACCTGAAAAAAAGTCGAGTCAGGTGAAATTCTTATAACACCCATGAAATCAGGCCCAATATCGAATGCGATAACAAAATGCACATATAGGATAAGCCGTCAAAAGCACAGTCCGAGTATAAGAGGTCATAAAAACAAACTGGATTAAAATGTATATTTTTTACTCTGCATGCCCCAAACAGACAATGATCTAATCAACCGAATTGTATATTTTACTACATGTCAGAGATTAAGAAAAAGGGAGAGGGTCAAGGGATATTGGTGGTATAAAATATGAGAAACTGAGACAAAAAGACAGCTGATATGTGCACTAAAAATGTGAAACTTGTTTAATTGAGTGAATCTCCATGCCCCCAAACAGGTAAATATCATAGAGAGATACATGTTAAAAATTCATTACAATTAAATACACCAAAAAATATATTATACTACCCCAGATCAAAACCAAACCATTTGCTTAATGGTTAGCTTATCACCTCGTCATTGGCTGCGATGGTGCCACGGCCAAGAAGAGCTTACCATATGTACCCCGGCTAGATAGGTTAGACAATGCTAGATTTCACACGCTGCATGGAGAGAGAAGCATTGTATTAACCCAATCCAATGGCTGGCAGGGCGATGTTTGATATATTATCCAGTGCATAGTGAAAGGTCCTGCACTGGACCTCATCACCCAATTTTATATAGCGCGTGGAGGCAGCCAATTATATAATCAGCTCATGATGTTCATCATGTACATGCAAATCTCGCTTTCCTATTTGCCGGTGGATATAACTTGCCGCGATCTCTTCGTCAGCTGCAACACACACAGAGAGAGGGACATGCTGATGCCTAATTGCATCAGAAGGAAGATACCAAGGCCAACGTGCCATGGTGCAGATAGATTTAGATGTGATTTGCGGCTGGATCTAACACGCCGTCGATGAAAGGAAAGACATGTTACTCTAACATGCCTATATGCCCTTCCACCTATGATTGGCACCAGATCGCCATGAAAGAGGCGATGAAGGCTTAGACCAACAACTCTTCGTTAGGGATTAACTAAAGGCGATTTCTTGAGATAACGATCTTGTTGGTAGGAAAATAGATGACGGCTTTTTTTTTGTTTTGGAAGAGGTCAATCTGGTAGTCCTTCCACGGCAAGAGTCTAATGGAAATAATTTATGGTTTTAGATTTTATCTATGAATAATTGAGGCTTACTTAACGTGGAGACTTGAGAATGTCTTTGTTACGTGTAGGCTGGGTCAGGTTGGTAGTTTTTCCCACGGCAATACTCTAGAGGCCGACCAGTTTTTTTAGTTATTTTACTGCAAGAGCAAAAGAAATAATATATATGTTTTTGCCTGGGACTAATTAACATGCGCGATTGAAAATATCAGTTACGTGTAGGCTGGGTCAGTCAGGTAGGCTACTTTTTTCTACCGCAGTAGTAACATAAAATTAAATGGTCTAGAAAAATACTGACTTAGGATGTTATGATTGGATCTGCACCGTAATAATTCGGTCCCACAAGATGAACGGCTCGTAAAATCTAATTAACGTGAGAATTTTTAAGGAGTCTCTAATTAGTATAAGTATAGATAATGCCCATATTTATCGATTTATGGAGAAATTCTACGATGCCCAAGAAGAGACTAATATTTTGCAGGAAACTATGGAAGAAGAAAATGCTGATACTGTGAGCTCATTAGATGAAAAAGATGACGAGGAGAGCGAAGAACAAAAGGAGGAAGAGCGGACTAGCTACCCGTGCCCACCTTCTAATAAGAATAACTCTTCAACTCATACATTGTTTAATTTCCCTTCGAAGGATGAATGCTATGTTTATTGCTATGATCCCTTGGATTTGTTTGAAATATCCCTTTTTGATGAACTTGATGCTAGCTATGATTATGGCCATGATGCCAATATGAATGATGCTTATGAAGATGAACTTGCTATAGTTCCTTATGTTAAACATGAAATTGTTGCTATCGCACCCACTTATGATAGTCCTATTATCTTTTTGAACTCTCCCAACTACACTATATCGGAGAAGTTTGCTCTTATTAGGGATTACATAGATGGGTTGCCTTCTACTATTACACATGATGATTTTTATGAATATAATATGGATATGCTTGCTGCTCCTACTTGCAATTATTATGACAGAGGAACTACATCTCCACCTCTCTATGTTTCCAAAACAATAAATAGCAAGAAACTGCTTATGCTATGTATTGGCCTTTACTTGATGTGCATGAATTGTTCTTTTATGACATGCCAATGCATAGGAAGAGAGTCAGACTTCGTCATTGCATGATATATGTTACCTTCTGCTCACTACTAAATTACAAATCATTGTCAATTGAAATTGGCTTTGATATACCTTGGGATCCGGGTGGATCCATTACTTGAGCACTTTATGCCTAGCTTAATGGCTTTAAAGAAAGCGCTGCCTGGGAGACAACCCGGAAGTTTTAGAGAGTCATTTATTTCTGTTGAGTGCTTTTATATAGTTTAAAAACAAAAAAAATATAGAGGGGAACTTAAAACTTTTTCAAAAAGAGAAGCGATTGAAAGGTGATGCATTGTGGAAGTGAGGGTCGACCTTGAACACTTGTGTTCATGCTCATGGAAACAATGTAGAATTCTTCATGGAAGTTTCTCGCACAAATAATTATGCCTTTGTAAATTTCCATTGTATTATAAAAATAATGTGCCAAGTAAAGCCTTTATGATTAGTTTGGGTGATAGTTGTTTGATCATGCTGAAAAAGACAGAAACTTTGTGCTCACAAAATTATTTTTAATACCTATCCACAAAGAGATTTTGAGTTGATTCTTTTTGCTGTTGATTGATATGAAAATTGCCCTAATTTTCATAATTTTTCAGAATTTTTGGAGTATCATAAGTATGGCATACGTTCAGATTACTACAGACTGTTCTGTTTTTGACAGATTCTGTTTTCTATGCATTGCTCTCTTATTTTGATGAATCTATGGGTAGTATCGGGGGGTATGAACCATGGTGAAGTTGGATTACAGTAGATATAATTCTAATATGAATTTGAAATGAGTACACAACAGTACTTAAAGTGGTGATTTACTTTATTATACTAACGGATCTCACGAAGGTTTTGTTGAGTTTTGTGTGATTGAAGTTTTCAAGTTTTGGGTGACACCACGATGGATGAAGGAATAAGGAGAGGCAAGAGCCTAAGCTTGGGGATGCCCGAGCATCTAAGCTTGGGGATGCCCCGGAAGGAATCCCCTCTTTCGTCTACAATCTATCGGTAATTTTACTCGGAGCTATATTTTTATTCGTCACATGATATGTGCAAATGCTTGGAGCGTCTTTTGTGTTTATTTTTCCTTTTTCTTTTATGCACCATGCTGGTATGAGATAGTCCTTGGTTGATTTATAGAATGCTCTTTGCACTTCACTTATATCTTTCGAGTATGGATTTATAGAATGCTTATGTGCTTCACTTATATCATTTGAAGTTTGGATTGCCTGTTTCCCTACACATAGAAAACCGCCATTTGTAGAATGCTCTTTTGCTTCACTTATATTTTTTAGAGCGGGGCCTATATTTTGTAGAAAGAATTAAAATCTCATGCTTCACTTATACCTATTTAGAGAGTTAACAGGAGTTGGTCATTCACATGGTTAGTCATAAAATCCTACATAAACTTGTAGATCACTGAATATGATATGTTTGATTCCTTGCAATAGTTTTGCGACATGAAGATGTGATATTAGAGTGATGCTAGTGAATAATTGTGTATTCATAGAAATACTTGTGTTAAGGTTTGTGATTCCTGTAGCATGCAGGTATGGTGAACCGTTATGTGACGAGGTCGGAGCATGATTTATTTATTGATTGTCATCCTTTGTGTGGAGGTCGGGACCGCGCGATGGTTAACTCCTACCAACCCTTCCCCTAGGAGCATGCGTGTAGTACCTTGTTTCGATGACTAATAGACTTTTGCAATAAGTATGTGAGTTCTTTATGACTAATGTTGAGTTCATGGATTATACGCAATCTCACCCTTCCACCATTGCTAGCCTCTCTAGTACCGCGCAACTTTCGCCGGTGCATTACACCCACCATATACCCTTCCTCAAAACAGCCACCATACCTACCTATTATGGCATTTCCATAGCCATTCTTAGATATATTTCCATGCAACTTCCATCGTTCCATTTATTATGACACGCACCATCATTGTCATATTGCTTTGCATGATCGTAAGATAGCTAGCATGATGTTTTCATGGCTTGTCCGTTTTTTGATGTCATTGCTACGCTAGATCATTGCACATCCCGGTACACCGCCGGAGGCATTCATATAGAGTCATATTTTGTTCTAAATATCGAGTTGTAAGTAAATAAAAGTGTGATGATCATCATTATTAGAGCATTGTCCCATGTGAGGAAGTAAAAAGAGGCCAAAGAAGCCCACCAAAAAAAAGAGAAAAAAAATAAAAAAATGAGAGAAAAGAGAGAAGGGACAATGCTACTATCCTTTACCACACTTGTGCTTCAAAGTAGCACCATGATCTTCATGATAGAGATTCTCCTATGTTGTCACTTTCAAATACTAGTGAGAAATTTTCATTATAGTACTTGGCTTGTATATTCCAATGATGGGCTTCCTAAAATTGCCCTAGGTCTTCGTGAGCAAGCGAGTTGGATGCACACCCACTAGTTTCATTTTGAACTTTCATACACTTCTAGCTCTTGTGCATCTGTTGCATGGCAATCCCTACTCACTCACATTGATATCTATTGATGGGCATCTCCATAGCCCGTTGATATGCCTAGTTGATGTGAGACTATCTCCTCCTTTTTGTCTTCCCCACAGCCACCATATTCTATTCCAACTACAATGCTATGTCCATGGCTCACGCTCATGTATTGCGTGAAAGTTGAAAAAGGTTTGAGAACACTAAAGTATGAAACAATTGCTTGGCTAAAACCGGGGTTGTGCATGATTTAAATACGTTGTGTGGGGAAGATGGAGCATAACCAGACTTTATGATTTTGTAGGGATAACTTTCTTTGACCACGATATTTTGAGAAGACATGATTCCTTTGTTAGTATGCTTGAAATATTATTATCTTTATGTCAAATGGTAGGCTATTGCTTCGAATCACTCGTGTTTTAGTATTCATGCCATGATTAGATTATATAATCAACATTATGCTAGGTAGCATTCCACATCAAAAATTATCTTTTTTATCATTTACCTACTCTGTTGGGGAACGTCGCATGGGAAACAAAAATTTTCCTACGCGCACGAAGACCTATCATGGTGATGTCCATCTACGAGAGGGGATGAGTGATCTACGAACCCTTGTAGATCGTATAGCAGAAGCGTTAGTGAACGCGGTTGATGTAGTGGAACGTCCTCACGTCCCTCGATCCGCCCCGCGAACAATCCCGCGATCAGTCCCACGATCTAGTACCGAACGGACGACACCTCCGCGTTCAGCACACGTACAGCTCGACGATGATCTCGGCCTTCTTGGTCCAGCAAGAGAGACGGAGAGGTAGAAGAGTTCTCCGGCAGCGTGACGGCGCTCCGGAGGTTGGTGATGACCTTGTCTCAGCAGGGCTCCGCCCGAGCTCCGCAGAAACGCGATCTAGAGGAAAAACCGTGGAGGTATGTGGTCGGGCTGCCGTGGAAAAGTCGTCTCAAATCAGCCCTAAAACCTCCGTATATATAGGTGGGAGGGAGGGGACCTTGCCTTGGGGCTCAAGGAGCCCCAAGGGGGTCGGCCGAGTCCAAGGGGGGAGGACTCCCCCCCCCCCCAAACCGAGTTGGACTTGGTTTGGTGGGAGGGAGTCCCCCTTCCTTCCCACCTCCTCCTTTTTTTTTCCTTTCTCTTGATTTTCTCTTCTTGGCGCATAGAGCCCTTTTGGGCTGTCCCACCAGCCCACTAAGGGCTGGTGTGCCACCCTCAAGGCCTATGGGCTTCCCCGGGGTGGGTTGCCCCCCCCCCCCCCCGGTGAACTCCCGGAACCCATTCGTCATTCCCGGTACATTCCCGGTAACTCCGAAAACCTTCCGGTAATCAAATGAGGTCATCCTATATATCAATCTTTGTTTCCGGACTATTCCGGAAACCCTCGTGACGTCCGTGATCTCATCTGGGACTCCGGACAACATTCGGTAACCAACCATATAACTCAAATACGCATAAAATAACGTCGAATCTTAAGTGTGCAGACCCTGCGGGTTCGAGAACTATGTAGACATGACCCGAGAGACTCCTCGGTCAATATCCAATAGCGGGACCTGGATGCCCATATTGGATCCTACATATTCTACGAAGATCTTATCGTTTGAACCTCAGTGCCAAGGATTCATATAATCCCGTACGTCATTCCCTTTGTCCTTCGGTATGTTACTTGCCCGAGATTCGATCGTTAGTATCCGTATACCTATTTCAATCTCGTTTACCGGTAAGTCTCTTTACTCGTTCCGTAATACAAGATCCCGCAACTTACACTAAGTTACATTGCTTGCAAGGCTTGTGTGTGATGTTGTATTACCGAGTGGGCCCCGAGATACCTCTCCGTCACACGGAGTGACAAATCCCAGTCTTGATCCATACTAACTCAACTAACACCTTCGGAGATACCTGTAGAGCATCTTTATAGTCACCCAGTTACGTTGCGACGTTTGATACACACAAAGCATTCCTCCGGTGTTAGTGAGTTATATGATCTCATGGTCATAGGAATAAATACTTGACACGCAGAAAACAGTAGCAACAAAAATGACACGATCAACATGCTACGTCTATTAGTTTGGGTCTAGTCCATCACATGATTCTCCTAATGACGTGATCCAGTTGTCAAGCAACAACACCTTGTTCATAATCAGAAGACACTGACTATCTTTGATCAACTGGCTAGCCAACTAGAGGCTTGCTAGGGACGGTGTTTTGTCTATGTATCCACACATGTAAATGAGTCTTCATTCAATACAATTATAGCATGGATAATAAACGATTATCTTGATACAGGAATTATAATAATAACTATATTTATTATTGCCTCTAGGGCATAATTCCAACAGTCTCCCACTTGCACTAGAGTCAATAATCTAGCCCTCACATCATCATGTGAATTACATTGTAATAAATCTAACACCCATACAGTTCTGGTGTTGATCATGCTTTGGCCGTGGAAGAGGTTTAGTCAGCGGGTCTGCTACATTCAGATCCGTGTGCACTTTGCATATATTCATGTCCTCTCCCTCGACGTAGTCGCGGATGAGGTTGAAGCGTCGTTTGATGTGTCTGGTCTTCTTGTGAAACCGTGATTCCTTTGCTAAGGCAATGGCACCAGTGTTGTCACAGAACAAGGTTATTGGATTCAGTGCGCTTGGCACCACTCCAAGATCCGTCATGAACTGCTTCATCCAGACACCCTCCTTAGCCGCCTCCGAGGCAGCCATGTACTCCGCTTCACATGTAGAATCTGCTACGACGCTTTGCTTGGAACTGCACCAGCTTACTGCACCCCCATTAAGAATAAATACGTATCCGGTTTGCGACTTAGAGTCGTCCGGATCTGTGTCAAAGCTTGCATCGACGTAACCTTTTACGGCGAGCTCTTCGTCACCTCCATACACGAGAAACATCTCCTTAGTCCTTTTCAGGTACTTCAGGATATTCTTGACCGCTGTCCAGTGATCCACTCCTGGATTACTCTGGAACCTACCTGCCATACTTATGGCCAGGCTAACATCCGGTCTAGTGCACAGCATCGCATACATGATAGAACCTATGGCTGAAGCATAGGGGACGGAGCGCATATGCTCTCTATCTTCATCAGTTGCTGGGCACTGAGTCTTACTCAATCTCGTACCTTGTAGAACTGGCAAGAACCCTTTCTTGGACTGTTCCATTTTGAACCTCTTCAAAACTTTATCAAGGTATGTGCTTTGTGAAAGTCCTATCAGGCGTTTTGATCTATCCCTATAGATCTTAATGCCTAGAATGTAAGCAGCTTCTCCTAGGTCCTTCATAGAGAAACTTTTATTCAAGTAATCCTTTATGCTCTCTAAAAACTCTACGTTGTTTCCAATCAGTAATATGTCATCCACATATAATATTAGAAACGCCACAGAGCTCCCACTCACTTTCTTGTAAATACAAGATTCTCCAACCACTTGTATAAACCCAAATGCTTTGATCACCTCATCAAAGCGTTTGTTCCAACTCCGAGATGCTTGCACCAGTCCATAAATGGATCGCTGGAGCTTGCACACCTTGTTAGCATTCTTAGGATCGACAAAACCTTCGGGTTGTATCATATACAACTCTTCCTTAAGGAAACCGTGAAGGAACGCCGTTTTGACATCCATCTGCCAGATTTCATAATCGAAAAATGCAGCTATTGCTAACATGATTCTGACGGACTTAAGCATCGCTACGGGTGAGAAATTCTCATCGTAGTCAACTCCTTGAACTTGTGAAAAACCCTTTGCCACAAGTCGAGCTTTATAAACGGTCACATTACCGTCAGCGTCCGTCTTCCTCTTAAAAATCCATTTGTTCTGAATGGCCTTGCGGCCCTCAGGCAGTACCTCCAAAGTCCACACTTTGTTCTCATACATGGATCCTATCTCGGACTTCATGGCTTCCAGCCATTTGTTGGAATCTGGGCCCACCATTGATTCTTCATAATTCGCAGGTTCATTGTTGTCTAACAACATGATTGATAAGACGGGATTACCGTACCACTCTGGAGCAGCACGTGGTCTCGTCGACCTGCGTGGTTCGACAGAAACTTGAACTGGAGTTTCATGATCATCATCATTAACTTCCTCCTCAACCGGTGTCGCAATGACAGAGGTTTCCCCTTGCCGTGCGCCACCATCCAGAGGGATGAGAGGTTCGACAACCTCGTCAAGTTCTATCTTCCTCCCACTCAATTCTCTTGAGAGAAACTCCTTCTCGAGAAAAGCTCCGTTTTTAGCAACAAACACTTTGCCCTCGGATTTGAGATAGAAGGTGTACCCAACTGTCTCTTTTGGGTAACCTATGAAGACGCACTTTTCCGCTTTGGGTTCCAGCTTTTCAGGCTGAAGCTTTTTGACATAAGCATCACATCCCCAAACTTTAAGAAACGACAACTTTGGCCTTTTGCCATACCACAGTTCGTATGGTGTCGTCTCAACGGATTTTGATGGTGCCCTATTTAAAGTGAATGCAGCTGTTTCTAATGCATAGCCCCAAAATGATAACGGCAAATCAGTAAGAGACATCATAGATCGCACCATCTCTAATAGAGTACGATTACGACGTTCGGACACACCATTACGCTGTGGTGTTCCAGGCGGTGTTAACTGTGAAACAATTCCACATTGTCTTAAGTGAGCACCAAACTCGAAACTCAGATATTCACCCCCACGATCAGACCGTAGGAACTTCATCTTCTTGTTACGATGATTTTCCACTTCACTCTGAAATTGCTTGAACTTTTCAAATGTTTAGGACTTGTGCTTCATCAAGTAGACATAACCATATCTACTTTAATCTTCAGTGAAGGTGAGAAAATAACGATATCCGCCGCGTGCCTCCACGCTCATCGGACCACACACATCGGTATGTATGATTTCCAACAAGTCACTTGCACGCTCCATTGTTCCTGAGAATGGAGTCTTAGTCATCTTGCCCATGAGGCATGGTTCGCACGTGTCAAGTGAATCAAAGTCAAGTGACTCCAAAAGTCCATCAACATGGAGTTTCTTCATGCGCTTTACACCAATATGACCTAAGCGGCAGTGCCACAAAAATATGGCGCTATCATTGTTAACTCTAACTCTTTTGGTCTCAATGTTATGTATATGCGTATCGCTATCAAGATTCAATATGAACAATCCTCTCACATTCGGTGCATGACCATAAAAGATGTTACTCATAGAAATAGAACAACCATTATTCTCTGACTTAAAAGAGTAACCGTCTCGCAATAAACAAGATCCAGATATAATGTTCATGCTCAACGCAGGCACTAAATAACAATGATTTAAGTTCATCACTAATCCTGACGGTAACTGAAGTGACACTGTGCCGACGGCGATTGCATCAACCTTGGAACCATTTCCTACGCGCATCGTCACTTCATCTTTCGCCAGCCTTCGCCTATTCCACAGTTCCTGTTTCGAGTTGCAAATATGAGCAACAGAACCGGTATCGAATACCCAGGCACTACTACGAGAGCCGGTTAAGTACACATCAATAACATGTATATCAAATATACCTGATTTTTCTTTGCCCGCCTTCTTATCTGCCAGATACTTGGGGCAATTGCGCTTCCAATGACCCATACCCTTGCAATAGTAACACTCCGTTTCCGGCTTAGGTCCAGCTTTGGGTTTCTTCGTCGGATTGGCAACAGGCTTGCCGCTCTTCTTCGAATTTCCCTTCTTGCCTTTGCTGTTTCTCTTGAAACTAGTGGTCTTATTCACCATCAACACTTGATGCTCTTTACGGAGTTCAGACTCTGCGACTTTCAGCATCGCAAACAACTCGCCGGGAGACTTGTTCATCCCTTGCATGTTGTAGTTCAACACAAAGCCTTTATAGCTTGGTGGCAGTGATTGAAGGATTCTGTCAGTGATAGCTTCTTGCGGGAGTTCAATCCCCAGCTCAGCTAGATGGTTTGAGTACCCAGACATTTTGAGCACATGTTCACTGACAGATGAGTTTTCCTCCATCTTGCAAGCATAGAATTTATCGGAGGTCTCATACCTCTCGATCCGGGCGTTCTTCTGAAAGATAAATTCCAACTCCTGGAACATCTCAAATGCTCCATGACGCTCAAAGCGACGTTGAAGTCCCGGTTCTAAGCCATACAAGACTGCACATTGAACTATTGAGTAGTCCTCCTTACGTGCTAACCAAGCGTTCTTAACATCTTGATCAGCCGTAGCGGGTGGTTCATCTCCTAACGCAGCATTAAGGACATAATCCTTCTTCCCAGCTTGTAAGATTAGCTTAAGATTACGAGCCCAGTCTACAAAGTTGCTTCCATCATCTTTCAACTTAGCTTTCTCTAGGAACGTATTAAAATTCAGGATGACTGTCGCGTGAGCCATGATCTACAACACAAATATTTCAAAGTGGACTTAGACTATGTTTAAGATAATTAGAGTTCAACTTAATCAAATTATTCACTAAACTCCCACTCAAAAAGTACATCTCTCTAGTCATTTGAGTGGTTCATGATCCACTTACACTAGCTCAAGTCCGATCTTCACGTGAGTTGAGTATAGTTTCAGTGGTAAGCATCCCTATGCTAATCATATCATCTATATGATTCATGATCGACCTTTCGGTCTCATGTGTTCCGAGGCCATGTCTGCACATGCTAGGCTCGTCAAGCTTAACCCGAGTATTCCGCGTGCGCAACTGTTTTGCACCCGTTGTATGTGAACGTTGAGTCTATCACACCCGATCATCACGTGGTGTCTCGAAACGACGAACTGTAGCAACGGTGCACAGCCGGGGAGAACACAATTTCGTATTGAAATTTTAGTGAGAGATCACCTCATAATGCTACCGACGTTTTAAGCAAAATAAGGTGCATAAAAGGATTAACATCACATGCAATTCATAAGTGACATGATATGGCAATCATCACGTGCTTCTTGATCTCCATCACCAAAGCACCGGCACGATCTTCTTGTCACCGGCGCCACACCATGATCTCCATCAACGTGTTGCCATCGGGGTTGTCGTGCTACTCATGCTATTACTACTAAAGCTACATCCTAGCAAAATAGTAAACGCATCTGCAAGCACACACGTTAGTATAAAGACAACCCTATGGCTCCTGCCGGTTGCCGTACCATCGACGTGCAAGTCGATATTTCTATTACAACATGATCATCTCATACATCCAATATATCACATCACATCATTGGCCATACCACATCACAAGCATACCCTGCAAAAACAAGTTAGACGTCCTCTAATTTTGTTGTTGCATGTTTTACGTGGTGACCATGGGTATCTAGTAGGATCGCATCTTACTTACGCAAACACCACAACGGAGATATATGAGTTGCTATTTAACCTCATCCAAGGACCTCCTCGGTCAAATCCGATTCAACTAAAGTTGGAGAAACCGACACTTGCCAGTCATCTTTGAGCAACGGAGTTACTCGTAACGATGAAACCAGTCTGTCGTAAGCGTACGAGTAATGTCGGTCCAAGCCGCTTCAATCCAACAATACCGCGGAATCAAGAAAAGACTAAGGAGGGCAGCAAAACGCACATCACCGCCCACAAAAACTTTTGTGTTATACTCGAGAAGACATCTACGCATGAACCTAGCTCATGATGCCACTGTTGCGGAACGTCGCATGGGAAACAAAAATTTTCCTACGCGCACAAAGACCTATCATGGTGATGTCCATCTACGAGAGGGGATGAGTGATCTACGTACCCTTGTAGATCATATAGCAGAAGCGTTAGTGAACGCGGTTGATGTAGTGGAACGTCCTGATGTCCCTCGATCCGCCCCGCGAACAATCCCGCGATCAGTCCCACGATCTAGTACCGAACGGACGGCACCTCCGCGTTCAGCACACGTACAGCTCGACGATGATCTCGGCCTTCTTGATCCAGCAAGAGAGACGGAGAGGTAGAAGATTTCTCCGGCAGCGTGACGGCGCTCCGGAGGTTGGTGATGACCTTGTCTCAGCAGGGCTCCGCCCGAGCTCCGTAGAAACGCGATCTAGAGGAAAAACCGTGGAGGTATGTGGTCGGGCTGCCGTGGAAAAGTCGTCTCAAATCAGCCCTAAAACCTCCGTATATATAGGTGGGAGGGAGGGGACCTTGCCTTGGGGCTCAAGGAGCCCCAAGGGGGTCGGCCGAGTCCAAGGGGGGAGGACTCCCCCCCCCCAAACCGAGTTGGACTTGGTTTGGTGGGAGGGAGTCCCCCTTCCTTCCCACCTCCTCCTTTTTTTTCCTTTCTCTTGATTTTCTCTTCTTGGCGCATAGAGCCCTTTTGGGCTGTCCCACCAACCCACTAAGGGCTGGTGTGCCACCCTCAAGGCCTATGGGCTTCCCCGGGGTGGGTTGCCCCCCCCCCCCCCGGTGAACTCCCGGAACCCATTCGTCATTCCCGGTACATTCCCGGTAACTCCGAAAACCTTTCGGTAATCAAATGAGGTCATCCTATATATCAATCTTCGTTTCCGGACTATTCCGGAAACCCTCGTGACGTTCGTGATCTCATCCGGCACTCCGAACAACATTCGGTAACCAACCATATAACTCAAATACGCATAAAACAACGTCGAACCTTAAGTGTGCAGACCGTGCGGGTTCGAGAACTATGTAGACATGACCCGAGAGACTCCTCGGTCAATATCCAATAGCGGGACCTGGATGCCCATATTGGATCCTACATATTCTACGAAGATCTTATCGTTTGAACCTTAGTGCCAAGGATTCATATAATCCCGTACGTCATTCCCTTTGTCCTTCGGTATGTTACTTGCCCGAGATTCGATCATCAGTATCCGTATACCTATTTCAATCTCATTTACCGGTAAGTCTCTTTACTCGTTCCGTAATACAAGATCCCGCAACTTACACTAAGTTACATTGCTTGCAAGGCTTGTGTGTGATGTTGTATTACCGAGTGGGCCCCGAGATACCTCTCCGTCACACGGAGTGACAAATCCCAGTCTTGATCCATACTAACTCAACTAACAACTTCGGAGATACCTGTAGAGCATCTTTATAGTCACCCAGTTATGTTGCGACGTTTGATACACACAAAGCATTCCTCCGGTGTCAGTGAGTTATATGATCTCATGGTCATAGGAATAAATACTTGACACGCAGAAAACAGTAGCAACAAAAATGACACGATCAACATGCTACATCTATTAGTTTGGGTCTAGTCCATCACGTGATTCTCCTAATGACGTGATCCAGTTATCAAGCAACAACACCTTGTTCATAATCTGAAGACACTGACTATCTTTGATCAACTGGCTAGCCAACTAGAGGCTTGCTAGGGACGGTGTTTTGTCTATGTATGCACACATGTAGATGAGTCTTCATTCAATACAATTATAGCATGGACAATAAACGATTATCTTGATACAGGAATTATAATAATAACTATATTTATTATTGCCTCTAGGGCATAATTCCAACATACTCGAGGACGAGCAGAAATTAAGCTTGGGGATGCTGATACGTCTCCGTCGTATCTATAATTTTTGATTGTTTCATGCCAATATTCTACAACTTACATATACTTTTGGCAACTTTTTATACTATTTTTGGGACTAAAATATTGATCCAGTTCCCAGTGCCAGTTCCTGTTTGTTGCATGTTTTTTGTTTCGTATAATATCCATACCAAACGAAGTCCAAACACAATAAAAAACCTATGGTGATTTTTTATGGAATATTTATGATTTTTGGGAAGAAGAATCAACGCAAAACGATGCCCGAGGGGGTCACAAGCCTAGGAGGTGCCCCCTAGGGCACGGCAGGCAGGCTTGTGACCAATCCCTAAGGCGGTTGGGGCCCTTCTTTCGCCGCAAGAAAGCTAATATCCGGAAGAAAATCGTGTTAAAATCAGCCCACTTGGAGTTATGGATCTCCGGGAATTTTAAGAAACGGTGAAAGGCAGAATCTGGGAGCGCACAAACAGAAGGACACACAGAGAGAGATCCAATCTCGGAGGGGCTCTCGCCCCTCCGCCGCCATGGAGACCATGGACCAGAGGGGAAACCCTTCTCCCATCTAGGGAGGAGGTCAAGGAAGAAGAAGAAGAAGGGGGGCTCCCTCCCCCTCTCTCCCGGCGGTGCCGGAACGCCGCCCGGGACATCATCGTGTGACAGCGATCTACACCAACACGTCCGTCATCTTCACCAACACCTCCTTCTCCTTCCCCCATCTATATTCAGCGGTCCACTCTCCCGCAACCCGCTGTACCCTCTACTTGAACATGGTGCTTTGTGCTTCATATTATTATCCGATGATGTGTTGCCATCCTATGATGTCTGAGTAGATTTTTGTTGTCCTATCGGTTATTGATGAATTGGTGTGATTGGTTTGATTTGCTTGTGGTTATGTTGCTGTCCTTTGGTGCCCATCATATGAGCGCGCGCGTGGATCACACGATAGGGTTAGTATTATGTTGATAGGACTATGTATTGGAGGGGAAGGGTGATAGAAGCTTCAGCCTAGCATAGAAACTGATGCATGCGGGATTGAAGGGGGCCCAATATATCTTATTGCTATGGTTGGGTTTTAACTTATTGAACGTTAGTAGTTGCGGATGCTTGCTAATAGATCCAATCATAAGTGCATAGAATTTCAAGTAAGGGATGACATGCTAGCAGTGGCCTCTCCCACATAAAACTTGCTATCAGTCTAGTAACGTAGTCAATTGCTTAGGGACAATTCCGCAACTCCTACCACCACTTTTCCACACTCGTTAAACTAACGTAATTTTTTCTTAGCAGCCCCTAGTCTTTATTTACGTGTTCTTTCTTTTCTTGCAAACCTATCCTATCACTCCTACAAAGTACTTCTAGTTTCATACTTGTTCTAGGTAAAGCGAACGTGAAGTGTGCGTAGAGTTGTATCGGTGGTCGATAGAACTTGAGGGAATATTTATCCTACCTTTAGATCCTCGTTGGGTTCAACACTCTTACGTATCGAGAAAGGCTACAATTGATCCCCTATACTTGTGGGTTATCAGTGACGGCGACGGCGATTGGCTTGGGGCGATGGGCTCGGGGGCGACGGCAGCGGGGACGTTTATGGCCTCGGGGGTGACGGTGATGACGGGCTCGGGATGACGACGACGGCGACAGGCTCGGGGGCGACGACGACGGTGACGGGCTCGGGGCGACGACGGGCTCGGCGTGACAACGGGCTCGGGGCGATGGCGACAATGACGATGGGCTCGTGGAGAAGGCGCGGGCCGGCGGCGACGGGCTCGGGGCGGCAACGACGACGGTGAGGAGAGAAGAGAACGGGGCAAATGGGAGTTGGTAGAAATTTTGGTAAGTCCCGCCATATATGCGAACACCTTTGGTCCCCGTTGGTAGCTCCAACCGACACCAATGCCACCCTTTTGTCCCGGTTGGAGCCACCAACCGGGACTAAAGGTCAATTTTCAGCAGTCCAAAAGGGCGGGAAGAAGAGACCTTTAGTATCGGTTGGTGGCTCCAACCGGGACGAAAGGGTGGTATTGGTCCCGGTTGGAGGCACCAACCGGGACCAAAGTGTGGTGTTGCCCGGGTCTAAATTTTTAGTCCCACCTCGCTTGCCGAGAGAGCTCGCGAGTGGTTTATAATCGCTGCTGCGCACAATCTGTCGAGCTCCTCTCAACTGCAAGCTTTCGGACCTAATCTGTCACTGCCTGTGGGCCTATTGGGCCTTGTGTGGGCCTGAATCCTGGCCCAACCAGGAGGATGGGTTTCTAGTCGTATTCACGCCGTTGTGGCCTAGTAGGTGGCATTTTTTTTAAATCTAGTTTTTTGTTTTATTTTTTACTTTACTTTTTCTTGTTCCTACTTATTGTTTTTCGTTGATTCTTTTTTGCTTTTAGGTCACAACATTTCTCAAAATGCACCATTCAAAGCCACATCATCAATTTTCAACAAATTCTGACTTCATTTGCTATTTTTCATGCATTTACTGATATTTTGGACTAAATGACCCTTAAATTGGAAAGCACTACAAATAAACTCTAAAAAGGTTGAAAGTTGGCATGGTATCATCATTTCACCGACATAGGATGTGCTAAAAAGTTGAGAGGGTTGCGCAAAAACTGGATGCACTTTGTGTACAAAATGGACAATCTCTTTCGAAGTATGAGGGTTTCATACGAAAACTCATCTGTTACAAAGGGATTTCATTTTATTGATATTATTTGAACTCCATACTTTTTGTGTGTTCAAAATGCACCATTCAAAGCCACATCATCAATTTTCAACAATTTTTGACTTCATTTGGTATTTTTCATAAATTTATTGTTTTTTTGAGCTAAATGACCCTTAAATTGAAAAGCACTACAAATCACCTCTGAAAAGATTGAAAATTGGCATAGTATCATCATTTCACCCACAAAGCATGTGCTAAATAGTTGAGAGGGTTATGGCAAAAACTGGATGCACTTCGTGTACAAAACGGAGAATCTCTTTCGAAGTATCACAGATTCACATGAAAACTCATCTATTACAAAGGGATTTCATCTTTTTGAACTTATTTGAACTCCAGACTTTTTGTGTGTTCAAAATGCACCATTTAAAGCCACATCATCAATTTTGAACAATTTATGACTGCATTTTGTATTTTTCATGCATTTACTGATTTTTTTGAGCTACATGACCCTTAAATTGAAAAGCATTACAAATGAACTCTGAAAAGGTTAAAAGTTTGCATGGTTTCATCATTTCACCCACATAGCATGTGATAATAAGTTGAGAGGGTTACGGCAAAAACAGGATGCACTTCGTGTACAAAACGAACAATCTCTTTCGAACTATCAAGGTTTCATACGAAAACTCACCTATTACAAAGGAATTTCATTTTTTGAACTTATTTGAACTCCATACTTTTTATGTGTTAAAATGCACCATTCAAAGCCACATCATCAATTTTCAAAAAATTCTGACTTCATATGGTATTTTACATGCATTTCCTTTTTTTTTGAGCTAAATGACCATGAAATTGAAAAGCACTACAAATGAACTATGAAAAGGTTGAAAGGTGGTATGGTATGATCATTTCACCCACATAGCATGTGTTAAAAAGTTGAGAGGGTTACGGCAAAAACTGGATGCACTTCATGTATAAAACATACAATCTCTTTCGAAATATCACATTTTAAATACGAAAACTCATCCGTTACAAAGGGATTTTATTTTTTTGAACTTATTTGAACTCCGGCCTTTTTGTGTGTTCAAAATGCACAATTCAGAGCCACATCATAAATTTTCAATAATTTGTGACTTCATTTGCTATTTTTCATGCATTTATTGATTTTTTTAGCTAAATGACCCTTAAATTGGAAAGCACTACAAATGAACTTTGAAAAGGTTGAAAGTTGGCATGGTATCATCATTCCACCCCACATAGCATGTGATAAAAAGTTGAGAGGGTTACGGCAAAAACTGGATGCACTTCATATACAAAACAGACAATCTCCTTCGAAGTGTCAGGGTTTCATACGAAAACTCATTTGTTACAAAGGGATTTCATTTTTTTGAATTCATTTGAACTCCAGACTTTTTGTGTGTTCAAAATGAACCATTCAAAGCCACATCATCAATTTTCAACAATTTTTGAATTCATTTGGTATTTTTCATGCATTTACTGATTTTTTTGAGCAAAATGACCCTTAAATTGAAAAGCACTACAAATGAACTCTGAAAAGGCTGAAAGTTGACATGGTATCATCATTTCACCTACATAGCATGTGCTAAAAAGTTGAGAGGGTTATGACAAAAACTGGAGAACTTCGTGTAAAAAATGGACAATCTCTTTCGAAGTATCACAGTTTCATACGAAAATTCTTCTGTTACAAAGGAATTTTATTTTGTTGAACTTATTTGAAATCCAGACTTTTTGTGTGTTCAAAATGCACCATTCAAAGCCATATCATAAAATTTCAACAATTTCTGACATCATTTGGTATTTTTTATGCATTACTGATTTTTTTAGCTAAATGACCATGAAATTGAAAAGCACTACAAATGAACTCTCAAAAGTTTGAAAATTGGCTTGGTATCATCATTTCACCGACATAGCATGTGATTAAAAGTTGAGAGGGTTACGAGAAAAACTGGATGCACTTGGTCTACAAAACGAACAATCTCTTTGGAAGTATAAGGGTTTCATACGAAAACTCATCTATTACAAAAGACATTTCATTACTTCACTTTTTCTTTGCTTGTGTTCTTTGATTATTGCGCCGTAACCATGGATAATCAGTACTAGGAAAAAGCCTAGTAGTAGCGCGGGTTTAGTGCCTACTAGTAGCGCGGGTAATCGCGCTACTAGTAAGGCGCTACAGCTATTACTTACCAGCAGCGCGTGTAAGACGCGCTACTGCTAAGACATATAAGTGTCGTACAAGTGCTATTGATAAAACAAATATTAGTAGCGTTCTTCTAAACCCGCGCTACTAGTAATCTGTTTTTCATTATTTTTAATATGTAGTGTATTTATACGTCGTTATATAAATTTTGATAGAGTACCAATTAAGAGGTTGTTATATCATTATGTTCATGAAGAATTATTATATCATTGTGATGAATAAACCTGGATTTTATTCATCTAAATGAATCAAAAGTGATCAAAAGTTGAATTAGTAGGACGACGATCCTAGTAATTCAACTTTTGGTCACTTTTGATCCATCCACATGAATCTAATCCGCTTTCCTTCCCGCAATGACATAATAACCAATCATGATCATAATAACAAATCTTCATGATAATCATGATCAACATCATCAGCATATTAATATAAAAACTCTTGCATCATATCATCACTAACAACACTATAGCGAATAATCATCATAGTCATTACCACCAACACTATTTAATCATCATTTTCGTCAATGAGACGTCATATAACAAGTTGGTGGCTAGTCATAATCACAACTCCTCCTCCTCCTCATTATCAACTATAACACATTTTAGCACATAATAACACATTGTACCTAGGACCTACTCCTCTCTCATAGTACCTACTCTACCCTCTCTTAGGTAGAATATCACAAAACAAGATAGGCCCGGTCTCTCCATTATGGAGAATGGAGATCATCCTGTCTCTAACTCTTACCCTACGCACAGTATTGCTTCCAAGTAGCTCTCTACGATTGGCCATGCATTTTTTCCAATCTTTGATTGTCATTTCATCGGTTATAGAAACCCTGTATGGACAGGAGTGATGCATATACATAGGCTACCTGGCCGTGCTGGCCGTAAGCTCATAATATCAACACGACCTCTTGGAAACATCACATGAGGCACACAATCCTTCTGGATTTTCTGTTGAAAAACATAGTAATAACTTTGTAGCTAGCAATGCAGTTTAGTTTTACAAGAATTTATGCAAAAGATGCACGGATGTCGTAATAGTAGAAAATATTACCATGCAATCTCCATGCATGTTACCGTAGTTCACCACGTGCACTATTGGCACGTATTGACCATAATGTGGAGGAGTTTGCTGATAGCTATTGTAATTCTCAAGATCATTAATAAATGCGACAAGATGATTTTTGTCCTGATAAGTTAATTCTGCTTCATCATTGTAGTGGTAGGTTCTGTCTACCATCTCCCGTACATTTTTTGAAGAATGAAAATAAGTTGTAAATGGAAGTAAGTTGTCAACAATTTTTAAATAAACAATATAAATTACTCAATAAATATGGTTGAGAAACTCACATAATGGTGGAACTGGAGGCGTCTGCACATCGACCCAGATGTCGATATTACCTTCAATTTCATCTTCCAGACGAATATCAAAGGTGATAAGCATATTAGGCTCAAGTGCATAAGCCTTGCATAGTGCTACCCAATTTTTGCACTCAAAAAAGGAGTAGGTGTCTGCATTGTACAACTTTACGGCAAAAGTATAATCATACTCGATCCTCAAGTGAACTCTCTTTACCTCCATAGTTTTTTAGTACTGAAACCTATCTTATCCAAGACATAAATTCTTGCATGGCAGGGGATACGCTAGTAGAATAGTAAAAAATAAAAATTATAAATTGAAGCAAAAGAAGTCATGCTTAATTAAGAAAAAAGACTTGTCATTGTGACTTACTGTATCCACTTCGAAGTCCTCATCCAGCATGATGTTGAAGCGCTTATCATCAACTAGGTGAGGCACGTCGCACAAGCCGCGCTCGTCTTGACAGTATTCGCACATAGTGAATTTCCTTTCGTCTTCAGACATTTCCTATGTTCATAGTTGAAACATTTAAAATCGACCGAAAAGGCAACTACCAGGAAACTTATATGAAAGATCACTATTAATTCTAAAACAGATCACTATTACACCAAGACATCCTCTATATTAAGAATGCATCATCATCGACATCAATGACATGGCCACTAGCACTTGCATTTTCATCATCGACATTTACAACACATTATCATCTATATCAACAACATGGGCATTGCCGGCAAAACACACGCACTAGGAGGTGCTCCGTGCAATAACATACACACATCAAATAGATGACATATAACTCATCATCATCTTACTCATTTAATAACTCATGAAAGTCATACAAGGAGCAACGACAAACCGAAAGATAACCGATATTATCACTAATACATCTCGAATATTATCATACAATATCACAAATAAAAATTCAGTTGACGTCTCACGGTGCAGGCGGTGGCAACCGAAAGATAAGGAACCATCACCGGATCATAGCTCAGGTGATGTCCCTGGAGAACCTGCCAGGTATTGGAGAACCTGGCATCCAACGCAGCCATGTAGAGACATACATGCTCGTCCTCCTCCCTAACACGGCGACGTAACAACTCCGTGGGGCCCGGCTCCCTCGGCACCGATAAAGGCCCACGCGACTGCCACCAAAGAAGCTCCGGGTCAACGATGAGACCCGGATTCCTCACAAAGGTGCGCCCCCCGGAAGGTAGCACCTCCTAGTGCCAGCCCAACGGAGCCTAGTCCCGCACATGCTGGCGCCTATCAAGCAGGTGGTCTCCATCGAGTTGACGACGAGGATGCGGAATGGGCATCGTCGATGTTAAGACAAATTCCTCTGAGAAAATTTTCTTATTGTTTAATGTTTTACTTTCTAATTCTCATTTATACAATAATCATCTCATTTGAATTCAGCTAGCGCCCACTACCAAATATACAATAATAAAACACAATATATATATTATGCAAATATTTCCGCAACAACATTGAGGGCCTGAGAAAATAAAATGAATAATGACATAAAATGGCCTATGTTTTGCAGGAACGTTGATTCATTCCTAGTGCGGAAAATCCCGGACACTCGATATATCGTAGTTTGTAGCACAAGTCATGTCAAAATTCACGAAAAAATTCGAATGACCTTTGTTAAAAGTGAAAAAATTGAGCAGCTGCAATTTGCCGGAACAAAAATGAATCAACATTTCCGGCATAACATAGGCCGCTCGGCTTCATTCCCTGTAAACAACAAAAGGCTCCCTCTCTCACTAAGTATACACCTAAGTAAATTCTATGTTAACCTACTGCCCTAACTAACAACATGACCTTATGCCCTAACTAACAACATGACCTTATGCCCTAACTAACAACATAACCTAATTAACCTATTTAACCTAGAACCCTTGAACTCTATAACCCTAGAACATAACGTAACTAACATTTGCTAATTTGTTAATTGTACTAACCAATTTAACCTAGAACCCTAGAACATAACCTACCTAACATTTGCTAATCAGTTAATTGTACTAACCTATCACTAGTAGAAAACGGGCCTTTGGCCTGGACCATTTAGTCCCGGCCTGCCTCTGGGTCGGGACTAAAGGCCCGGCCACGTCGCCCCAATTCTCAATGCCTCCCTCGAGGCTTTAGTCCCGGCCCGTAAGGAGCCTGTAGTCTCGGTTCGAGTCACAAAGCGGGACTAAAGGGCTACGCGGCGGGCAGTGGTGGTGGCAACCGTTCGTATACCTCTTTAGTCCCCGTTGGTGGCTCAACCCGGGACTAAAGGACTAACACGTGGCCTGCCGTGGTGGTGGCGACCGTTGGTATACCTCTTTAGTCCCGGTTGGTGGCTCAACCCGGGACTAAAGGACTAACACGTGGCCTAACGTAGTGGGGCGACTGTTGGCATACCTCTTTAGTCCCGGTTGGTGGTTGAACCCGGGACTAAAAGCCTAACACGTGGCCTGCCGTAGTGGTGGCAACCATTTGGTATACCTCTTTAGTCCCGGTTGGTGGCTCAAACCGGGATTAAAGGCCCAAATGGTTTGCATCCCGCGTCGTTTCGGGAGATGAAAAGCACGAACCGAAGCGTACAGTCGCCATTTCTCTGTTCTTCTTCTCTCTCACGTCGCCCTCTCTATTCTTCTCCTCTCTCGCGTCGCCCTCTCTGTTCTTCTCCTCTCTTCTTCCCTTCTCTTGTTCCACCATGCCAACTACCTTTCATGAGGTGGTCGCGCATGGGACGACCAAGCTCCGTGTCGTGTACACGAACCTGAGCACGGAGGTGCCGTTTTTCCTTCAACAGTTGAAGGAACGATGGTTTAACCATGCACCAGATCATGAGAAGTTCTTCGGGCTTGATCTGAAGTACACGGCCGATCAACGCGGTGTTGCCGTCATCCAAATATGCTTCGCAAGCCATGTCTTGATCTTCCAATGGGGGAGGTAAGTTTTGAGGCTTTCTTTGATCCAAGATAATACATTGTATAAGTTTATTTGTTTCTATCATAGTTGGTTCCCTTCAAATAGTTGTAGTGAAACAATTTTGATTACTTGAAGGGGAGCACAATCTAATTGGAATAGTGTTCCATAATCTGAAAAATCGTATTAGAATAAACTAGTGTTTAATATGTTCCATTGGAATCATAGTTGGTTCCCTTCAAATAGTTGTAGTGAAACAATTTTGATTAGTTGAAGGGGAGCACAATCTAATTGGAATAGTGTTCCATAATCTGAAAAATCGTATTAGAATCAACTAGTGTTTAATATGTTCCATTGGAATCATAGTTGGTTCCCTTGAAATAGTTGTAGTGAAACAATTTTGATTACTTGAAGGGGAGCACAATCTGATTGGAATAATCTTCCATAATCTGAAAAATCGTATTAGAATCAACTAGTGTTTAATATGTTCCATTGGAATCATAGTTGGTTCCCTTCAAATAGTTGTAGTGAAACAATTTTGATTAGTTGAAGGGGAACACAATCTGATTGGAATAGTGTTTCATAATCTGAAAAATCGTATTAGAATGAACTAGTGTTTAATATGTTCCACTGGAATCATAGTTGGTTCGCTTCAAATAGTTGTAGTGAAACAATTTTGATTAGTTGAAGGGGAACACAATCTGATTGGAATAGTGTTCCATAATCTAAAAAATCGTATTAGAATGAACTAGTGTTTAATATGTTCCATTGGAACCATAGTTGGTTCGCTTCAAATAGTTGTAGTGATCTCTCTAGGTTCCATTGCATATGTTCTATTTGAATCCAAAAGATAAGTTTCTCTTTAGTTGTAGTGAAACATGTTTCCTTATTGCAGCAGTATGTAACATTTGTTCCATTCTAATTTGTTTCTGTTGCAGGAGTGACAAGCATTGTCCTGGACTCATGGAGTTCCTTCGCAGCGGCGTCACTTTTGCTTCCGTTGACATATGGAACGACAGGCTGAAGATGAGGCACAACTTCGGTATTGAGATACGAGCTGGTTGCCTCGTTGATCTCCAAACGATATTCAGGCTTCGACATGAGAGGACTTCGATGGCTCATATGGCAGTTGCCTTGATCGACGATTCATATGGTGATATGAAGACCAGTTTCCCAAAGTCTCAGCACAGACTTTGGGAGAAGGGCCCACTTGATGATATCAACATTCAGTATGCAGCAAAAGATGCATACGTTTCATACGAGTTGTACCGCAAGATTCGAGTCGTCAACTATGGCCAGCGTCACCTCGAGGAAGGTGGGCATTCTGATTCAGATGATTCAGACGAGTAGTGTTCTTAACGTCGAACACTTGTATATATATATCTATGGTAGCTATTATTATGTACTGTTTGGGCTAGTATCATGTACTTCTTGGACCAATTTACATATGTCTAGTTTCTGTTTGTGCCATTATAGTTTCCCAATTTGAATGGTTTAGCCCTTTCTAACTTCGTTTGCTACTTTTGAATGGTTTAGCCCTTTCTAACTTCATGGTATCATGCATTTCGACCACATATATATACAAAAAGTCTTTAGTTCAAATAAGTTCAAATAAGTTCATGCATTTCAACATTTTCAGAGTTCATTTGTAGTGCTTTTCAATTTCAGGGTCAACTAGCTCAAAAAAAATAAGTAAATGCACGAAATATACCAAATGAAGTCAGAAATTGTTGAAATTTTGTGATGTGCCTTTGAATGGTGCATTTTGAACACACAAAAAGTATGGAGTTCAAATAAGTTTAAAAAAAATGAAATCCCTTTGTAAGAGATGAGTTCTCGTTCGAAACCCTGCTACTTCGAGAGAGATTGTCAGTTTTGTACACGAACTGCATCCAGTTTTTGTCGTAGCCTTCTCAACTTTTTAACACATGCTATGTGGGTGAAATGACGATAGCATGCCAACTTTCAACATTTTCAGAGTTCATTTGTAGTGCTTTTCAATTTCAGGGTCAACTAGCTCAAAAAAATACGTAAATGCACGAAATATACAAAATGAAGTAAGAAATTGTTGAAATTTTGTGATGTGCCTTTGAATGGTGCATTTTGAACACACAAAAAGTATGGAGTTCAAATAAGTTTAAAAAAATGAAATCCCTTTGTAAGAGATGAGTTCTCGTTCGAAACCCAGCTACTTCCAGAGGGATTGTCAGTTTTGTACATGAACTGCATCCAGTTTTTTTCATAGCCCTCTCAACTTTTTAACACATGCTATGTGGGTGAAATGATGACAGCATGCCAACTTTCAACATTTTCAGAGTTCATTTGTAGTGCTTTTCAATTTCAGGGTCAACTAGCTCAAAAAAAATAAGTAAATGCACGAAATATACCAAATGAAGTCAGAAATTGTTGAAATTTTTTGATGTGCCTTTGAATGGTGCATTTTTAACACACAAAAAGTATGGAGTTCAAATAAGTTTAAAAAAATGAAATCCCTTTGTAAGAGATGAGTTCTCGTTCGAAACCCTGCTACTTCGAGAGAGATTGTTAATTTTGTAAACGAACTGCATCAAGTTTTCGTTGTAGCCCTCTCAACTTTTTAACACATGCTATGTGGGTGAAATGATGATAGCATGCCAACTTTCAACATTTTCAGAGTTCATTTGTAGTGCTTTTCAATTTCAGGGTCAACTAGCTCAAAAAAATAAGTAAATGCACGAAATATACCAAATGAAGTGAGAAATTATTGAAATTTTGTGACGTGCCTTTGAATGGTGCATTTTGAACACACAAAAAGTATGGAGTTCAAATAAGTTTAAAAAAAATGAAATCCCTTTGTAAGAGATGAGTTCTCGTTCGAAACCCTGCTACTTCGAGAGAGATTGTTAGTTTTGTACACGAACTGCATCCAGTTTTTGTCGTAGCCCTCTCAACTTTTTAACACATGCTATGTGGGTTAAATGATTATAGTATGCCAACTTTCAACATTTTCAGAGTACATTTGTAGTGCTTTTCAATTTCAGGGTCAACTAGCTCAAAAAAAATAAGTAAATGCACGAAATATACGAAATGAAGTCAGAAATTGTTGCAATTTTGTGATGTGCCTTTGAATGGTTCATTTTGAACACACAAAAAGTATGGAGTTCAAATAAGTTAAAAAAAAATGAAATCCCTTTGTAAGAGATGAGTTCTCATTCGAAACCCTGCTACTTCGAGAGAGATTGTCAGTTTTGTACACGAACTGCATCCAGTTTTTGTCGTAGCCCTCTCAACTTCTTAACACATGCTATGTGGGTGAAATGATGATAGCATGCCAACTTTCAACATTTTCACAGTTCATTTGTAGTGCTTTTCAATTTCAGGGTCAACTAGCTCAAAAAAATAAGTAAATGCACGAAATATACAAAATGAAGTAAGAAATTGTTGAAATTTTGTGATGTGCCTTTGAATGGTGCATTTTGAACACACAAAAAGCATGGAGTTCAAATAAGTTTAAAAAAATGAAATCCCTTTGTAAGAGATGAGTTCTCGTTCGAAACCCTGCTACTTCGAGAGGGATTGTCAGTTTTCTACATGAACTGCATCCAGTTTTTGTCATAGCCCTTTCAACTTTTTAACACATGCTATGTGGGTGAAATGATGACAGCATGCCAACTTTCAACATTTTCAGAGTTCATTTGTAGTGCTTTTCAATTTCAGGGTCAACTAGCTCAAAAAAATAAGTAAATGCACGAAATATACCAAATGAAGTGAGAAATTATTGAAATTTTGTGATGTGCCTTTGAATGGTACATTTTGAACACACAAAAAGTATGGAGTTCAAATAAGTTTAAAAAAAATGAAATCCCTTTGTAAGAGATGAGTTCTCGTTCGAAACCCTGCTACTTCGAGAGAGATTGTCAGTTTTGTACACGAACTGCATCCAGTTTTTGTCGTAGCCCTCTCAACTTTTTAACACATGCTATGTGGGTTAAATGATTATAGTATGCCAACTTTCAACATTTTCAGAGTACATTTGTAGTGCTTTTCAATTTCAGGGTCAACTAGCTCAAAAAAAATAAGTAAATGCACGAAATATACGAAATGAAGTCAGAAATTGTTGCAATTTTGTGATGTGCCTTTGAATGGTTCATTTTGAACACACAAAAAGTATGGAGTTCAAATAAGTTTAAAAAAAATGAAATCCCTTTGTAAGAGATGAGTTCTCATTCGAAACCCTGCTACTTCGAGAGGGATTGTCAGTTTTGTACATGAACTGCATCCAGTTTTTGTCATAGCCCTTTCAACTTTTTAACACATGCTATGTGGGTGAAATGATGACAGCATGCCAACTTTCAACATTTTCAGAGTTCATTTGTAGTGCTTTTCAATTTCAGGGTCAACTAGCTCAAAAAAAATAAGTAAATGCACGAAATATACCAAATGAAGTCAGAAATTGTTGAAATTTTTTGATGTGCCTTTGAATGGTGCATTTTTAACACACAAAAAGTATGGAGTTCAAATAAGTTTTAAAAAAATGAAATCCCTTTGTAAGAGATGAGTTCTCGTTCGAAACCCTGCTACTTCGAGAGAGATTGTCAGTTTTGTACACGAACTGCATCAAGTTTTTCTCGTAGCCCTCTCAACTTTTTAACACATGCTATGTGGCTGAAATGATGATAGCATGCCAACTTTCAACATTTTCAGAGTTCATTTGTAGTGCTTTTCAATTTCAGGGTCAACTAGCTCAAAAAAAAAGTAAATGCACGAAATATACCAAATGAAGTCAGAAATTGTTGAAATTTTGTGATGTGCCTTTGAATGGTGCATTTTGAACACACAAAAAGTATGGAGTTCAAATAAGTTTAAAAAAATGAAATCCCTTTGTAAGAGATGAGTTCTCGTTCGAAACCCTCCTACTTCGAGAGAGATTGTCAGTTTTGTACACGAACTGCATCCAGTTTTTGTCGTAGCCCTCTCAACTTTTTAACACATGCTATGTGGGTTAAATGATTATAGTATGTGAACTTTCAACATTTTTAGAGTACATTTGTAGTGCTTTTCAATTTCAGGGTCAACTAGCTCAAAAAAAATAAGTAAATGCACGAAATATACGAAATGAAGTCAGAAATTGTTGCAATTTTGTGATGTGCCTTTGAATGGTCCATTTTGAACACACAAAAAGTATGGAGTTCAAATAAGTTTAAAAAAAATGAAATCCCTTTGTAAGAGATGAGTTCTCATTCGAAACCCTGCTACTTCGAGAGAGATTGTCAGTTTTGTACACGAACTGCATCCAGTTTTTGTCGTAGCCCTCTCAACTTTTTAACACATGCTATGTGGGTGAAATGATGATAGCATGCCAACTTTCAACATTTTCACAGTTCATTTGTAGTGCTTTTCAATTTCAGGGTCAACTAGCTCAAAAAAATAAGTAAATGCACGAAATATACAAAATGAAGTAAGAAATTGTTGAAATTTTGTGATGCGCCTTTGAATGGTGCATTTTGAACACACAAAAAAGTATGGAGTTCAAATAAGTTTAAAAAAATGAAATCCCTTTGTAAGAGATGAGTTCTCGTTCGAAACCCTGCTACTTCGAGAGGGATTGTCAGTTTTGTACATGAACTGCATCCAATTTTTGTCATAGCCCTTTCAACTTTTTCACACATGCTATGTGGGTGAAATGATGACAGCATGCCAACTTTCAACATTTTCAGAGTTCATTTGTAGTGCTTTTCAATTTCAGGGTCAACTAGCTCAAAAAAAATAAGTAAATGCACGAAATATACCAAATGAAGTCAGAAATTGTTGAAATTTTTTGATGTGCCTTTGAATGGTGCATTTTTAACACACAAAAAGTATGGAGTTCAAATAAGTTTAAAAAAAATGAAATCCCTTTGTAAGAGATGAGTTCTCGTTCGAAACCCTGCTACTTCGAGAGAAATTGTCAGTTTTGTACACGAACTGCATCAAGTTTTTCTCGTAGCCCTCTCAACTTTTTAACACATGCTATGTGGCTGAAATGATGATAGCATGCCAACTTTCAACATTTTCAGAGTTCATTTGTAGTGCTTTTCAATTTCAGGGTCAACTAGCTCAAAAAAAAAGTAAATGCACGAAATATACCAAATGAAGTCAGAAATTGTTGAAATTTTGTGATGTGCCTTTGAATGGTGCATTTTGAACACACAAAAAGTATGGAGTTCAAATAAGTTTAAAAAAAATGAAATCCCTTTGTAAGAGATGAGTTCTCGTTCGAAACCCTCCTACTTCGAGAGAGATTGTCAGTTTTGTACACGAACTGCATCCAGTTTTTGTCGTAGCCCTCTCAACTTTTTAACACATGCTATGTGGGTTAATTGATTATAGTATGCCAACTTTCAACATTTTCAGAGTACATTTGTAGTGCTTTTCAATTTCAGGGTCAACTAGCTCAAAAAAAATAAGTAAATGCACGAAATATACGAAATGAAGTCAGAAATTGTTGCAATTTTGTGATGTGCCTTTGAATGGTGCATTTTGAACACACAAAAAGTATGGAGTTCAAATAAGTTTAAAAAAATGAAATCCCTTTGTAAGAGATGAGTTCTCATTCGAAACCCTGCTACTTCGAGAGAGATTGTCAGTTTTGTACACGAACTGCATCCAGTTTTTGTCGTAGCCCTTTCAACTTTTTAACACATGCTATGTGGGTGAAATGATGATAGCATGCCAACTTTCAACATTTTCACAGTTCATTTGTAGTGCTTTTCAATTTCAGGGTCAACTAGCTCAAAAAAATAAGTAAATGCACGAAATATACCAAATGAAGTCAGAAATTGTTGAAATTTTCTGTTGTGCCTTTGAATGGTGCATTTTGAACACACAAAAATTATGGATTTCAAATAAGTTTTAAAAAAATGAAATCCTTTTGTAAGAGATGAGTTCTCGTTCGAAACCCTGCTACTTCGAGAGAGATTGTCAGTTTTGAACACGAACTGCATCCAGTTTTTGTCGTAGCCCTCTCAACTTTCTAACACATGCTATGTGGGTTAAATGATGATAGCATGCCAACTTTCAACATTTTTCAGAGTTCATTTGTAGTGCTTTTCAATTTCAGGGTCAACTAGCTCAAAAAAAATAAGTAAATGCACGAAATATACCAAATGAAGTCAGAAATTGTTGAAATTTTGTGATGTGCCTTTGAATGGTGCAGTTTGAACACACAAAAAGTATGGAGTTCAAATAAGTTTTAAAAAATGAAATCCCTTTGTAAGAGATGAGTTCTCGTTCGAAACCCTGCTACTTCGAGAGAGATTGTCAGTTTTGTACACGAACTACATCCAGTTTTTCTCGTAGCCCTCTCAACTTTTTAACACATGCTATGTGGGTGAAATGATGATAGCATGCCAACTTTCAACATTTTCAGAGTTCATTTGTAGTGCTTTTCAATTTCAGGGTCAACTAGCTCAAAAAAAAAGTAAATGCACGAAATATACCAAATGAAGTCAGAAATTGTTGAAATTTTGTGATGTGCCTTTGAATGGTGCATTTTGAACACACAAAAAGTATGGAGTTCAAATAAGTTTAAAAAAATGAAATCCCTTTGTAAGAGATGAGTTCTCGTTCGAAACCCTGCTACTTCGAGAGAGATTGTTAGTTTTGTAAACGAACTGCATCCAGTTTTTGTCATAGCCCTCTCAACTTTTTAACACATGCTATGTGGGTGAAATGATGATAGCATGTCAACTTTCAACATTTTCAGAGTTCATTTGTAGTGCTTTTCAATTTCAGGGTCAACTAGCTCAAAAAAAATAAGTAAATGCACGAAATATACCAAATGAAGTGAGAAATTATTGAAATTTTGTGATGTGCCTTTGAATGGTGCATTTTGAACACACAAAAATTATGGAGTTCAAATAAGTTTTAAAAAAATGAAATCCCTTTGTAAGAGATGAGTTCTCGTTCGAAACCCTGCTACTTCGAGAGAGATTGTCAGTTTTGTACACGAACTGCATCCAGTTTTTTTCGTAGCCCTCTCAACTTTTTAACACATGCTATGTGGGTTAAATGACTATAGTATGCCAACTTTCAACATTTTCAGAGTACATTTGTAGTGCTTTTCAATTTCAGGGTCAACTAGCTCAAAAAAAAAATAAGTAAATGCACGAAATATACCAAATGAAGTCAGAAATTGTTGCAATTTTGTGATGTGCCTTTGAATGGTGCATTTTGAACACACAAAAAGTATGGAGTTCAAATAAGTTTAAAAAAATGAAATCCCTTTGTAAGAGATGAGTTCTCTTTCGAAACCCTGCTACTTCGAGAGAGATTGTCAGTTTTGTACACGAACTGCATCCAGTTTTTGTCGTAGCCCTTTCAACTTTTTAACACATGCTATGTGGGTGAAATGATGATTGCATGCCAACTTTCAACATTTTCAGAGTTCATTTGTAGTGCTTTTCAATTTCAGGGTGAACTAGCTCAAAAAAATAAGTAAATGCACGAAATATACCAAATGAAGTCAGAAATTGTTGAAATTTTGTGTTGTGCCTTTGAATGGTGCATTTTGAACACACAAAAATTATGGATTTCAAATAAGTTTAAAAAAAATGAAATCCCTTTGTAAGAGATGAGTTCTCGTTCGAAACCCTGCTACTTCGAGAGAGATTGTCAGTGTTGTACACGAACTGCATCCAGCTTTTGTCGTAGCCCTCTCAACTTTCTAACACATGCTATGTGGGTTAAATTATGATAGCATGCCAACTTTCAACATTTTTAGAGTTCATTTGTAGTGCTTTTCAATTTCAGGGTCAACTAGCTCAAAAAAAATAAGTAAATGCACGAAATATACCAAATGAAGTCAGAAATTGTTGAAATTTTGTGATGTGCCTTTGAATGGTGCAGTTTGAACACACAAAAAGTATGGAGTTCAAATAAGTTTTAAAAAATGAAATCCCTTTGTAAGAGATGAGTTCTCGTTCGAAACCCTGCTACTTCGAGAGAGATTGTCAGTTTTGTACACGAACTGCATCCAGTTTTTCTCGTAGCCCTCTCAACTTTTTAACACATGCTATGTGGCTGAAATGATGATAGCATGCCAACTTTCAACATTTTCAGAGTTCATTTGTAGTGCTTTTCAATTTCAGGGTCAACTAGCTCAAAAAAAATTAAATGCACGAAATATACCAAATGAAGTCAGAAATTGTTGAAATTTTGTGATGTGCCTTTGAATGGTGCATTTTTAACACACAAAAAGTATGGAGTTCAAATAAGTTTAAAAAAATGAAATCCCTTTGTAAGAGATGAGTTCTCGTTCGAAACCATGCTACTTCGAGAGAGATTGTTAGTTTTGTAAACGAACTGCATCCAGTTTTTGTCATAGCCCTCTCAACTTTTTAACACATGCTATGTGGGTGAAATGATGATAGCATGTAAACTTTCAACATTTTCAGAGTTCATTTGTAGTGCTTTTCAATTTCAGGGTCAACTAGCTCAAAAAAAAATAAGTAAATGCACGAAATATACCAAATGAAGTGAGAAATTATTGAAATTTTGTGATGTGCCTTTGAATGGTGCATTTTGAACACACAAAAATTATGGAGTTCAAATAAGTTTTAAAAAAATGAAATCCCTTTGTAAGAGATGAGTTCTCGTTCGAAACCCTCCTACTTCGAGAGAGATTGTCAGTTTTGTACACGAACTGCATCCAGTTTTTGTCGTAGCCCTCTCAACTTTTTAACACATGCTATGTGGGTTAAATGACTATAGTATGCCAACTTTCAACATTTTCAGAGTACATTTGTAGTGCTTTTCAATTTCAGGGTCAACTAGCTCAAAAAAAAATTAAGTAAATGCACGAAATATACCGAATGAAGTCAGAAATTGTTGCAATTTTGTGATGTGCCTTTGAATGGTGCATTTTGAACACACAAAAAGTATGGAGTTCAAATAAGTTTAAAAAAATGAAATCCCTTTGTAAGAGATGAGTTCTCTTTCGAAACCCTGCTACTTCGAGAGAGATTGTCAGTTTTGTACACGAACTGCATCCAGTTTTTCTCGTAGCCCTCTCAACTTTATAACACATGCTATGTGGGTGAAATGATGATAGCATGCCAACTTTCAACATTTTCAGAGTTCATTTGTAGTGCTTTTCAATTTCAGGGTCAACTAGCTCAAAAAAAAATAAAATGCACGAAATATGCCAAATGAAGTCAGAAATTGTTGAAATTTTGTGATGTGCCTTTGAATGGTGCATTTTGAACACACAAAAAGTATGGAGTTCAAATAAGTATAAAAAAAATGAAATCCCTTTGTAAGAGATGAGTTCTCGTTCGAAACCATGCTACTTCGAGAGAGATTGTTAGTTTTGTAAACGAACTGCATCCAGTTTTTGTCATAGCCCTCTCAACTTTTTAACACATGCTATGTGGGTGAAATGATGATAGCATGGCAACTTTCAACATTTTCAGAGTTCATTTGTAGTGCTTTTCAATTTCAGGGTCAACTAGCTCAAAAAAAATAAGTAAATGCACGAAATATACCAAATGAAGTGAGAAATTATTGAAATTTTGTGATGTGCCTTTGAATGGTGCATTTTGAACACACAAAAATTATGGAGTTCAAATAAGTTTTAAAAAAATGAAATCCCTTTGTAAGAGATGAGTTCTCGTTCGAAACCCTGCTACTTCGAGAGAGATTGTCAGTTTTGTACACGAACTGCATCCAGTTTTTGTCGTAGCCCTCTCAACTTTTTAACACATGCTATGTGGGTTAAATGACTATAGTATGCCAACTTTCAACATTTTCAGAGTACATTTGTAGTGCTTTTCAATTTCAGGGTCAACTAGCTCAAAAAAAATTAAGTAAATGCACGAAATATACGAAATGAAGTCAGAAATTGTTGGAATTTTGTGATGTGCCTTTGAATGGTGCATTTTGAACACACAAAAAGTATGGAGTTCAAATAAGTTTAAAAAAATGAAATCCCTTTGTAAGAGATGAGTTCTCTTTCGAAACCCTGCTACTTCGAGAGAGATTGTCAGTTTTGTACACGAACTGCATCCAGTTTTTTCAGTAGCCCTCTCAACTTTTTAACACATGCTATGTGGGTGAAATGATGATAGCATGCCAACTTTCAACATTTTCACAGTTCATTTGTAGTGCTTTTCAATTTCAGGGTCAACTAGCTCAAAAAAATAAGTAAATGCACGAAATATACCAAATGAAGTCAGAAATTGTTGAAATTTTCTGTTGTGCCTTTGAATGGTGCATTTTGAACACACAAAAATTATGGATTTCAAATAAGTTTTAAAAAAATGAAATCCTTTTGTAAGAGATGAGTTCTCGTTCGAAACCCTGCTACTTCGAGAGAGATTGTCAGTTTTGAACACGAACTGCATCCAGTTTTTGTCGTAGCCCTCTCAACTTTCTAACACATGCTATGTGGGTTAAATGATGATAGCATGCCAACTTTCAACATTTTTCAGAGTTCATTTGTAGTGCTTTTCAATTTCAGGGTCAACTAGCTCAAAAAAAATAAGTAAATGCACGAAATATACCAAATGAAGTCAGAAATTGTTGAAATTTTGTGATGTGCCTTTGAATGGTGCAGTTTGAACACACAAAAAGTATGGAGTTCAAATAAGTTTTAAAAAATGAAATCCCTTTGTAAGAGATGAGTTCTCGTTCGAAACCCTGCTACTTCGAGAGAGATTGTCAGTTTTGTACACGAACTACATCCAGTTTTTCTCGTAGCCCTCTCAACTTTTTAACACATGCTATGTGGGTGAAATGATGATAGCATGCCAACTTTCAACATTTTCAGAGTTCATTTGTAGTGCTTTTCAATTTCAGGGTCAACTAGCTCAAAAAAAAAGTAAATGCACGAAATATACCAAATGAAGTCAGAAATTGTTGAAATTTTGTGATGTGCCTTTGAATGGTGCATTTTGAACACACAAAAAGTATGGAGTTCAAATAAGTTTAAAAAAATGAAATCCCTTTGTAAGAGATGAGTTCTCGTTCGAAACCCTGCTACTTCGAGAGAGATTGTTAGTTTTGTAAACGAACTGCATCCAGTTTTTGTCATAGCCCTCTCAACTTTTTAACACATGCTATGTGGGTGAAATGATGATAGCATGCCAACTTTCAACATTTTCAGAGTTCATTTGTAGTGCTTTTCAATTTCAGGGTCAACTAGCTCAAAAAAAATTAAGTAAATGCACGAAATATACGAAATGAAGTCAGAAATTGTTGGAATTTTGTGATGTGCCTTTGAATGGTGCATTTTGAACAGATAAAAAGTATGGAGTTCAAATAAGTTTAAAAAAATGAAATCCCTTTGTAAGAGATGAGTTCTCTTTCGAAACCCTGCTACTTCGAGAGAGATTGTCAGTTTTGTACACGAACAGCATCCAGTTTTGGTCGTATCCCTCTCAACTTTTTAACACATGCTATGTGGGTGAATTGATGATAGCATGCCAACTTTCAACATTTTCAGAGTTCACTACTGGAATCCAGAAATTTGCCGTCAGCCAGTTCTTTACCGTCTGCTGGCTGACGGCAAAGAACCTCTTTGCCATCAGTTGACACAATACAGACGACAAAGAACTGACACATGGCAAAAATACTATTTTCCATGTGTGGGTCCTTTGCCGTCTGCCAGCAGACGGCAAAGAGCCCCAGGGCAGACGGCAAAGGGGACGCGTGGGTCCCATGCCTGCCGTGTCCGAAATCCGGCGGCCTTTGCCGTCCGCGGGCCTTTGCCGTCTGCCATACGGCCCTTTGCCGTCGGGGGGCGGACGGCAAAGGGGCCGCCCTATAACGGCCGTTACCCCCCTCGCTCACTGTCTCTCTCTCTCTCTCACCCCGACCACTCTCTCTCTCCACGGCGGCGACCCCTCCCCGCGAGATCCCCTCCCCGCGGCGAGCCCACCCCCCCCCGGCGACCCCCTCCCCGTGGGATCCCCTCCCCGCGGCGACCCACCCCCACGGTGAGCACCTCCCCTGCGGCGCGCCCCCTGCCGCCGCCGCCCCCTGCCGCGCGCCCGCGCCACCTGCATTGCGCCCCCTGCCGTCGCCGCCCCCTGCCGCCGCCGCCCCCTGCTGCGCTCCACCTGCATTGCGCCCCCTGCCGTCGCCGCCCCCTGCCGCCGACGCCCCCTGCGGCGAGCCCCCAGCCGCGCGCCCCCTGCCGCCGCCGCCCCCTGCCGGTGAGTTTTTCCTGTTTTTCTTTTTAAAAAAGTTAATTACTTTAGTTAGTTTATTAGGTTAGTTTTTTATTATATATAGGGTAATTTAGTTAGTTTATTTGGTTAGATTATTAGGCTAATTAGGTTAGTTAGTTAGGTTAGAAGAAGAAAAAGCAGAAGGAAAAAAAGCAGGAGAAGAAGAAGAAGAAGAAGAAGAAGAAGAGGAGGAGGAGGAGGAGAAAGAAGAAGAAGAAGAAGAAGAAGAAGAGGAGAGGAGGAGGAGGAGAAAGAGGAGGAGAAAGAAGAAGAAGAAGAAGAAGAAGAAGAAAAAGAATAGAAGGAGAAAAAGAGGAGGGGGAGTAGGAGGAGAAAGAAGAAGAAGAAGAAGAAGAAGAAGAAGAAGAAGAAGAAGAAGAAAAAGAGGAGAGAGGAGAAAAAGAAAGAAGAGGAAAAGGGAACCCCGGCACCCCGAAACTGACCCTCGACCCCCGACCCCTGACGCCCGACGCCACTGACCCCCGACCATCGACCTCCGACGCCACTGACCCCCGACCCCCGACCCCCGACGCCACTGACCCCCGACGCCACTAACCCTCGACCCCCGACGCCACTGCCCCCGACCCAGACCCTCGGCCCACGACTCCCGACCCCCGACGCCACTGACACCCGACGTCACTGACCCTGGACCCCCGACGCCACTGACCCTGGACCCCCGACGCCACTGACCCCCCACAACCGACGCCACTAACCCCCCGACCCCCGATGCCACCGACCCTCGACGGCACTGACTCCCGACGCCACTAAGCCCCGACCCCCGACACCTCTTCTGCCTTCTTTTGAACGAGAAGGTGCTTTTCGGCCTTCCAGAGGCCCACGGGGTCATAGTTTTGTAAATTATGAGTTAGGTCACATATTTTCCGATCATGTTAATTATAAAAACATCGTATTTGTGTTGATCGGGTGAATTTCAATGTGCAGTTGTTCGACGACCTCCACGTGCGTTGGACGAGCTCCGCCCTTGCGTTTGTTGGTGAGCACAAATGACTTCTCCTCCTACCCCCTCAATTTGCTCTGTCCCGGTCTTCGTGCCGATGAAACTTGCTAGCTATAGGTTTCTTCAATCATGAGTATGCGTGACCAGTATGCGTCTCCCGTTCGAAAGGGCGACATCTATAAATATGCATTTCTTTGCATATTTATAACCGCCATCCTTTCGAATTGTCCAACATTATCCATCGACAGCCCGAGTATGTGTAGATTGGGTTTGTTTTCCCGTATGCTGTGCTCCGGATCCGATGCGGAATTTCGTCAGTGCCTCCCCTGTTGTTCTCCGGGTACACATCCTCTCTGCTTATTGCCGAGACGTGTATCAGGAGAACAGCGGGGAGGTGCTGCCGAAATTCTGCGTCGCATCTGGAGCAGAGCACGGGAAAACGAACCCAGTCTACACATACTCGGGTGGGATTAGGACCTATCTTTACCTATTAGCGTGTAGGTTGCATGGACGTAATAAAACTGACAAACTTGATTAGCGTATGAATATAGATGATGAATTATGTATTTATTTCTTGTGCCCCCATAGGTAGCTAGGCAACATGAGTGATCGTGCTTGGATGTACACTGGTCACCCTAGTCAGAAAGACATGACCCATGAATGGTTAACAAAAACCAGGGGGTTTGTGAGAGCCGCATTTGCAAATGGCCAGCAAAAAACATGGTGCCCGTGTCCCAACTACGACAACTGGAAAAAGCAGACAGAGTTTGAAATGGGTAAACACTTGCAGAAGTGGGGTTTTACGCCTAATTATACGGTGTGGACTTTTCATGGTGAGTCTGACCAACGTGCCAGAGCTGAGGTGATTCGTCGTCGCACCGACGAGCATGGTACCGGGATTGAAGACATGGTGCAAGACTTTGATGATGCTCGGGATTCGGACGATGAGATGGAGGAATCTGCAAAGGCCTTCTATGAAATGCTGGAGTCTTCAAAATGTCCTCTCCACGAGCAGACTGAGCTTTGTCAGCTGGATGTCATCGCGCAAGTAATGGCTCTGAAGGCTCAACTCAACCTAGGCAGAGAATGCTACGACGCGATGATGACGATATTTGGACGCTTTCTACCCAAAGGCCATGTACTGCCTGCAAACCTGTACCAGTCGGAGAAAATCCTCCGTGTACTTAAGATGCCCTATGAGAAGATACATGCCTGTGAGAATGGATGTGCCTTATTTAGGCTTGAGTATGCGGCCTTGAACTATTGCCCCATTTGCAATTCTTCCAGGTATATTGTGGTAGACAACGGCATGGGTGAGAAGAATCAGACCAAAATCCCCATTAGTGTTCTTCAATATTTGCCAATCGTACCAAGACTTCAACGTCTTTTCATGGTCGAAGAGACGGCCGGACAGATGACATGGCACAAATTGGGCAAAAGAACCGAACTAGATGCGGATGGGAACAAGATGCTGGTACACACTTCAGATGGTTTTGCGTGGAGGCACTTCGATGCATTACATAAGGATAAATCGGAAGATCCAAGGCAACCTAGAGTTGCCATCAGCACGGATGGGTTCAATGTGTATGGTATGACGGCAGCACAATACAGTTGTTGGCCTGTATTTGTCATTCCACTAAATTTGCCACCCGGAGAGATTATGAAAAGAAAGAACATTTTCCTGACGTTGATAGTTCCAGGGCCCAACTATCCGGGGAAGAATATGAATGTGTACATGCAGCCGCTTAAGGATGAGTTGCAAGAAGCCTGGGATAATGGGATCAAGACCTACGACGCGGCTACCAAAACAAATTTCAAAATGCATGTGTGGTACATGTACTCGACGCATGATTATCCGGCGTTTGCGCTATTCGCTGGCTGGTGTGTGCATGGAAGGTTCCCGTGCACCACATGCAAGGCAGCTCTTCAGTTCCGTTGGCTGCAGGATGGTCGCAAGTATTCTTGCTTCGACATGCATAGACAATTCCTGGATCCTGACCATAAGTTCAGAAAAGACAAGAAGAATTTCATCAAAGGTAGAGTTGTCAAAAACACTGCACCAGCTGCGTTGACAGGCCAACAGACCCTTGATCAGTTAAACGCTCTCGAGCCCGATCCTTTGCGTCCAGGATACTTCAAAGGGTATAATACGGAACACGCCTGGACTCACAAGTCATGCTTATGGGATCTCCCTTACTTCAAAGACCTCCTTTGCCCACACAACATTGACGTGATGCACACTGAAAAGAATATTGCGGAGGCCATTTTTGGTACATTGTTCGGCATAGAGGGGAAGTCAAAAGATAATCCTAAGGCTAGAATCGACCTGGAGGCTCTATGTGATAGACCGTTGCAAAACTTGCGACAACGGAAAGGAAAGCAAAGCATAGCGAAGCCAAAGGCATGGTTCAATCTTGAAAGGCCAGCTATGAGGGAAATGCTATTGTGGGTGAAAATGCGGTTGATGTTCCCCGATGGGTATGCTGCGAATCTAAAGAGGGGAGCAAGTCTTGAGAAATTGAAAATATTTGGGCTCAAGAGTCATGATTGGCACATATGGATTCAGCGGGTAATGCCGGTGATGTTGCGTGGCTTTATCCCTGAGGATGAATGGCTAGTACTGGCAGAGCTGAGCTATTTCTTCCGTTCTCTTCGTGCGAAAGAACTATCGCCTGGCGTGCTAGATGAAATGGAAGAGTTGGCGCCGGAGTTGGTCTGCAAATTAGAAAAGATCTTTCCACCGGGCTTCTTTAATCCAATGCAACATTTGATTTTGCATCTCCCGACCGAGGCAAGAATGGGGGGGCCCGTTCAAAATCAATGGTGCTACTCAACTGAGAGGATGCAGAAGACGCTTCGAGCTAAGTGTAAAAATAAACGTAGAATTGAAGCATCGATGGCCGAGGCATTCATTACTGAGGAGGCGGCAAACTTCGTGACAGCACACTACGAAGCCAAAAATTATCATTTGCATAACCCGAAGCCTCGGTACAATGATGGCGATCGAGAAAAAGTTCGATCCAACCTCAGCCTATTCAAAGGTAAGCTCGCACCATCCGGTGCTTCGAAAGGGAAATCGTTGGATGTCGAAGAATGGCGGACCATTTCATTGTATATCTTCACCAACCTAACAGAAGTGCGGCCGTACATCGAGTAAGTTCTCGGTAATTTATTGTTCCGCAACTTCTAATTGCTTTGAACCACTCTTATTCCCGGATATTTGATATAGTCGATACGTCGCCGAATTCTCGGATGGAGCGGTCATCGAAAAGGATTCCGTCGAAGAGTATGAGCTTCTCGCAAAGCATGGAGGCAACTATCCTGGTTTCATCTCTTGGTTCAAACAAAGGGTAATTAATTACCATTAAGGGCCCATTTGAATTATTGGTCTAATTTGCGGCTAATGCATCCATTCTTTCGTATTAAACTTGTAGGCTGATGCAGAGTCTATGGACGCCGAGTTGAGACAAGTCGCTAATGGTTTTGACTATAAGGTCCGTTCATTTGACAAATACAACATCAACGGGTATCACTTTCGTACCTTTGGCAAAGAGCTATCTATGCCCGACCTAAAGACTACAAATTGTTCTGTCTCTGCTATCGGCGAAGGAGACACCGAGTATTATGGAAGGGTTGAAGCAATTTATGAACTTCTATTCTATGGTGAAAACCCACCGACCGTCGTAGTCTTCAAATGTTATTGGTTTGAGCCGAGGGAGACTAGAAGGACTCATGAACATATAGGACTAGTCGAAATCAACCAAAACACCCACTTAGATGTTCCCGATGTCTATATTATGTCTCAACAGGCGACACAAGTTTTCTATCTACCGTGGGCCTGCCAAATTGATCCAAATCTCAAAGGTTGGGATGTCGTTTATGATGTGCCACCACATTTTAGACCACCTACCCTCAATGAAGAGGATTACGAACCTCACATTAACCCAGACACATATGAAGGAGAATTCTTCCAAGAAACACGTATGTCCAAGAAACGTTTCAAGAACCGCTCTACTTCACCCCAGAACATTGAAGTAGACAGTGACAGTGAATCCGTCTTAACCCCTGAGCCCGAAGAGGAAGATCTGGAAGAAGAAGAGGTTACTGCTGCGGATGACCTGTCACTTCTTGACCGATTACATAATGGTGGCCTTCCACATGTTCTTCTAGATAGTGATGATGATGATGCATTTATTGATGATAGTGATGATCATGATGCATTTATTGACCCCGAAGCATATATAGACGAGGACGATTGTTATTAGTTCATGTCAGGTATTCAACTATTATACTATATATAAATTTTGAGTTCATGTTAGGTATTCAATTTTTATTAGTCATGTTGGTATTTATGTTGTACTAATTTCATTTACTCTTTGTCATGACAGGTGTTGAAAGATGGTGGGAAAGGGTCGAAAGCATGCCGCGGCTGCTTCTTCGTCGGCGGGTGATGGGATGGGTACTTCCATTCCGGCCTCGCCTCTTCGGAGAGTGTTGCTCTCTAGTATGCAAGGAGCGGCCCCCGTGAGAGGAGGTCGACCACCCGCGAAGCCGAGAGGCACTAAAGGTACACGTTGTATTCGTGTTGGTATTTATGTTGTACTCATGTTGTATGCATATTGGTATTTATATACATTTTATTACTCATGTTGGTATTTATGTTGTACTAAAGGTACACGTGGCCGCGGGAGAGGTAGGGATACACGGTCTCCGCCACCACCCCAAGCTGATTCACCTGAGCACAGGAGGACTTCTAGGGTGGATTCGTCTGAGGTGGAGGCTACACGGTCTCCGGTTCACGAGCCTCGGGTCGACGAGCCTCAGGTCGACGAGCCTTTGACCCACGAGACTCGTGTCCCAGAGGCTTCCTTCCACACGACTGCGGAGCACAGCAGGGATGAGGGTACGTCCCAAGAGACCCAGTGGGATCCCTGGCCAGAGCCAACTGCCATGCTGGTAGCGACGAGGAGCTGGGTGAGGGGGATACCGTCTACCAGCGTGGTAGTTCGGGGCTCCCGCTCGTGCCAGCGACCCCCGAGCAGAGGTGCTCGATTAGGCCAAATGGGGACAAGTAAGTTAATTTACTCTTATTTAACCTTTTGCCTTCGCGTTTTCTCAAATATCTAATGTTTTGGCTTTAATTTGTCATACTGTAGGGGTTGGATTGTTGCCAAGGGTGTCCGCAAGCCCAACAGCGTCCTCGGTGTTCTTTGCCGTCAAAACTTCCCAGGGTTTGTTACGTTGCCCGGTCGGGAGCGAGAGGTAGGGATGACCTGGGAGCACTACTTGGGTGCCCTGGCCCCGCCGGAGGTGGAGATCGACGGTGTTTTGTGTGACACGAGGGCGGACATGGTGATCCGAAAGTTCTGGGTAATTTCTCTTTCACACAATTATAAATTAACCATAGCTATTTATTGTACTAATCGGTGTTGTCCCGTTTGCAGACCTTCTACAGGTGTGAGGAGGGATACGAGGACGACGCGGCAAAGGTTATCGAAACCGAATGTCGCCGCCTACTTCAAAACTTTCGGCACGAGGCTCGGGTGCAGGCTGTTCGAGACTACTATGCCACGCGGCGTATTAGGATTGATAAGGCGAAGTGCCATGATGCTAAGATGGAGAAGGAGCATTACATGAAGGTAATTACATATTATTAAGGCTTTGTAGTTAGTTTCCTTGATTTGGTTCTTACGCACTCAAATTTCTCTTTATTAACTTAGGTGCCCCCTAGATGGTGTGTGGATAAGATGGATTGTTGGGAGGCCTTGGTGGACCAGTGGTGCTCCAAAACGTGGGAGACCAGCCACAACAACGCCAAGGAGAGGCGTGGCAAAATGGTTGGCGTGCCACACCATCAAGGGAGCGTCAACTTAATCCAATTTGGCGAGAACTGGGTATGTGGTTTGGTTCATGCCTCATGCAATTCATTCTTAATGCTATCTTGAGCCCTTTACCAATACAATTTTCTGCTCTCTCTCTTTTAGGCGCGTCACAATAAGACGGAGGCGCCACAGATGTACGACCTGTATGCGATGGCCCATACTGCCTCGTACAAGAAGGTCAAGGCATTCTGTGAGTCTGACCTCGAGCATCCAGAAAACTTCACCAACATCTCCTCCCACGACAAGCTCGTGAAGTACAGAGATCACGGGAAGGCGAGGAAAGGGGAGGACTTTAACCCGAGCGAGGGGCCAATTGATCCAGAGCTGGTGATGATAGCTGGCAACGGGAGGCCCCATGGCTCGATCGCCATTGGAGACGGCCTTATACGTTGTCCTAGCACTCTCCGGTAGATAAAGGCACGCCAAACGAGCTCTTGTCCGGAGATAACACGTCGTCCACGGCCAGTCGAGCTCGCCATCGAGGTTAGTTTAATGGACTGAACAATCTTTCCGCATTATGTTGTGCGTTGGAACCAATATGATTACATTGCTAACAATGAGTTGTGTTGCAGGCTGCTATTCAGAAAGAGAGAGCGGCAATGCAGGCGGCTATGGCGGAGAAGGATAAGGAAATTAGGGAGCTGGAGGAGAGGACGACTGCATTGGTGGAGGCGGAGAGGGCACGGAATGAAGCGTCTACCAGGGCCATATACGAGCTCTTCGTGGTAAGTTTCTTCTTCATGTTATTTCAAATCTTGCATTTGAATGTCCGTTTCATTAATAAATAAAAAGTTTGACTTGTCGAAACCAAATGTACAGTCTATGTGCGAGAAGAACGGCCAAGTCCCTCCGCCGATGCCAGTCATTAACGTGGCGGGGACGGTGAGTTTCATTTCAGTGGAGTGATCTTAAGAGTGTCCTCATGCTAACTACACATTGCAAACGATGTTTGGTGCAGAATATGTCCCGAAACGCATCGCATGACCCTTCTACAGTCGAGCCTTCTCCAGGGCAGCCTTCTCCAGGTGAAACAAGCCAGAGCCACCGTGCTTCACCCTAACTTAGGTATGTTATTTCTAGTGTTTTAATAAAAAATAGCTAGACTTCCATCTAATGACATAATTAGCTTAGTTAGCCCCAAAATAGCTAGACTTCCATCTAATAACATAATTGGCTTAGTTAACTCCAAAATGGCCTATTTAATAAAAAATGACCTATACTTAGCTAATTATCCTCGAAATGACATAATTAGCTCCAAAAAGGCATTCTTAGCCAATTTAGCCCGAAGAAGGGGACAAGAAGAGAAAAAGAGGAAAAATGAAAGGAGGGAAGAGGAAAAATGAGGAGAAGAAGGAGGAGAGGGAGGAGGAGAAGAAGAAGGAGAAGAAGGAGAAGAAGGAGGAGAAGGAGAAGGAGCTCCTCCTACTCCTTCTTCTTCCTCCTTCTCCTTCTCCTTCTTCTTCTCCTTCTCCTTCTTCTTTTCTTCTTCTTCTCCTCTTCCTTCTTCTCCTCCTCCTCCTCCTCCTCCTCCTCCTCCTTATTTTACTTCTTCCTCTCTATCTCTTCTTCTACGTAGCTTAGACTCATCCAAGAAAGGCTAAATTAGCCAATTGTCCTACGAAATGACATAATTAGCTTAGTTAGCTCCAAAATGTCCTATTTAATAAAAAATGTCCTATACTTAGCTAATTATCCTCGAAATGACATAATTAGCTCCAAAAAGGCATTCTTAGCCAATTTAGCTCGAAGAAGGGGACAAGAAGAGAAAAAGAGGAAAATGAAAGGAAGGAAGAGGAAAAATGAGGAGAAGAAGGAGGAGAGGGAGGAGGAGAAGAAGAAGGAGAAGAAGGAGGAGAAGGAGAAGGAGCTCCTCCTTCCCCTTCTTCTTCCTCCTTCTTCCTCCTTCTCCTTCTCCTTCTCCTTCTCCTTCTTCTTTTCTTCTTCTTCTCCTCTTCCTTCTTCTTCTCCTCCTCCTCCTCCTCCTCCTCCTTATTTTACTTCTTCTTCTCTATCTCTTCTTCTACGTAGCTTAGACTCATCCAAGAAAGGCTAAATTGGCTAATTATCCTACGAAATGACATAATTAGCTTAGTTAGCTCCAAAATGGCCTATTTAATAAAAAATGACCTATACTTAGCTAATTATCCTCGAAATGACATAATTAGCTCCAAAAAGGCATTCTTAGCCAATTTAGCCCGAAGAAGGGGACAAGAAGAGAAAAAGAGGAAAATGAAAGGCAGGAAGAGGAAAAATGAGGAGAAGAAGAAGGAGGAGAGGGAGGAGGAGAAGAAGAAGGAGAAGAAGGAGAAGAAGGAGAAGGAGCTCCTCCTTCCCCTTCTTCTTCCTCCTTCTTCCTCCTTCTCCTTCTCCTTCTTCTTCTCCTTCTTCTCCTTCTTCTTTTCTTCTTCTTCTCCTCTTCCTTCTTCTCCTCCTCCTCCTCCTCCTCCTCCTTATTTTACTTCTTCTTCTCTATCTCTTCTTCTACGTAGCTTAGACTCATCCAAGAAAGGCTAAATTGGCTAATTATCCTACGAAATGACATAATTAGCTTAGTTAGCTCCAAAATGGCCTATTTAATAAAAAATGACCTATACTTAGCTAATTATCCTCGAAATGACATAATTAGCTCCAAAAAGGCATTCTTAGCCAATTTAGCCCGAAGAAGGGGACAAGAAGAGAAAAAGAGGAAAATGAAAGGAAGGAAGAGGAAAAATGAGGAGAAGAAGAAGGAGGAGAGGGAGGAGGAGAAGAAGAAGGAGAAGAAGGAGAAGAAGGAGAAGGAGCTCCTCCTTCCCCTTCTTCTTCCTCCTTCTTCCTCCTTCTCCTTCTCCTTCTTCTTCTCCTTCTTCTCCTTCTTCTTTTCTTCTTCTTCTCCTCTTCCTTCTTCTTCTCCTCCTCCTCCTCCTCCTCCTTATTTTACTTCTTCTTCTCTATCTCTTCTTCTACGTAGCTTAGACTCATCCAAGAAAGGCTAAATTGGCTAATTATCCTACGAAATGACATAATTAGCTTAGTTAGCTCCAAAATGGCCTATTTAATAAAAAATTACATATACTTAGCTAATTATCCTCGAAATGACATAATTAGCTCCAAAAAGGCATTCTTAGCCAATTTAGCCCGAAGAAGGGGACAAGAAGAGAAAAAGAGGAAAAATGAAAGGAGGGAAGAGGAAAAATAAGGAGAAGAAGGAGGACAGGGAGGAGGAGAAGAAGAAGGAGAAGAAGGAGAAGAAGGAGGAGAAGGAGAAGGAGCTCCTCCTACTCCTTCTTCTTCCTCCTTCTCCTTCTTCTTTTCTTCTTCTTCTCCTCTTCCTTCTTCTTCTCCTCCTCCTCCTCCTCCTCCTTATTTTATTTCTTCTTCTCTATCTCTTCTTCTACGTAGCTTAGACTTATCCAAGAAAGGCTAAATTGGCTAATTATCCTACGAAATGACATAATTAGCTTAGTTAGCTCCAAAATGGCCTATTTAATAAAAAATGACCTATACTTAGCTAATTATCCTCGAAATGACATAATTAGCTCCAAAAAGGCATTCTTAGCCAATTTAGCCCGAAGAAGGGGACAAGAAGAGAAAAAGAGGAAAATGAAAGGCAGGAAGAGGAAAAATGAGGAGAAGAAGGAGGAGAGGGAGGAGGAGAAGAAGAAGGAGAAGAAGGAGAAGAAGGAGGAGAAGGAGAAGGAGCTCCTCCTACTCCTTCTTCTTCCTCCTTCTCCTTCTCCTTCTTCTTCTCCTTCTCCTTCTTATTTTCTTCTTCTTCTCCTTCTTCTTCTCCTCCTCCTCCTCCTCCTCCTCCTTATTTTACTTCTTCTTCTCTATCTCTTCTTCTACGTAGCTTAGACTTATCCAAGAAAGGCTAAATTGGCTAATTGTCCTACGAAATGACATAATTAGCTTAGTTAGCTCCAAAATGGCCTATTTAATAAAAAATGACCTATACTTAGCTAATTATCCTCGAAATGACATAATTAGCTCCAAAAAGGCATTCTTAGCCAATTTAGCCCGAAGAAGGGGACAAGAAGAGAAAAAGAGGAAAATGAAAGGAAGGAAGAGGAAAAAGGAGAAGAAGAAGGAGGAGAGGGAGGAGGAGAAGAAGAAGGAGAAGAAGGAGGAGAAGGAGAAGGAGCTCCTCCTTCCCCTTCTTCCTCCTTCTCCTTCTCCTTCTTCTTCTCCTTCTCCTTCTTCTTTTCTTCTTCTTCTCCTCTTCCTTCTTCTTCTCCTCCTCCTCCTCCTTATTTTACTTCTTCTTCTCTATCTCTTCTTCTACGTAGCTTAGACTTATCCAAGAAAGGCTAAATTGGCTAATTATCCTACGAAAGGACATAATTAGCTTAGTTAGCTCCAAAATGGCCTATTTAATAAAAAATGACCTATACTTAGCTAATTATCCTCGAAATGACATAATTAGCTCCAAAAAGGCATTCTTAGCCAATTTAGCCCGAAGAAGGGGACAAGAAGAGAAAAAGAGGAAAATGAAAGGAAGGAAGAGGAAAAAGGAGAAGAAGAAGGAGGAGAGGGAGGAGGATAAGAAGAAGGGGACAAAAGGATAAGAAGAAGAAGGAGAAGAAGAAGGAGAAGAAGGAGAAGAAGAAGGAGAAGGAGCGGGAGCTCCTTCTCCTTCTTCTTCTCCTTCTTCTCCTTCTTCTTCTCCTTCTTCTCCTTCTTCTTCTTCTCCTCTTCCTTCTCCTTCTCCTCCTCCTCCTCCTCCTCCTTTTTCTTCTTCTTCTCCTCTTCCTTCTCCTTCTCCTCCTCCTCCTTCTTCTTTTACTTCTTCTTCTCTTTCTCTTCTCCTATAGTTAGCTAGGGTTCCACCTAAATGACATAATTAGCTTAGTTAGCTCCTAAATGGTCTATAATTAGCTAATTTCTCTCCGAAATAACCTATATATACACTACTTCATCTAGTATTATTTTTCTAACTTTCTTATTTGTCATTTTGCAGATTACCTTCACTTCACGGGAAGCTTGGTTGATGGAATGCTTGAAGATGATTTCTTGTACCATGGGTTGTATTGAAACTGTTGTAGTATATGAATATATGAAACTTTGTATGCACGTGGATGAAACTGGTGTAATATTAGGTTTGGTACGAATGTAACTTCCATAATATGTATGCACTATGGATGAGAGTTATTTTAATATGGTTATGGGTACGAAAAGAAATTTATTTATGTCAAATATATATATATATCCTGATTATTGTTAAAAATGCTGGATATAACAAAAAATAAATAAAAAAGGGGATGGTTCCCCTCTTTGCCGTCTGCCAACACATGGCAAAGGGGTGGAGGCAGACGGCAAAGGGGGAATCTGCCCCCTCTCTCTCCCCTCTTTGCCGTCTGCCCCCACATGGCAAAGGGGGGAGGCAGACGGCAAAGAGAGAATCTGCCCCTTCTCTCTCCCCTCTTTGCCGTCTGCCCCCACATGGCAAAGGGGGGGAGGCAGACGGCAAAGAGAGAATCTGCCCCCTCTCTCTCCCCTCTTTGCCGTCTGCCCCCACATGGCAAAGGGGGGGAGGCAGACGGCAAAGAGAGAATCTGCCCCCTCTCTCTCCCCTTTTTGCCGTCTGCCCCCACATGGCAAAGGGGGGGAGGCAGACGGCAAAGAGAGAATCTGCCCCCTCTCTCTCCCTCTTTGCCGTTTACCCCCACATGGCAAAGGGGGGGAGGCAGACGGCAAAGAGAGGAGGCCTGCCGTTAACACTTAACGGGGACGTTGCAATATATGCCGTCCCACTTATTTTGCCGTCTTCCCCCTCATGGCAAAGATTCTTTGCCGTCCGCTTTGTGAAAGCAGACGGCAAAGAGCCTCTTCACCGGATTTTTTTTACCATCTACTTTGCCATGAGGGGGCAGACGGCAAAGCCTTTGCCGTCCATGGTTGCCCCCTTTGCCGTCCGCCTTGGCAGACGGCAAATTTCTGAATTTCAGTAGTGGTTCATTTGTAGTGCTTTTCAATTTCAGGGTCAACTAGCTCAAAAAAAATAAGTACATGCACGAAATATACCAAATGAAGTCAAAATAACAAAATAGATAATAGTTTGGATAGTCAAAATTATTAATTATGAAAATAAAAATAGTTTTGCATTATTTATTCAATTTGAAACACTTTTCATTATCATAGTTTTGTTAAATTCTCAAATATGCAAAAAGAATTTTTAATAAACATAGTTTTTAATTGAAAATAACAAAATAGATAATAGTTTGGATAGTCAAAATTATTAATTATGAAAATAAAAAATAGTTTTGCATTATTTATTCAATTTGAAACACTTTTCATTATCATAGTTTTGTCAAATTCTCAAATATGCAAAAAGAATTTTTAATAAACATAGTTTTTAATTGAAAATAACAAAATAGATAATAGTTTGGATAGTCAAAATTATTAATTATGAAAAAAAATAGTTTGCATTATTTATTCAATTTGAAACACTTTTCATTATCATAGTTTTGTCAAATTCTCAAATATGCAAAAAGAATTTTTAATAAACATAGTTTTTAATTGAAAATAACAAAATAGATAATATTTTGGATAGTCAAAATAATTAATTATGAAAATACAAAATAATTTTGCATTATTTATTCAATATGAAACACTTTTCATTATCATAGTTTTGTCAAATTCTCAAATATGCAAAAAGAATTTTTAATAAACATAGTTTTTAATTGAAAATAACAAAATAGATAATAGTTTGGATAGTCAAAATTATTAATTATGAAAATAGAAAAAATTGAAACTATATTCGAAATCATAGAGAAAATTCAATCTAAATTCTCATTGAATTTAGATTGAATTTTCCCTACAATTTTCTAATATAGTTACAATTTTCTGTGAGTTTAGGCCCGTAAGCCTGCTTAGAGAGGAGCTCGATGGAGAAGCTGCGACGGGGCTTATAAACAAGTGTTAGTCCCCCTCGTTGGGCGAGGTGGGACTAAACTTATCGTACAGCCGAGGAGGGGCTTTAGTCCCGGCTGGAGCCACGCACCGGGATTAAGACCCCTTTCTTCCCGCCTCTTGGTCTGCCCGAAAAAGGGCCTTTAGTCCCGGGTCATGGCTCCACCCGGGACTAAAGGGGGTCTTGAGTCCCGGTTCGAGCCACGCACCGGGACTATAGATCCACCTATTTAAGCGGGACTTCAAAAATTTCCAACCCAAATCGTCCATTTCTCTTCTTCTTCCTCTCGTTCTCCTGCCCGGCGCGGCACAACGACGAACTAACCGACGCCGTCAGGCTGCCCGCCGTCCTGCTCGCCGTCGGCCGTCCTCCTCGCCTCCGCGCCGTCCTCCCCGCCGCCGCGCCGTCCTCCTCGCCGTCCTCCTCGTCGCCGCGCCGTCCTACACGCCGTCGCGCCGTGCTCCTCGCCGCCGCGCCATCCTCCTCGCCAAAACTCCGGCCAGTAAGCCCCTCGCCCCCTCCTCCCCAACACTCCGGCCAGTATAGAAGAAAAGAAGAAAGAGGAGAAGAAAAGAAGAAAAAGGAGAAGAAAGGAAGAAAAAGGAGAAGAAAAGAAGAAAAAGGAGAAGAAAAGAAGAAAAAGAAAAGATTATTAGGGTTAGAAATATTTAGAATTAGGTTAGGGTTAGAAGAAGAATAAATATGAACAAAAATAAGAAAATAAGATTAGGAAAAATGAAAATAAGAAGAGGAGGAGAAGAAAAGAAGAAAAAGTGTATAGTGTATAGTGTATATGCTTAAGTGTATAGTGTATATAGTGTATAGTGTATAAGGAGAGGAGGAATTTTGCTATAGTGTATATAGTGTATAGTGTATAAGAAAAGAAGAAAAGAAGAGGAGGAGAAGAGAAGAAAAGAAGAGGAGGAGAAGAGAAGAAAGAAGAGGAGGAGAAGAAAAATGAAAATAAGTGTTAATAGTTTAATTTTGCTATTGTATATGCTTAAGTGCTAATAGTTTATTTTTAGCAAGAAAATTAATAGAACTAGTTTATTTTTTTAGTTCATTTTACGATGCCTATCCCGCATCCTCGTCGTCGACTCGGCGGAGGACACCTGCTTGATCAGAGGGGCCCTGTCCGGGACTGGGCTCCGCCCGGCTGGTATTGGGAGGTGCTACCTTGCGGGGGGCGTAGGTTGGTGAGGAGCCAGCCCGTCGTTGACCCGATCCTTGTTTGGTGGCGGTCGCGTGGGCCAGTGAGGGTGCCGAGGCTTCCGATCACCGCGGAGGTGGTACGTCACCGTGTCAGCGAGGAGGATGAGCATGTCCGTCGCTACATGGTTGCGTTGGAGGGCAGGTTCGAGCATACCTGGCAGGTTCTTCGGGGATCTCACTGGAGCTATGATCCTGTGATGGTTCCTTCTCTTTGGGTGTCCACCGCCCGCGCCCTTACCCGTCGGGCGCTACGGTTCTAGATGTATTAGTGATGCTATATGTATGGTAGTATTCGAGGAGTATTAATGATAATATTCAACGATGTACGGACAAAAGTGATGATGTATTAGCTTATAATTGAATGCATGCTAATTTGAATACTACTTTATTTTACGATTTGGTTTTGCTTATTGAATGCTCAAATTGGAAAATTACTCCTACTTTGAATACTATGCAGAAATCTAGGACTCTCAAATTGGAAAAGTACTCCTACTTTGGTTTTTGGTACAAAGGTTAAGAGAATCCGTTTTTTGCAGAACTATGGATCCACATATGAGGAACCTCGAAGAGGAAGAACTTCTGGAAGATATAATCAAAGACGGCCCCGACGTTGAACCAACTGAATCTCCATCGTTATATCTAAACCAGGACGTTGGAATGGAGGTCGAGCGACACGAAGATGAAGCTGATGGGGCAGGAGATATGTCCAATGACGGAGAAGGTGATAGCTCCACTGATGGAGAAGCCGGTGAAGAGGAGAAGTCAGGCGAGGTATACATATGAAGTTTGACAATCACTTGTAATATGTGAAAAATATTGGAGATAGCTCTATATTGTATACATATACTTTCATTTGACGAATGTTTCTCCCTCTTAGGCCTCCACATCGAGCAAAACTACGAAACGAGGCCCGACTAGAAAGTTGGATGCACGGACGCATTACACATTTGAGGTGATATTTCCTACGGGCAAACCCAAGCTTCCGAAGAATGGTGCTGACACATTCAAGAAGCAATGCGGAGTTCTCGTTAGGGATCACGTCCCGATCAGCGTTCGGGAGTGGAACAAGCGCAAAGGGGCAGCCGATAGTGACTATGTCGCCGAAAGGTACAAAGATAATCTTTGGAATGATCTCATGTCACATTTCAACCTGCCAGAATGTGAGAATGAAGACGCCGCAGACAAACTGAGGGCCAAAGTCAAGCGGTGGACTCTGAAGAAGATGAACAAACTGTTCCGTAGCTGGAAGAAGAAGCTATGGAAAAACTATCTGAAGACACAGAAAGTGCCAGTATTCGAGGGGTATCTAGCCAAGCAGGCGAATCACTGGAAGGCATTTCAAGAGTACAAGGAGTCAGAAGATGCCCAGGCATTATCAGAAAAGAACAAGATAAATGCCAACAAGAAGATATATCACCACAAGCTGGGGCCAGGGGGCTATGAGACTGCCATCCCAAAGTGGGATAAGAAAGAGCAAGATCTGATAGATAAAGGCGTCGTACCTGAACAACTCCGTGATGAGTGGGAATTGAGAGCAAGAAATTGGTTCCTTGCGCATGATGGGTCGTACGACGAAACAACAGGGGACCTCATCTGCAATGACAATCTTAGGATACCCAGGGAGAATTGGAAAAGGTTAGTGAAAGAAATTAAGGAGGGAAGAAGAAAGTTCACTGCAGATAGAGAGAAAAATTTGCTCACACTGGTCCTCGGCAATGAAGAACATGGAGGACGAACGCGAGGCTTCGGTCCTTCTTACCCGTGGTGGCTTGGGTTTGCCAGAGACCAAGACACTTACAGAAGCCGAGAGAGAGAGCAAAGAAGCGGCAGCAGGATGAGGATAATGACAAGTTCAACCAGTTGCTTGCCAGGATTAACGAGCAAGAGAAGCAGATTGATGAGCTTAGAGGAGTACCGCGCCAGGAAGATCCTGCAGTTGATATTACCGGCGCCCCATCTAAGCGGAAAAGCAGCGTGGCTGAATCTGAGGCCCCGCTCGACGATGAACAAAGAATGCTAGAGGACGGTCCCGGCTACCCCGTGGATGGAATCAAGGAGTCAACATCATGTGAACTCCATCAGAAATTCAAGAACATATCCATGAAGGTGGCCGTCGGACAAGCTTTACCTTCTGGCCCTGATGCACGCTGGCATGGCCGTGAGATTCCAGCTGGCTTTGCTAAAGTCGGGGTGGATGAAATCATGACGGGGTTTAATGATATGGAGCTCGACATAGCTGGACCCGAAGATGAGAGGACACTCGGAGAAGTACTGGGTGGAGTCATCCTATGGGACAAGAACTACATCAAGCTTCCAGGCTCGGCCCCAAGGACAACACCGCCTCCGAGTCGTCGCAGGTCACCTACACCTCCATTACCTTCAAGCCCTCCACATGACGTCGGCCAGCACAACACGAGTCCATCTCGATCACCGCCGCCGGACTTGGGTCGTCCGTCTCCGCCGCCGCCCGCACATGATACTAAGCGGAAGTGTGCCAGCAAGAACGCTTCATCGATGATTTCTAAGGGACGGAGCTCCCCAAAGCGCAAATTGTCGCCCCTCCCAAAGGTACCTCATGCTAATCTTCCTATCAGACCTTATGATCGTACCCCCGAGGAAAACGCCAGGATAGCAAAGGAACAACATGAGGCGCATATGAAAAGGAAGGAACCCGAGCCCCGCCCGAAATACACCGAGAAGGACATAGCATGGGCAAAAGACTTCATAACCACTCCATCATAGTATGACTTACACTATAAGCCTGATGACTATACACGCACATTGCAGAAGGAAGTGAAAAAGAGCAGGTCACATGCAAGTGCAAGTGGGAGCAAATCAAGTTCAACTACAAGCAAGAAAAAATCAGACGTTCCTCAGCTTGGACAACAGGCCAAACAGTCGATCCCACCCCTCAAGGTGTTAACCCAGAATGTTCCCCCTCCGGTGCAGGGGCAAGCTTTTGAAAAAGCAAAGGAGTTGGCGGATGAATGTGGTATCTTGGTTGAAAATTTGCTGGCTTCCCAAGACGACAGGATACCCAAGGCTGTGGTAGCCCCTAAGCCACAGTTTGTCATGGGAGAGCCTTTGGTCAGCAAAGATAATCTCCCAACAAATTTGCGTTACTTGCATAAATGGTACTTAAGTGAATCAAAGAATGGGAGAACGATGATCGTGCTGAGTGTCCCACAGGAGTACTACGGCCGCTCCGAAGAAATCCATATCGACTTTGATGAACTCTCCCAGATGTACAATGGCGACGCCCTCGACAAATCGCTTATGAGTTGCTATTGTCTGTAAGTTTTTCAATTCGTTGACTACATATAACTTGTTTAGTTATTTCAATTCATTGTCTATATATAACTTGTACTCTATTACGCAGAATGAAGATTCTGGAGTGTAAAAGTAAGAGCATCATAAATATTGGGTTTATTGATCCAGATAAAATACATATAGCGACGCTAACTAATTATCCCAAGGAGACGGAGGAAAACCTTCTAAGGTTTCTAAGAGATCAAAATTTCTATGACCACATACTGTTTCCATACAACTTCAGGTGAGGGTCTTTACTCTGTTGTGTCCATTCACTTATAAGTGTAATTGATAAGTTACTCACACACACACATATATATATATACGTGTGCAGCTTCCATTGGATTCTGTTGGACATTCAAATTGATAAGGGAAGGGTTGATGCCTTCGACCCATTATCGAGACCCTTGGAACAGTTCCAAAGCCTACAGGACATGCTCCAAGGGTAATTTTAATCATTCTTGCGCTCTATCGGTCTCTTTCGATGATTTTCTGATATATCAATTAATGAAAAACTTAGTAAATCATTATCCTTGTCGGGCAGGGTTTGGAATCGGTTCAAGTGCGTGACTCCCGGTAACTTTCCTGAGAAGCTGACCTTTAGAGCGGCTCAGGTAAGTAGTAGTATGATATACTTCTATTAATTTTCAATACATTTATGATGCTAGATTATTATTTTGATTATATATATTCCATTCTCGTAAAGTGCGACCAGCAGCCACGGGGAACGCATCTATGCGGATACTATGTTTGCGAGACCATTCGCACGTTTACCTCTGAGTTCAAGGAGCATAGATTCGACGTAAGCAATGAACATTCACACCTCTATTTTTACCTGTCATTCTTTGTTATCATGATTGATATTCATATTCATCTCCTCTTCTTATATAGCACACGGCCATGAGGACGAAGGTCCTACCAGAGCAACGCGCGATTGCTGTTGCAGAGGAGCTTGCGGGATTTCTGAGGACGGAAGCTATAGAAGACACATGACGATTTAGTGTAGCTAAGGGCCATTACTCATGTTCGTCCATGTAATCGAATAGACGGGCTCTAGTCTCGATAATTCAGATCTCCATATAATTGTATATATATGATCGCTTGTAAGATAAGTTAATCTTATATATATATATATGCATAATTATTTCTATTTTAAATTATATGAAAACTAATTCCCGAACACAAAACGAGGCATCACGTTAATCTCCTGAACACCTAAACCCTAAAACCCTAAAACCCAAAAATAATTTATTCAAAAAAAACCCAAAAGCCAGCAAAATCTGAAAATCTTTAGTCCCGGACCGTGTAACGAACCAGGACTAAAGGGCCTGCCTGTGGGGCGCTACGAGGCGCCCACGTGGAGCACCTTTAGTCCCGGCGTGTAAGAGGGCCGGGACGAAAAGGTTAGGCCTTTAGTCCCGCCCCTTTAGTCCCGGTTGGTGAACCGGGACTAAAGCCCCTTACGGGCCGGGGCTATAGGCCCTGTCCCCACTAGTGTATCTATAGAGAAGAGGGGAGGGGAGAGGGACTTACGGTGGTGAGATCGACAGCAGCGGGTGGAGGAGGTGGCGTCGACGATGTAGGAGGAAGGGTGTCGGCGAGGCAGGGGTGTCCACGTCGGCGAGGCAGGGGCGATAACGAGGCAGGGGTGTCGGTGAGGCAGGGGCGGGGCGGCGACGCAGAGTGGGGAGAGAGGGAGTGCGGGGCGGCGGCGGCGGTGCAGAGTGGTGAGGGAGGGAGTGCGGTGCGGCGGCGACGGCGGAGTGTGGAGAGGGAGAGAGGGAGAGAGTGAGAGAGGGGCCTGTGGGGGCGACGAAATGATAAGTGCCCCACTTAGTATTAGCGCGGTTGTAAAAACGCGCTGCTACTATTCTTTTAGTAGTAGTGTTGGTATTCGGGGCGGGCTACTACTAAATCTAGCTCCGTCGGCAACAGTGGGGCAATATTAGTAGTAGCGTGTTTCCTAAAGCCGCGCTACTGATAAGTAGTTTGCAGTAGCGCCTGTACTGGAAGCATGCTACTGATATGTAGCAGTAGCGCCGCCTTTTATCCAGCACCGCTGCTATTGTTCTATGTATAAGGTTTTCCCTACTAGTGAATCTTCATCGTTTAACAGGGTGCTTGGGTCAGCCTTTACTTTGAAGGGAGGAACTTCATGAAACTTTTCATAATCTTCACACATGTCTGTCTTGCCCTCCAATCCCACGATGTCTCTTTTTCCTGAAAGAACTATGTGGCGCTTTGGCTGATCGTATGATGTATTCGCTGCCTTATATTTTCTTTTTCTCGGTTTGGTAGACATGTCCTTCACATAGAAAACCTCATAGAAAACCTACGCCACATCATTGGCTAGGACGAATGGTTCGTCTGTGAACCCAAGATTGTTCAGATCCACTGTTGTCAATCCATATTGTGGGTCTATCTGTACCCCACCTCCTGACATATTGACCCATTTGCACTGAAACAAAGGGACCTTGAAATCATGTCCATAGTCAAGTTCCCATATGTTCACTATGTAACCATAGTGTTGGGACTTGGCGACTCACTGGCGACTGAGAGTGACCTAGCGGGCGGCTCATACATTACCCCGTAGGCGACTCAGACAAATGACGAAGGCCCAAGGCCCGGCGTACACTCTGACATAAGGCAACTCATAGAGAGGCTAGGAGGGCCGACTCACACAGAAGGCCCAAGAAGACAAAAGACTCCCACAAGAAGGAAACAAGACCCGGATTAGGATTCAAGAGAGACTAGTCCTATTCCTAGTCCTAGTAGGACTCTACATGTAAACTTACCCCTTCCACCTATATAAGGAGGGGTAAGGCGTCCCAAGAGGGACCAGATTCACAACTTAGATCTAGACAAGACAAATCATGAGATAGACAGATTAGACACCCATGAGATTAGAGGTGCCTAGTCTGCACCCTTGTAATTGAGATCATCATCTTCATCAATTAAACACATCCTCTCAAGCCGCCACATGGTTGCGATGGCCTCACACCTAAGTTCTCTCACAAGGACATCTGCCGTGACAAAACCACGACACATAGTATGTGTCCTTTTTCCCATTCTCGTCTGTTGCATCAAAGCAAACACCGCTGTTTTGGTTGGTGCTCTTTTGATATTGGGCGATCGTGTAAAATGTATTCCCATTTATCTCATACTCTTGGTAAGTCAATACAGTCGAAGATGGTGCCCTGGACAAAGAGTACAACTCATCAGAAAAAATGTTGTCACCTATGAGACGTTTTTGCAACCAACTGCCAAACGTCCTGATGTGTTCGTATGTAATCTAGTCGTCACACTGCTTCGGGTGTTTGGAGCGCAGAATATTCTTGTGTTCATCGACATACGGGGTCACCAAGGTAGAATTCTGTAGAACCGTGTAGTGTGCTTGAGACCAAGAATGCCCGTCCGTACATATTATTGAGCCTGCTCCTAGTGTGCCTTTTCTAGTCAGTCTTTCCTCATACCGCGATTCAGGGAGACTAGGAATGAAGTCAACACAAAACCAATGACACCCTCTGTTTGATGGCACATGGAGATGCTTACTTATGGCCTAGCGCGGTTATGAACATATTTCTTTAAGACTCCCATGAACCTCTCAAAGGGGGACATATTGTGTAGAAATACAAGGCCCAGAAATAAAATCTCGTCGACTATATGAACTAGGACGTGTGTCATGATATTGAAGAAGGATGGTCGGAACACCGGCTCGAAACTAACAAGACATTGCACCAAATCACTCCTTAACCTTGGCAGGATTTCTGGATCGATCACCTTCTGAGAGATTGCATTGAGGAATGCACATAGCTTCACAATGGCTAATCGAACGTTTTTCGTTAGAAGCTCCCTCAATGCAACCGAAAGCAGTTGCATGATAATCACGTGGCAGTCATGAGACTTTAGGTTCTAGAACTTTTTCTCTGCCTTATTTATTATTCCTTTTATATTCAATGAGAAGCCAGAGAGGAACTTCATACTGAGCAGGCATTCAAAGAAGATTTCCTTCTCTTCTTTGGCAAGAGCATAGCTGGCAGGACCTTCATACTGCTTCGGGTGCATGTCGTCTTTTTCATGCATACTTCTTCGTCACGTGCATCACGTTGATTGCAGAGGGGACCTCTAGGTCTTTCCAATAGGATAAGTCCAAAAATATAGATTTCTTCTTCCACATGGGTGCGCGTCCCGCATCGTCATTTGAAACAGATAGTCCGCTAGGACCCTTTCCAAAGATTACTTGTAAATCATTGACCATATCAAGTATGTGATCACCAGTACGGATGGCCTGTTTCTTCCGGTGATCCGCCTCACCTTTGAAATGCTTTTCTTTCTTCCGACATTGATGGTTGGTCGGAAGAAATCGACGATGCCCCAGGTACACATTCTTCCTGCATTTGCCCAAATATATATTGTCGCTGTCATCTTAACAGTGTGTGCATGCGTTGTATCCCTTGTTTCTCTCACCTGAAAGGTTACTGAGAGCAGGTCAATCATTGATGGTTACAAACAACAACGCATGTAGGTCAAATTCCTCCCGTTCGTTCTCATCCCACACACGTACACCATTTCCATTCCATAGCTGTAAAAGTTCATCAACTAATGGCCTTAGATACACATCAATGTCATTGTCGGGTTGCCTAGGGCCTTGGATAAGCACTGACATCATGATGAACTTCCGCTTCATGTACAACCAAGGAGGAAGGTTATACATACATAGAGTCACAGGCCACGTGTTATGCTCGCTGCTCTGCTCCCCAAAAGGATTAACGCCATCTGCACTTAAACCAAACCATACGTTCCTTGGGTCACGTGTAAAGTCGCTCCACTTTTTCTCGATCTTTCTACACTGCGACCCGTCAGCGGGTGCTCTCAGCTTCCCATATTTCTTACGGTCTTTTCTGTGTCATTGCATCAACTCGGCATGCTTTTTATTTCTAAACAGACGTTTCAACCGTGGTATTATAGGAGCATACCACATCACCTTGACAGGAACAATCTTCGCTGTGCGTTGGCCCTCAACATCACGAGGGTCATCTCTTCTGATCTTATACCGCAATGAGCCGCATACCGGGCATGCGTTCAAATCCTCGTAGGCACCGCGGTAGAGGATGCAGTCATTAGGGCATGCATGTATCTTCTGCACCTCGAATCCTAGAGGGCATAGAACCTTCTTTGCTTCGTACACACTGTCGGGCAATTCGTTATCCTTTGGTAGCTTTTTCTTCATTATTTTCAGTAGAGAACTAAATCCCTTGTCACATACACCATTGTCTGCTTTCCATTGCAGCAATTCCATGCTAGTTTAATTAATTGTACCAACAAAACATATATTTTATTTTGAGAGACATTGTATAAATGTAGACGTTCACATACACGCATGTACACCATCCATATGAATGCATGCACACACACTCCACGCCTTTTAACATTTTCAACAGAGCGAGCCATCAGATCTTATGATAAAATGAAAAATATTTTGTCCGCACCACTCAAGTCGCATCTCAGACAATTTGTAATCAAGAAATTCGTGGCTTATAATGAAACAAAAAACAAGCAAAGCCGGAAAAAGGTTGTGTAGCAACCATATAATGAATTGAACGGCTGAAATTTCCAGCACGCACAATGTATCCGACGGCCATGCTTCTTCACTGATCCGGTGAAGATAAGGAACCAGGGAACGTCAGCCACCCCTACCACATCTGCATGAAAGAAACGGGGCTATATATACCGTGGTGAACAGGCAATGGGGGCCTCAAGTGTAGCCGGCATCATCCTCTCTACAGTTAATACAGTACCATGGCCCCCGCCGTGATGGCTTCGTCGGCTACCACCGTCGCACCCTTCCAGGGGCTCAAGTCCACAGCCGGTCTCCCCGTCAGCCGCCGCTCCAGCGCCAGCCTCGGCAGCGTCAGCAATGGCGGAAGGATCAGGTGCATGCAGGTATGTCGGGGCACAAAACTGATATGAGTTTCTTCCACATTACAATTACTGCACTTAGCAGTTACTAGCACTAAGTGTTAAGCGTTCCATAATTTCCAATCATTCAGGTGTGGCCGATTGAGGGTATCAAGAAGTTCGAGACCCTGTCTTACTTGCCACCCCTCACCACGGAGGCCCTCCTGAAGCAGGTTGACTACCTGATCCGCTCCAAGTGGGTGCCCTGCCTCGAGTTCAGCAAGGTTGGCTTCGTCTTCCGTGAGCACAACAGCTCCCCCGGGTACTACGACGGCCGATACTGGACAATGTGGAAGCTGCCTATGTTTGGGTGCACCGACGCTACACAGGTGCTTAACGAGGTGGAGGAGGTCAAGAAGGAATACCCTGACGCTTACGTCCGTATCATCGGCTTTGACAACCTGCGGCAGGTGCAGTGCGTCAGCTTCATCGCCTTCAGGCCACCGGGTTGCGAGGAGTCCGGCAAGGCATAAACTACGAGGTGAAACAATGGCCTATGTCGTATGAAGGTCTTCTGTGAACTTCACTTTTGTCCACGACTCTGCTTTCCGACTAGAGCATAATTTGCATCTCTATGATCTGTGTTTGTACGAGCATAGGTTGTGGAGCATATATGCATATGTAAATTCTAGCACGGCCTACACATATACAACACCTGTGCCATATTTATAATATACAACAAGCGGACCATTGTCTTGCTGTTAATTATCGGAAAAGTTTATTTTATTTAGCACTGCAATGGATGTCTCGCAGCTAGTGGGTGGAAGATTCCTGTATTTGACATTAAGACCCACTGATTGACAATTGCAATTTTCAGTTTCTTTACTTATATCAATAACAAAATAGCTGTGGTATCTTTTCCATGTCACTACCATCATTTTCATCGGTTTTTGCTAGTAGAATAGGATGACACATATTCTTAGTAGAGACACTTACTAAAGAACTTGTGATGGTCTGGATAATAAGCATCTAACTGAACTAGATATAACAACAACATTCGAACCATATTATGCAACTATTGGAATAAATCTCCAACATGCATTGCATGAGCTCCTTGAGAAGGATTGTAATCATGCTAGTGAAAATCAAGAAAAAAAACTCGGATTTCTGTAAGTACTATGGAGCAACAGCTCCACCGTCCTTTTTCCATGAAAACAAAAGCAGGCAAGAAATATTTACAAAGGGAACAAAGGAAAAAGAAAAAACACTTACCTACTTACCTATTTATCTAATGGAGGTTAGAGCAACCTCAACCGGACGACCCAAACGGATGCTCATTTTGTCTGTGTTTTATACATTTGGATCGGCTTGTTCGCCCTGTTTTTCTTTTGGGTGACCCATGCGCCCAATGCGCGGACCCTTCTTTCGTCCGCACGACAGGTTTGCGGCCATTTTTTGATCTCTTTGTTACATATGTTTAAAATTTAATCCAAGATTAACGAAGTTGAATAAAAATACAACCATTTCATAGTTCACAAACCACATAAATATCTCATAGTTTACAAGCCAAATTAACATTAAATTGTCTCGAATACATTTGAAAGAAAAGGTTGCCAATACATCTATTGGTTTCCAATATGAATGCACATATGCTCAACCAAATCATTTCGCAGGTACATGTGACTTTCAATCACGTATTTGATGATGAAACTCGGCGAACTATGCAAACGTTATTGCTCCTCCATGCACAGGCACAACATTGTCATCCTGATTGGAATTGCCTACCAGGTAAACCATTCAAAAGGATGGAAGGTGTTGCATAGGATAAGATCTTCTTGATCCAAGTGATGGCTCCAATTTGTACACAATTTTAGAGCTCATTTGTCGCCTATTAGCTCCATATAGCATGTTCTATTCAGCAAATTACATGTCCATATGCATGATATCCATTATTTGTCCTTTCCATCACAAGGATTGCGTAATCATAATTCTTTGTTAGTGCTTTTTCGTTTTCTTTGTTTTTGAATGTTTTGTAGGTGATGTGGAACTCCCATCCACTTAACACAATGAAAAGGATCCAAAGGTAAGGACTTCCTGGCACCAGATTTAGGCATTCGGTTTTTTAGTTGCTCAAAATCAATATCTGATATTGTACGTGCATCAACATTGTTCTCATGATTCCAACGAGCAGAAGAACATTGAAAACAGAGTTTGGATGTAAAAGTTACGATTTTACCAAAGAGTCCAAAGCGTTTAACGACCTTTGGCATGACCAAAAATGCTCGTATCAGGCCCTGACAAGCTCGAAAGTTGCCCTTTCAACAGGAATTTTTCGAGGATTTCTTGTTCAGTGCCATAAAAAAGTGGTACTATCATTATTAACTTTGCATCTGTTGGCGTCAATGTTATGGACATCAATATCACTACTATCTAGATTCAACAAGAATAAACCATTCACAGTAGCCTCATGACCATAAAAGATGTTAGTCATATAAATAGATAAACCATTATTCTCTAATTTAACCGAATAACTGTCTCACAATAAACAAAATCTAGATATAACGTTCATGCTCAACGTGGGCACCAAATAACAATTATTTAGGTTTACAACTAATCCCTGATGGTAATCGAAGGGCGAGTGTGTCGACGGCGATCACATCAACCTTGGAACCATTTCCGACGTGCATCGTCATTTCGTCCTTTGCCAGCCTTCGTTTATTCCATAGTTCCTATTTCAAGTTACAAATATGAGCAACCGAACCGCTATCAAATACTAAGGCATTACTACGAGAGCTAGTATGATACACATCAATAACATGTACATCAAGTATACCTTTGCTGACATTGCCACGCTTCTTATTGGACAGGTACTTAGGGAAATTCCGCTTCTAGTTACCAGTTCCATTGCAATAGAAGCACTCAGTCTCAGGCTTGGGCCCAGCTTTGGGTTTCTTGAGGGGGGGGACTGTCTTCCCGTTTTTCTTTAAGTTTCCTTTCTTGCCCTTGCCTTTCTTAAAACTAGTGGTTTTATTCACCATCAACACTTGATGCTCCTTCTTGAGTTCTACTTCTGCGATTTTCAGCATCGCGAATAGCATAGAGATTAGCTTCTTCATCCCTTGCATATTATAGTTCATCGTGAAGCCTTTGTAGCTAGGTGGCAGTGACTAGAGAACTATGTCGGTGATCGTCTCAGGTGGAAGCTCAACTTCCAACTGATTCAGGCGGTTGTACCACCCACACATTCTGAGTATGTGCTCACTGACAGAACTATTATCTTCGATCTTGCAGGTGAAGAACTTATTAGAGGTCTCATACCTCTTGATCCGGCCATTTGCTTGAAATACTAACTTCAACTCCTGGATCATTTGATATGCTCTATGGCGTTCAGAATGGTTTTGATGTCCCGATTCTAAGTCGTACAACATGGCGCACTGAACTATCGAACAACCATCACCACGCGCCTGCGAGACGTTCACAAAATCTGCAGAGGGCACTAGAGGGGTGGCGCCTGAGGCGGTGCATCAAGGACATAAGCCTTTTGCGAAACCGTGAGGATAATCCTGAGATTAAGGACCTAGTCTGCATAGTTACTTCCCTCATCTTTCAGCTTATCTTTCTCTAGGTACACATTAAAATTCAGGGGAGCTACTGCGTGAGCCACTGATCTACAACGTAATTTGCAAAGACATCTATAGACTATGTGTCATGACAATGAGTTCAATCAATCATATTATTAGATAACTCCCACTCAAATCAACATCCCTTAGTTGTCTAAGTGTGACATGATCCAAATACACCAACCCAAGTCCGATCATCATGTGAGATGACGTGATTTCAATGGTGAACATATCCATTTGATGATATGTACTATATGACTCATGTCCGACCTTTAGGTCTCCTCTATTCCCAGGCCATGTTTGTACATGCTAGGCTCGTCAAGTTTAACCCAAGTGTTTTCCATGTGCAAAACTGGCTTACAACCGTTGTATGTAAACGAAGAGTGTATCACACCTGATCATCACGAGGTGCTTCGAAACAACAAACTTTCGCAACAGTGAGGGATCAACTTATAATGCTATCATTGTCCTAAGGAGAATAAGATGCATAAAAGATATACATCACATGCAAATCATATAAGTGACATGATATGGCCATCATCATCTTGTGATTTTGATCTCCATATCCAAAGCACCGACATGACACCATGATCTCCATCATCGTGTCGTCATGTGGTTGTCGCGCCAACTATTGCTAACTCATAGTGATAAAGTAAAGCAAATGGCACAAATAAATGAAAGACAACCCTATGGCTCCTACCGGTTGTCGTACTCATGCATGCATGGACATGGAAGTCGTGATAACTATACAAAACATGATCATCTCATACATCACATATATCAAATAACGTTTTTGGCCATATCACATCATAACATTCCCTGCACAAACAAGTTAGACATCCTCTACTTTGTTATTGTAAGTTTTATGTGGCTGCTATGGGAAACTAGCAAAAACCATTCTTACATGCTCAAAGCCACAACGGTGATATTCAAGTTGCTATCTAACCCTTTACAAGGACCGCCTCTATCGACTCCGATTCAACTAATTAAAGTGAGAGAGACAGACACCCGCCATCAACCTTTATCGAAGCAAGTTACATATTAGTTGGTCAAACCGGTCTCTTGTGCGTGGACAAGTAAGGTTGGTCTGAGCCGCTCCATCCCAGAGTTTCACGGAATCAAAATAATACTAAGGAGCTAAGCAAGATGAACATCAACACCCACAAACACTTCGTGTTCTACTTGTGCATATCATCTATGCATAAACCTAGCTCATGATGCCACTGTTGGGGAACGTTGCTTGGGAAACAATAATTTTCCTACGAACACCCAAGATCCATCTATGGAGATGTATAGCTACGAGACGGGGAGTGACCTTGTAGATCGCTAAGCGGAAGAGTTAAGAAAAGTGGTGATGGTGGTGGTGGTGCAATCTCAACGGGGCTTTACCAAGCGCTGCTACAGACGCGACGGGGGATAAAATTGATCTCAAGAGAGAGGGAGAGCGCCGACAAAGGCTTGATGTGTGGTTGCCCTCCCCATCCTCTCATATATATATAGGGAAGGGAGGATGGGGCCGACACTAGGGTTTCCCCTAGGGGTGGGGGCCGCGGCCTAGGAGCTGGCTTGCCACCCAAGCAAGGGTGGCGCCACCCCTCGGGCATGCACTTCCACCAGCCCAGTCGCATGGGCCTAGGTGGGGAGGGGCGCCCAGCCCACCAGGGGCTGGTGCGCGTCCTTCTCAGCCCATGTGGCCCCTCCGGGGCAGGTGGCACCCTTTCGATACTCCCGGTACTCTACATAATACTTACTAAAGAACTTGTGATGGTATGGATAATAAGCATCTAACTGAACTAGATATAGCAACAACATTCGAAACATATTATGGAACTATTGGAAGAAATCTCCAACATGCATTGCATGAGCTCCTTGAGAAGGATTGTAATCATGATAGTGAAAGTGAAGAAAGAAACACTGATTTTTGTAAGTACTATGGAGCAACAGCTCCACCGTCCTTTATTCCACTAAAAAAAAGCAAGCAAGAAATATTTAAGAAGGGAACCAAGGAAAAAGGAAACAAACACTTACCTACTTACCTCTTTATCTAATGGAGGTTAGAGCAACTCCAACCAGGCGATCCAATTGAACATGTGTTTTGTCCGCGTTTTGTCCATTTGAGACAGCATGTCCGCCCTGTTTTTCTTTTAGGCCGGCCTTGTGCCCAATGCGCCGACCCATCTTTCGTCTGCGCGACATGCTTGCGGGCATTTGTTGATCACTTTGTCACATATGTATAAAATTTGATCCTAGACTAACAAAGTTCAATAAAAATACAAAAAAATCGTAGTTCAGAAACCACATAAATATCTCATAGTTTACAAGTCAAATAAACATTATATTGTATCAAATACATTTGAAAGAAGCAGTTGTCGATACATATTTTAGTTGCCAACACGAATCCACATATGATCAACCAAATCCTTTTGTAGTTGCATGTGAGTTTCCCAATCACGTATCTGATGGTGAACTGTGCAAATGTTATCCCTCCTCCATGCACAGGCACAACATTGTCGCCATGAAACTCAAATCCTTGATCATAGACACGTTCTGGGCGCTCATCTTCTACGATCATGTTGTGCACGATCACACAAACAATAATCACCTTCCATCACTTCTGGGTGCCCGAAGTTCTTGCAGGATACCGAACAATGCCCCATCGAGATTGAAAAACACCATAGGGACGCTCAACATCCTTCCTAGCACTCTATTGATCTTGGGCATATCATGGAATAAGTCGGCCAGTGACAAGGTAGCATACCTAGGTAGAGACGACATAGATGAGGTGGCTGGGAGGGATACAGACGGATGGTTGGCGGCGTCGATGGAAGGTGGGATGGACGGGTGAGTTTGAGGCGAAGAGAGAAAGATGAGATTGGCCTATTTGGGCCAGTGGAAAGAAAAGGGCGGGTGTCACGGGCGTCAATCCCGTGTTCGTGCCGATGCAAATGCGGTCAAATTTGGGCATGGAATGGGTCACAGGTGGACATAAACAAGACGTGTGTCCGTTTGGTTCGCCGCATTGGGTCGAGTGTTGTGTTAGCGATGACCCAAACGGACAGGCATGGACGAAATGGGTCGGCCGGTTGGATTTGCTCTTACTAATCCAATCTAGGAGCTTTGGTTTTATACAAGCCTTAACACCATGTTCAAGAAGAGATGGCATGTCCAAGTTTACAACACCAAGTGGGATTGGTTGACCGCTCCCCTATGAAGATATTGACATTTCTAATAATACAAATATTAGTTCCAAGAACACAACTTCAAATAAGAAAGGGTGTCCAAATCATTTACAAGCAGCATCCATACATCGTGTACTATTTTGTCAAGGGATCCAATTAATCTGCAAATAAGCCCAAATCCTTTGACTCAAATTATAGGGAGAAAAAGAGGTGGTCTATTTTCTCATGTGACAATAGTGGTTTTCATCCTGAGGAGAATGCGAGTGATCTTCTAAGAGAAATTTTTCAAGCCTTCAATCGATAAAAAAATAGGATCTAAGCAAAGATCTTGATCTTAGTGGTCCACTGTCATATCCATTTGCAAGGTTCATATCTGGGCAAGTGCATGCATCATGGAGTACAAACTCTCAGAAGAAAATGATTCTCTTAATGAAGAACAAGTAAGACAAGGTTGCGGTACGTTGAAGGTTATGTAACCTACCATCCACAGGTTGCAATTCATCCATCGCCTCCGGAGAAATTGGAGGAGCAAAAGATGGCCCAATCAGGGTTTTCGACAAAATCTTCAATTGAAATGTAGTCATCCAAGGCAAAGAAAGGAGCTTTTCCAAGTGGTGTTGAAGAGATCGAGGAGATCCCTCAACCAACTAGGTTCACACAAGAACAAGGAAGAGTCGCTCGTACTAACTTTCATTGATCATATGGTGTTGTACTAATCGTTAAATTCAAACATATTCATCCATGTTGCGACAGGTATGACTCCATGATAGTAAGAAATCCATATCAAAGTTTCCCATGGAAGATGATCTTTGTTATTAAATTTGCCTCAATGTTCTGTAAGAAAAGCTCGGTCTTGAATATGATGGTTAATGATACCCATACCTACCCATACCACCATTCTCCTTTGGTTTACATACCAGATGAAATGACGCTAATGGTTGCTTTGGGCTATCAGCATTGCCATGCCGCCTCAATTCCCTCAAGTTCATTAATTATACCAGGGGGTCTAGAGACTACACCCATAGTATATAGCACAAATGAAATGGCAGAGCTCAAAATTTCAATTTACCTTGTCAGAGATAGAGAAGAGCTAGCTACCAGTCACCTTTTGATTCTATCAACCAAAGGCATTAAGTCCTGGATCTTGGGCGTAGTGTTACCCATAGGTAAACCAGGTAAATGAAAGGAATCTTACCCAGTTGACACTCAAACATACTAACCAACGAAAATATTCATCGTCAATCACATTCATAAGCACCATAGAGGATTTACAAAAATTCACTTTCAAACGAGTGGATTTAGATAAAGATTAAAACATTTCTTTTAGGTCAATAAGTTGAGAATCAATACCCAGCCTGAACAGCAGACTACACAACTCGAGAGTCTAGATACTGAGATGGGATTGGAAAAGATACCTCCTCACGATGATACATGTTATTGTGAATACGCTGAAGTAAATCCTCTCCCAAGAAAAATAGAAGTGGCAACAGTGGGTCACCCTATTAAATCCTAGGTTTTCATTGTAATTGCTAAAAGTAGGTGGATGTCGCCTAGGGGGCGTGAATAGGCGTTTTAAAATAATTACATTTTAGGCAAGAAAAAATGCCCAATAAAACTAACGTTTAATTAGTCAAGCACAAAACCTAAAACAACTAGGCTCACCTATGTACACCAACAAGTTATGCTAAGCAAGATCAACAACTAAATGATAGCAAGGTATTTGACGAGAAACAATATGTCTATCACAAAGTAAAGTGCATAAGTAAAGTGCTCGGGTAAGAGATAACCGAGGCACGCAGAGACGACGATGTATCCCTAAGTTTACATCCTTGTGGATGCTAATCTCCGTTTGGAGTGGTGTGGAGGCACAATGCTCCCCAAGAATCCACTAGGGCCAACATAATCTTCTCATGCCCTCGCACAATACAAGATGCCGTGATTCCACTAAGGAACCCTTGAGGGCGGTCACCGAAACTGAAAGCACATATGCTCCCTTGGTGGTTTTGATAATTCATGACAACATACATTGTCTCTTGCACTAACACTTTCACCTAGTATATTTCAGGTATAGTCCACAAAGAGCATTGGCTAAATGATTGTGTGGAGAAGTTCCAAGGAAAGGAATAGGATTGTCCAAGGTTCAAGCAAGAGGACTCTATATTTTATATTTGTGAGAAATCAATTTTGAGTCCATAAAAAGCCAATACTATTAAAAGGGGTGAGGTATGTGTGATGAATTGGTTGTTCAAGTGCTTAGGGATAGACACAAAAAATATTCAGTGATTCTCCCACAAATATATCTGTCCAAAGCCTTCACATCAAAATTGGTGCCACCAAGAATTCTATTTCGTCCCTATCTATTTTCCGAGTGACAGATCCTTTGCACAAACCCTAATCTCTCGGTACCACCAACTTTCATATTGGTGCCACCAAAAGACAGTGACCAACTTTTTGGTATCTCTATTTCTAGAATTGGAATTTCCGAGATTGAAATCGGTACCACCGAGAATTGGAAACTGCCCTAGGTCATCGAGTCGGTACCACCAAGATTTCTATATCGGTCTCACCAAAAATTAAAAAGTTGTCACGTTTAGTGCAACTCGGTACCACCGAGATTAATTTCGCTGTCACTGAGTTGGGCAATAATTTTGTAATGGTTGGATTTTGGGAGATGCCTATATATACCCTTCCACCTCCATTCATTCGCATAGGAAGCACTCAGAACACACTTACACTTGCCATATCCATTTTTTCAGAGAGAGAGCCACCTACTCATGTGTTGAGATCAAGAGATTCCAATCCATCCATTTTAAACTACATCTCTAGCCTCCCGAAGTTGCTTTCCACCAAATCAATCTCTCCTAGCCATGTCAAATCTATGAGAGAGTGATTGAGTGTTGAGGAGACTATCTTTTGAAGCACAAGAGCAAGGACTTCATCGTTCTACCGCATCTATTACCTTTTGGAGGGTGGTGCCTCCTAGATTGGTTAAGTGTTGCTTGGGAGCCTCCTACTTCATGTTGTGGAATTGAACCAAGAAGTTTGTACGGGCAAGGATATCGCCTACAACGTGAAGATCTACCCTCAGTGAGGCTAGTCCTATGTGGACGTAAGCCACGATGGAATATACAAGGCAGCTTCTTCGTGGACCCCTTGTGGGTGGAGCCCTCAATGGACTCTTGAAGTCGTTACCCTGTGTGCGTTGAAGTCTCCATTAACGTGGACGTACAATAGCACTAGCTATCTAAACCACGCCAAAAATCACCGTGTCTTCTTTGCGTTTGATCTTCCTAAACTCTACTCCTTACTTACATGTGCAATGCTTTACTTTCCGCTGCCATATATGTTGACTAGCATGTGTAGGGTGCACTAGACTTGTTAGAATTGCTAAAATCTACCAACCATTAAAATTGGGAAAAGGCTAGGATTTTAATTTTTCCAATTAGACTATTCACCCCCTAGACATCCCTTCTAGTGATCCCACAATTTGTAATAGATATTTGGCCTCCATAGCCTGGGTTTAATCACCATTGGAGGAAGATGGATGTGCGTAGTTTGGGGAACCTTAGTTGTAGAGTGTCTATTCTCGATGGAGAGTAATTTAGACAATGGAAATATGAAATGTTTCATATATTGAATGAATTCCATTTGCGCTAGTATGTTGAATATCCCTATGTGTCTCCCATTGATCCCTTACATCCTTCTCATGATGATGATGAAGTTAATATGCTTGGTAATGTTAAAACTATTAATCTTATCATTAGAGGACTGCCAAGAAATGTGCTTAAGCAAATGAAGAACTTTGAATTTGCTTATACTTTGGGGAAATATTTGGAGAAAAGATACCCCGACTACTGCCAATAATAACACTTAGTTTTTGGCTTAGGTCCAGCCTTGGGTTTCTTCGTCGGAGGGGCAACAGATTTTCCACTCTTCTTGGAGTTACCCTTCTTTCCTTTGTCGTTATTCTTGAAACTGGTGGTCTTATTGACCATCAACACTTGATGTTCTTTCTGGATTTCTGACTCTGCCACTTTCAGCATCACAAACAGCTCGGCGAGTGAGTTATTCATCCCTTGCATGTTATAGTTCAACAAGAAGCTCTTATAGCTAGGTGGAAGTGACTGAAGAACTCTGTCAGTGACAGCCTCTTGCAGGAGTTCAATCCCCAGCTGAGCTAGATGGTTAGAGTACCCAGACATTCTGAGTATGTGTTCACTGGCAGACCCGTTCTCCTCCATTTTGCAATCATAGAACTTATCGGAGGTCTCATACCTCTCGATCCGGGCATTCTTCTCAAAGATAAACTTCAACTCCTGCAACATCTAATATGCTCCATGACGTTCAAAACGTCTTTGAAGTCCTGGTTCTAAGCCATACAAAACTGCACATCGAACTCATGAGTAGTCATCCTTACGCGACTACCAAGTGTTCAAAACATCTTTGTCGCCGTAGCGGCTTGTGCATCACCTAGCGCAACATCAAGGACATATTGCTTTTGGCCAGATGTGAGGATAAGCCTCAGATTACAAGTCCAGTGAACAAAGTTGCTTCCATCATATTTCAACTTAGCTTTCTCTAGGGACGTATTAAAATTCAGCATTGCTACTGCGTGAGCCATTGATCTACAACATAAATTTTTGCAAATATTACTTAGATTATGTTCAAGAAAATTGAATTTAGCTAATCATATTACTAATAAACTCCCACTCAAATTGACATCCCTCTAGTCATTCGAGTGTCGCATGATCCAAATTCACTAACTCAAGTCTGGTCATCACGTGAGTTGAGTATAGTTTCAATGGTGAACATCTACATGTTGATCATATCAACTATGTGATTCATGCTCGACCTTTCGGTCTCTTGTGTTTCGAGGCCATGTCTTTACATCCTAGGCTCATCAAGTTTAACCCGAGTGTTCCACGTGTGCAACTGTTTTGCACCCTTTGTATGTGAAGTTGAGTCTATCACACCCGATTATCACCTGTTGTCTCAAAACGACGAACTGCCGCAACGGCGCACAGTCGGGGAGAACACAACTTTATCTTGAAATTTTAGTAAGAGATCACCTTATAATGGTACCGTCGTTTTAAGAAAAATAAGGTGCATAAAAGGATTAACATCACATGCAAATCATAAGTGACATGATATGGCCATAAACTTGTGCTTCTTGATCTCCATCAGCAAAGCACCGGCATGATCTCCATCGTCACCGGCGCCACACCATGATCTCCATCATCGTACTGCCATCGAGGTTGTCGCGCTAACTATGCTTTTACTAATAAAGCTACTACTAGCGATAAAGCAAAGCATCACCAAGGGCAAAAATAATTAAAGACAACCCTATGGCTCCTGCCGGTTGCCGTAGCATCGACGTGCAAGTCGATATTTAACTACTACAACATGATCATCTCATACATCCAATATATCATATCATGTATTTGGCCATATCATATCACATGCATACCGTGTAAAAACGAGTTAGACGTCCTCTAATTTGTTGTTGCAAATTTTACGTGGTTGCTATGGGTATCTATTATGATCGCATCTTACTTACGCAAAGCCACAACGCTGATATGCAAATTGCTATTTAATCTTCTCCAAGGAACACCTTGGTCAAATCCGATTCAACTAAAGTTGAAGAAACAAACACCCTCCAGTCAACTTTATGCAACAAGTTGCATGTTAGTCGATGAAGCCGGTCTCTCGTAAGCGTACGAGTAATGTTGGTCCGGTCGCTTCGATCCAACAATACCGCTGAATCAAGAAAAGACTAAGGAGGGCAGCAAATTGAACATCAACGCCCACAAACTCTTTTATGTTCTACTCGAGATATCATCTACGCATGAACCTAGCTCATGATGCCACTTTTGGGGAACGTTTCATGGGAAACAAAAAATTTCCTACACATACGAAAGACCTATCATGGTGATTATCATCTACGAGAGGGGAGATCGGATCCACATACCCTTGTAGATCGCTAAGTGGGAAGCGTTAAGAAACGTGGTTGATGTAGTCGAACATCTTCGCTATCCAATCACGATCCATCCCACGAACTGCGTCCCGATCTAGTACTGAACGGACGACACCTCCGCGTTCAGCACACGTACAACTTGATGACAATCTGCGCCTTCTTGATCCAACAAGAGAGACAAAGAAGTAGCTGAATTCTCTGACAACACGATGGCACGGCAGTGATGGTGGTGGAGCTACTCCGGTAGGGCTTCACCGTGTCGTACTTAACTAGCTACGGGGTGTCACGAAGTAGTGGAGGGAGAGAGGGCTGCACAAAGACTTGGGGTGCAAAAACCCTCTCAAACCTCCACTATATATAGGAGGAACAAGTGAGAGGGTGGCTTGCCTCCTACTCCAAGTAGGAGGGTTTGGACGAGCCCAAGAGGGAGGAGTCCTCCACCAATTCGGTTTGGTGGAGGACTCCTTCCCATCTTGTCCACCTCCTTCCTTTTATTTTCTTTTTTACTTCTTATTATTGCTTTTAGCCATTATAGGCTTATTGGGCTGGCCTCAACAGCCCACTAAAGGCTGGGGCGCCACCCATGGGCCTATTAGGTCCTATCCCGAGTGGGTGGCCCCTCCCGGTAAAACCCCAGAACCAGTTCGTCTCTCTCGGTACTTTAGCGGTAATGCCCGAAATCTTTCCGAAAGCCTATATATCAATTGTTGTTTCCGGACCATTCCGGAGACCCTCGTGACGTCCGAGATCTCATCTGGGACTCCAAACAACAATCGGTTACCAACATCAATAATTCAACAATACCAAAACGTCACCGAACCTTAAGTTTGCACACCCTGCGGGTTCGAGAACTGTGTAGACTTGATCGAGACACTCTCCAGCCAATATCCAATAGCGGGACCTGGATGCCCATATTTGATCCTACATATTCTACGAAGATCTTATCGGTCCAACCTCTATGTCAATGATTCAGTTAATCCCGTGTAATGTTCCCTTTGTCCTTCGGTATGTTACTTGCCCGGGAATCGATCGTCGGTATCTCTATACCTAGTTCAATCCCATTAATGGCAAATCTCTTTACTCGTTCCGTAATACAGTATCCCGTGGCTAACTCTTTATTCACATTTCTTGCAAGGCTTATTGTGATGTTGTAGTACTAAGTGGGCCCCGAGATACCTCTGCATCAGAAGGAGTGATAAATCCCAGTCTTGATGCACGCCAACCCAACATACACTTTCGGAGATACCTGTAGAGCACCTTTATAGTCATCCAGTTACGTTGCGACATTTAATACACACAAGATATTCCTCCGTTGTTCGGGAGTTGCATGATCTCATAGTCATAGGAATAGATACTTGACACACAGAAAACAATAGCAACAAAATGACACAATCACATGCTATGTTTATAGTTTGGGTCTTGTCCATCACATCATTCCCCCAATGATGTGATCTCGTTATCCATTGACAACACTTGTCTATGGCTAGGAAACCTTAACCATCTTTGATCAATGAGCTAGTCAACTAGAGGTTTACTAGGGACAATATTTCGTCTATGTATCTACACATGTATCTGTGTTTCCATTCAATACAATTCTAGCACTGGAAACAGGAAATATAATAATAACTAATTTATAATTGCCTCTAGGTCATATTTCCAAGAGAGGAAGCTCCACCATCCAACAAGAAGAAGCTCTCATGAGTTCGAGAAAAGAGTGGACAAGGATTATCCGCTGAATCAAATCTTCGTTGACATACAAACTGGGAGAATTACTCACTCTAAAACTTGTTTAGGTAACTTTTGGAGCATTACTCATTATCTCTGGCATAGAGCCTATGAAGGTACAAGAATCCCTTCAAGACCCATATTGGGTGAATGCGATGCATGGAGTGTTACACAGATTCACGAGGAATGACGTTTTTACACTTGTGGAAAAGCCCAAGGACGAGAAAAGCGTCATTGGTACAAAATGGGTATTTGGCAACAAGCAAGATGAACATGGTCAATTTGTACGCAACAAGGCGTGTCTCATAGCCCAAGGATACACGCAAGTTGATACGTCTCAAACGTATCTATAATTTTTGATGGTTTCATGTTGTTATCTTGTCAACTTTGGATGTTTTATATACCTTTTAGATCTTTTTTGGGACTAACTTATTAATTCAGTGCCAAGTGCGAGTTCCTGTTTTTTCTGTGTTTTTGACTCTTTTCAGATCTGATTTTGGAACGGAGTCCAAACGAAATAAAATCCCCGAAATAAATTTTGAGGGCCAAGGCAGGAGGCCCATAGGGAGCCCACAAGCCGTGACGCTGCGGCCAGGGGGGCCGCGGCGACCAGGCTTCTGGCCTCCCTGGCGCTCCCCTGCCCGAGCTCTTTCGCCTATATATTCCCTAAAATCCCAGAAAAAATCAGGGCATCCACGAAAACACTTTTCCGCCGCCGCAAGCTTCCGTTTCCGCGAGATCTCATCTGGAGACCCTTCCCAGTGCCCTGCCGGAGGGGACTTTGGAGTTGGAGGGCTTCTACATCAACATCATCGCCTCTCCAATGACTCGTGAGTAGTCCACTTCAGACCTACGGGTCCGTAGTTAGTAGCTAGATGGCTTCTTCTCTCTCTTGGATCTACAATACAATGTTTTCCATGATCTTCATGGAGATCTATCCGATGTAATCCTCTTTGGCGGTGTGTTTGTCGAGATCCGATAAATTGTGGATTTGTGGTCAGATTATCTATGAATTATATTTGAGTCTTTGCTGATTTCTTATATGCATGATTTGATATCCTTGTAAGTCTCTCCGAGTCTTGGGTTTTGTTTGGCCAACTAGATCTATGATTCTTGCAATGGGAGAAGTGCTTGGTTTTGGGTTCATACCGTGAGGTGACCTTTCCCAGTGATAGAAGGGGCAGCAAGGCACGCATCGTGTTGTTGCCATCAAGGGTAACAAGATGGGATTTTAGCATAGATTTGAGATTGTTCATCTACATCATGTCATCTTGCTTAGATGCATGCTGGATAGCGGTCGACGTGTGGAGTAATAGTAGTAGATAAAGAAAGTATCGGTCTACTTGTTTTGGACGTGATGCCTATAGATATGATCATTGCCATAGATAACGTCATGACTTTGCACGGTTCTATCAATTGCTTGACAGTAATTCGTTGACCCACCGTCTACTTGCTTTCATGAGAGAAGCCACTGGTGAACACTACGGCCCCCGGGTCTATTCACAACTATCGCTTCCACTTTTACTTTTACTTTGCTTTGTTTACTTTTTGCTTTCAGTTCTCACTTTGCAAACAATCTATAAGGGATTGACAACCCCTTCATAGCGTTGGGTGCAAGCTCTTTGTGTTTGTGCAGGTACTTGTGACTTGACGCGATCCTCCTACTAGATTGATACCTTGGTTCTCAAACTGAGGGAAATACTTACCGTCGCTGTGCTACATCACCCTTTCCTCTTCAAGGGAACACCAACGCAAGGCTCCAAGGCCGCGGGGGAATCCTTTGCATATTTGCCAAGGAAGTTCCTATAGGCATAGCCCGTAGCAGAAGGATTCCTGGCGCTGTTGCCAGGGAGGGTCTTTTGTTGCCGTAGCAGAAGTATTTCTGGAGCCGTTGACGGGGAGGATCGCTTGCCAAGGAGTATCAAGACAGGAATAATCTCCCATCAACACACCTATTTCTGGCGCCGTTGCCGGGGAGAGATCAAGTCAAGATCTATCCAAGTAGGTGTCACAAACTCATCTCTTGCATTTACCTTTTTTCCCAGTTGCCTCTCGTTTTCCTCTCCCCCACTTCACATTTGCCGTTTTCATTCGCCTTTTTCGTTTGCCTTTTTGGTTCACCCTTTTCTCTCGCTTGCTTTCTGTTCGCTTGTGTGCCATGTGCCTTCAATATGTTTGCATCTTCGCTTGCTGAAAATCTAGTGATATGGATCCTCATCCACTTGCTAATCTCTTTAAGAGATCCAATTATGTTGATCCAATTGCTAGTGAGTTGAGTGCACTTATGTATCTTTATGGAGTTTTGCTTGAGATGCGTGAATCTGAAAATTGTGAGGAAGAAATTTATGAAGTGATTGACGAGGGCTCCTTGGATGAAAAGCATGATTGCAATGGTTTCACTATAAATTCTATTAGTGACAATCATGCTAAGAATATGGAAAACCCTAAGCTTGCAGATGCTAGTTTTGCTATGTCCCCTACTTGTTGCAATGATCATGAGTGGGGCGATGATTTTTCTTATGATCTTGAAAATTTGTTTAAGCCTCATGATGAATATGATATTTGCAATATCATTGAAAGTGGGTTTGGAGAAATCATGACTTTAGTTGATGATAATCCGACTATTTTTGAAGAGCGTCAACTTTGCATGCATGTGGATCATGAAAAGAATATCCTATGTGATAGTTACATTGTTTAATTCGAATATGATCCCACATGTAATTACTATGAGAGAGGAAAATATTGTGGTAGAAACTTTCATGTTACCAAATTACCTCTCGTTATGTGGAGATTGCTATTGTCTCTTTCTTCTTCCTTGCATACGGTAACTATTGGTTGTCTTGACAATCTGTTTTCCTATAAAATGCCTATGCATAGGAAGTATGTTAGACTTACATGTGATTTTCACATGCTTTATGATGCTCTCGTTGTGCTTCAATTCTTGTCTTTTGTGTGAGCATCATTGAATTATCAATGCCTAGCTAAGGGCGTTAAACAATAGCGCTTGTTGGGAGGCAACCCAATGAATTTATCTTTTTCTTTCTGTTTAGTGTTTTCCATACTTTCATAATTCTGTTATGATTGTGTTTTTTGTGTTTCTTTTTCCTTTGTGCCAAGTGAAACCGTTATGATTAGTCTTGGGGATGATCGTTTGGTCATGCTGGAAAAGACAGAAACTTTCTGCTCACGAAAAGAATTTTCATTTTTTCTGTAAGAGCTTTTGAGTTGACTATTTTTTCTTCTGATTGTTACGCAAATTCTATAGATTGTCGTAATTATTCAAAAAATTTCAAGTACCAGAAGTATACGAAGTATATAGATTACTATAGACTGGTCTGTTGTTAACAGATTCTGTTTTTGTTGAGTTGGTTGCTTATTTTGATGAAACTATGGATAGTATGGGGGGTATTAGCCATGGAAGATTGAAAATACAGTAACCCAACATCAAGATAAGTAGAATTTAAGTTTTCTACAGTACCTAAGGAAGTGGTGGTTTGCTTTCTTATACTAATGATATCACGAGTTTCTGTTTAAGTTTTGTGTTGTGAAGTTTTGAAGTTTTGGGTGAACTTCTTATGGACAAAGAGATAAAGAGTGGCAAGAGATCAAGCTTGGGGATGCCCAAGGCACCCCAAGTTAATTCAAGGATGCCGAAAAAGTTTAATCTTGGGATGCCCCGGGAAGGCATCCCCTCTTTCGTCTTCAATCCATCGGTAACCACTACAGGAATCAGCTTCTTTGCCGTCTGCCATCACAGACGGCAAAGGCAATATCCCGGACGGCAAAGACAATATCACAAACGACAAAGATTCTCACGGGTGGCAAAATTTCTGCGTCAGCCTACGACGGCATAGGACCTTCTTTGCCGTCTGCCCCCCCAAAGCGGACGGCAAAGCTCTTTGCCGTCAGCTTTCCTTAGGAGCAGTCGGCAAAGTGTTCGAGACGGCAGCCGACAGGAGTTGCCTCCGTTAGGGGTTAACGGAGGCTTTGCCGTCTACCTCCCCCTCCAGCTTTGCCGTCTGCCTCCCCATCCATCTTTTCCATCTGCCTTCTCTTCCCCTCCCCTCTCCTTTACCTCCATCTTTGTCGTCTGCCTCCCCGTCCATCTTTGCCGTCTGCCTGCTCCTCCCCTCCCCCCTCTCTCCACTCTTTGTCGTCTGCCTCCTCCTCCCCCCCTCCTCTGTTCCCTCGTCTTTGCCGTCTGCCCACCCTGGAGGCTGACGGCAAAGAGACTACATAGACTCCCCAGGATGCACAGCTGGGTGCCATGTGGCACCTTTGCCGTCTGCCAGCTGATGGCACAGGTCGTTGCCATCAGCTGGCAGACGGCAAAGAGCCCATATAGTTCCTGTTTTTTTGTTTTATATTGTTTCACAACACACACACACACACACATATACATATATATATATATATATATATATATATATTTGATAGCACATTTATATAATTCACCACACATATATGATATATAGTTCACGACAGATATACTTGCCAACACATATATATAATTCACCACACATATATGATTCACCAATGTACATCCCCATATATCCAAAGAACCAACATACCAAGTATTGCACTGTTTATCCATATATACATATACATATAGTTCAACATTGTTCATCAACTCAAATGAAAACTAGATGATATACATATAAAGTTCATCCATCGACATTGTTCAACTCCATGAATGCCAGCTCCCATGCATGTAGTATATCCAATCTGCAAAAATGTGAATAAGAAAGTTAGAAGAAGAACAAAATATGATGTTTTTAAGCTAATTATGTCATTTTTAGCGGAAAACAAGCTAAGTATATGTGTGGTGAACTATATATCATTTGTTGGAGCTAAATTACCTAATTATGTCTTTTTTGAGCTAAATGGGCTAATTATACCATTTTAGAGGAAAACAAGCTAAGTATATAATATTAATGAGCTAACCAAGGTTCTTATGCCATTTTGAGCTTATTATGGTATTTTGGAGCTAAATAGGCTAATTATGTCATTGTTGGGTTAATTAAAACAAGGATAATATGAAAGAGGAGAAGAAAGAGGAGGAGGAGGAGAAGAAGAAGAAATCAAGAAGAAGGAGGAGAAGGAGGAGAAGGAGGAGGAGGAGAAGAAGAAGAAATCAAGAAGAAGGAGGAGAAGGAGGAGAAGGAGGAGGAGGAGAAGGACTAGAAGGTCCTTGGCCTTCTCCTCCTCCTCCTCCTCCTCCTCCTCCTTCTCCTTCTTCTCTTCTTCTTCTTCTGTTCTTCTTCTTCTTCTTTCTTTTCATTTTGCCTATTTCTTCTCCGCTTCTCCTCATGTTGGAGCTAAATTACCTAATTATGTATTTTTTGAGCTAAATGGGCTAATTATCCCATTTTAGAGGAAAACAAGCTAAGTATATAATATTAATGAGCTAACCAAGGTTCTTATCCATTTTGAGCTTATTATGGTATTTCGGAGCTAAATGGGCTAATTAAGTCATTGTTGGGTTAATTAAAGCAAGGATAATATGAAAGAGGAGAAGAAAGAGGAGGAGGAGGAGAAGAAAAAGAAATCAGGAAGAAGGAGGAGGAGAGGAGAAGGAGGAGGAGGAGAAGGATAGAAGGTCCTTGGCCTTCTCCTCCTCCTCCTCCTCCTTCTCCTTCTTCTCTTCTTCTTCTTCTTCTTCTTCTTTCTTTTCATTTTGCCTATTTCTTCTCCTCTTCTCCTCTTGTTGGAGCTAAATTACCTAATTATGTCTTTTTTGAGCTAAATGGGCTAATTATCCCATTTTAGAGGAAAACAAGCTTAGTATATAATATTCATGAGCTAACCAAGGTTCTTATGCCATTTTGAGCTTATTATGGTATTTTGGAGCTAAATGGGCTAATTATGTCATTGTTGGGTTAATTAAATCAAGGATAATATGAAAGAGGAGAAGAAAGAGGAGGAGGAGGAGAAGAAGAAGAAATCAAGAAGGAGGAGAAGGAGGAGAAGGACTAGAAGGTCCTTGGCCTTCTCCTCCTCCTCCTCCTCCTCCTCCTCCTCCTTCTCCTTCTTCTCTTCTTCTTCTTCTCTTCTTCTTCTTCTTCTTTCTTTTCATTTTGCCTATTTCTTCTCGTCTTCTCCTCTTGTTGGAGCTAAATTACCTAATTATGTCTTTTTTGAGCTAAATGGGCTAATTATCCCATTTTAGAGGAAAACAAGCTAAGTATATAATATTAATGAGCTAACCAAGGTTCTTATGCCATTTTGAGCTTATTATGGTATTTTGGAGCTAAATGGGCTAATTATGTCATTGTTGGGTTAATTAAAGCAAGGATAATATGAAAGAGGAGAAGAAAGAGGAGGAGGAGGAGAAGAAAAAGAAATCAGGAAGAAGGAGGAGGAGAGGAGAAGGAGGAGGAGGAGAAGGATAGAAGGTCCTTGGCCTTCTCCTCCTCCTCCTCCTCCTTCTCCTTCTTCTCTTCTTCTTCTTCTTCTTCTTCTTCTTTCTTTTCATTTTGCCTATTTCTTCTCCTCTTCTCCTCTTGTTGGAGCTAAATTACCTAATTATGTCTTTTTTGAGCTAAATGGGCTAATTATCCCACTTTAGAGGAAAACAAGCTAAGTATATAATATTAATGAGCTAACCAAGGTTCTTATGCCATTTTGAGCTTATTATGGTATTTTGGAGCTAAATGGACTAATTATGTCATTGTTGGGGAAATTAAAGCAAGGATAATATGAAAGGGGAGAACAAACAGGAGGAGGAGGATAAGAAGAAGAAATCAAGGAGGAGAAGGAGGAGAAGGAGGAGGAGGAGAAGGACTAGAAGGTCCTTGGCCTTCTCCTCCTTCTCCTCCTCCTCCTCCTCCTCCTCCTCCTTCTCCTTCTTCTCTTCTTCTTCTTCTTCTTTATTTTAATTTTTCCTATTTCTCCTCCTCTTGTTGGAGCTAAATTACCTAATTATGTCTTCTTGGATCTAAATGGGCTAATTATCTCATTTTAGAGGAAAACAAGCTAAATTTGGAGGAGAAACTTACCGTAGTGGTCATCAACGAGGAGAAACACCACGGTTGCTCGCGGCGGCTTCGTTTGGAGACGGTTGCCCTGGAGAAGGGTCGTGCGATGCCGCTTGGGAGTTATTCTGCAGAGAAGATATTTTGCAATGTCTTAGTTTGCATGATGACACTCAATTATTAATACTAGTTTATAATGAAACTCACCGTGCCAATCGAAGAGAAGACGGGCATCGGCGGAGGGACTTGACCGCTCTTCTCGCACAGACCCTGAAGAGTGGGTCGTATTAGTTGGTATTGAAACATACATTACACACATGATTTGGCTAATGTGAATAAAACATACCACAGAAAGCTCGTACAGGGCCCGTTGACCCGCCTCATTCCGAGCCCTCTCCTCCTCAAGCAATCGTGCTCTGGTCTGGTCCCTCTCATCAAGAGCAGCCTGAAGAGCAGCCTGGCTTGCCAATCTCTCTTTCTCAAGAGCAGCGTGGTTTGCCGCTCTCTCTTTCTGAAGAGCAGCCTGAAACACCATTCCTCGTTACCACAGTAATGATCTATGGTGACACAGATAATGAAATGGATGAAAGTGTTCTTAGTCCATACAACTAACCTTGATGGCAAGTTCGACTGGCCGTGGACGACGCGTTATCTCAGGACAGTTGCTCGACTGGCGCGCCTTGATCTCCGGAAGAGTGAGTGGACAACGTATTATCCCATCTCCAATGGCTATCGAGCCATGGGGCCTCCCGCCACCAGATATCATCACCAGCTCTGGATCCAAAGGTTCCTGGCTAGGGTTAAAGTCATCCCCTTTCGTAGCCTTCCCCGCGTCCCTGTATGCCACGAGCTTCTGGTGGGATGATATGTTGGTAAAGTTATTGGGATCATCCAGGTCAGACTCAGAGAATGCCTTCGCCTTCTTGTACGAGGCAGTATGGGCCATGCCATAAAGGTCGTACAAGTGTGGCATCTCAGTCTTATTGTGATGCGCCTAAAAGAGAGGAACACAATATTAGCATCAAGAATGAATTGCATGAATCATGAAGCAAATCACATACCCAGTTTCGTCCAAACTGAAGTAAGTTGGCGCTGCCTTGATGGTGTGGCACACCAACTATTTGGCTACGCCGATCCTTCGCATTCTCGTGGATGGCTCGCCAGCTGCGTGTGCACCACTCATCAACAAACGCCCCCCAACAATCCATCTTATCCGCACACCATCTCGGGGGCACCTGTAAGTTATTAGAAAGAATTTTCAGCGCTACGCCTATGAATGAAATCAAGAAAACTACGTAGAAGGACTTAAGAATAGGTAATTACCTTCATGTATTGCTCCTTCTTCAGAAACTTTCCAAATCAATCCTTCTTCGTCTTCTTAATACCACGCGTGGCGTAGTAATCTCGAATAGCCTGCGGCCGAGCCTCGTGGCGCAAGTTCTGTAGTAACCGCCTACACTCGACCTCGAGAACCCTGGCCGCCTCCTCCTCATATCCATCCTCACACCTATAGAAGGTCTGCAATCAAACGTGAAAACACCGATTAGTACAATAATTAGCTATATTGTTAATTTTAGATCCTGTAAAAGGATAATTTACCCAAAAGCTCTTGATCACCATCTCGGCCCTCGTGTGGCACAAGACACCATCTATAATCTCCTCCGGCGGGGCCTGCGCAGCCTGGTAGTGCTCCCAGGTAAATCCTAGTGTAGGAACCTGACCCTCACCACGCAACGTGAAAAACCCCGGGGAAATTTGTCTGGCAAAGCACACAATGGACGGAGTTCGGCCTGCGGACTCCAAGAGGGTGTACCCATCCCCTGCAGTATGATAAGGTCAGCGCATTAGATATTTGAATAAACTTGAAGGCAAAAGCTAAAAAAGGGTAAATGTACTTACCTATCTCCTTCAGGTTTAATCACCGGCCTCTGCTCGCGGGTAGCCGGGGCGACCGGGAGACGTGTACTACCACGCTTGTACACGGTGGCCCCGTCCACCTGCACATCGCCCTCACTATCCGTAAGCTCATCCCCGCCATCCCCGCCCCCTGAGCCACCCGGACCCTCGGTCCAATCCGGCAACTCGGTACGATCCGGCCAGATCTCCCATCCGGCCCTCTCCACGTCGGGTGAAGCCTCCGGAACCCTAGTCTCCTCCGGCTGCTCCTGGGCCGAATGCACCTCGACCCGAGGCTGCTCCTGGACCGGAGTCTCATGGGACGAATGCCCGTGAACAGCAGGCTCCTGGACCGGAGTCCCCGTAGCCTCCTCCGCAAACGGGTCGACCGTACTAGTCCTATGCTCGGGTGAATGAGCTAGTGGTGGTGGCGAGGACGGCTCAACAGTCCTCCTGGATCTTCCGCGGCCACCACCTCTCCCTGTACCCTTCCCCTCCTTCCCTACCCGACCAGCACCTCTCCCAGTGGGCAATGCCGCCGACAAAGAAGAACCCACGGCTGGTGTCGAAAGACTGTCTGCCAAGGCTCTACAGAGAGATAGGGGTGGAAGGGAAGTACCACCCCTCGTGCGGGGCGCCTCGGAAGAACCCGTCGAGCGATCTCGACCCGCGCCCACCATCTTTCAACACCTGCCATGATAAAGATTAAAAGAAATTAGTACAACATAAAAAAATTGAATGACTGACATGAATAATAATATGTACATGAATAATAAAGATTAAAATATATATAATTTAAGTTGTGAATCTTACAAACTAATAATCATCATCAATAAATGCATCATCATCATCACTATCACGCATGTCTTCATGAATGACGTGCTCATCGGGTTCAACGGCGTGAAGTTGTGAAAGGCCTTCCTTTAATCGTTGAAGCATTGACAGGTCATCCGCATCAGTAACCTCTACGAGTTCCAGGTCTTCTGGTTCCGGCTTAGGGCTAGAGTCGGATTCATTGTCGCTGTCTACTTCCATGTTCTTGGATGAAGCACGACGGTTCTTGAAACGTTTCTTGGAAAGACGTGTTTCTTGGAAGAATTCTCCATCATATGTGTCTGGGTTAATGTGAGGTTCATAATCCTGTTCATTTGGGAGAGGTGGTCTGACATGTGGCGGCACTTCATAAACAACATACCAACCTTCCATATTCTTATCCGTTTGGCATGCCCACGGTATATAGAAAACTTGGGTCGCCTGTTGAGCCGTAATATAGACATCGGGAATATCTAAATGGGTGTTTGGATTGATTTCGACTAGTCCTATATGTTCATGACTCCTTCTAGTCTTTTTCGGCCGGAACCAATAACATTTGAAGCCTACGACGTTCGGTGGGTTCTCACCATAGAATTGAAGTTCATAAATTGCTTCAACTCTTCCATAGTACTCGATAACACCTTCGCCGATAGCAGAGACACCACAATTTGTAGATTTCCAGTCGGGCATAGATAGCTCTTTGCCAAAGGTACGAAAGAGATACCCGTTGATGTTGTATTTCTCAAATGAACGGACCTTATAGTGAAAACCATTAGCGACTTGTCTCAATTCGGCGTCCATAGACTCTGAATTAGCCTACAAGTTTAATACGAAAAGGTTGTTGCATTAGCCGCAAGTTAGACCAAGAATGAAATGGTCCATTATTGATAATTACCGTTTGTTTGAACCAAGAGATGAAACCGGGATAGCCGCCTCCTGTCTTAGTCAGAAGCTCATATTCTTCCACGGAATCATTTTCGATCACCGCTCCATCCGAGAATTTGACGACGTAACGGCTGTTTGAAATATCCGGGAATAAGAACCGTTCAAATGAATTAGAAGTTACGGGAAAATGTGTCGAGAACTCACTCGATGTACGGCCGCACTCCTGTTAGGTTGTTGAAGATATACAACGACATGTTCCGCCATTCTTTGATATCCAACGTTATTGGTTTCGAAGCACCGGCTAGTGCGAGCTTCCCTTTGAATAGGCTGACGTTGGACCCACCTTTTTTAGGGTCTCCATCATTGTGCCGAGGCTTCGGATTATGCAAATGATGATTTTTGGCTTCGTAGTGTGCTGTCACAAAGTTTGCCACCTCCTCAGTAATGAATGCCTCAGCCATCGATGCTTCAATTCTACGCTTATTTTTACATTTAGCTCGAAGGGTCTTCTGCATCCTCTCAGTTGCATAGCACCAACGATCTTGCAAGGGCCCACCCAATCTTGCCTCGGTCGGTAGATGTAAAATCAAATGCTGCATTGGATTAAAGAAGCCCGGTGGAAAGATCTTCTCTAACTTGCACAACAACTCCGGTGCAAACTCCTCCATGTCTTCTACCACGCCAGGCGACAATTCTTTCGCACAAAGAACACGGAAGAAATAGCTCAGCTCCGCCAGTACTAGCCATTCATCCTCAGGAATAAAGCTATGTAACATCACCGGCATTACCCGCTCTAGCCATATGTGCCAATCATGACTCTTGAGACCAAAGATTTTTAATTTTTCAAGACTCGCTCCCCTCTTTAGATTCGCTGCATACCCATCGGGGAACATCAAGTGAATTTTGACCCACAAGATAATTTCCCTCATAGCTGGCCTTCCAAGATTGAACCAGGCCTTTGGCTTCGACCACTTCTGCTTTCCTTTGCCTTCTCGCATGTTTTGTAACGGTCTATGACATAGTGTCTCTTGATCGACTCTAGCCTTAATATTATCCTTTGTCTTCCCATCTATGTCAAACAATGTACCAAAAATAGCCTCTCCCATATTCTTTTCAGTGTGCATCATGTCGATATTGTGTGGAAGAAGGAGGTCTTTGAAGTAAGGCAGATCCCAGAAGCATGGCTTCTGAGTACAGGCGTGTTTTGAATTATACCCCTTGAAATACCCTGGACGCTCTGGATCAGGCTCGAGGGCGTTTAACTAATCCAGGATCTGTTGGCCTGTGAACGCAGGTGGTGCCAAGTTTTTGACAACTTTACCTTTGGTAAAGTTCTTCTTGTCTTTTCTGAACTGATGGTCAGGATCCAGGAACTGTCTATGCAAGTCAAAGCAAGAATACTTCCGACCCTCCTGCAACCAATGAAACTGAAGAGCTACCTTGCATTGGGGGCACGGGAACCTTCCATGCACACACCATCCAGAGAATAGCGCATACGCTGGCAAGTCATGCATAGAGTACATGTACCACACATGCATTTTGAAGTTTTCTTTTCTAGCGGCATCGTATGTCTTGACCCCATTTTCCCAAGCTTCTTCCAATTCATCCTTAAGTGGTTGCAGGTACACATTCATATTCTTCCCTGGATAATTGGGCCCTTGAATTATCAACGTCAGAAATATGTTCTTTCTTTGCATAATCTGCCCGGTGGGGAGATTGAGTGGAATGACAAATACAGGCCAACAACTGTATTGGGTTGCCGTCATGCCGAAGGGATTAAAACCATCCGTGGCATTGCAGACTCGAGGATTCCTTGGATCTGCCGCTCTATCCTGATGCAATCCATCGAAATGTTTCCACGCTTCCCCATCCGATGTGTGTACCATCATCTTATTCCCATCCGCATCTAGTTCGGTTGTTTTGCCCAATTTGTGCCATGTCATCTGTCTGGCTGTCTCTTTGACCATGAAAAGACGTTGAAGTCTTGGTACGATTGGCATATACTGAAGAACACTAACTCCGATTTTGGTCTGCCTCTTCTCACCCATACCGTTGTCTATCACAAGATACTTGCAAGACTCACAATTGGGACAATAGTCCAAGTGTTCATACTCCTTCCTAAATAAGACACATCCTTTCTCACATGCATCTATCTTCTCATAGGGCATCTTAAGTACACGAAGTATTTTGTCCGACTGGTACAGGTTTGCAGGAATGACATGGCCTTTGGGTAGGAAACGTCCAAATAGTGTCATCATCGCGTCATAGCATTCTCTTCCCAAGTTGAACTGAGCCTTCAGAGCCATTACTTGTGCAATTGCATCCAGCTGACAGAGCTCAGTGTGCTCATGGAGAGGACGTTTTGAAGACTCCAACATTTCACAAAAGGCCTTTGCAGATTCCTCCATCTCATCTTCCGAATCCCGAGCATCATCAAAGTCTTGCACCATGTCTTCCATCCCGGTACCATGCTCATCCGTGCGACGACGGACCACCTCAGCTCTTGTGCGTTGTATAGACTCACCATGAAATGTCCACACCGTATAATTAGGCTTAAAACCCCTCCTCTACAGGTTTTTAGTCATTACAACCTCTGTCGTCTTTTTATAGTTGTCGCATCCAGGACAGGGGCAATAGTTTCTTTCCTGGCCATTTGCGAATGCGGCTTTCACAAATTGCTTTGTTTTTAAAAACCATTCTTTCGTCATCTCTTTCTGCCTAGGGTGACCGGTATACATCCACGCACGATCACTCATCTTGCGTAGCTACTAAAGACAGAAGAAATATATTTATATATAATTTAGCATTTATATTCATCGGTTAATCAGGTTCGCCATTTTTATTATGTCCAGGCAACCTACATGCTAATAGGTAAAGATAGGTCCTAATCCCACCCGAGTATGTGTAGATTGGGTTCGTTTTCCCATGCTCTGCTCCGGATCCAATGCAAAATTTCGACAACACCTCCCCGCTGTTCTCCTGATACACGTCTCCGCAATAAACAGAGAGGATGTGCATCCAGAGAACAGCAGGGAGGCACTGATGAAATTCCGCATCGGATCCAGAGCACATCATACGGGAAAACGAACCCAATCTACACATGCTCGGGCTATCCATGGATAAAGTTGGACAATTCGAAAGGATGGCGGTTATAAATATGCAAAGACATGCATATTTATAGATGTCGCCCTTTCGAACGGGAGACGCATACTGGTCACGCATACTGATAAATTAATTGAATTACCTAAATCTAGAAAGTTTCATCCGGAAACCGAGCCACAGTAAATGAAGGGGCGGGGAGGAGATGAAATTTGTACTGACCCACGAATGCAGGGGCGGAGCTCGTACAACGCACGGGCAGGTCTTCGCACAGCAGACCTCACAGCGACGAGACAACTACCACATGTAAATCCACCCGATCAACGCAAATATTCCAATTATGTCATTTTAGAGGAAAACAAGCTAAGTATATAATATTCATGAGCTAACCAAGGTTCTTATGCCATTTTGAGCTTATTATGGTATTTTCGAGGTAAATGGGCTCATTATGTCATTGTTGGGTTAATTAAAGCAAGGATAATATGAAAGAGGAGAAGAAAGAGGAGGAGGAGGAGAAGAAGAAGAAATCAAGAAGAAGGAGGAGAAGGAGGGGGAGGAGAAGGACTAGAAGGTCCTTGGCCTTCTCCTCCTCCTCCTCCTCCTCCTTCTCCTTCTTCTCTTCTTCTTCTCTTCTTCTTCTTCTTCTTTCTTTTCATTTTGCCTATTTCTTCTCCTCTTCTCCTCTTGTTGGAGCTAAATTACCTAATTATGTCTTTTTTGAGCTAAATGGGATAATTATCCCATTTTAGAGGAAAACAAGCTAAGTATATAATATTAATGAGCGAACCAAGGTTCTTATGCCATTTTGAGCTTATTATGGTATTTTGGAGCTAAATGGGCTAATTATGTCATTGTTGGGTTAATTAAAGCAAGGATAATATGAATGAGGAGAAGAAAGAGAGGAGGAGGAGAAGAAGAAGAAATCAAGAAGAAGGAGGAGAAGGAGGAGAAGGAGGAGGAGGAGAAGGACTAGAAGGTCCTTGGCCTTCTCCTCCTCCTCCTCCTCCTCCTCCTCCTTCTCCTTCTTCTCTTCTTCTTCTTCTTCTTTCTTTTCATTTTGCCTATTTGTTCTCCTCTTCTCCTCTTGTTGGAGCTAAATTACCTAATTATGTCTTTTTTGAGCTAAATGGGCTAATTATCCCATTTTAGAGGAAAACAAGCTAAGTATATAATATTAATGAGCTAACCAAGGTTCTTATGCCATTTTGAGCTTATTATAGTATTTTGGAGCTAAATGGGCTAATTATGTCATTGTTGGGTTAATTACCCTGGTGCATGGACATGCACCTACCACGCAAAGTTCGCAGGTCCAGAAGTTGCCCTTTTGGTCCAGAGGACTTTCCACGTTACCTATACTACTTTTCAGGTTATATAAAACTTTTCAATATTTTCTACGTTTGAGGATGGCAATATTATTTAAGTTGTCCTGTTTTGCTCCACTACCAATAAATATAGACGATACATTATTTTGACAGACTTGATTTCCACAAAAGAACATGTGATCTTCTTTGAAGTAGTCTTGAACCTAAGCAATAATGATGGGCGAATAAACTAACAGAATCTACCACTAAATCTACTAATTAACTAACAGAATCTACCACTAAAACTACTAATTAATTCCAAAAAACTAAATACCAGACAATAAAAAATCAACTTCTTCTTCTTTTTTCTCTTCTTCTCCTTCTTATTTTTTTCTTATTCTCTTCTTCTCTTCTTCTTTACTTCTTCTCCTTCTTTTTTTTTCTTCTCTTCTTCTTCTTCTCCTTCTTAATTTTTTCTTCTCTTCTTCTTGTTCTTCTTGTTCTTCTTCTTCTTTTTCTTCTCTTCCTCATCCTCCTCCTACTCCTCCTCCTCCTACTCCTCCTCTTCTTCTCCTCTTCTCCTCCTCTCTTCTTATTCTTCTTCTTCCTCCAAAAAACTAAATAACAAGGGGGTGGGGTGTGGGGGCTTACCGGCAGTGTTGGGGCTGCGGGGGCGGCGCCGGGGCCTGCGGGGCAGTGGCTGGGCCGGCGGCGCCGGTGGTGGGGCTGGGGGTGCAGCAGGGGCGCCGGCGGTGGGGCTGCGGGGGCGGCACCAGGGGCACCAGCGGCGCCGGCGGTGGGGCTGCGGGGGCGGCACCAGTGGTGCCGGAGGGTTGTGGGGAACCGGGGGCGCCGGGGGTGGCCGGGCGACGGTGGCGGCGTTGGGTGTCGGGGGAGGAGAGAGAGAGAGTGGCCGTTTGAGAGAGAGAGAGGGCCGGGGTGGGGGCGGGACGGCCGTTTGAGTAGATTCAGGACCTTTGTCGTCTGCTGGCGGACGGCAAAGGGGTCTATACTCTTTGACGTCTGCCTCTGGCATCTTTGCCGTCCGCCAGCAGACGACAAAGAAGGGCGTTGGTTGACCTAAGGTTCCCCGGGCCGAATGAGCTTCTTTGCCGTCTCCTGTCCCCTTCTTTGTCGTTTGCGGCAGACAACAAAGGATTGACTGTTGGCAAAGACCTTCTTTGCCATCATCCAGTTCTTTGCCATCTGCTTTCTGAGAGCTGACGGCAAAGACACTCTTTGCCATCAGCTAGCTGACAGCAAAGATTAGGCACACGGCAAAAAACTGATTTCCAGTAATGAACGTTACTTGGGGGCTATATTTTATTCACCACATGTTATGTGTTTTGCTTGGAGCGTCTTGTATCGTAGGAGTCTTTTATTTTTGTTGTGCCACAATCTTCCTTGTTGCACACCTAGAGAGAGAGAAATGCACTCACCGTGATTTTGTCGAGCTTCACTTATATCCTTTGGTTAGACAATTCAGCTCACATGTGTTTCACTTATATCTTTTGAGCTAATTTATTTTGCTCTATGTGTTTCACTTCTATCATTTAGAGCACGGAAGCGCGTGGCGTGGTAGTTGATCTATGCTATGAAAGTAGTCTCAAAAGGGGTATTTATCCAAAGGGATATGAAAACTTCCACCTTCATGTGCATTGAGTAGTTAGAGAAGTTTGATTCATCTCAATCAGTTTTGAGTTGTGGTTGTGGTAATATTAAAGTTATATTAGTAAGGTGTTGTGGATCTAGACATACTTGAGTTGAAGTTAGTGATTCCCGTAGCATCCACGTATGGTGAACCTCTATGTGATGAAGTCTGAGCATGATTAGTATATTGATTGTCATCCTTTGTGTGGCGGTCGGGATCGCGCGATGGTTTATACCTACCAACCCTTCCCCTAGGAGTATGCGTTGAATGCTTTGTTTCGATTACTACTAAATTTTTTGCAACAAGTATATGAGTTCTTCATGACTAATGTTGAGTCCATGGTTTAGATGCACTTTCACCTTCCACCATCACTATCTTCTTTAGTGCCGTGCAACTTTCGTCGGTGCATAAAACCCACCATTAGCCTCCCTCAAAACAACCACCATACCTACCTACTATGGCTTTTTCAAAGCCATTCCGAGATATATTGCCATGCAACTACCACCATGACATGTGCCACCACTTCTACATTTCCATTGCATGATCATAAGATAGCTAGCATGATGTTTCCATTGATGTCTATGATGTTTCCATTGATGTCTATGCCATGCTAGATCATTGTCACGGTACACTACCGAATGCATTCCATATAGAGTCATCATTGCTCTAAGTTTTGAGTTGTAAGTGTGATGATCATCATTGATGGAGCATTGTCCCCTGTGAGGACATAAAAGAGGCCAAAGATGCCCACCAAAAAAAAGAGGCCAAAGAGCCCACCAAAAAAATGAGAGAAAAAGAGAGAATGGACAATGCTACTATCTTTCCACACTTGTGCTTATTAAGCACCATGATTTTCATGATTGAGAGTCTCTCGTTTTGTCACCACCGTATAGCTAGTGGGAAATTTTTATTATATAACTTGGCTTGTATATTCCAATGATAGGCTTCCTCAAAATTGCCTTAGGTCTTCGTGAGCAAGCAAGTTGGATGAACACCCGCTAGTTTTCTTTAAGAGCTTTAACATACTCTTAGCTCTAGTGCATCATTTGTATGGCAATCCCTACACATTCACATTGATATCTACCGATGAGCATTTCCATAGCTCATTCATATGCCTAGTCAATGTGAACATCTTCTCCTTGTTTGCCTTGCAACCTCCACCACACTCCACTCCACTTATAGTGCTAAAACCAAGGCTCACGGTCATGTATTGCGTGAGAGTTGAAAAAGTTTGAGAAAGTAAAGGTGTGAAAACAATTACTTGGCCAATACCGAGGTTGTGCATGATTTAAATTCGTTGTGCAAGGATGATAAAGCATAGCCAGACTATATGATTTTGTAGGGATAACTTTCTTTTGGCCTTGTTATTTCGAAAGTTCATGATTACCTTGCTAGTTTGCTTGAAGTATTATTGTCTCCACGTCAATAGCAAACTATTATTTTGAATATAATGGATCTGAACATTCACGTCACATAAGAGGAGTTACAAAGGACATCTATGCTAGGTAGCATGAAAGCATCAAAAATTCATTCTTTATCACACTTCCCTACTCGAAGACGAGCAGGAGTTAAGCTTGGGGATGTTTGATACGTCTCAAACGTATCTATAATTTTTGATGGTTTCATGCTGTTATCTTGTCAACTTTGGATGTTTTATATACCTTTTATATCTTTTTTGGGACTAACTTATTAATTCAGTGCCAAGTGCCAGTTCCTGTTTTTTTGTGTGTTTTTGACTCTTTTCAGATATGATTTTGGAACGGAGTCCAAACGGAATAAAATCCCCGAAATAATTTTTCCAGAACAAAAGAAGATCGGGGGACTTTAGGGCCAAGGCAGGAGGCCCACAAGCCCTGACGCCGCGGCCAGGGGGGCCCGCGGCGACTAGGCTTGTGGCCTCCCTGGCTCTCCCCTGCCCTATCTCTTTCGCCTATATATTCCCTAAAATCCCAGAAAAAATCAGGGCATCCACGAAAACACTTTTCTGCCGCCGCAAGCTTCCGTTTCCGCGAGATCCCATCTGGAGACCCTTCCCGGTGCCCTGCCGGAGGGGAGTTTGGAGTTGGAGGGTTTCTACATCAAGATCATCGCCTCTCTAATGACTCGTGAGTAGTCCACTTCAGACCTACGGGTCCATAGTTAGTAGCTAGATGGCTTCTTCTCTCTCTTGGATCTTCAATACAATGTTCTCCATGATCTTCATGGAGATCTATCCGATGTAATCCTCTTTGGCGGTGTGTTTGTCGAGATCCGATGAATTGTGGATTTGTGATTAGATTATCTATGAATTATATTTGAGTCTTTCCTGATTTCTTATATGCATGATTTGATATCCTTGTAAGTCTTTCCGAGTCTTGGGTTTTGTTTGGCCAACTAGATATATGATTCTTGCAATGGGAGAAGTGCTTGGTTTTGGGTTCATACCGTGCGGTGACCTTTCCCAGTGACAAAAGGGGCAGCAAGGCACACATCATGTTGTTTCCATCAAGGGTAACAAGATGGGCTTTCATCATAGATTTGAGATTGTTCATATACATCATGTCATCTTGCTTAAGGCGTTACTCTGTTCTTATGAACTCAATACACTAGATGCATGCTGGATAGCGGTCGACGTGTGGAGTAATAGTAGTATGCATAAAGTATCGGTCTACTTGTTTTGGACATGATGCCTATAGATATGATCATTGCCATAGATAACGTCATGACTTTGCGCGGTTCTATAAATTGCTCGACAGTAATTCGTTCACCCACCGTCTACTTGCTTTCATGAGAGAAGCCACTAGTGAACACTACAGCCCCCGGGTCTATTCACAACTATCGTTTCCACTTTTACTTTTACTTTGGTTTGTTTACTTTTTGCTTTCAGTTCTCACTTTGCAAACAATCTATAAGGGATTGACAACCCCTTCATAGCATTGGGTGCAAGCTCTTTGTGTTTGTGCAGGTACTTGTGACTTGACGCGATCCTCCTACTGGATTGATACCTTGGTTCTGAAACTGAGGGAACTACTTACCGCCGCTGTGCTACATCACCCTTTCCTCTTCAAGGGAACAACAACGCAAGGCTCCAAGGCCGCGGGGGAATCCTTTGCATATTTGCCAAGGAAATCCCTAGAGGCGTAGCCCGTAGTAGAAGGATTCCTGGCGCCGTTGCCAGGGAAGGTCTATTGTTGCCGTAGGAGAAGTATTTCTGGCGCCGTTGCCGGGGAGGATCGCTTGCCGAGGAGTATCAAGACAAGAATAATCTCCCGTCAACACGCCTATTTCTGGCGCCGTTGCCGGGGAGAGATCAAGTCAAGATCTATCCAAGTAGGTGTCACAAACTCATCTCTTGCATTTACCTTTTTGCCAGTTGCCTCTCGTTTTCCTCTCCCCCACTTCACATTTGCCGTTTTCATTCGCCTTTTTCGTTTTCCTTTTTTTGTTTGCCTTTTTGGTTCGCCCTTTTCTCTCGCTTGCTTTCTGTTCGCTTGTGTGCCATGTGCCTTCAATATGTTTGCATCTTCGCTTGCTGAAAATCTAGTGATATGGATCCTCATCCACTTGCTAATCTCTTTAAGAGATCCAATTATGTTGATCCAATTGCTAGTGAGTTGAGTGCACTTGAGTATCTTTATGGAGTTTTGCTTGAGATGCGTGAATCTGAAAATTGTGAGGAAGAAATTTATGAAGTGATTGACGAGGGCTCCTTGGATGAAAAGCATGATTGGAATGGTTTCACTATAAATTCTATTAGTGACAATCATGCTAAGAATATGCAAAACCCTAAGCTTGCAGATGCTAGTTTAGCTATGTCCCCTACTTGTTGCAATGATCATGAGTGGGGCGGTGATTTTTCTTATGATCTTGAAAATTTGTTTAAGCCTCATGATGAATATGATATTTGCAATATTATTGAAAGTGGGTTTGGAGAAATCATGACATTGGTTGATGATAATCCCACTATTTTTTAAGAGCGTGAACTTTGCATGCATGTGGGTCATGAAAAGAATATCCTATGTGATAGTTACATTGTTTAATTCGAATATGATCCCACATGTAATTACTATGAGAGAGGAAAATATTGTGGTAGAAACTTTCATGTTACCAAATTACCTCTTGTTATGTGGAGATTGCTATTGTCTCTTTCTTCTTCCTTGCATATGGTAACTATTGGTTGTCTTGACAATCTGTTTTCCTATAAAATGCCTATGCATAGGAAGTATGTTAGACTTAGATGTGATTTTCCCATGCTTTATGATGCTCTCGTTGTGCTTCAATTCTTGTCTTTTGTGTGAGCATCATTGAATTATCAATGCCTAGCTAAGGGCGTTAAGCAATAGCTCTTGTTGGGAGGCAACCCAATGAATTTATCTTTTTCTTTCTGTTTTGTGTTTTCCACACTTTCATAATTCTGTTATGATTGTGTTTTTTGTGTTTCTTTTGCGTTTGTGCCAAGTAAAACTGTTATGATTAGTCTTGGGGATGATCGTTTGGTCATGCTGGAAAAGACAGAAACTTTCTGCTCACGAAAAGAATTTTCATTTTGTTTCTGTAAGAGCTTTTGAGTTGATTCTTTTTGCTTCTGATTTCTATGCAAATTCTTCAGACTGTCGTAATTGGTCGGAATTTTTGAAGTACCAGAAGTATACGAAGTATACATATTACTACAGACTGGTCTGCTGTTAATAGATTCTGTTTTTGTTGAGTTGGTCGATTATTTTGATGAAACTATGGATAGTATCGGGGGGGGGGGGGGGGTATTAGCCATGGAAGATTGAAAATACAGTAACCCAACATCAACATAACTAGAATTTAATTTTCCTATAGTACCTAAGGAAGTGGTGGTTTGCTTTCTTATACTAATGATATCACGAGTTTCTGTTTAAGATTCGTGTTGTGAAGTTTTCAAGTTTTGTGTGAAGTTCTTATGGACAAAGAGATAAAGAGTGGCAAGAGCTCAAGGTTGGCGATGCCCAAGGCACCCCAAGTGGATTCAAGGATGCCAAAAAAGCCTAAGCTTGGGGATGCCCCGGGAAGGCATCCCCTCTTTCGTCTTCAATCCATCGGTAATGTTACTTGGGGCTATATTTTTATTCACCACATGTTATGTGTTTTGGTTGGAGCGTCTTGTACCGTAGGAGTCTTTTATTTATTTTGTTCCACAATATTCCTTGCTGCACACTTAGAGAGAGAGACATGCGCTCACTGTGATTTTGTCGAGCTTCACTTATATCCTTTGGTTAGACAATTCAGCTCACATGTGTTTCACTTATATCTTTTGAGCTTGTTGATTTTTCTCTATGTGTTTCACTTCTATCTTTTAGAGCACGGAACCGCTTGGCGTGGTAGTTGATCTATGCTATGAAAGTAGTCTCAAAAGGGGTAGTTATACAAAGGAATATGAAAACTTCCACCTTCATGTGCATTGAGTAGTTAGAGAAGTTTGATTCATCTCAATCAGTTTTGAGTTGTGGTTGTGGTAATATTAAAGTTATATTAGTAAGGTGTAGTGGATCTAGAAATACTTGTGTTGAAGTTAGTGATTCCGGTAGCATGCACGTATGGTGAACCGCTATGTGATGAAGTCTGAGCATGATTAGTATATTGATTGTCATCCTTTGTGTGGTGGTCGGGATCACGCGATGGTTTATACCTACCAACCCTTCCCCTAGGAGTATGCGTTGAATGCTTTGTTTCGATTACTAGTAGAACTTTTGCAACAAGTATATGAGTTCTTCATGACTAATGTTGCGTCCATGGTCTAGATGCACTTTCAGCTTCCGCCATCACTATCTTCTTTAGTGCCGTGCAACTTTCGCCTGTGCATAAAACCCACCATTAGCCTCCCTCAAAACAACCACCATACCTACCTACTATGGTTTTTTCAAAGCCATTCCGAGATATATTGCCATGAAACTACCACCATGACATGTGCCACCACTTCTACATTGCCATTGCATGATCATAAGATAGCTAGCATGATGTTTCCATTGATGTCTATGCCATGCTAGATCATTGTCACGGTACACTACCGAAGTCATTCCATATAGAGTCATCATTGCTCTAAGTTTTGAGTTGTAAGTGTGATGATCATCATTGATGGATCATTGTCCCATGTGAGGAAATAAAAGAGGCCAAAGATGCCCACCAAAAAAAAGAGGCCAAAGAGCCCACCAAAAAAAATGAGAGAAAAAGAGAGAAGGGACAATGCTACTATCTTTCCACAATTGTGATTATTAAGTACCATGATTTTCATGATTGAGAGTCTCTCGTTTTGTCACCACCATAAAGCTAGTGGGAAATTTTTATTATATAACTTGGCTTGCATATTCAAATGATAGGCTTCCTCAAAATTGCCTTAGGTCTTCGTGAGCAAGAAAGTTGGATGAAGATGGGGAGGAACCACCTCCTCCTAATGGCAACCCACACCCTCAGTTTGGCCCTGAGCTCACTGGTGAGCAATTGTACCAACAGCAAGTGCATAACTGGCTAGTTCAAAATGCAGCTCAACCTTAGGGGGCTCCTCCTGCTCATGAAGCCCCATAGCAACAGGATCAGCACAATGGATGGGGAGTGTGGCCAGCCTCACCACCATAGGCACCACAATTACCTCCTTATGTCTACAACTTTCAAGCTTGGCTTGCTGCCCAGGGACTACAAGTGCAAGATGGCCTGCTTCCTGAAGATAACATCTCAGATAGTGCTTCCCAAGCTTGGAATGATGCTATATCCAACTCCAACAACTCTGCTAGCACCAACCTATCTGCTGGATCTCTGAATCCCCTGGTGATACACTCTCAAACACATCAGCTGCAACACTCTGAGGGTCTTTTGAGAATCTCCCTGGAAGTTCACAATAGTGGAATTCGCTTTGGCTTATCTGAACATGGAGAATCAGTGCTCACCCTGCTACTAACTGATCCAGCTCCAAGACAGCAGCTAAATGACTTCATCTTTAGAGCCATCAAACCTCTAATGGCTTATAGAGGCCCTTGGAATGCTGATTATGGTTTCAAGCATGAATGCATGCAGGTGGAAGTTGCAGTTGCTCTGCGTGATGATGGCATAATATTTAGCAACACCTATCCTACTCTCCCCATGAGCACTACATCATCTACTGTTATCATAGAAGCACTATCCCCTGAGCAGGCACTGGCTCCAACTATTGATCCTACGGATCCATTGGAAATAGAATGCAGCATGGATCAGGAACTACAAGTCAGCAAGATTCCTCTGAAGCAGAAAGGCAAAATGAAACTGCAAGTAGATACTTCCAACCTTCGCCGCAGCCTGAGATCAAACAAGTATGATGGTTTCAAGATCCCATCCATGGCAGAGGGCAAGATCACTAAATCCAAAGTTAAGCCCAGGATGATTCCCAATATTGCTCTTCAGGAAGTTGATCGTGCTCTGACACTTGAGGTTCCCCCTCCTACTGCCATCAACACCATGCAAGCCATTGGGACGCAGCTGTGTGCCATACCTGAAACAGAGCTTGCAGACTCGGAGCTTCTTCGAGAAGATCCAGGCCCGACAGATGGCCAAGTTTGATATTGTGCCTGACCCACCTCCTCTTTGAATCTCTATGGTACTTTTGCGTAGTTGGAACGTCTTATGTTGGAATATTCGTGGACTTAATTCGCCCAAAAAACATCTAGCTCTATCGAATGCTATTCGTGACAGCAGTTGCTCCATCATTTGCTTACAAGAATCGAAAATGACCTCATTTGATGAACATGCTTTACGTACATTGTGTCCTAAACGATTTGACAAATTTGCATATATTCCCTCCCGAGGGGCTTCTGGTGGGATAGTCACGATTTGGAACAGCTCTATATTTATAGGAACTACATTTGTAGAAGAGGATTTCGTGTTAGGGGTCCAGTTCTCATCAACACAAACTTTGCATACCTGGAAGCTATTGAACATATATGGCCCCTGCCAAGGGGATCAAAGGGTTTGTTTCACATCTTGGCTCTTTGATCTTGACATTGTGGCAACTGAGGATTGGTTGATCCTAGGGGATTTCAACTTCATTAGGGCACCAACGAACTGCAATCTACCCGGAGGTAACATTCAAGACATGTTTACGTTTAATGAATTCATCAGTGAGCAGATGTTAACGGAGATCCCAATCAAAGGCCGACCATATACATGGTCGAACATGCAGCTAAACCCTTTGCTCGAACAACTCGACTGGTTCTTTACGTCTCTGAATTGGACTACCTCCTTTCCCAACACTTTGGTATGTCCCTTGCCATGGCCTGTATCCGATCATATTCCCTGTTCGGTCGAAATAGAAACCAACATTCCACGCAACAAAACGTTCCGCTTTGAAACATACTAGATTGCCCACCGAGGGTTTATGGAGACAGTCTCGCTAGCATGGAATAAACCCGTCAAACATGGTCAGAATAGCAATGCAACAACGATAATCTGTCAGAAACTTACAGCTGTTCGATTTGCACTATGAAGATGGAGTAGCGGTATCTCCCGCCTTAAGGTAGCAACCATCAACACCAATAAGGCGTTGCTGGAGTTAGACTCCCTCAAAGATCGACGTACTCTCACCACGCCAGAATGAAACTTCCGACGCGTCCTCAAAAATCACCTTCTCAGGTTGCTAAAATACCAGAAAGAATACTGGGGCAAGAGATGCTCCATCAGATGGATCAAGTTTGGAGATGAAAACACAAAGTTTTTTCAAACAGTGGCAACTGAACGGTATCGACGCAACTTTGTGGCTACACTCAGAACTGATGCAGGGATCGTGGTTGAGACACATGCCAGCAAGGAGGCTCTCCTGTTTGACACCTATAGAAGAAGGATGGGCGCGGCAAGAGCTCCCGATATACGGTTTGATTGAACGCAACTACGGCGACAAGGCATCGACTTTGAAGTTCTTACGATCCCCTTTGCACAAGAGGAAATAGACCCTGTAGTGAAAGAGATGCCAGCTGACAAATCTCCAGGGCCGGACGGTTTTAACGGCGCCTTTCTTAAAACTTGTTGGCATATCATCAAGAAAGACTTCTATGATCTTTGTGACGAATTCCACCGAGGTAATCTCAACTTGGAACCTCTGAATTATGGGCACATCACGCTCATCCCCAAGACGGCTTCTCCTGAGACAGTGAACGACTATCGTCCCATTACCCTGCTTAACTGCTGCCTCAAGATGATCACCAAGATACTGGCGCAGCGACTCCAGAAGATCATTCTACAGATTGTGCATTAAAACTAGTATGGGTTCCTCCGTGGTAGATCTATACATGACTGCTTGGCATGGGCTTTCGAGTATATACACCAATGTCAAAGCTCTCGAAATGATATAGTCCTGCTTAAATTAGACTTTGCTAAAGCTTTTGATACGGTTGAACATTCGGCTATGATCACCATCATGCAACGTATGTGGTTTAATTCAAAGTGGATCCAATGGATGCAATGCATCTTCTCGTCTGGAAAATCATCGGTATTACTGAATTGAGTCCCTAGTAAACAATTCCCCTGCAGATGTGGAGTAAGACAGGGAGACCCTCTCTCACCATTGATATTTGTGCTGGCGGCGGACATACTCCAAACAAAGATTAACAAACAACTAAATTTGGGCTTGTTATCCCACCCTATCGACACAAGAGGCGATGCTGACTTTCCAGTAATCCAATATGCCGATGACACCATCATCATCATGCACGCGTGTGATGTCAAGGCTGCGAGAATGAAAAGAATACTAGATGACTTCGCCACGACGATAGGGCTCGGGATTAACTATCAGAAATCAACCCTAGTTCCTATCAATGTGACTCAATAGGTATGTGACAACATCATCTCGATCTTTCGTTGTGCGCAGGCAACAATGTCGTTCACCTATCTAGGGCTCCCGCTGGGTACATCTAAACCTAATTTCCTGGATATGACACCGTTAGTCTGTAAAGCGGAGAGGAAAATCACAGCTGCCATGGCGCTGATGTCGCATGCGAGCATATTGGCCTTGATGAACTCACTGGTCACGTCGCTACTCGTGTACCCAATGTGGACCCTCAGAATCCCCCCAACGATTGTAGAACAATTTGATAAACTCCGGAGGACGTGCCTATGGAGAAAAAAGACTGAAGATGGATTCAAAAGTAATACACTAGTGGCGTGGAACGCAGTTTGCCGCCTGAAAGAGTATGGCGGCCTAGGGGTCCTGAACCTCAAACTACAGAATGACGCGATGCTTCTAAAGATGCTTCACAAGTTCAACAACAGAAAATAAATCCCATGGGTAGCATTGATCTGGAACACACACTACGGGGGAGCAATCCCCCATGCGCAAGATCGTTGTGGCTCTTTCTGGTGGCGAGAACTGACTAAACTTATGCCGGTGTTCCAAGGTATAAAGCGAGTCAATGTTAACAATGGTCTCTCAACGCTCTTTTGGAAAGACAACTGGAACAATGCCGTATATGCAGAAAAGTTCCCTCGGGCTTTCTCCTTTGCTAGAACTGAAGATGCCTCGGTTCAGAACTTCTTGGGGACTAGCTCGCTTCAAGAAGCCTTCTCGCTGCCCCTGTCAGAACAAGCGCATAATGAACTCAGAATGATGCAACAAGAAATCAGAGACGTGCAGCTAAACCCTAGGGGAGATGACTGGGTGTGTTCTTGGGGAGCTGGCACCTTTGAAACGGTAGCATATCGACGTTTCTATTTGAAAGAGACTACGGTGCACCCAGCGTTTCACTGGCTGTGGAAAACAAAGTGTGTCCCAAAGATCAAGGTATTTGGATGGTTTTTGCTGATGGACAGGCTCAACACAAGGAATATGCTCAAACAGAGACATTACAACATAGGGGATACTCTCGATTGCATGCTATGCGATCGACACATGGAGGAAACACTGGAACATCTCTTCTTCAAATGCAGCTTTAGCCAGCGCTGTTGGAATATGCTCAACATCAAATGGTCAGAACAACAACATAGACTAGAGAAACTACAACATCAGAGGACAACACACCCCAGGGACATGTTCATGGATATTTTTCTGGTGGCAGCCTGGAGTCTATGGAAGGAAAGAAATAACAAGTGCTTTGAGCAAATAACCCCATCTCTTGGGGCCAGCCGACGTCAGTTTGTACCAGACATCTCCAATCTTAGACACCGTGTGCCTACTAGCAAAGTGCAAAACATAGATAACATTGTGGCAACCCTAGCTGATATCACGTAATATGTAACCTCACCCTGCCCACCTCCCCCCTCCCCCCCATCCCCATTCCACCCCCTCCCCATCATGTACATGTGTAACTATTGGCTTTATATATACATGCAGTAGGATTTTATCCTACTGTCTTACACTCAAAAGAAAGCAAGCAAGTTGGATGCACACCCACTAGTTTTCTTTAAGAGCTTTCACATAGTCTTAGCTCTAGTGCATCATTTGTATGGCAATCCCTACTCATTCACATTGATATCTATTGATGAGCATTTCCATAGCTCATTGATATGCCTAGTCAATGTGACCATCTTCTCCTTGTTTGCCTTGCAACCTCCACCACACTCCACTCCACTTATAGTGCTAAAACCATGGCTCACGCTCATGTATTGCATGAGAGTTGAAAAAGTTTGAGAAAGTAAAGGTGTGAAAACAATTACTTGGCCAATACCAAGGTTGTGCATGATTTAAATTCGTTTTGCAATGATGATAGAGCATAGCCAGACTATATGATTTTGTAGGGATAACTTTCTTTTGTCCTTGTTATTTTGAAACTTCATGATTACCTTGCTAGTTTGCTTGAAGTATTATTGTCTCCACGTCAATAGAAAACTATTGTTTTGAATCTAATGGATCTGAACATTCACGTCACATAAGAGGAGTTACAAAGGACATCTATGCTAGCTAGCATGAAAGCATAAAAATTCATTCTTTATCACTTCCCTACTCGAGGACGAACAGGAGTTAAGCTTGGGGATGCTTGAAACGTCTCAAACGTATCTATAATTTTTGATGGTTTCATGCCGTTATCTTGTCAACTCTCGATGTTTTATATTCCTTTTATATGTTTTTTGGGACTAACTTATTAATTCAGTGCCAAGTGCCAGTTCCTGTTTTTCTGTGTTTTTGACTCTTTTCAGATCTGATTTTGGAACGGAGTCCAAACGGAATAAAATCCCCAAAATAAAATTTTCCAGAACAGAAGAAGATCGGTGGACTTGAGGGCCAAGGCAGGAGGCCCACAGGGAGCCCACAAGCCCTAACGCCACGGCCAGGGGGGCCCGCGGCGACTAGGCTTGTGGGCTCCTTGGCGCTCCTCTGCCCTAGCTCTTTCGCCTATATATTCCCTAAAATCCCAGAAAAAATCAGGGCATCCACGAAAACACTTTCCGCCGCCACAAGCTTCCGTTTCCGCGAGATCTCATCTCGAGACCCTTCCTGGTGCCCTGCCGGAGGGGACTTTGGAGTTGGAGGGCTTCTACATCAACATCATCGCCTCTCCAATGACTCGTGAGTAGTCCACTTCAGACCTATGGGTCCGTAGTTAGTAGCTAGATGGCTTCTTGTCTCTCTTGGATCTTCAATACAAAGTTCTCCATGATCTTCATGGAGATCTATCCGATGTAATCCTCTTTGGCGGTGTGTTTGTCTAGATCCGATGAATTGTGGATTTGTAATCAGATTATCTACGAATTATACTTGAGTCTTTGATGATTTCTTATATGCATGATTTTATATCCTTGTAAGTCGCTCCGAGTCTTGGGTTTTGTTTGGACAACTAGATCTATGATTCTTGCAATGGGAGAAGTGCTTGGTTTTGGGTTCATACCGTGCGGTGTCCTTTCCCAGTGACAGAAGGGGCAGCAAGGCACGCATCGTGTTGTTGCCATCAAGGGTAACAAGATGCGCTTTCATCATAGATTTGAGATTGTTCATCTACATCGTGTCATCTTGCTTAAGGCGTTACTGTGTTCTTATGAAATCAATACACTAGATGCATGCTGGATAGCAGTGGACATGTGGAGTAATAGTAGTAGATGCAGAAAGTATTGGTCTACTTGTTTTGGACGTGATGCCTATAGATATGATCATTGCCATAGATAACGTCATGACTTTGCGCGGTTCTATCAATTGCTCGACAGTAATTCGTTCACCCACTGTCTACTTGCTTTCATGAGAGAAGCCACTAGTGAACACTACGGGCCCTGGGTCTATTCACAACTATCGCTTCCACTTTTACTTTTACTTTGCTTTGTTTACGTTTTGCTTTCAGTTCTTACTTTGAAAAAAATCTATAAGGGATTGACAACCCCTTCATAGAGTTGGGTGCAAGCTCTTTGTGTTTGTGCAGGTACTTGTAACTTGACGCGATCCTCCTACTGGATTGATACCTTGGTACTCAAACTGAGGGAAATACTTACTGCCGCTGTGCTACATCACCCTTTCCTTTTCAAGGGAACACCAACGCAAGGCTCCAAGGCCGCGGGGGAATCCTTTGCATATTTCCCAAGGAAGTCCCTATAGGCGTAGCACATAGTAGAAGGATTCCCGGTGCCGTTTCCAGGGAATGTCTTTTGTTGCCGTAGCACAAGTCCAAGGTATGGACTAGGTGAGAACTATGCCCCCGTTGCTAGACTTGAAGCCATTCACATTCTTATCACTTATGAAAATCAACATGATATTACTCTTTGCCAAATGGATATGAAAAGTATTTTTTTAAATGGTGAAATTGAGGAGGAAGTTTTTGGCAAACAACCTCCTGGTTTTGTGAACCCTGAAAAACCTAATCATGTTTAAAAACTTTGTAAATATTTATATGGTCTGAAACAAGCCCCTCGAGCTTGGTACAAATGCCTAACAAAGAGTCTCATTGAAAAGGGTTTTGAGATTGGTCAAATTGACGTAGCTTTATTCACTAGAAGAGTAAACGGCAAACTATTTGTGTGCCAAATATAAGTGGAAGATATTAACTTTGGATCTACTAACCCACATTTTGGTGAGAAATTTGGAAGGTTGATGTCACACAAGTATGAGATGTCCATGATGTGTGATCTGAAATTCTTCCTTGGTTTGCAAATCAAACAATCGAGAGCAGGTACGTTTATCTCTCAAACCAAGTACACCAAGGACTTAATCAAGAAGTTCAACATGAAAGAGTGTAAAGTTATGAGAACCCCAATGCCTACTATTGGACATGTTGACCTCACGAAGGAGGACAAACCGATTGATCAAAAGGTTCGTTGATAAATGATCGGTTCATTGCTATATCTATGTGCCTCCCGTCCCAATGTCATGTTGAGTGTTTGCATGTGTGCCTGATATCAAGCGACACCTAAGGATTGTTATCTAAAGGTTGTGAAAAGAATTGTGAGATACTTGATACAAACACCAAACTTTGGCATATGGTATCCTAAGGGATCTTCTTTTAGTCTTGTTGGATATTCCGACTCGGACTATGCCAGAGACAATATTGATAGAAAATCCACCTCGGGTACATATCAATTTCTTGGGAGGTGTCTTGTGCCTTGGTCATCCAAGAAACAAAACTTGGTATCTCTATCCACTAGCGAAGCATAATATATTGCCTCCAGATCATGTTATGCGCATTTACTATGGATGACGCAAACTCTTAAGGATTATGGTATTCATGTGAAACATGTTCCATTGTTGCGTTATAGTGGAAGTGCTATTAAAATTGTTCATAATCCACTAAACATTCACGAACTAAACATATTCAAGCGCGACATCATTTCATTCGTGATCATGTTGGTAAAGGAGATATTAATCTCAAGCATGTTCGTACCAACAAACAATTGGCTGATATCTTTACAAAACCACTTGATGAGAAAGTGTTTTCCATTTGAGGAGTGAGTTGACCATCATATATAGATGCTTCAAACTCGAGCTAGACTCACTCGGATGCATGCAAGGGCATGAGCTTACCTTATTATTTCATGATGCTATTGATGTGACACTATCTTATATCTTGGAAAACTATGCTCCCTTGTATTGCATCTAACCTTACTTTAGGTACTTGGAAGAATTACAATTCACAAGATTTCCATCAACTCACATCAAACGCAATCTTGTCATGGCCAAGTATCAACAACCCCTTCTTCGAATATGAAGGAAGAAGAAAACAAAATCATATCCTTGACAACTACTTGATGAATGGATTCACTCTTGTCATTTGGACATATAATGTTCTTCCTTGCATGCGTAACCAATGTAGGTGAAAAGTGAACCAAAACGACAAGGATCACTCTCGACTCAAGATGATCTTCATCAACATTGAGCATCCACAACAAGTTCACCTACATGCCACATCATCAACATCATTCAAAGGTATGTACTCATATCCTTGATAAAACTTTACACCAAGTCATGAGGTAAAGCAACTCAAGTGATATGAAGACATCAAAATGCTTAATCCAAAAATGGCACCCCCATTTTGCACTTAACGATGAGTATGACCTATGATCAAGCATTCTTCCTTGACTCCTCAAGTCAATACACTCTAATATAGTTGACCTAGTCACCGACAAACATCTAGATGGAGATTCTTGTATGGTTCTTATTTTAAATTGCATACTTTCTTGGAACCATTCAATTCTCATCTTAATCAAAAAAAATATTTTCTCTTGGTTTATTTTTTAAATATTTGCATATTTCCTTTTTCAAAGTTTGTATATATTTCCTATCTATGTGAGTTGAGCACCTAAATCTCATTGCAACTTGGTCACACCAATATGGGGAACTAGGTCTAACCAATTTCACCTAGGGGCCTTCTACCATTCTCGGTTCTACTGAACCATATTACCTCGGTGATTCCGAATTTATCATTGCTTATGTACTCTTGGTTATTATGAACTTTTGACAAAGAGGGAGAATCTATTCAGTGATCGCAAAGTTTATTACATCCTAATCTTTTATAGATTATTTCCATTGATGCCAAAGGGGTACACCTTGGTTTCCCATAATTCTCAAGGGGGAGAAAAACATCAAAGCGGGAGAAATATTCAGTGATCTGACAATACAAGAGGGAGAAAATGTCTAGGAACCCTAACAAATAGCGGGAGATATTTAAAGGAACTTTTATCCATACTCAAGGGGAGATCATTGTGGGAACCTTTATCACAGGAAAATAATATAGGATCCCTTACTCTCAATGACCCCTTACCCTCTCACATTTTTTTGGAAATTAATACTAAAGGGGGGAGATATATCAAAGCTTCTAAATGCTTATACCAAAAGGGGAGATCTACCAAAGGGGAGATCTCCATAGGGGTGATATACCATACCTTACACATTCAGGGGAGAACTACCATTGAGGGGGAGATATTTAAAGATTTAGTTGAGTTTTATTGCCTACTTTGGATTGAATTTGTCTCTCCACCTACTCCCAATATTTACATGCTATGATTCGGGAGTAGAGGTAATCTTACATATTCATTCTGAGGGAAGAAAGTTATAAATATCTTTGGATACATATCTATTATCGAATCTTATTTTTAATATGTCTTCAACATCTTGGTACTTTTGAAGCTCTTTGCATCTTTACATTAAAATACTCTTGCGTTATCTAACATTTGTTTTCCCAAGTGTATTGCTACTGCTAGGATGCTCAAGAACCTCAAGGTAAATATATGCATCATATCCTTGTTCAGGATGATCTCTTATCTCTTGCACATATTGTTTGTAAGAATAATGAGTGTTGATCTTAGTAATCTTTCATTCACATTTTTTTGATGCATATAGCCAAGATTCACATGACTCATCTTGTCCCTTCTACTATGTGGATGCTCATGCAGTCCAAAGCGAACATCTCTTAAAGGAGATTTCACAAATTTAGGGGGAGCTTGTATTAGTCATGTACCTTTCAAAGTTGTCATATTCCACTTCCTATCTTTATTTTAAGCTCTGATTGTATGTTGTCATTAATTATCAAAAAATGGGAGATTTAAAGAACATATGATCCCTTGGTGGTTTTGATGATTCATGACAAAATACATTGTCTCTTGGACTAACATTATTACCTAGTATATTTCAGGTATAGTCCACAAAGAGCATTGGCTAAAGTATTGTGTGGAGAAGCCCCAACGAAAGGAATAGGATTGGTTAAGCCTCAAGCAAGAGGACTCTACATTTTATATTTGTGGGAAATCACTTTTGAGTCCATAGGAAAGCCAATACTATTAAAAGGACGATGTATTTATGATGAATTGGTTTCTCAATTGCTTAGAGATAGGCACCAAAAAAATTCAGTCATTCTCCCACGAATATATTTGTTCAAAGCCTTCACATCAAAATAGGTGCCACCAGGAATTCTATTTCGTCCCTACCGGTTTTCCCAGTGAGAGATCCGTTGCCAAACCCTAATCTCTCGGTACCACCAACTTTCATATCAGTGCCACCAAAAGACAGTGACCAACTTTATGGTATCTCTGTTTCAAGAATCGGTATTTCTGAGATTGAACTCGGTACCAACGAGAATTGGAAACTACCCTAGGTCATCGAATTGGTACCAACGACATTTGTATATTGGTCTCACCAAGAACTCAAAAGTTGCCACATTTAGTGCAAATCGGTACCATCGAGATTCATTTTGGTGTCACCGAGTTGGGCAATAATGTTGTAACGGTTGGATTTTTGGAGATGCCTATATATAACCCTCCACCTCCTCTCATTTGCAGAGGAAGCACTCATGACACACTTACACTTGCCATATCCATTTTTCTAAGAGAGAACCACCTACTCATGTGTTGAGATCAAGATATTCCAATCCAACCGTTTGAAACTTGATATCTATTCTCCTCAAGTTGCTTTCCACCAAATCAATCTCTCCTTCCCATGACAAATCTGTGAGAGAGTGATTGAGTGTTGAGGAGACTATCTTTTGAAGCACAAGAGTAAGTAGTTCATCGTTCTACCGCATCTACTACCTTTTGGAGGGTGGTGCCTCCTAGATTGGTTAGGTGTCGCTTGGTATCCTCCTACTTCGTGTTTTGGAGTTGAACTAAGAAGTTTGTACATGCAAGGAGATTGCCTACTTCGTGAAGATCTACCCTGAGTGAGGCTAGTCATGTGTGGACGTAAGCCATGGTGGAATAGACAAGGCCGGTTCTTTGTGGACCCCTTCTGGGTGGAGCCCTCCGTGGGCTCTCGTAACCGTGACCCTTCGTGGGTTGAAGTCTCCACTAGCATGGACATACGATAGCACCACCCATCGAAACCACGTCAAAAATCACCGTGTCTTCTATGCGTTTGATCTTCCTAAACACTACGCCTTACTTATACGTGCAATGTCTTTACTTTCCGCTACCATATATGTTGACTAGAATGTGTAGGGTGCACTAGACTTGTTAGAAATGCTAAAATTTTCCAACCACTAAAATTGGGAAAATTCTAGGATTTTAATTTATGCAAGTAGTCTATCTACCCCCTCTAGACATCCCTTCGAGTGATCCCATAGAACACGTACAAACAAGGTTGGGGCAATCTCCACAACTTAATTGGAGGCTCCCAACAACAACACGAAGCTTCATCATAATGAATTGTGGGTCCAAGATTACCTCAAATGCTCGAGGCAATCTCCACAACCTAATTGGAGACCCCGGACGCTTGCTCGGAGCTTTACACCACAATGATTGAGCTCTGAGGCACCACCAACCATCTAGGGCGCCAAAGCACCCAAGAGCCACAAGCTCTAGGGTTCCCAAACACGCAAGAGTAATAAGCTTCTCGAACTTCACTTCCACGTATCGCTGTGGAGAACTCAAATCGATTCACCAAATGCAATGGCAAGAAGAAATGAACTGGTCAAGTCCCTGATACGTCTCCATCGTATCTACTTTTCCAAACTCTTTTGCCCTTGTTTTGGACTCTAATTTGCGTGATTTGAATGGAACTAACCCGGACTGACGCTGTTTTCAGCAGAATTGCCATGGTGTTGTTTTTGTGCAGAAATGAAATTTCTCGGAACATCCCGAAAATTTACGGAGAATATTTCTCGAAAATATGAAAAATACCTACACAAAGATCCACCGGAGGGGACGGGCCAGTGGGCTACAAGCCCTGACGCCGCGGACTCCCCCCCTGGCCGCGGCAACCAAGCTTGTGGGGCCCACGTGGCTCTGCCGCCCCCAACTCCAGCGCTATTTATTCCCTTTCGTCCCAAAAAAATCAAGAGAGAAGATTTCATCGCATTTGCAACATGGAGGCGCCGGCACATCCTGTTCTTCATCTGGAGGGCACATCTAGAGTCAGTTTTGGGCTCCGGATCAAGGAGATCGTCGCCATCGTCATCATCAACCTTCTTCCCTCTCCAATTCCATGAAGCTCTTCATCGTTCCTGAGTAATCTATTTGTAGGCTCGCTGGGCGGTGATGAGTAGGATGAGATCTATCATGTAATTGAGTTAGTTTTAACGGGGATTGATCCCTAGTATCCACTATGTTCTGAGATTGATGTTGCTACTACTTTGCCATGCTTAATGCTTGTCACTAGGGCCCGAGTGCCATGATTTCAGATCTGAAATTATTATGTTGTCACCAATATATGTGTGTTTTAGATCCGATCTTGCAAGTTGTAGTTAGCTAGTATGTGTTATGATCCGGTAACCCCGGAGTGACAATAACCGGAACCACTCCCAGTGATGACCATAGTTTGAGGAGTTCATGTGTTCACCAAGTGCTAATGCGATGGTCCGGTTCTTTATTAAAAGGAGAAACTTAATATCCCGTAGTATCCATTTGGACCCCGCTGCCACGGGAGGGATGGACAATAGATGTCATGCAAGTTCTTTTCCCTAAGCACGTATGACGACACACGGAATGCCTGCCTACATCACATTGACGAACGGGAGCTAGCAACATATCTCTCCGTGTTATAACTGCTACATGATGAATGGCATCCAACAAATCACCGATCCATTGCCTACGAGTTTGTCCCACTGCTGCTGTTACTTGTTTTGCTCTGCTGCTGTTACTACTGTTGCTGCTACTGTTACTTGCTTTGTCCTGCTGCTGCTGCCACTACTGTTGCTAATACTGTTACTTGCTACTGTTGTTACTTGCTACTGTTGCTACTTGCTACTGCTGTCACTACTGCTGTTCCTTGCCACTGCTGCTACTCGTTACACTGCTACTACCTGCTACAATACTTTTTCTAGCACCGTTGCCGGGAAAGAATATTTCCCGTCCACGGGCAACTTACTGGCGCCATTGAAACAACAGTTAGGAATAATCTGCCGTCAACAGATCGTTTCTGGCACCGTTGTTATCATACTACTTTCTACTGATACTTTGCTTGCACACACTAATCTTTCAGGTGTGGTTGAATCTGACGCATTCAGCTGCTAATACTTGAGAATATTCTTTCACTTCCCGTCGTGCGAACCAACAAATTTGGGTTGAATACTCTACCCTCGAAAATTGTCGCGATCCCACGCGCTGGTGGGCTATTGCAAGACAATTTCTAATTGTTGAGCAACTGGAAGCAGCACTTTTCTGGCTCCGTTGCCATGGAGGCATCAAGTCAGGAATAGTTGCACGTCAACAACATTTTTCTGGCGCCGTTGCCGGGGAAGGATTGATATATTCTCTGAGTCACTTGGGATTTATATCTGTTGATCACTATGAAGAATGTGAAAGATCCAAAAACCAAAGTCATGCCCTCAACTACGAGGGGAGGTAAGGAACTGCCATCTAGCTCTGCACTTGATTCACCTTCAGTTATGAGTAAGTTTGCGACACCACCTCCTGCTAGAAAACTTGATATGTCGCCTGTGCTTGATGATGCTTATGATGCTACTCCTAGAGATACTATGCCTCATGATGCTAGAGATGCTATGCCTGATACTGCTAGAGATGCTATGCCTGATATTGCTAGAGTTGCTATGCTTGATACTGCCTTGCCCGATGATGCTAGATATGCTATTTTTCCTGATGATGCTATGCTTGATACTGCTACAGATACTACTTTGCCTGATGTGCCACTAGGGGCATTCCTTGATGCTCATATTGCAAGAGTTACTGCCAATTCTCGTGATGCTTCTGAAACTGCCAATACTATTGAGATAGAACCTGCTTTTGCTCCTGCTAGATCTAGCTCTCCTAGATATGAATTGCCTGATATACCAGAGGGTTATGTTATGGAGGGAGAGATAGCTGAGGATTTTCTTGCGTGTAAGGATGCCTATGACGCTGAGAAATCACTTCTCAAGTGGAAGGAAAAATCTCTGAAAGCTAGGATGAAATACGACCCAAAGTTTGCCACTTCACCTATCTTTATCACCGATGAGGATTATGAATTCTCTGTCGACCCTGAGATAATCTCTCTATATGAATCTGATCCTTTCCACAGTTATGAGTCTGAGACGGTCGTAGCCCATCTTACCAAACTACACGATATAGCCACCCTTTTCACTAGTGAGGAGAAGATCCGCTACTACTATATCCTTAAGTTATTTCCTTTCTCTCTAAAGGATGACGCTAAAGCCTGGTTCACTTCTCTTGCTCGTGGATGTGTGAGTAGTCCCCAGGAGATGGTCTATTACTTCTGTGAGAAATATTTCTCTTCCCATAAGAAGCAAGCTGCCTTGTAGGAAATATACAACTTTGCTCAACACAAAGAAGAGAGTCTCCCACAAGCTTGGGGGAGGCTCATCCAGCTACAGAATGCTTTGCCTGATCACCCTCTTAAGAAGAACGAGATACTTGATATCTTCTATAACGGACTTACCGATGCTTCTAGAGACCACCTAGATAGTTGTGCCGGTTGTGTTTTTAGGGAACGAACTATAGAACAAGCTGAGATCCTACTGAATAACATCTTGATCGACGATAATGCTTGGACTATTCCCGAACCACCTCCTAAGCCAACTCCGAAGAAAATAGGTATTCTATTCGTCAGTCCTGAAGATATGCAAGAAGCCAAGAAATCTATGCAAGAGAAAGGCATTAGATCTGAAGATGTCAAAAATCTACCGCCCATCGAAGAGATCCATGGTCTCGATAATCCGATACAGGTAGTAGAAGTAAATTCTCTGTGTAGGTTTGATGAGAGTGATATTCCTTTTGACAAACCTGCTAGCCTATGCTTTGATGAATTTGACAACTTTGTTGCCAAACAACAGAGTTTCAATGATTATGTTAGCAGACAATTGTAACAAAGTACTCGTATGCTTAGTCATTTAAGTGCTTGTGTAGACAGAAATGTCAATGATCTGAAGCTTCTGAGTAAACATGCCTCTATGATTACTAATCAGGTAGAACAAGTACTTAAAGCTTAGAATGACTTGCTCAATGAATTAAATGACAAATCTGTCAGAGTCATTACTAGAGGAGGCAAAATGACTCAGGAACCTTAGTATCCTGAAGGCCATCCTAAGAGAATTGATCAAGATTCTCAAGGAATTAATGCTGATACACCCACTCATCCTAAGAAGAAGAAGAAGGATGATAGAAACCTACATGTCAATTCACCAAATACCGTCACACCTGAAGAACCAAATGATATTTCTGCGTCTGATGCAGAAACACAATCTGGTGACGAACATGAACCTGGTGACAATATGGACAGCGATGTTCATAATAATGCTCAACCTAGCAATAATGAGGATGTAGAGATTGAACCTACGGTTAATCCTGATAACCCACAACCTAATAGATACGATAAGAATGACTTCACTGCTAGGAATCATGGTAAAGAAACGGAGTCATGGGTTCAGAGACCTATGCCCTTTCCTCCTAAGCCATCCAAGAAAAAGGATGATGAGGATTTTGAGTGCTTTATTGAAATGATAAGACCCGTCTTTCTGCAGATGCGGTAAATTGATATGCTCAAAATGTCTCCATATACCTTGCTCCTAAGAAACATGGTGATCCCGGAGTGCCCACTATACCTTGCTCCATTAAAGGAAACTACGTAAGAACTGCCTTATGTGACCTTGGAGGTGGTGTTAGTGTTATGCCTCTCTCCCTTTATCGTAGACTTGAACTGGATAAGTTGACACCCACTGAAATTTCTCTGCAAATGGCCGACAAATCAACTGCTTTCCTTGTCGGCATTTGCAAGGATATGCCTATTGTGGTTGCTAACACCACTATCTTAACAAACTTTGTTATCTTGGATATTCCCGAGGACGATGCCATGGCTGTCATCCTTGGAAGACCCTTTTTAAACACTGCAGGGTCTGTTATAGATTGCTACAAAGGCAATGTCACCTTCCATGTCAATGGTAATGAGCATACAGTGCACTTTTTGAAGAAATGATATCAAGTACATTGCATCAATGCTATCGAAAAACTTCATCGATTCTTATTGGGAGCTTTGAATGCCCTATTCCCCGTGTCAAGATGAAGTATGATTTGCTTGTTGGGGAGATACATATCCCCATTGAGGTGACCTAGTGACTATTCAAAAATTCTCCGTTCTCTTTTGCGATTCGAGAAAATTTTGTCATGAGGATTTGATAAACCCCATTGACGGATTTCTTTCGATGACCATGAAATGGATGAATCAAAGAGTTACATGCCTCTGTTTTAAGCTTTTACTTTCTGTTGCTTAGAAGAAAAATGATAGATTTAGTTTAGTTTTCCCTATTTCCTGTTTTAGCGTCCCGGAGAAAAGTACCCCAAAAATAAAATTTCTCCGATGGTCCTGAAAATCAAATATGATTTTTTCTGGAATATTTGAAAAATACTGGGACTGAGAGCTGGCCTGGGGGCCACACCAGTGGGCACAAGCCCTGTCACTGCGGCCTCCCCCCTGGCCGCGGCAACCAAGCTTGTGGGGCCCACAGGGACCCCCTCCACTCATTCCAGCTCCCATCCTCTTCTTCTACCTCCAGAAAAAATCGTTTCACAGCTCAAACCCGTGTTCTTGCTCATTTGGCTGTGATTTTCGAACTCCTTGCTCAAAGCACCATTCTCCGAACCGTTTTGGGGAAATTACTCCTTGGTAAGTGACTCCTCCATTGGTCCAATCAGTTTCTACTCTAGTGCTTTATCCTTACCGTATTCTTGCTACCTTGGTGACCCTGTTCTTGAGCTTGAAATGTTGGTTTTAGCTGGTCCCAAGCAGTTTTAACGCGTGATACGGTCTCTAGGCATTAGTAGGAGTAGTTGCTACAAGGTGTGGTTGGTCTTTATTCACTTTTCTCTTGAACTTCAAAAATTTCAGCAAAAATAAATTATGTTCAGGAGGAAGTTTCATGGTGGTTCCTCAAGTAAGAAGGGTCCCCGTCTTTCTATTCGGGAGCCCGATCCTTATCAACTAAGATAAGCACCGGTACAACCATGTGAATGGCCTTCCGATGAGTTCATGATCGAAGCAGGCTTCAAGGATGAGTTTGATACACTTGTCTGCAATGTCGGGTTAGAAGAATTCCTCTCAAATAAATGTGAACAGTATGCTTTGCTCACTGCCTCTTTCGTGTGTAGATTTAAATTTTTAGTTGGGCGTGACTCATCCATACCGTTTGACCTGTATGATAAATCCTACGCCATGGATTTGGAGGATTTCAATAGGATTTGCAAGATACCCGATGGGGGAAATCTTAAAGATCCTGCTAAGTCTTCGGTTAGAGATTTTGTCTCTAGTATAACTGTTGGAGAAACTAGAGACATCACGCAAGCTACCATAGGAAGCATTCATTTCCCTGGCTTGCACTACTTTTCCCTCTTCATAGGTAATGCATTAACGGCAAGGTTGAACATTGTCACCTATGCGCATCCGACCTTAGTATCCTTAAGAGCGCAGTGACGGGTGACAAAAGCTTCAACATGGGAGCTATTATAGCAAGGAGGATGAATAAGAATGCTATTGATGGGGATTTCTTTGGCGGCATCTATGCCACTTGCATAGCAAATTTTCTTGGAGTACCCATCCGCGCAGGAGATCCCCCGCTCCATACAGCTTTCCTTGACCACGTCGCTATGACACGCTACCAGTTCCTTGAGAGGGATGATGAATCCCTCCTATACCGATTGATATTTAACCGGCAACGTGTTTTCCATATTACCCTTCCTGCTCCTGCTTTGTTTGACTTTCAGGTAAAACGGAGATACTACATAACCATAGGAGAGGCATAGGAGTATGAGAGGGAGGCGACGGCTGCTCGTCTCTGTGAGGCAACTATTTAGGCAGTGGCTGCAGCGCTCCCGTATAACCCCGATTATGATTTTGGGTTTTGCCAGGACCGTCCTTGGGAGTAGACCAAGCGAGGCCAAAAGCCTAAGCTTGGGGGAGTACGTGTTTGCACCAACTTTACATTCAAGCTTATGCTTTCACTTTGTTAGTCAGTGTTTACACTTTGCCACTGTATTATCCATGCTAGTTTATTTTCGTTTTCTTTTTTCTTGTTTTTTGTCCTTTGAGAAAACCCAAAAAGATTTTCCTTTCTTCTTTTGCTTGTTGGGAGCTTTCCGTGTAAATAGTTTTCTTTTTCTTTGGGTCAAGGTAGAAGATATTGGTTACAATGTTTAGTGGCTCTTGCATGCATACCTATTTAGCTTTCAAAGAGCCATATTACTTTATCTTCCCCTTTGTGTTTGCCTGTAGATTCAGCTTAGTCCAATGCATAAGCACTCTTATTATTGTTCACATCGTTCGATCGTGCAAGTGAAAGGAAATAATGACGATATATGATGAAGTGACTGAGACTGGAAAAGCTCGTATGAACTCTATCTATTTTGTTTTTGTAAATATGGCTAGCTTGTCGTTCCAGATTCAGCTTTGTTGAGAGAGAACCATGTTTGCAAAAACAACTTAGAGATCATAGTTTTGGATTCCATGCTTAATTAGCTAGGAGCTTATAATGGTTTGTCTTGAATGCCAACATGGATTTTGAGATGACTATAATGTAGTATGATAGGATGGTATTCTCCTTTGAATGATTCAAGTGGCTTGACTTGACGCATGTTCATGCATGTAGTTGAAACAGAATCAACATAGCCTATATGATGTTCGTGTTCATGGTGATTTATATCCTATTCATGCTTGCACCCAATGTTAGTCAAACTCATTGCATCTTGATGACTGTTGTCGCTCTCTAGTTGGTCGCTTCCCAGTCTTTTGCTAGCCTTCACTTGTACTAAGAGGAATACTGCTTGTGAATCCACTTCCATAAACCCAAAAGTTTTTTCATGAGAGTCCACCATACCTACCTATTTGCGGTATCTACCTGCCGTTCCAAGTAAATTTGCATGTGCCATTCTCTAAACCTTCAAGAAATTTTCTATTTTGCTTGCCCGAACCGCTCATGTGGTGACAGGGGGCTATTGGTATCTTCCATGTTAGGCGTGTTATCCTCGACATGTGTTTATTCACTGTCATTCACGAGAAAGGGGTCGGTAATTGGAATCCCAGTTCCACGCTTAAATCGAAAACATAACTCTAAAACAAGACTCCCCCCGGATTGATGTTAGTATGGACGGTACCCGAGGATTGGTTGGTGGTGGGGGAGTTAAAACTTTACTTTTCTGTTTGGGAACCGCCTATAGCATTAGTAGCATGGAAGATATTGAGAACTCTTGGTCATTGCGTTGACAATGAAAGCATGCCACCCAAAATTATTATCTCTGTTTTCAAAGCTTGAGCTCTGGCACCTCTGCAAATCAATGCTTCCCTCTGCGAAGGGCCTGTCTATTTATTTTCCTATTGAGTCATCCTCTTCTTATGTAGAGAGCACCTCTGTCATTTTTATGCTTTGCTTGTGATTGATATTGAGTATGAATATGAATGGATTTTCGTTGCTATGAATTACAATGTTTAGTCAGCCCTTGATCTTTGAAAGTGCTCTGCATTTATGTTTTGCGGTCTCAGAAAGAGCTAGCGAGATATCACCTATTCATATTGCTTCATGCTTGTTTTGATTGAATTGTTGGTATCCAAAACTCATTATTATTTGCTCGCTAGCTGATTATGCCATTAATATTAGTTCACCGTGAGACCTTTGTGTCACTTGCTTATGTGGTTAACTTGTGATCTTGCTGAAATTCTGGTTATGAGTTAGACATAGTTGCAACAACAAGATCAGACAGAGTTTGTCAAAGTTTTTCTTTCTCTTTCAGTTTGTCAACTGAGTTGCTTGAGGACAAGCAAGGTTTTAAGCTTGGGGGAGTTGATACGTCTCCATCGTATCTACTTTCCCAAACTCTTTTGCCCTTGTTTTTGGACTCTAATTTGCATGATTTGAATGGAACTAACCCGGACTGACGCTGTTTTCAGCAGAATTGCCATGGTGTTGTTTTTGTGCAGAAATGAAAGTTCTCGGAACATCCTAAAAATTTACAAAGAATATTTCTGGAAAATTTGAGAAATACCTGCGCAAAGATCCACCGGAGGGGACGGGCCAGTGGGCCACAAGCCCTAACGCCGCGGCCTCCCCCCTGGCCGCGGCAACCAAGCTTGTGGGGCCCACGTGGCTCTACCGCCCCCAACTCGAGCGCTATTATTCCCTTTCGTCCCGAAAAAAATCAAGAGAGAAGATTTCATCGCGTTTGCAACACAGAGGCGCCGCCACATCCTGTTCTTCATCTGGTGGGCAGATCTGGAGTCCATTTTGGGCTCCGGATCAAGGAGATCGTCGCCATCGTCATCATCAACCTTCTTCCCTCTCCAATTCCATCTAGCTCTTCATCATTCCTGAGTAATCTATTCGTAGGCTCGCTGGGCGGTGATGAGTAGGATGAGATCTATCATGTAATCGACTTAGTTTTGACGGGGATTGATCCCTAGTATCCACTATGTTCTGAGATTGATGTTGCTACTACTTCGCCATGCTTAATGCTTGTCACTAGGGCCCGAGTGCCATGATTTCAGATCTGAAATTATTATGTTGTCACCAATATATATGTGTTCTAGATCCGATCTTGCAAGTTGTAGTTAGCTAGTATTTGTTATGATCCGGCAACCCCGGAGTGACAATAACCGGAACCACTCCCGGTGATGACCAAAGGTTGAGGAATACATGTGTTCACCAAGTGCTAATGCGTTGGTCCGGTTCTTTATTAAAAGAAGAACCTTAATATCCCGTAGTATCCATTTGGACACCGCTGCCACGGGAGGGATGGACAATAGATGTCATGCAAGTTCTTTTCCCTAAGCACGTATGACGACACACATAATGCATGCCTACATCACATTGACGAACGGGAGCTAGCCACATATCTCTCCGTGTTATAACTGTTGCATGATGAATGTCATCCAACAAATCACCGATCCATTGCCTACGAGTTTGTCCCACTGCTGTTGTTACTTGTTTTGCTCTGCTGCTGTTACTACTGTTGCTCCTACTATTACTTGCTGCTAGTGTTACTTGCTTTGTCCTGCTGCTGCTGCCACTACTTTTGCTACTACTGTTACTTGCTACTGTTGTTACTTGCTACTGTTGCTACTTGCCACTGCTTCACTACTGCTGTTCCTTGCCACTGCTGCTACTCGTTACACTGCTACTACCTGCTACAATAATTTTTCTAGCACCGTTGCCGGGAAAGAATATTTCCCATCCACGGGCAACTTACTGGCGCCATTGAAACAACAGTTAGGAATAGTCTGCCGTCAACAGATCGTTTCTGGCACCGTTGTTATCATACTACTTTGCTACTGATACTTTGCTTGCACACACTAATCTTTCAGGTGTGGTTGAATCTGACACATTCAGCATCTTATACTTGAGAATATTCTTTCACTTCCCATCGTGCGAACCAACAAATTTGGGTTGACTACTCTACCCTCGAAAACTGCTGCGATCCCACGCGCTGGTGGGCTATTGCAAGACAATTTCTAATTGTTGAGCAACTGGAAGCAGCTCTTTTCTGGCTCCGTTGCCGTGGAGGCATCAAGTCAGGAATAGTTGCACATCAACAGTCCCTCACACTCAAATCCCTCCACAACAATAGAAGCTATGGAAGGAAATGAGAGGAATAATGAAGGATCTCACAAAGAACTCCAAGATCTAGATCCAAGGGGTTCCCCTCACAAAGAGGAGAAAGTGATTGGTGGAAATGTACATCTAGATCTCCTCTCTCTTTTCCATCAAGAACTAGCAAGAATCATTCGAAAGATTGAGAGTTAGCAAGCTTAAAGAAGGACACAATGGAGGAAGAAAATGAGCTCAAGAGTGAGGGACCATTGGGGAAGAAGGACTCCTCAATTAGACATCCCAAAATCCAACATGCCCACAAGTCGTGCTCAAGCGGTACTACCGCTTGGGGGAATTGGTACTATCGCTTATCACGGTCAAAACAGCCCAACGAGATAGAAAAACACGAGTGGTAGTTCTGCCAAAGAGGTAGTACCGCTCGGGGGAGAGGTAGTACCTCTTAAGAGGTACTACTGCTCCGTGCCTGGGGTAAAGGTAGTACCACTTGAGAGGTACTACCTTTCTGTACTACCCCTCTACTATCGTTGAAGAAGATTGGACACCAGAATCAGAAAATAAGCGGAAGTAGAAGTGGTAATGGTCAGCAGAAGTACCTCTTAAGAGGTACTACCGCTTGAGAGGTACTACCGCTTAAAGCAGTACTTAAGACCAACGAAAACTGAAACCTGCATAACTGTCGGATAGAGACTCCAAAATGAGCAAGCTCAAGCTTGTTGGATAGATTACTGATGGCACTCTCTGGCTATGGCTAGACGAATGCTATTCTCGATTGCTCAACAATTAGAAATTGTCTTGCAATCACTACAAGGAATATGCTAATACACGACGCTATTTTTTCGTCGCTACATCGTCATGGTTTTTAATTTACGACGATCTCACGACGAAAACCAAGCGTCGAAAACGGAGCGTCACAAATGAACAGCAACGACGTTTTGATTAAAATCGTCGTAACTTTTACGACGATTCCTGGATTGTCGTAAACTTTACGACGATCCTAAATCGTCGTTGGCAATCAAACTCAGTCCTACGTGGCAGTCCTACGTGGCAAAATTACGACGAAATCAAAACATCATGGTTGAAATCAGCCCAACCCATTTCAATTGATCACATGGGCTGGTTTTAATTATTTGGGTTTTTTCTTATTGGGCTTGTTTTTGGGCCTTAGCCTATTTGCAGCCACTTCTAGTATTTTTTCAATTTTTTTTATATCATCATAATTTGGGCCATGGCCTTTTAGATCCCAAATAAATTTGGTCCAGTTTCAGTTTTGGCCCTTTTTCATTTTTGAATTCAGCAACTTTTTGTTCCATAATTTGGATTCATTTCTATTTGCTGGGCCTTTTCAACCCAATTATTTGTCCAGTATTAAATCCAACACTATTTCATATTGAAATCAAGAAAACTTCAAGTCGAATTAAAATCATCCATGATATAACATCACAAAATACATATCCCAAGTTTACATATCACAATAAACCATCTCATGAAAACATTTCCTTACACATGAATATAGCAAGAACGAACAAAATTACACAATAGAACAATCGCACATCTTTTACTGTCCCAACAGTACAGTGGACTTCATTCCGCTCTCCTATGAGGCATGCTCGAGATGCCACAACTTGTCAATCTATAAGAACATTACACTTCACATGAATCAATCAAAAGGAAACAAATATAAAAAATATTAGAAATAAAAAGATTTATTTTCATCCTAAAGATGATGTTAAAAATCCTGAGATATAAATTCTCGAGTATAATTAGTCCAACCTAAACAGGTCAGAGAAACTGAAAATTAAACTTCAAACTATCTAAGATTGTTCCAGGAAATTCTGGACAAAGGAAATGCAGACAAGCAAACTTAATATCTTTATGGTATTTTCGCTTTACTAGAGGAATTTAAGCACCGACACAAGTAGGAGTCAATGACACAACAATTAGCAGACATGTAAGATAATACAAAACAAGCTACTCCACGTTACTGTGATAACCAAGTGCAAACCAGGGTGTAAGAATATTAGCCCAAAAAATCCTTTGGGCAACATACATCACTAAATTACGCTATCAATAAGTGCACCAGAGACTCTAATTTATTACCTTCAGAAGTTTTAGATCGAATCAAATGAAAACATGAAAAGGGACTACCAAAGAGCATTATTGATTTAGATAGAGCTTTGATGCTGAGTTGATTTCTCGTGTCAACTGGGGTAATTCTTTAGCCAGATTGGAGAAAGGAAACCTGACTAGCACTCAAAATATTAACCAGAAGACAATAGTAAAACATAAAAGATGGATCAGATTTCCGGCTTTTAATCCTGATGGGATTACATTTGCGCATTGTATACTCATAGTCGATAATTTGGGGACAGTATCCTCGGGTCCATATAACCCAAGGAAAAAAGCAATTGGTCATCACAGTAAGTGCAGAAACGTGGTATGGATATGATATCATCACTTCTCACAACAAACAAAAAATGGTGTAGGAGTTTCTATTTATTTAAGACAAGACAACTATACAGCATCCATGACAGAATGTGTTGCTTACTAGACATTCAGAATAAGTAGAGATACAAAAACATGACTTCAGATGCCGAATATGCACAGTTTAATAATATACAGTATCATGAGACACCTAACAAGTGTTGATCATCACTGATGAATCAACCACAGAAACCAGCTGCAGAAAGAACAATATAGTTGATATGTGTAAACGGGGTATAGTAACAGGAAGCTCCTTCTATGAGAGCAGCCAGTGTCACAAAAACATGTTTCCTTCTTGATGTCTGCCAATCTAACGAGAAACAAGGCCATGAAAGCAGACCAAGCATCAGATACCTCATGGCATCCCAAATACCACTATCCAAACAAAATTTAGTTCAGTGCTAAGATATGTATGGACAAGTTGAATGCAAAAACCATCTCAAAGAATGGTTCGTGCTAGAATCTTAACCCAAAGTATCTCTAGGCAACGTACAGCGCTGAATTACACTACCAAGAAGCGGACCTCAGTACTCAACCTTAAAGCTGATAAAAATTTAGCAGAGTATACCAAAAGATGAAGGGGAACACTCAGCGTTTCAAAAAAGAAGGCAGCATCAAATACTATAGTAATTATTATTGGACATGATATAGTAAGGTACTTTCACTGGTTATTGACTGTTTTCAGTTTTCACTAAGCATAAGTGCATAATATGGAAACAATATAAGAGAAACCATACACCCTCGGATATTAAGCTATTCCAAGTATGTGAGGTATACAACTTATAGGAGCTTACATGACATTCGAACCGATAGTCCCAACGCCCAGAGCAATGTTCTTCGAGGAATCTAGGTGTTCTTGTTTATTCTCTGTAATATCTGATCTCGATAACCTTTTCTTCTTCCCTCTACTGATTAAAAATAGAAGTAATTAATCCCAGTCCAATGTGTTGAGGGAAGAAAAACATAGCGTGTCAAAAAAGAAGGCAGCATCAAGTACTATAGTAATTACTATTGGAGATGATATAGTAAGATACTCTCACTGGTTATTGACTGTTTTCAGTTTTCACTAGGCATAAGTGCATAATATAGAAACAATATAAGAGAAAACAAAAGTAGTTAGTCCTAATAAAATTATTTCACATATTTGTGGCATGTTCACTCTCAGTTCTTAGGAAGGGAAAATGCAACCTAGAATCCTAAATTCGTTGCATATTTTGCCTATGATGAAACTAAGAAAAACTAACTTGACAATACATGCTATGGACTGTAGTCTACAGAATAAATGACATACAAGATTAAATAATATGATTCTATTTTGCAGAAGCAGCTGTTTTTTCATACATCCCATGGCATTTCTGTCGTAATCACTAGCAACTTCAAATAGAGTTAAGCAAAAAATATCAACATTCTTTATTGATTTCGATTACATGCAAATAAGTAAAAATGCCCTACTCTACCAATAAGACATAAGTAAAGAGCTGACAACACTAGACTGTACAACTACACAAACACATGAGGTGCTTCTAAGACAAAAAATAAACCTGAATTTAGTGTGAGGACTAGCCAATCCAGAAAGTAAAAAACGCATTACTGAACAGTCACAGTTTCCAAAACACTAGCCAATCCAGAAAGTAAAAAACACATTAGCAAAACTGCAGGACAACAGAAAGGAAGAGTTAATTTGTGTAGGTGACTGAACAATACTATTCATCTGGACAACAGAAAACTGATCACCAAATCCTTTTCAGACAACTAATTCATCAAAAGGAACATGACATATCAGGTACTAGTTCACATAGGACACTGAATTTGGTAAACTGAAATATACCCAACAAAATACCGAGCACAAACAACATGTTTTAATAATCATATTCAGTTAGGGGAAGCAAGTTGGCAGACATTTCTACATTAGAATGTCCACGACTAACAAAACATTCATGGTAACACAAAAGGCACAATCCGGCGAAGTGTTGTAAATTCCCTTGTATCCGAGTGGCACAAATCTGCCTATTTATGAAGTAAATCTAGGCCGGAATTCCTAGAATCTCGAACCCCCGAAGTCGCTGAATAACCAATTTATTAGCAGATCCAATGGGCTAAACTTGTGAAGTACTAGTAACATCTATCTAAACGCTGTCCCAGGTAACAACAGATCCGGAAAATCTCTAGTTGGGACGTGTCCCGCTTACTTGAGGTAGTCATCCTTGAAGAGGTCTTCCCTGTCATCTTCCTCCTCGTCGCGGATAACGGTGGCGCTGTCGTCCTCGGGGAGCACATTAAGGTCGACCTCTGCCTCGCCATCGTTGTCCGAGTAGGAGGATGGGTCGGTGGCGCCGTGGCTGGTGGTGGTGTTGGGCGGCAGCCAGTCGGTGTTGAAACCCAGCGAGCCGGGGGTCGACGGCGCGTTCTTCTCCGAGTCGTCCTGGGAAAATCAAATCAACCGACGGAAACGTCAGATCCGGAGGCGGGAAGCAATTCAACAAGTTAAACCATCTATTAAAAAAATGAAAACCACGCGAATTTAACATGTAAAGATCTAGCTCGAAGAACAATAATATATAGGTCATATGAATGATGGTTCAAATGCATTCAACACTTCAAATTACTACTACTACAACTGTCCGCAAAATTATAGAAACTTGGCATATACCGCAAGCATTTCTCTTGCACTCAGTCAGGGGATCGACTTCCAGGTTCCAGCTAGTAGGAGATTTTCAGTAGATAATTTCGAGGCCACTATCTAAGAAATTTCATTAAGTGATTTCTCTTGTTACTAAACCTACTACACTATAGCTAGCTCACTAAGAATTCGTACAAGCAATCTTGTTACTAAACCTACTACACTATATGTCTTGTCATTCCTGTCCTAGTTTTCAGTGTCAGGAGACTTTTACTAACTTATGAACAGCAACTGCCACTATTGACTTCGCCAAATCAATAATTACAATCACAAGATCGACCAGGAAACACAGATTTCATGCAAAAGACACGGAATTCAGCAACTAAAATCCTCCATGAACAAAGATATAGCAGTTGAAACAGTCCAAATCATTCATGCAGTTCCTCACAAGAAATCAAATCATATGGAGGATGGATGGAGAGGCCTCCATGCATGCATGTACGCTTCTTCTTCTTGGTCGCAGCGGGCGGGGAGGAGGTTCCCGCAATCACGAGCTGTAGATCGCCCTCGTATTCACCAATCTCCGGCGGGCTTCCGGCTAGTTACGGTGGCTTCCCGTGGTATGGCAGCCAGAACTCCTCTCCCACAACCTCTGTTGTGCTGCTCACGGAAGGGAAGGGGTTTGGTTGGTGGTGGTGTTGGGCGGCAGCCAGTCGGTGCTGAAACCCGGCGAGCCGGGGGTCGACGGCGCATTGTTCTCCGAGTCGTCCTAGGAAAAGCAAATCAACCGATGGAAACGTCAGATCCGAAGGCGATTGCTGAGCGTGGCGGCGGCGGCGAGAGGAGGGAGATGGGGGAGATGGTCGCTTACCATCCGCGGGCCCCGAGAAGGCTCTTGTGGAGGGGGCGTGTGGTGGCGAGATGAGGCTAGGGTTTCAGCAGGAAGGGGGGAATGGTGGGGAGAGACGGTGTTTCGGTGGGAAGGGGGGAATGGCTAGGGTTTCCGACGGCGGCGCGGTTCGGTGGCTGGGGCGAGAGGGGAGACGGCGGTGCGGAGTGGGGCAGGGCAACGGGCGACGGAGATGGGGGAGAAGGGGCGCCGTGGGAGAGAGAGCGAGGGGGCGATGGGGACACGGGACGAGGGGGCTTTCCCCTCGTCGATGGGGTGGCGGCGTGGGGTGGAGTGGGAGTGAGGTTGTGGGTCCATTTAGGGTTAGATGGAGGTTAGGTGGGCTGGCTTGGGTCGGGCGATTTGGGCCAAGGGGGTTTTCTTTCCGCCTTTTTATTATTTGTTTCTGTTTTTATTTCATTTTTTAACAGCTTTAGTTTTATTTTATTTTAGTGCAATGAAATCTCTTAAAATTAATAATTCTTAAAGGAAAATTCTCCTAGGTAATATCGGACACATCCGAACATTTTTATTTTGACATTCAAAAACTTTTATTGCTTTATTTTATTTTTAAATTCATTTTCAAACTGTTTGAACTAATGCAAGATCAACAATAGAAATCACGGTGACGTGGCAACATTAGTGTGGAATCACTGTAGCTTAATTACATAGGTTACTGTAGCAACAATTGAGGATATCACGTCGACCTCCACCGAGCCCTCCATCGACTGTGGACGGCTCAGATTGGATATAGTGGGGTAATCCATGAGAATAGTTATCATTGGTTGGAAACATCTACAATTTAAAATACTAGTTTCTAAGTGGTAAAAATATTGAGGGAAACTGGCGGAACTAAATGAGCTAAAATTTGGTGGAGTGAGGTTATATGGTCAGTTTCATCCCGTGGTAAAATTTCATCAACTATAAATCAATATAAAATGTACTTGCTTCACAAAATTAAAATATTAGCACAAACAAAGATTGAATGATGAGCTCACATGGATTGCTAGATGGGGCTAAAATTTTGTTGAGAACTATGTTTTCGGCACATAGAAGATGTGGAAAAAATTCAACTCATCAGGATATTCCTATCTAGTACTTCCTTCACAAAGCTATTAGCTGAACACAAATTTTGGAAAATTTGTGAGAAAGATTTACTAGGCAAATCGTTACGAAAGTTTTCATGAGGCAATGATTTGGATAGGAAAGAGTGCGCAAAAAATATAAGGGTAATCAAAGAAATAGAAATAGCACTTCCTTCACAAAATGCTATTTTGAACAGAGTAGGAAAATGAATATTGCAGAATTATTTTTAAACTATGGAAGGAAGGATTTTTCACATATTTAAGGAATATATGATCCAAAGTATTTATGAGAATTTTTTGAGAATTTTTGGAATGATAGAATAGTAGGTTGCTTCACAAACTAGGATGAGGTGGGATAGAATGGACCCACGAGTGACATGATAGAATAGTAGGATGAGGTGACATAGTTAGAACATGTTACGACATTTTTATAATCGTCGTAAAAGTTATGACGATCTCATCTTATGCGGTTACGACGTTTTTGACTCACATCGTCATAATTTATATGTAGATTTGATCCCCTCAAACGGTTTACGATGATCTCGGATGAAATCGTCATAGAATTATGACGAATTCATCAACGACATCTAAAAAAACGTCATGTATGAGTATATTTCTTGTGGTGAATGACCCACCAGCGCGTGGGATCGAGGCGGTTTTCGAGGGTAGAGTATTCAACCCAAATTTGGTGATTCGCCAATAGGAAGTGAGAGGATACTCTCAAGTATTAGCAGCTGAATGTGTCAGATTCAACCACACCTGAAAGATTAATATCTACAAGCAAAGTAACAACAACAAAGTAGTATGATAGCAACGGTGTCAGAAACAATCTGTTGACGGCAGACTATTCCTAACTGTCGTATCAATGGCGCCAGAAGTTGCCCGTTGACGGAAATTGACTTTTCCCGTCAACGTCGAGCGAATCAGAATTGTAGCAGGTAGCAGCAGTGTAATGAGTAGAAGAAGTGGCAAGGAACAGAAGTAGTGACAGCAGTAGCAAGTAGCAACAGTAGCAAGTAACAATAGTAGCAAGTAGCAAAAGTAGCAAGTAACAGCAGAGCAAGTAACAGCAGCAGAGCAAAACAAGTAACAGCAGCAGTGGGACAAACTCATAGGCAATGGGTCGGTGATTTGTTTGGATGATATTCATCATGCAAGAGTTATAACATGGAGAGATATGTGGCTAACTCCTGTTCGTCAATGTGATGTAGGCATGCATTCCGTGTGTCGTCATACGTGCTTAGGGAAAAGAACTTGCATGACATGTATTGTCCATCCCTCCCGTGGCAGCGGGGTCCAAAAGGAAACTACGGGATATTAAGGTTCTCCTTTTAATAAAGAACCGGACCAACGCATTAGCACTTGGTGAACACATGAACTCCTCAAACTATGGTCATCATCGGGAGTGGTTCCGGTTATTGTCACTCCGGGGTTGTCGGGTCATAACACATAGTAGGTAACTACAACTTGCAAGATCGGATCTAAAACACACATATATTGGTGACAACATAATAATTTCAGATCTGAAATCATGGCACTCGGGCCCTAGTGACAAGCATTAAGCATGGCAAACTAGTAGCAACATCAATCTCAGAACATAGTGGATACTAGGGATCAATCCCCGTCAAAACTAACTCGATTACATGATAGATCTCATCCTACTCATCACCGCCCAGCGAGCCTACAAATAGATTACTCACGAACGATGAAGAGCTTCATGGAATTGGAGAGGGAAGAAGGTTGATGATGACGATGGCGACGATTTCCCCTCTCTGGATCCCAAAACGGACTCCAGATCTGCCCTCCAGATGAAGAACAGGATGTGGCGGCGCCTCCGTATCGCAAACGCGACGAAATCTTCTCTCTTGATTTTTTCTGGGACGAAAGTGAATTTATAGAGCTAAGTTTGGGGGCGGCAGAGCCACGTGGGCCCCACAAGCTTGCTAGCCGCCACCTGGGGGTGGCGGCTACGGGGCTTGTGGCCCACTGGCCCATCCCCTCCGGTGGATATTTGCGTAGGTATTCCTCATATTTTCCAGAAATATTCACCGTAAATTTTCAGGACGTTCTGAGGACTTTCATTTCTGCACAAAAACAACACCAAGGCAATTCTGCTGAAAACAGGGTTAGTCCAGGTTAGTTCCATTCAAATCATGCAAATTAGAGTCTAAAACAAGGGCAAAAGAGTTTGGCAAAGTAGATACGATGGAGACGTATCAACTCCCCCAAGCTTAAACCTTGCTTGTCCTCAAGCAACTCAGTTGGCAAACTGAGAGAGAAAGAAAAACTTTGACAAACTCTATTTGATCTTGTTGTTGCAACTATGTCTAACTCATAACCAGAATTTCAGCAAGATCACAAGTTAACCACATAAGCAAGTGACTAAAAGGTATCACGGTAAACTAATATCAATGGCATAATCAGCTAACGAGCAAATAATAATGAGTTTCAAATACCAACACTTCAATCAAAACAAGCATGAAGCAATATGAATAGGTGGTATCTCGCTAGCTCTTTCTAAGACCGCAAAACATAAATGCACAACACTTTCACAGATCAAGGGCTGACTAAACATTGTAATTCATAGCAACGAAGATCCAGTCATAGTCATAGTCAATATCAATCAAAAGCAAAGCATAAAAATGACAAAGGTGCTCTCTAATTGGTGCTTATACAAGAGGAGGATGACTCAACAGGAAAATAAATAGACAGGCCCTTCACAGAGGGAAGCATTGATTTGCAGAGGTGCCAGAGCTCAAGCTTTGAAAATAGAGATAGTAATTTTGGGTGGCATGCTTTCATTGTCAACACAATGACCAAGAGTTCCCAATATCTTCCATGCTACTAATGCTATAGGCGGTTCCCAAACAGAAAAGTATAGTTTTAACTCCCCCACCACCAATCAATTACACTCCACGGCTAGCCAAATCCTCGGGTACCGTCCATACTAACATCAATCCGGGGGGGGGAGTCTTGTTTTACAGTTATGTTTTCGATTTAAGCATGGAACTGGGCATTCCAATTACCTGCCCCTTTCTCATGAATGACAATGAATAAACACATGTCGAGGATAACACTCCTAGCATGGAAGATACCAATAGCCCCCTGTCACCACATGAGCGGTTCGGGCATGCAAAACAGATTATTTCTGGAAGGTTTAGAGAGTGGCACATGCAAATTTACTTGGAATGGCAGGTAGATACCGCAAATAGGTAGGTATGGTGGACTCTCATGGAAAAACTTTTGGGTTTATGGATGTGGATGCACAAGCAGTATTCCACTTAGTACAAGTGAAGGCTAGCAAAAGACTGGGAAGCGACCAACTAGAGAGCGACAACAGTCATCAACATGCAATGAGTTTGACTAACATTGAATGCAAGCATGAACACGATATAAATCACCATGAACACGAACGTCATAGAGGCTATGTTGATTTTGTTTCAACTACATGCATGAACATGCGCCAAGTCAAGCCACTTGAATCATTCAAAGGAGAATACCATCCTATCATACTACATCATAGTCATCTCAAAATCTATGTTGGCATTCAAGACAAACCATTATAAGCTCCTAGCTAATTAAGCATGGCATCAGAAACTATGATCTCTAAGTTGTCATTGCAAACATGGTTCTCTCACAACAAAGCTAAATCAGGCATGACAAGCTAGTCATATTTACAAAAACAAAATAGATAGAGTTCATACCAGCTTTTCCAGTCTCAGTCACTTCATCATATATCATCATTATTGTCTTTCACTTGCACGATCGAACGAAGTGAACAATAATAAGAGTTCTCGTGCATTGGACTAAGCTGAATCTGCAGGCAAACACAAAGGAGAAGACAAAGTAATATGGCTCTTTGAAAGCTAAACAGGTATGCATGCAAGAACCACTAAACATTGTAACCAATATCTTCTACCTTGACACAAAGAAAAAGAAAACTATTTACACGAGAAAGCTCCCAGCAAGCAAAAGAAGAAAGAAAAATACTTTTGGGTTTTCTCAAAATGACACAAAACAAGAAAACGAAAATAAACTAGCATGGATAATACAGTGGCAAAGTGTGAACACCGGCTAACAAAGGGAAAGCATAAGCATGAACGTAAGGTCGGTGAGAACACGCACTCCCCCAAGCTTAGGCTTTTGGCCTAGCTTGGTCTACTCCCATGGATGGTCCTGGCGAAACCCAAAATCATAATGGGTGTTATACGGGAGTGCTGCAGCCACTGCCTGAATAGGTGCATCACGAAGTCGAGCAGCCGTCGCCTCCCTCTCATACTCCTCTGCCTCTCCTATTGTTATGTAGTATATTTGTTTTACCTGAAAGTCAAAGAAAGCAGGAGCAGGAAGGGTAATATGGAGAACACGCTACCGGTTAAATATCAAGCAGTATAGGAGGGATCCATGATCCATCTCAAGAAACTGGTAGCGTGTTAGAGCGACACGATCAAGGTAGGCTGTACGGAGAGGAGGGTCTTCTAAACGGATGGACACTCCAAGAAAATTTGCTAAGCGTGTAGCATAAATTCCACCAAAGAAATCCCCCTCAATGGCATTATTATTCAGCCTCCTTGCTATTATAGCTCCCATATTGAAGCTCCTCTCACCTTTTACTGCACTCTTAAGGATACTAAGATCGGAAGCGCATAGGTGACAATGTGCACCCTTGCCGTTAATGCACCTACCTATGAAGAAGGCAAAGTAGTGCAAGGCAGGGAAATGGATGCTTCCTATGGTGGCTTGCGTGATATCTCTGGTTTCTCCAACAGTTATACTGGAGACAAAGTATCTCACCGAAGACTTAGAAGGATGATTAATACTACCCCCATTGGGTATCTTGCAAATCCTATTGAAATCCTCCAAATCCATGGCGTAGGATTTATCATACAGATCAAACAGTATGGATGAGTCATGGCCAACTGAAAATTTAAATCTACGCACAAAAGAGGCAGTGAGCATAGCATACTATTCACATTTATCTGAGAGGAATTCTTCTAACCCGGCATTGCGGACAAGTGTATCAAAATCATACTTGAAACCTGCTTCGATCATGAACTCATCGGAAGGCCATTCACATGGTTGTACGGGTGTGTCCCTTAGTTGATATGGTTCGGGCTCCCGAAAAGAAAGACGGGGACCCTTCTTACTTGAGGAACCACCATGAAAATTCCTCCTGAACATAATTTCCTTTTGCTGAAATTTTTGAAGTTCAAGAGAAAAGTGAATGAAGACCAACCACACCTTGTAGCAACTACTCCTACTAGTGCCTAGAGACCGTATCACGCGCTAAAACTACTTGGGACCAGTGATACGTCTCAAACGTATCTATAATTTTTGATGGTTTCACGCTGTTATCTTGTCTTCTTTGGTTGTTTTATGTACCTTTTATATCTTTTTTGGGACTAACTTATTAATTCAGTGCCAAGTGCCAGTTCCTATTTTTTCCGTGTTTTTCACTCTTTTCAGATCTGATTTTGGAACGGAGTCCAAACGGAAGAAAAACCCCAAAATGATTTTTTCCCGAAAGGAAGAAGATCAGGGGGGCCTTTGGGCCAAGCCAGGTGGGCTCTAGGGAGCCCAGAAGCACCCACTCTGCCACCAGGGGAGGCGGCGGTGGGCAGGCTTGTGGCCTCCCTGGCCGCCCCCTGACCTAGATCTTTGGCCTATAAATTCCCAAATATTCCGCAAAAAATTAGGGCAGCCTCGAAAATACTTTTCCGCTGCCGCAAGCTTCCGTTTCCGCGAGATCTCATCTGAAGGCCCTTCCTAGCACCCTGCCGGAGGGGACTTTGGAGTTGGAGGGCTTCTTCATCATCATCATCGCCCCTCCAATGACTCGTGAGTAGTTCACTTCACACCTACGGGTCCGTAGTTAGTAGCTAGATGGCTTCTTCTCTCTCTTGGATCTTCAATACGAAGTTCTCCATGATCTTCATGGAGATCTATCCGATGTAATCTTCTTTGGCGGTGTGTTTGTCGAGATCCGATGTATTGTGGATTTGTGATTAGATTATCTATGATATATATTTGAGTCTTTGTTGATTTCTTATATGCATGATTTGATATCCTTGTATGTCTCTCCGAGTCTTGGGTTTGTTTGGACAACTAGATCTATGATTCTTGCAATGGGAGAAGTGCTTGGTTTTGGGTTCTGCCATGTGGTGACCTTTCCTAGTGACAGTAGGGGCAGCAATTGCTCGACTTTGCGCGGTTCTATCAATTGCTCGACAGTAATTTGTTCACCCACCGTCTAGTTGCTTTCATGAGAGAAGCCACTAGTAAACACTACGGCCCCCGGGTCTATTCACATCCATCGTTTACATCTCCGCTTTTACTTTGCTTTGTTACTTTGTTGCTTTCATTTCTCACTTGCCAAACAATCTATAAGGGATTGACAACCCCTTCATACCATTGGGAGCAAGTTTTTGTGTTTGTGCAGGATCTTGAGATACTCCTCCACTGGATTGATACCTTGGTTCTCAAACTGAGGGAAATACTTACCACCGCTACGCTACATCACACATTCCGCTTCGAGGGAACACCAACGCAAGGCTCCAAGTCCACGGGGGAAATCCTTTGCATACTTGACCAGGAAGTCCCTTAAGGCGTAGCTGCGGCAGAAAGATCAAGCCAAGTATTCTCCCGTCGACGTGCCTATTTCTGGCGCCGTTGGAAGGTCTTTTGTTGCAGTAGCAGAAGTATTTCTGGCGCCGTTGCGGGGGAGAAGAAATCAAGATCTATCCAAGTAGGTCTCACAAACTCTTCTCTTGCATTTACTTTTGTTGCCAGGTGCCTCTCGCTTTCCTCTCCCCCACTTCAAATTTGTCGTTTTCATTCGCCTTTCGTCTTCGCCGTTTTCTTTTGCCTTTGTCGGTTCTCTTGCTCGCTTGTGTGCCATGTGCCTTCAATATGCTTGCATCTTTGTTTGTTAATATCTTTAAGAGACCCACTTATGTGGAACAAATTGCTAGTGAGTAAAGGGAAATTGACTATTTCTATGGAGTTTTTCTTAAGATGCGTGAATCTGAAAATTGTGAGGAAGAAATTCATGAAGTGATTCACGAGGGCTCCTTGGATGAAAAGCATGACTGCAATGGTTTCAATATAAATTCTATTAGTGACAATCATGCTAAGAACATGCAAAACCCTAAGCTTGGGGATGCTAGTTTTGCTATGACCACTACTTATTGCAATAATCATGATTGGGGTGATGATCTTTCTTATTATCTTGAAAATTTATTCAAACCTCATGATGAATGTGATATTTGCAGCAATACTAAAAATGGGATTGGAGAAGTCATGACTTTATTTCATGATATTCCCACTATTTTTGAAGAGCGTCAACTTTGCATGCATGTGGATCATGAAAAGAATATCCTATGGGGTAGCTATATTGTTGAATTTGAATATGATCCCACATGTAATTGCCATGAGAGAGGAAAATATTTTGGTAGAAACTTTCATTTTACCAAATTACCTCTCGTTATGTTGAGATTGCTATTGTCTCTTTCTTCTTCCTTGCATATGGCAACTATTGGTTGTTATCGTGGGTATAAGTCTGACAGTAGAAGTACGGGGTACGAAAGTATATGGGCAGAGCCTTAGCTATGGCTAGGATGTATGAGTTCAGGCCCCTCTACGGTGGAGGAAAAAGCCCTACGTCTCAGTGCTCTTGGGAGCTTTGTGTCGAGTGTATTAAGGGATTACTGCAAGTGCCAACCCCTGTACCAGTGGTGAAGGGCGGCTTATATAGAGTGCCCTCCCCTTCATAATGGTCCGGTGGACATGGGTGGAGTAGGAGCGAGTAAAGGCTGGCGTTACTGGTAACGTAAGCCTTAAATGCTAGTTATGGTGTATGAAAACGTATGACCATTGCCCTCCTGGGAGGTTACGACGTACAGAGTGGATTCCAGTCGGTACGTTAGATATGCTCCGAGTGGATCGTCGCCGACTGGATGATGGGGGCGTCCTTAGTTCAGTAGGAACTGTCTAAGGGCCCTGTCCTCTATGAAGGGTAGTCCTTGGGTAGGACCTATAGGGCAGACCTATGACCCCATCATTAGTCCCCGAATGGGTCGGGGTTGGAACGATGAAGTGATGTCCGGAGTTTGGAGCCGACTGGTATTTAGGTGATCTTAGCGTTGTCTGCCTCGATCCATTTTCTCTTTGTGGCTAGTGATCCGAGTGAATATGCAAGCGAAATGAACCGTGAGGGACCGATTGCTTCCCCGGAATCTTTCGACGTGACCGGTCATACTGACAGCGCCGGATTTTCCGAGATTCTCAAATTTCGGTTGTCGCACGCCCAGCGGGGATGACGACATCGCCATTGAGTAGATTTCGCCTCCTCGATTACCGCGCCGTGATCTTCTCCACTAATCTTGCAGTAGCTGTTTGGGAGGATAAGATCTTGGGCCCACATGTAGGTGACTCAGTCGGAGGCCTATTAAAGCCTTCCCGGCGGACCTTCTTGTTGCGCTGCTCATCTTCCTCCCATCGATCTCGCCTCCCCGCAACTCCCTGCACACCTTTAGCCACCTCCTCCCCCTCCTCCTGTGCGGATCCGTCGCCCTCGCCATGACGAAGGGGCAGACCAGCAAGCTTGAGGCGAAGAAGAGGAAGAAGGGGGCGGCCTCCACTCAGCGGCGGCAGCGGGCGTTGCCGGCGGGCTGGATCCAGGGGGACTTCCTCCCCTCCACGGTGAGGGAGACCGACGTGCTGGAGCTGGTGGAGCACGGCATGGTCGTCAATAAGTCTTGGAGGCTGCCGGAAGGCGAAATGGAGCCGGCACCGAAGGAGGGGGAGCGCGTTCTGCTGCTCAGCCACGTGGTCAGAGGTTTCTCCCTGCCTCCCCATCCTTTGTTCCGAGGAATTATGAATTACTTTGGGGCGCAGCTCCATCACTTTCCGCCGAATGCGATAGCTCATCTTTCCGCATTCATCACCCTGTGCGAGTGCTTCATAGGGTGTCCTCCCCACTGCGGGCTCTTAAAATATGTTTTCTCCGCTAGATCTCAAATGGTTAAGAAGCTTAGCCAGTCCGATGATAAGACACACATCCTCCAGCTCTGCGGGGGTTTAGGATTTTAGAAGAAAACGAAAAGTAGTTATCCCTCCCTTTAGCTATCTGAGTCGGTTAGGAACTGGCAATCGTCCTGGTTCTATTGCCAGGACATTGCCTGCCCGAATGCTTCGAGTGGATTACCACCCTTCAGTTTAGACCGTCCGGGCCCTCCCAGAAAGCTAGCGCTCTCTAAGTGAGAAAAACCCAGATCCAGCCTTTGATCGACACGCTGATAGCCGTCGTCCGGAAGGGAGTCACCGACATGGACCTGTTGGAGACTTTTCTGGGTCGATGCATCCAGCCGCTCCAGGCCCGAGACCACGCAATGTGGCATTACACGGGGCCTTCGGATACCACTCGGTCCCATCCTTAAGATGTGAGCGAGGAGACCATGGGTGCGTGGGTCCACAGCATCACGGGCACATGTGATAACCCCGTGGGAGCTCGGCGGGTGAAGGCCTTCCACGCCCAAAATCCTCCTCCGAATGAGGTGAGTACATGTTGTCGAGTGCTTTTAACCTTCTCAGTTTTATTGCTTTTCTTGTCTCGCTGACTGATGTTGCCGACTATGTTTTGTGCAGGAGTGGACGAACTAGCATTCTGCAGTCTCAAATGGGAATCCGGTCAAGGAAGAAGAAGGAAGCATGGAGGGTAGCGCGGGTAGTGCCGAGTATGTCTCTGACAGTAGGGAGACGGAGGAGGAAACAAAAGAGGAGGAGGAGGAGAGTGAAGAGCAGAGCTCGTCACCCTCACCACCAGAACACCGAACGAAGCACTGTCATGACCCCGTTGTTCCGCCGGCTCCTCCCGTGGCCCCGAGTGCTCGGAGTGTGAACAGAACACGGGGTTCTTCTGTCGAGCCCGTGGATCAGCCGTCCAAGGTGGCTAAACCCAGCGGGTCTAAACATCGGAAAGCTTTGCCCCGGATGAGGATCGTTGTTCCGGTGGCCTCAGCGTAAGTATCTTTGCTCTTCCATCTTCCTTCAGTATCCGATTGAACTCTTCTTTTTGGGAATTCATGTTTACCCGTCGAATGGATTTCACTCAACAGAGCTGCTACCTCCTCCACCTCTCTGCTGCGTCAGGGTGACGATCCCATGGACACTGATAACGCCGCCACGTCCCAGCAAGGTACGTTGTCACGAATCCAAGAGCTGTATTACCGTTTCGCGAGTGCTGTCTTTGATCTTGATCTTTTTCTGTATTTTTATTTTGTTCAGTCGGGCTTCCTTCGGAGGTGATTCATCTGGACGACGACGACCAAAGGAGGTCGGAACCAGCTTTGGCACCTGTCCTTGGGGTTATCCAACCTACTGCCAACCCCGCCATGAGCGTGCCGCCGACTGAGACGGTGTTCTTCACGGCGGAACCGACTGGAGCAGAGCTCGGGATACCTAGGGCGCCTTCTGCCACGCCGGGTCCGTCGACTGTTCAATATGATGCCCGGCGCCTCCCGGAAGATCAAGTAGGAGCCGCCAAGGATGCCATGGTACAAGTGGAGCTGATGGTGGGCGAAGCCAAGGGAGCATATGACTCCGTTGCGTCCCTGTACAAGAAGAGCTTGGAGCTTCGGGATGATATCCGAGTAAGTGCGCTAGTAAGTGTTTTGGCAAGATACTCGGATACAGTAGGTTAATTTTCCAGTGGGTTCACTCCGAGTGAACCCAGTGGGTGTAGTCCCCGAGACTTCTGCCGAGTGCTTGCACCGCAGTTGTCTTTATATGTATTTTCCATAATCTCTACAGATCAGAGCTGATCTGCCCGAATGGTACCAGTGGGGGCACGCCGAGTGCAACCACTGGGTGTAGTCCCCGAGAGTAGTGTTACTCGGGTCGAGTAATAGTAATCTCGTAGTGTTGTTGGTTTGCTATGGAGCTCAATGGGACCGACCGGTTCGAGCTTCATACCAGTGGGTTCACTCTCAGTGAACCCACTGGGTGTAGTCCCCGAGACCACTGTCGATTGCTTGCATCGGCAGGGGTCTGAAGAATCTTGAGCTTTGATTGTTTTGTCATATCTGTCGAGACTTTTCCTTCTTGAATCTGGCTGATCCTCCCTTTGTGTCTCTTTGACAGAAGACTTGTGAAATGGGATCGGCTTATAATGCTCTGAAGGCTGAGAAGACTCAACTTGCTGCCGACTTGGAGGTAGCTGCGAATGATCTGGCTGGCATGAAGAAGGCACTCGCTGAACGAGAAATATCTTTGGAGGAATCTCGGGGGACTAACAAGGCACTACTAGCTGAGTTAGAAAAAATGAAGAAGGAGAGATCTGAATGGGTGGGCCAGCTGAAGTCAATGAACGCTCGGTGCAAAGCGCAGGAGAACTACGTCGGCGACTGGGCGAAGAAGATGGTCGCACTGCTTGGTGGTAAGTAGCTTGCCGAGTGCTCTTTGACTTTGGAGTTCACTCCGCGCTTCTTTTCTCCCTGTCTTTTCTTTGCAGATTTCTGTCACGACGTTGAAGCTGAAACCGCCGAAATTGAACGGTCGCTTGGGCAACCGAATGTTCCACTCGGTGATGAAGCTAACCGGGACATGTTCCGTCTGAATTCCCGCCTTAACAAGGTGGGTCCTTTCATTGGTCGCCTGAGAGAAGTTGTGGGCCGAATTCACAAAGAGCTGTGGCCTGAAGATGACTCCCGGAATGAGATAGAGGGGTTGACGACTCGACTGGAGGATGCTCCAAGCAGTGTGCAGGCATGGAAGAAGTTTGCCGCTCGGTGTGGCGCGGACGTGGCGTTGTCTCTAGTCTGAGTGCATTGTAAGGAAGCCCGTGAAGACAAGCTGAAGAGGTTGCAGGTCGCCAACACCAAGAAGCTTCGATTTGAAGACTTCATGGAGACCTTTCTCGACACGGCCACTCGTATTGCAGATGGAATCGACCTCGACACCTTCGTGGAGCCTGCCAGCTCCGGCGATGCTTGATTGACTTTATGCTGAGCATGCATTTACCTCGGTATGCCGAGTGGAGTTTGTATTAAACTTTGGCCACTGCTGTTGGCCGGTACATTCGTGGCTCAGTGTGGATAAACTTGATTCACACCGAGCCGACTGATCGTTGAACTCAATTTGAATTCGAACCGGATCTTTTGCTCTTCTTTCGTTGAGTTTTTTTTACACGAGTTTTGCTCGTGGTTTTTGTTTAGGCGACTCAGCTAAACCTCCGAGTGTAACTTGTGTGCCCACTCAGAGGAAGCTCTTTACTTAGGCAACTCTGGTTCGCAACTAAGTCCTCGAGTGTGACTTTTGGTGCACACTCGGAGTTAGTTTTTACTTAGGCAACTCTGGATCGCAGCTAAGTCCCCGAGTGTGACTTTTGGTGCACACTCGGAGCAAGTTGTTTACTTAGGCGACTCTGAGTCGCAGCTAAGTCCCCGAGTGTGACTTTTGGTGCACACTCAGAGCGAGTTGTTTACTTAGGCGACTCTAGGTCGCAGCTAAGTCTCCGAGTGTGACTTTTAGTGCACACTCGGAGCGAGTTGTTTACTTAGGCGACTCTGGGTCGTAGCTAAGTCCCCGAGTGTCACTTTTGGTGCACACTCGGAGCGAGTTGTTTACTTAGGCAACTCTGGGTCGCAGCTAAGTCTCCGAGTGTGACTTTTTGTGCACACTCGGAGTGAGTTGTTTACTTAGGCGACTCTGGGTCGCAGCTAAGTCCCCGAGTGTGACTTTTGGTGCACACTCGGAGGGAGTTGTTTACTTGGGCGACTCTAGGTCGCAGCTAAGTCCCCGAGTGTGACTTTTGGTGCACACTCGGAGCAAGTTGTTTACTTAGGTGACTTTGGGTCGCAGCTAAGTCTCCGAATGTGACTTTTAGTGCACACTCGGAGCGAGTTGTTTACTTAGGCGACTCTGGGTCGCAGCTAAGTCCCCGAGTGTGACTTTTGGTGCACACTCAGAGCGAGTTGTTTACTTAGGCGACTCTGGGTCGCAGCTAAGTCCCCGAATGTGACTTTTAGTGCACACTCGGAGCGAGTTGTTTACTTAGGCGACTCTGGGTCGCAGCTAAGTCCCCGAGTGTGACTTTTGGTGCACACTCAGAGCGAGTTTTTAACTTAGGCGACTCTGGGTCGCAGCTAAGTCCCCGAGTGTGACTTTTGGTGCACACTCGGAGCAAGTTGTTTACTTAGGTGACTCTGGGTCGCAGCTAAGTCCCTGACTGTGAATTTTGGTGCACACTCGGAGCAAGTTGTTTACTTAGGCAACTCTGGGTCGCAGCTAAGTCCCCGAGTGTGACTTTTGGTGCACACTCGGAGTTAGTTTTTTAGACCGGAGTCTGCAAACGCAGAAGAATTTTGAATCGGCAAGAAATTCATCCGCTTTGTATTACTTCGATGACATTTGTTCTTTACATTGTCTCTGTCGGCGGTTATGTGTAGAAGTGCTTCAGTAGATCTCCATTCCATGCCCGCGGCTCGTCCGTCTCCCTGTCGAGGTTGTAGAGTCGATACGCTCCATTGTTCCGTACCTTAGAAATGATGAACGGTCCTTCATAGGCGGGAGCCAACTTGTGTGGTCTCTGTTGATCCACTCGGAGCACCAGGTCTCCTGCTTGGAACGTGCGGCTCCTGACGTGCCGCTCATGAAATCGCCGCAGATCTTGTTGATAAATTGTTGAACGGATCAATGCCATCTCGCGCTCCTCTTCCAAAAGGTCTACTCCGTCTTGCCTGGCTTGCTCTTCTTCGGCTTCGGAGAAGAGTTCGACTCGTGGAGAGTTGTGAAGCAAGTCACTTGGAAGGACTGCCTCTGCTCCATAAACGAGGAAAAATGGGGATCGTCCTGTCGATCTATTCGGGGTTGTTCGGAGGCCCCACAGCACCGAAGGCAGCTCGGTGACCCATGCGCCGGCGGCATGCCCAACTTCCCGCAGGAGTCGAGGCTTCAACCCTTAAAGAATGAGTCCATTCGCCCGCTCCGCTTGTCCATTTGTTTGGGGGTGCGCAAAGGATGCAAAATACACTCGGATACCTTGGCCTACGCAAAAACCTTTGAACTCGTCCGAGTTAAAGTTTGGGCCATTGTCGGTGATTATGCTGTGTGGAACCCCGTATCTGGCAATGATGTCTCTGATAAATTTGATGGCCGTAAGGGCATCAAGCTTCTTGATTGGCTTGGCTTCAATCCACTTGGTAAACTTGTCGACTGCTACCAGCAGATGGGTGAATCCTCCTTGGCTTGTTCTGAATGGTCCGACTGTATCTAATCCCCACACGGCCAATGGCCAAGAAAGGGGAATTGTCTTCAGCGCGGACGTTGGCTTGTGGGACTTGTTTGAATAGAACTCACAACCTTCGCAATGGTCGACTATATCTTTTGCCATTTCATTCGCCTGCAACCAGAAGAAACCAGCTCTGAATGCTTTGGCAACGATCGCCCTTGAGGAGGCATGATGACCACAGGTTCCTGAGTGAATTTCTTCCAAAATTAACCGACCCTCCTCAGGAGAGATACACCCCTGAAGGACGCCTGAAACACTTTCTCTGTATAACTGGTCATCAATGACGGTGAAGGACTTCGACCTGCGAATGATCTGCCTAGCTTGGACCTCATCTTCCGGTAACTCTTGCCTCAGGATGTACGCAATGAGTGGCACAGTCCATTCGGGAATGACAGCTAGAATCTCCATGACCAGGTCAACCACAGCGGGAAACTCGACTTCGATCTGATCTATTGAGCTCTTCGGTTGCACAAGTTCCTCTATAAAAGGATCTTCTTTTACCGAGGGGAGGTGTAAGTGCTCGAGGCAGACATCACTCGGGACAGGTCTCCGTGTGGATCCAAGTTTTGCCAATTCATCTGCTGCTTGGTTTTTCAGTCGGGGAACATGGTGAAGTTCCATACCTTCGAACTTCTTTTCGAGCTTTCTTATTGTGTTGCAGTATGCAGTCATGGTGGGGTTCCTTACATCCCACTCCTTCATTACTTGATTAACCACTAGATCTGAGTCGCCATAGACCATCAGGCGACGGACGCCGAGTGTGATGGCCATGCACAACCCGTAAAGGAGAGCTTCGTACTCTGCTTCGTTGTTGGAAAAATCAAAATGGATCTGCAACACATACTTGAGTTTATCACCTTTCAGGGATATGAGCAGTACGCCGGCGCTGGAGCCATTCAACATCTTGGACCCATCGAAGAACATGGTCCAATGAGCCGAGTAGATGTGAGTCGGTTGCTGTTGCTCTACCCATTCTGCCATGAAGTCGGCAAGAGCTTAAGACTTTATAGCTTTCTTGGCTTCGAACTTGATGTCGCAGTATAGCATATCCATTGCTCACTTTGCCACTCGGCCTGATGCGTCCCGATTGTGGAGAATTTCCGACAACGGAGCATCAGATATGACAGATACCGAGTGGTCTTGGAAATAATGAGCCACGTGCTTTGCAGTCATGTAGATCCCATAAATAAGCTTCTGATAATGGGGACACCTCTGCTTGGAAGGAGTCAGGACTTCAGAAACATAATATACTGGCCGCTGAACCTTGTACGCTTTGCCTTCTTCTTCGCGTTCGACTGTCAGAATAGTGTTGACGACTTCGTTTGTAGCCGCGATGTACAAAAGAAGGGGTTCTTTACTGAGTGGGGCAGTAAGAACCGGCTGGGTGGAAAGCAGGGCTTTGAGGTCGTCGAATGTGGTTTGGGCTTCGTTTGTCCACTCGAAGGTATCCGACTTCTTCATGAGTCGGTACAGAGGTAACGCCTTCTCGCCGAGTCGAGCGATAAACCTGCTCAAAGCCGCTAGAAAACCTATGAGCTTTTGTACGTCATGTACTCTTACCGACCGCTCCATTCGAACAATGGTCCCGATGTTTTCGGGGTTGACATCGATCCCTCGTTCGGAAACAAAGAAACCGAGTAACTTCCCGCTGGGAACGCCAAATGAACACTTGGCTGGGTTTAGCTTGATATTGTACCTACGTAGGTTGGCGAATGTTTCTGCCAAGTCAGTCAGTAGGTCGGAACCTTTGCGTGACTTGACTACGATATCGTCCATATATGCCTCCACATTTCGACCAATCTGGTCTAGGAGGCATTTTTGGATCATTCGCATAAAAGTTGCTCTTGCATTTTTCAAACCGAATGGCATATTGATGTAACAGAAGCACCCGAATGGGGTGATGAAAGATGTTTTTAATTCATCCGGACCATATAGACGGATCTGATGGTAGCCCGAATAGGCTTCAAGGAAGGATAAGCGCTCGCAACCCGCAGTCGAATCAACGATTTGATCTATGCGGGGGAGCGGGAAGTGGTCTTTCGGACAGACCTTATTAAGGTCCTTGAAATCGATGCACATACGAAGAGACTTGTCCTTCTTGGGCACCATGACAACATTAGCGAGCCACTCGGAGTGGTGTACCTTGCGAATGAAGTTGGCTGCCAGAAGTTTAGCTACCTCCTCTCCGATTGCTTTTCTCTTGTGCGCGGCAGACCGACACAGTCGTTCTCGGACGGGCCGAGCGGCAGGATCCACATGCAGTCGGTGCTCAGCCAACTCCCTGGGTACACCTGGCATGTCAGCAGGCTTCCATGCAAAAATGTCCCAGTTCTCATGAAGGAATTGGATGAGCTCGGTTTCCTATTTTGGATCAAGGGTGGTGGAGATGTTTGTTGGGGCGGTGGTGGCATCCGTCGGGTGGACTCTTACTTTTTTCGTGTCTCCCGCCGACTGGAATGCGGACTCGGAAGCTGGCTTCTTTGAACGCATCAGGTCGGCAGGGTCGGCAATCTTCTTGTACTCATCCAACTCGAGTACAGCCATCTGATGGTCTGCAATTCTCAACCCCTGCTGCAGACACTCCTCGGCTCGTTGCCGATTGCGTGTGACAGTAATCACGCCTTTGGGACCAGGCATCTTCAGCTTCAAATATACGTAACATGGACGGGCCATGAAACGTACATATGCCGGACGGCCCAGAATGGCATGGTATGCACTCTGGAAGTCTACCACCTCGAATGTTAACTTCTATTTGCGGAAGTTCTTGTCAGAGCCGAAGACGACGTCCAACGCAATCTGGCTGAGAGATTTTGCCTTTCTTCCTAGGACGACTCCATGGAATTGCATACTGCTTTCGCTAAGTCTGGACATCACAATGCCCATTCCCTTGAGAGTATCGGTGTACATGATATTCAAGCCGCTGCCGCCGTCCATGAGGACTTTGCGCAGCCTAACTCCTTCCACCACCGGGTCGACGACCAGAGCTTGCCTCCATGGGGTGGGTACGTGTGCTGGGTGGTCTGCCTGATCAAAAGTGATTGCAGTCTGTGACCACTTGAGGAACGTGGGAGTGGATGGGGTTGCCATGTTTACCTCCCTGCTGACCAGCTTCAGTCGACTTTTGCTTTCTACATCAGCAAAAATCATTAATTTTGCATGGACTTGAGGGAACGGATCCTCCTTGTCCTCATCATCTTTCTCGGTGTCTTTCTCACTCGGCTGTCCTTCACCGAATCCTTGGATCAGGAGGCGACACTACCGAGTGGTATGTTTCGGCAATATGACATTGCCTTCTTCATCCATCTTCGTGTGGATTGGACACGGCTGATCTAGGATGGAATTTCCTGACTGTTTCTTCTTGGGGGTGTACTGTGGTTTCCCCTTGCCTTTGAACTTAGCGTTTGTAACGACTGCCGCCTCTGCTTGCGGAGTGGATTGGGCTTTCTATTTCTGCTTCCGACTGCTGCTCCCATCTCCGTCGGCGACTGACTTATGCTTGCCGCTACGTATGCGGTCCTCCTCTTCGCCATTTGCATAGCACGCAGCTATCTCCATCATCTTGCTCATGGAGATGTCGCCTGTCCGACCAAACTTCAGGTATAGATCTTTGTACCGAACGCCTGCCTTGAAGGCGCAGACTGCTTGGTGTTCTGTAACATTCTCCACCGTGTGGTAGAGGGTTGTCCAGCGTTGGGTAAAATCGCGCAGGGGCTCGTTTTGCTTCTGGACACAGTGCTGAAGCTTTGTGAGACCAGCGGGGCATTTGCACGTACCCTTGAAGGTCCTGATGAAGACTCGGGACAGATCTGCCCAACTCGAAATGGTTGATGGAGCTAACTGGTTTAGCCAAGCTCGAGCCGAACCGTCGAGCATCAATGGGAGATGTTTCAGGGCGACATGGTCATCTCCGCCACCGATGTGGACCACCACTCTGTAGTCGTCTAACCAAGTTTCTGGTTTGGACTCTCCTGTGAATTTGCTGAATCCCGTCGCCAATCGGAAGTTGGGAGGGATGTCAGCCGAGCGAATGGCCCGACTGAAACACTCGGGACCAGAAACAACGGTCCTGCTTCCACTCGGATGATCTCTATCGTGACCACCACGGTGGGCTCGGCTTCTATCAACCTTCTTTTGAGTGATATACCCTCTTGCATCAGGCCTTTGATCATGCGCGTCACCGCCCGAACGACAATCATCGTAATGCGGGGGTCCGTAAGGCCCACTCCGCCGAGGAGTACGCGAACGGCGATGATCTTCGGGATGAGACCGAATGGAAGGTGGATTCCGACTCTGGTCCCTGGAATGATCGTTCCAGAGGCTGCCCCCTCTGCGACGCTGGTGAGAGCTGGGACTGAAAACCGACCGATGTGTGTTCGCTTGAACGGAACTGTTGTGGATCTTGTTGTGCGACTGGGAGACCGCCGAGTTTTGCTGCTGCACCGTATGTAACAAGGCACGGATCTGCTCAATTCCTCTACCAGCCTCTGAATCAGTCGGCTGGAGAGAATCAGTGATCTTGGCGGCTGCAGCCAAGTTGAGGATGGGTGTGCGGAACACCTCGACGTGGCTCTGGCGAACGCGTCGACTGGAAGAACGAGGGTGCTGACGACGAGCGCCGGATGATTCTCCGATCTCACGCTCGTTCCGACCAGTCCCGGGCGACTTTTGTGGGAATCGGCCATGAGCACTTCGGCCGTAGGCCCGTGACCCTGATACTCGGAAGGTAGTTCAGTCGGAAATGAGTCCAAGCACTGGGATGACCGCGGGACCACAACCGATTCAAGCACCACCACTTGAGAGGACATGTTTTGTCGCGCTAGGGCGTGTCGCACCCAACGCTGGAGCCCCGAACGACCGGATAGCTTGTTGCGGTGCGTGACGGGGGCGAAGATCGAAACCGGGGTCGATGGCTGGACAAGAAGAACACCGCAGGAACTGGCACGGAAGTGCGTAGCCCCGCGACTCGGAAGCGTCTTGACATCGAGGGGCGCATCCTGATGCCATGCCGAATCATCAGCGATGAAGGAGAGCGCACCGAAGAGGATCTCACGACCCATGCACAGATCTCCGCCGGATGACATGACGAAGAGATGAAATCACAAACTCGCCGGAAGTCGCTTATACGCCAGCCCCACGGTGGGCACCAACTGTCGTGGGTATAAGTCTGGCAGTAGAAGTACGGGGTATGAAAGTATATGGGCAGAGCCTTAGCTACGGCGAGGATATATGAGTTCAGGCCCCTCTACGGTGGAGGTAAAAGCCCTACGTCTCAGTGCTCTTGGGAGCTTTGTGTCGAGTGTATTAAGGGATTACAGCAAGTGCCAACCCTTTTAGCAGTGGTGAAGGGCGGCTTATATAGAGTGCGCTGCCCTTCATAATGGTCCGGTGGACAGGGGTGGAGTAGTGGAGAGTAAAGGCTAGCGTTACTGGTAACGTAAGCCTTAAATGCTAGTTATGGTGTATGAAAACGTATGACCGTTGCCCTCCTGGGAGGTTATGCCGAACAGAGTGGATTCCAGTCGATACGTTAGATATGCTCCGAGTGGATCGTCGCCGACTGGATGATGGGGGCGTCCTTAGTTTAGTCGGAACTGTCTAAGGTCCTTGTCCTCTATGAAGGGTAGTCCTTGGGTAGGACCTATATGGCAGACCTATGACCCTACCCTGGGACTATAACCCCACCAGTTGTCTTGACAATCTGTTTTCCTATAAAATGCCTATGCATAGGAAGTATGTTAGACTTAGATATGATTTTCACATGCTTTAGGATGCTCTCGTTGTGCTTCAATTCTTGTCTTTTGTGAGAGCATCATTGAATGCCTAGCTAAGGGCGTTAAACAAAAACGCTTGTTGGGAGGTAACCCAACGACTCTATCCTTTTTCTTTCTGTTTTGTGTTTCCCACACTTTCATAATTCTGTTATGATTGTGTTTTTTTTGTTTCTTTTTGCGTTTGTGCCAAGCAAAACCGTTATGATTAGTCTTGGGGATGATCGTTTGGCCATGCTGGAAAAGACAGAAACTTTCTGCTCACGAAAAGAATTTTCATTTTTTGTCTGTAAGAGATTTTGAGTTGATTCTTTTTGCTGCTGATTGCTACAGAAGTTCTTCAGACTGTCTTAAGTTTTCAGAATTTTTGAAGTAACAGAGTTATACGGAATATACAGATTGCTACAGACTGGTCTGCTGTTAACAGATTCTGTTTTTGTTGTGTTGGTTGCTTATTTTGATGAAACTATGGATAGTATCGGGGGGTATTAGCCATGGAAGATTGAAAGTACAGTAACCCAACATCAGCACAAGTAGAATTTAAGTTTGCTACAGTACCTAAGGAAGTGGTGGTTTGCTTTTTCTTGTACTAATGTTATCACGAGTTGTTGTTTATGTTTCGTGTTGTGAAGTTTTCAAGTTTTGGATGAAGTTCTTATGGACAAAGAGATAAAGAGTGGCAAGATCTCAAGCTTGGGGATTCCCAAGGCACCCCAAGAGATTCAAGGATGCCGTAAAAGCCTAAGCTTGGGGATGCCCCGGGAAGGCATCCCCTCTCTCGTCTTCAATCCATCGGTAACGTTACTTGGGGCTATATTTTTATTCACCACATGTTATGTGTTTTTGCTTGGAGCGTCTTGTATCGTAGGAGTCTTTTTTTTGTTGTGTCACAATCATCCTTGCTGACACCTAGAGAGAGAGACATGCACACACCGTGATTTTGTCGAGCTTCACTTATATCTTTTGGTAGACAATTCAGCTCACATGCGCTTCACTTATATCTTTTGAGCTAGATACTTTTGCTCTATGTGCTTCACTTATATATTTTAGAGCACAGAGGTGCGTGGCTTGGTAGCTGATCTATGCTTTGAAAGTAGTCTCAAAAGGGGTAGTTATCCAAAGGGATACGAAAACTTCCACCTTCATGTGCATTGAATAGTTAGAGAAGTTTGATTCATCTCAATTAGTTTTGAGTTCTGGTTATGGTAATATTAAAGTCATGCTAGTAAGGTGTTGTGGATCTAGAAATACTTGTGTTGAAGTTAGTGATTCCCGTATCATGCACGTATGTGAACCGCTATGTGATGAAATCTAAGCATGATTAGTCTATTGATTGTCATCCTTTGCGTGGCGGTCGGGATCGCGCGATGGTTTATACCTACCAGCCCTTCCCCTAGGAGTATGTGTTGAATGCTTTGTTTCGATTACTAATAAATTTTTTGCAACAAGTATATGAGTTCAACACGACTAATGTTGAGTCCATGGTTTAGATGCACTTTCACCTTCCTTCATCACTATCTTCTTAGTGCCGTGCAACTTTCGCCGGTGCACAAAACCCACCATTAGCCTCCCTCAAAACAGCCACCATACCTACCTACTATGGCTTTTTCAAAGTCATTCCGAGATATCTTGCCATGCAACTACCACCATGACATGTGCCACCACGTCTACATTGCCATTGCATGATCGTAAGATAGCTAGCATGATGGTTCCATTGATGTCTATGCCATGCTAGATCATTGCCACGGTACACTACCGAAGGCATTCCATATAGAGTCATCGTTACTCTAAGTTTTGAGTTGAAAGTGTGATGATCATCATTAATGGAGCATTGTCCCATGTGAGGAAATAAAAGAGGCCAAGGAAGCCCACCAAAAAAAAGAGGCCAAAGAGCCCACCAAAATAAAAAAAAATGAGAGAAAAAGAGAGAAGGGACAATGCTACCACTTTTTCCACACTTGTGCATATTGAGCACCATGATCTTCATGATTGAGAGTCTCTCGTTTTGTCACCACCATATAGCTAGTGGGAATTTTTCATTATATAACTTGGCTTGTATATTCCTATGATAGGCTTCCTCAAAATTGCCTTAGGTCTTCGTGAGCAAGCAAGTTGGATGCACACCCACTAGTTTTCTTTAAGAGCTTTCACATACTCATAGCTCTAGTGCATCAATTGTATGGCAATCCCTACTCATTCACATTGATATCTATTGATGAGCATCTCCACAGCTCATTGATTTGCCTAGTTAATGTCACTATCTTCTCCTTTTTGTCTTGCAACCTCCACTACATTCCACACCATCTATAGTGCTATAACCATGGCTCACGCTCATGTATTGCGTGAGAGTTGAAAAGGTTTGAGAAAGTAAAGGTGTGAAACAATTACTTGGCCAATACCGGGGTTGTGCATGATTTAACTTCATTGTGCAATGATGATAGAGCATAGCCAGACTATATGCTTTTGTAGGGATAACTTTCTTTTGGCCTTGTTATTTTGAAAGTTCATGATTACTTTGCTAGTTTGCTTGAATTATTATTGTTTCCACGTCAGTACCAAACTATTGTTTTGAATCTAATGGATCTGAACATTCACATCACATGAGAGGAATTACAAAGGACACCTATGCTAGGTAGCATGAAAGCATCAAAAATTCATTCTTATCACTTCCCTACTCGAGTACGAGCAGGAGTTAAGCTTGGGGATGCTTGATACGTCTCAAACGTATCGATAATTTTTTATGGTTTCACGTTGTTCTGTTTTCTTCTTTGGTTGTTTTATGTACCGTTTATATCTTTTTTGGGACTAACTTATTAATTCAGTGCCAAGTGCCAGTTCCTTTTTTTCCCATGTTTTTGACTCTTTTCAGATTTGATTTTGGAACGGAGTCCAAATGGAAGAAAGACCCCGAAATGATTTTTTCCCGAACAGAAGAAGATCAGGGGGCCTTTGGGCCAAGCCAGGTGGGATCCAGGGAGCCCACAAGCCCCCACTCCACCACCAGGGGGGGAGGCTGCGATGGGCAGGCTTCTGGCCTCCCTGGCCGCCCCCTGATCTAGATCTTTGGCCTATAAATTCGCAAATATTCTGCCAAAGATCAGGGGAGCCTCGAAAATACTTTTCCGCCTCCGCAAGCTTCCTTTTCCGCGAGATCTCATTCGGAGACCCTTCCCGGCACCCTGCCGGAGGGGACTTTGGAGTTGGAGGGCTTCTTCTTCATCATCATCGCCCCTCCAATGACTCATGAGTAGTTCACTTCAGACCTACGGGTCCGTAATTAGTAGCTAGATGGCTTCTTCTCTCTCTTGGATCTTCAATACAAAGTTCTCCATGATCTTCATGGAGATCTATCCGATGTAATCTTCTTTGGCGGTGTGTTTGTCGACATCCAATGAATTGCGGATTTGTGATCAGATTATCTATGATATATATTTGAGTCTTTGCTGATTTCTTATATGCATGATTTGATATCCTTGTAAGTCTCTCCGAGTCTTGGGTTTTGTTTGGCCGACTAGATCTGTGATTCTTGCAATGGGAGAAGTGCTTGGTTTTGGGTTCTGCCATGTGGTGACCTTTCCCTGTGACAGTAGGGACAGCAAGGCACACATCAAGTAGTTGCCATCAAGGGTAAAAAGATGGGGGTTTTATCATTGGTTTGAGATTATCCCTCTACATCATGTCATCTTGCTTAAGGCGATACTCTATTCTTATGGACTTAATACACTAGATGCATGCTGGATAGCGGTCAATGTGTGGAGTAATAGTAGTAGATTCAGACAGTATCGGTCTACTTGTTTTGGACGTGATGCCTATAGAAATAATCATTGCATAGATATCGTCACGACTTTGCGCGGTTCTATCAATTGCTCGACAGTAATTTGTTCACCCACCGTCTACTTGCTTTCATGAGAGAAGCCACTAGTAAACACTACGGCCCCCGGGTCTATTCACATCCATCATTTACATCTCCGCTTTTACTTTGCTTTGTTACTTTGTTGCTTTCAGTTATCACTTGGCAAACAATCTATAAGGGATTGACAACCCCTTCATACCGTTGGGAGCAAGTTTTTGTGTTTGTGCAGGATCTTGAGATACTCCTCCACTGGATTGATGCCTTGGTTCTCAAACTGAGGGAAATACTTACCACCGCTACGCTACATCACCCTTTCCGCTTCGAGGGAACACCAACGCAAGGCTCAAAGTCTCCCCTTTTACTTTGCTTTGTTACTTTGTTGCTTTCAGTTCTCACCTGGCGAACAATCTATAAGGGATTGACAACCCCTTCATAGCGTTGGGAGCAAGTTTTTGTGTTTGTGCAGGATCTTGAGATAATCCTCCACCGGATTGATACCTTGGTTCTCAAACTAAGGGAAATACTTACCACCGCTACGCTACATCACCCTTTCCGCTTCGAGGGAACACAAACGCAAGGCTCCAAGGCCACGGGGGAAATCCTTTGCATACTTACCTAGGAAGTCCCTTAAGGCATAGCCGCAGCAGAAAGATCAAGCCAAGTATTCTCCCGTCTACGTGCCTATTTCTGGCGCCGTTCGAAGGTCTTTTTTTGCAGTAGCAACCAGCTAAATCAACATTTCTAGCTCAAGAATAGGGTCACCAAGGTAGCAAGAATACGCGAAGGATAAAACAGTAGAGCAAAAACTAATTGGAGCAATGGAGGTGTCACTTACCAAGAAGTAATTTCCCCAAAACGGTTCGGATAATGGTGCTTTGAGCAAGGAGATCGAAAATCACAGCCAAATGAGCAAGAACACGGGTTTGAGCTACGAAACAATTTTTTCTGGAGGTGAAAGAAGAGGATGGGAGTTGGAATGAGTGGAGGGGGTCCCTGTGGGCCGCACAAGCTTGCTAGCCGCCACGAGGGGGGGCGGCAGCTGCAGGGCTTGTGGCCCACTGGTCGGGCCCCCAGGCCAGCTCTCAGGCCCAGTATTTTTCAAATATTCTAGAAAAAATCATACTAGATTTTCAGGACCATCGGAGAACTTTTATTTTCGGGGTATTTTTCTCCAGGACGCTAAAACAGAAAACAGGAAAATCTAAACTAAATCTATCATTTTTCTTCTAAGCAATAGAAAATGAAAGCTCAAAACAGAGTTATGTGACTCTTTGATTCATCCATTTCATGGTCATCGAAAGAAATCCGTCAATGGGGTTGATCAAGTCCTCATGACAAAACCTTCTCGAATCGCAAGAGAGAACGGAGAATTTTCGAATAACCACTAAGTCACCTCAATGGGGATATGTATCTCCCCAACAAGCAAATCATACTTCATCTTGACACGAGGAATAGGGCATTCAAAGCTCCCAACAAGAATCGATGAAGGCTTTTCAATAGCATTGATGCAATGTACTTGATATCGTTTCTTCGGAAAGTGCACTGTGTGCTCATTACCGTTGACATGGAAAGTGAAATTGCCTTTGTTGCAATCTATAACAGCCCCTGCAGTGTTTAAAAAGGGTCTTCCGAGGATGACGGCCATGGCATCATCCTCGGGAATATCCAAGAGAACAAAGTCTGTTAAGATAGTAGTCTTAGCAACCACAACAGGCACATCCTCGCAAATGCCGATAGGGAAAGCAGTTGATTTGTCGGCCATTTGCAGAGAAATTTCAGTGGGTGTCAACTTATCCAATTCAAGTCTACGATAAAGAGAGAGCGGCATAACACTAACACCGACTCCAAGGTCACATAAGGCATTTCTTACGTAGTTTCCTTTAATAGAACAAGGTATAGTGGGCACTCCGGGATCACCAAGTTTCTTAGGAGTTCCACCTTTGAAAGTGTAATTGGCAAGCATGGTGGAGATCTCAAGATCTGGTATCTTCCGTTTATTAGTCACGATATCTTTCATTTACTTGGCATACAGAGACATTTTGAGCATATCAGTTAACCGCATCTGCAGAAAGATGGGTCTTATCATCTCAACAAAGCGCTCAAAATCCTCATCATCCTTTTTCTTGGATGTCTTGGAGGAAAGGGCATAGATCTCTGAACCCATGGATCCCTTTCTTTACCATGCTTCCTAGCAGTGAAGTCATTCTTATCGTATCTCTTAGGTTGTGGGTTATCAGGATTAACCGTAGGTTCAATCTCCACATCCTCATCATTGCTAGGTTGTGCATTATTATGAACATCACTGTCCATATTGTCACCAGGTTCATGTTCATCACCAGATTGTGTTTCTGCATCAGACGCAGAAATATCATTAGATTCTTCAGGTGTGACAGTATTTGGTGAACTGGCATGTAGGTTTCTATCATCCTTCTTCTTCTCATTAGGATGACTGGGTGTATCAGCATTAATTCCTTGAGAATCTTGATCAATTCTCTTAGGATGACCTTCAGGATACAAAGGTTCCTGAGTCATTTTGCCTCATGTAGTAATGACTCTGACAGAGTTGTCTTTTAACTCATTGAGCAAGTCATTCTGATCTTTAAGTACTTGTTCTACCTGAGTAGTAATCATAGATGAATGTTTACTCAGAAGCTTCAGATCATTGACATTTCTGTCTACACAAGCACTTAAATGGCTAAGCATACGAGTACTTTGTTCCAAATGTCTGCTAACATAATCATTGAAACTCTGTTGTTTGGCAACAAAGTTGTCAAATTCATCAAAGCATAGGCTAGCAGGTTTGTCAAAAGGAATATCACTCTCATCAAACCTACATAGAGAATTCACTTCTACTACTTGTATCGGGTTATCGAGACCATGGATCTCTTAGATAGGTGGTAGATTTTTGACATCTTCAGATCTAATGCCTTTCTCTTGCATAGATTTATTGGCTTCTTGCATATCTTCGGGACTGAGGAATAGAATACCTCTTTTCTTAGGAGTTGGCTTAGGAGGTGGTTCGGGAATAGTCCAAGCATTATCGTTGATCAAGATGTTATTCAGTAGGATCTCAGCTTGTTCGATAGTTTGTTCCCTAAAAACACAACCGGCACAACTATCTAGGTGGTCTCTAGAGGCATCGGTAAGTCCGTTATAGAAGATATCAAGTATCTCGTTCTTCTTAAGAGGGTGATCAGGCAAAACATTTTGTAGTTGGACGATCCTCCCCCAAGCTTGTGGGAGACTCTCTTCTTGGAGTTGAGCAAAGTTGTATATTTCCTGCAAGGCAGCTTGCTTCTTATGGGCAGGGAAATTTTTCTCACAGAAGTAATAGACCATATCCTAGGGACTACTCACACATCCAGGAGCAAGAGAGGTGAACCAGGCTTTAGTGTCATCCTTTAAAGAGAAAGGAAACAACTTAAGGATGTAGTAATGGCGGATCTTCTCCTCACTAGTGAAAAGGGTGGCTATATCGTGTAGTTTGGTAAGATGGCCTACGACCGTCTCAGACTCATAACCGTGGAAAGGATCAGATTCGACTAGAGAGATTATCTCAGGATCGACAGAGAATTCATAATCCTTATCGGTGATAAAGATAGGTGAAGTGGCAAACTTCGGGTCGTATTTCATCCTAGCTTTCATTCATCCTAGCTTTCAGAGATTTTTCCTTCCACTTGAGAAGTAATTTCTCAGCGTCATAGGCATCCTTACACGCAAGAAAATCCTCATCTATCTCTCCCTCCATAACATAACCCTCAGGTATATCAGGCAATTCATATCTAGGAGAGCTAGATCTAGCAGGAGAAAAAGCAGGTTCTATCTCAATAGTATCGGCATTTTCAGAAGCATCACGAGCAATGGCAGTAGCTCTAGCAATATGAGCATCAAGGAACACCCCTAGTGGAACATCAGGCAAAGTAGCGTCTCTAGCAGTATCAAGCATAGCATCATGAGGCATAGCATCTCTAGCAGTATCAGGCATAGCATCGCTAGCAGTATGAGGCATAGCATCTCTAGCAGTATCAGGCATAACATCTCTAGTAGTATCACGCATAGCAGCATCATAAGCATCATCAAGCACAGGCGACATATCAAGATTTCTAGCAGGAGGTGATGTCGCAAACTTACTCATAACTGAAGGTGAATCAAGTGCAAAGCTAGATGGCACTTCCTTACCTCCCCTCGTAGTTGAGGGCAAGACTTTGGTTTTCGGAAACTTCAGATTCTTCATAGTGATCAGCAGATATAAATCCCAAGTAACTTAGAGAATATAGCAATCGCATCCCCGGCAACGGCGCCAGAAAAATGCTGATGGCACTCTCTGGCAATGGCTAGACGAATGCTATTCTCGATTGCTCAACAATTAGAAATTGTCTTGCAATGACCCACCAGCGCGTGGGATCGAGGTAGTTTTCGAGGGTAGAGTATTCAACCCAAATTTGTTGATTCGCCAATAGGAAGTTGGAGGATACTCTCAAGTATTAGCAGCTGAATATGTCAGATTCAACCACACCTGAAAGATTAATATCTGCAAGCAAAGTATCAACAACAAAGTAGTATGATAGCAATGATGTCAGAAACGATCTGTTGATGGCACACTATTCCTAACTATCGTATCAATGGCGCCAGAAGTTGCCCGTTGACGGAAATTGTCTTTTTCTGTCAACGTCGAGCGAATCAGAATTGTAGCAGGTATCAGCTGTGTAACGAGTAGCAGCAGTGGCAAGGAACAGTAGTAGTGACAGAAATAGCAAGTAACAGCAGTAGCAAGTAACAGCAGTAGCAAGTAGCAACAGTATTCATCATGCAACAGTTATAACACGGAGATATATGTGGCTAGCTCCCGTTCGTCAATGTGATGTAGGCATGCATTCTGTGTGTAGTCATACGTGCTTAGGGAAAAGAACTTGCACGACATCTATTGTCCATCCCTCCCGTGGTAGCGGGGTCCAAAAGGAAACTACAGGATATTAAGGTTCTCCTTTTAATAAAGAACCGGACCAAAGCATTAGCACTTGGTGAACACATGAACTCCTCAAACTATGGTCATCACCGGGAGTGGTTCCGGTTATTGTCACTCCGGGGTTGCCGGGTCATAACACATAGTAGGTAACTACAACTTGCAAGATTGGATCTAAAACACACATATATTGGTGACAACATAATAATTTCAGATCTGAAATCATGGCACTCAGGCCCTAGTGACAAGCATTAAGCATGACAAAGTAGTAGCAACATCAATCTCAGAACATATTGGATACTAGGGATCAATCCTCGGCAAAACTAACTCGATTACATGATAGATCTCATCCTACTCATCACCGCCCAGCGAGCCTACGAATAGATTACTCACGAACAATGAAGAGCTTCATGGAATTGGAGAGGGAAGAAGGTTGATGATGACGATGGTGACGATTTCCCCTCTCCGGAGCCCAAAACGGACTCCAGATCTGCCCTCCAGATGAAGAACAGGATGTGGCGGCGCCTCCGTATCGCAAACGCGACGAAATCTTCTCTCTTGATTTTTCTGGGACGAATGTGAATTTATAGAGCTGAGTTTGGGGGCGGCAGAGCCACGTGGGCCCCACAAGCTTGCTACCCGCCACCAGGGGGGTGGCAGCTATAGGGCTTGTGGCCCACTGGCCCATCCCCTCTGGTGGATCTTTGCGCGGGTATTTTTCATATTTTCTAGAAATATTCTTCGTAAATTTTCAGGACGTTCTGAGAACTTTCATTTCTGCACAAAAACAACACAAAGGCAATTCTGCTGAAAACAGCGCGAGTCCAGGTTAGTTCCATTCAAATCATGCAAATTAGATTCCAAAACAAGGGCAAAAGAGTTTGGAAAAGTAGATACGATGGAGACGTATCAATGACGACAAGTACTATCAAGCAATGGAGAATAAATGCTAATGATATAGAGATGTGAAACCTCTATGAATGAAGAACCGAAAAAACTCCATCCTCAAAAACGACATAGAATATGCATATGAACTCCGTTTTCGATGAACTTGAACTTGTCATGAATATGACCATAAGCTCAAGAACGCGCATAGGGAAAAACCATCCAAGAACCAAGAAAGATTATCTTTCCAATAATGCATTGGTTTGAGCTCTCAACAGACGATATGATCAAGCTACTCACTTGAGAGCCCCCCTTGGTAGTACGACAATCTATCCTATAACCCGGTCTCCCAACTAACGCGCTGAGACCGGTAAAATAGAAAACCTATTAAGGACAAATATTTGCCTTGCGCATAGTCCACTTGAGCTAAATGATGATGATGTTGTACTCCTCAAGATTGACCACCTTCCTTCATTGTGTTGGCTTGATGAAGACTAGTTGATTGCGCCCCATACTTCACTATAGGAAAGCAACTCTTCGGCACATCTTCACCATAGTGGACGACAAGATTCAAGCATGATCTCGTCTGATGCTCCACTTGAACTTGCACGCTGCAATCTTCCATGGGTTGAATGAGACTTCCTGTTGACGCGGTCCCATGGAAACACACCTACCCCACATAGAACTTTCACAAAGACCATGGGTTAGTACACAAAGCGTAATGGACAATGCTTACCGTACCATGGGCTCACTTGATCCCTCTCGGTACATCTTGTACGCTTTGTGTGTTGATCAACTTGATTTACTCTTTGACTTAGTCTTGACCAACGTTGTGTATTTATGACCAATCTTTGGATAAAACCTTGAATACCATATTGGTCATCATATAAACTCTTTGAAACCATTAGATGGACTTCAAGAAGTGCCTATGAACAAATCCTTCGAATATAACTCAAGGCAAGCATATGCTCTAACAATTCCCTACCAGGCACATCATTCAAAAGGATGGAAGGTGTTCCATAGGATAGTATCTTATTGATCCAAGTGATGGATCCAATTTTTACGCACTTTTTATAGCTCATTTGTCGCCTATTATCTCCATATAGCATGTTCTATTGAGCAAATGACATGTACATATGCATAATTTCAATTATTTATCATGTCCAACACAAGGATTGCATAATCGTTATTCTTTGTTAGTGCTTATATGTGTCTTATTTGTTTTTGTGTGTTTTGTAAGCAATGTGGAACTCCCATCCACTTAACACAATGAAAAGGATCCAAACGGAGGACATCTAGGCACCAGACTTAGGCAGTCGGTTTTCAGATGCTAAAAATCAATATCTGCATTGTAGGTTCATGAGCGTTCTTCTCGTGATTCCAACGAGTAGAGGAACGTTGAAAACAGAGTATGGATGTCAAATTTACAATTTTACCGAAGAGTCCAAACCATTTAGTGACCTTTGGGAGGGAAAAAATACTCGTCCCAGGCCCACACAAGCTCAAAAGTTGCAGGATTTCATTATCGTTTGTTCCTACTACTTTCTTGTCCATCAAGGGATGTTTTGGGAAAGGATTTGGTTCACCGAGAGCACTTATATCAAAGTAGATGCTACATCAATGAAAGAGGGTTTGGGAGAGCTCTTATAAATATATCTCCAACCCTAACCACTCGGGGACACCATCCATATCCACCTATCCATGCTCAGCTGTCATCCCCATCAAGAGGAACTTGGGGGTTGTGCCAAGCCTACATCTCCATTGTTGCAACCTTGGAGGAAGACTAGGAGGGAGTCATGCTGGAAAAGCGTCATGGGGGCTGCGGTCATGGGCCATAGCTGTCACATCGTCCTCACCTAGCTACACCCCTTCTCATTCCCCCATCACGGTCTCCGTGATGAATTGTAACAACTCTTGAACCCCTTTATATGTGATGTTATTTGAGTAATTCTTGGCTATGGGTTGATCAGCTAGTAAGCATTTATTTGATATGCGTCGTCTATTTATGCCTATCATCTTCATGTTATTATTTACCCTTGCGGTAATTTAGTGATTGCAGCTGTACCGTCCATTAGTGTAGTTGGAGACGTTCAACTCCCTAGGTCACACATGAAGTTGATAGATACTTGTCCATATCGAGAGACCTCCGGGGTGACAGGCATCGATATCTTGAGGGGAATAAAATTATCCGAAGGATCACGGTTGTTCATAGAACTTATTGCATTCGGTTCATGCCTTATGATATTAATGTCTTTCTTTTGCCCACTCACAGTATGGGACAGGAAATAGGAAGAGAGAGTTGTCTGAGTATGACGATGTTTGAGAGACAATGTTATGTGAGGGACCGCCCACCATTGATCAATTGCGATATCGTATAATGCAAGGTATAGACTTAATTGTAGGTTTTAATAGTTGAGATATAGAGCTTTTTGTCCTACCCACTAATGTTTAAAACAAGGTATGGTGTAGCTCAGCTCCATTGTCACAAAGAGTGGTAAAAAAGTTGAGATATAGAGCTTTTCTTTTCGTTCCTACGCACATAGTTGAAAAAATCACATCAAGGCCAATGGACCAAAGAACAGCCATTCCCTTCGCCAAAGCGAGGCGCAGATGCGCTGTTGTCTTCTCTCCCACACAGGAGCTAGCCTCATCATGTCCATGACAACTAGGAAGTCTTACTTGCACGTGCCCCTAAGTACCTGTGTTCTGGAACCACGGTTATCCCCGAATCGGTTTGAAGAACCTGACACGAAATCTCGATGTGCGTACGCACCCGAGAGGCTCCATCTAATCCTTCCTCGTGGACGAACTTCAAGAGGATCGGATCCCGAAAGACTAACTCGAAGAAGAAGCATAACCATCCATCCCAGCACCATCCGTATGAGAGCTAAAACCCTACCTATGTACTAGACGGAGCTGAGGCACCAGGAGTCCCCTTCCCGCCGAGGGGAGTCATATACATAGGTTGGTCGACGGATGTCAAGGGGATGAAAGCTTTACCTAGTCGCCTTGCGAGAGGGGAAAGAACTTGTTCTACGTGTGGTCGGTTACTATGCTAGTTGAGTTAATTATACCAAGAAAACACATATTTCATTTTGAGAAACATGCATGTACACCACCCCTTTCAATGCGCACACACACACTCTATGCCTATGAACATTTACGAGAGAGTGAGCCAACAGACCTTATGATAAAATAAAAATACTTTACCCGCACCACTCAAATGGCGTACTCAGACAATTTGTAATCAAAAAATCTTGGGCTTAAAATGAAACCAAAAACAAGGAAAGGTGGAAAAAGGTTGTGTGGCAACCACCCTATAACATCAAGAACTGAAACTTCCATCAGACACAATGCATCTGAGGGCCACGCAACCTTTGAAATGGATATGGCAGTGGCTGCAACAAGGCCATTCCCAGGTACAACAAATAAAGTCTGAGTTCATCAAAACAATGCCTTCAACAAGGCCATTGCCACGTACAAATAATATAGGCCAGACCATTAGCTTTCACCATGGAAATCAAAACTCATTACTCGAGGAGCAGCATCAAATTGCAGTCCTTCAGTGTTGCCGCCCCCGCTTGCCGAGACCGCTGTTGCAAGTCACCAAACACCTGGCACATAGTCTTCATCGTATCCAATACACCCTTCCAATAAAGCTTAAGACCTCCAATCACAGCGTCCAAGACTTCCTCCACCTCTATTCATGCCTTAGAAATCATAAATTCGACATGTCCATGACACCCGTAAGAAATCGAACATTCGCGCCATGCCCTCTCGAGCTGGGTTGGATGATAATATTAGCGCGCGCAACCGGAGCCTTTCCAGTCTAGATATCCAGGTTCGACATACGTCAATCTGTATAGATCTCTGAGGGGGAAGACCAGAATGCGTCAGCAACCCGATCCAAGAGGTCGACATTAGGTAGAAAGACAACTTGGCGGAACAAAAGCGCTATGGCCAAAGCACCATTTTTAGGCCGAACCACACTCACCCACCTCCAAAGAAAACGAGCCACTCCGCACTATGCCAAATGCTCCAGCCACCATACCGAGCACCACTCCGAGAAACACACCCCTGAACAACCTCCATTTTACGGACTCATGGCGCCAGGTCCCGAATCCGGCTGCTCCCCGGGAGGAACGAGTCACTAGACGGCGTAGCAGCAAGCACCGGCTATGCATGCACTCCGGCCTGGTCGGTCCAGAGTGATCACGATGTTCATCCACATGATTGCTATATCATTGAGAGGTCATGGTTGATCGCATCATTTTGCAGGGTGCTTCATCATCATGAAATGAATGAATATACGCTTCCTTTTTTGTGGGTTAGATTCCACGATGATACAAAATCTGGACTCACGATACATAATTTATGGGTTCAGTGGGGACGACATGAACAGAGCAAATGGACAACAGTGGGTTCTAAAATTTTAGCTCATGGATGAAAACAAAGTTTTACCTTGCTTGGACACCCAATTAAGTAGCATTTCTACTCGCAAAAAAAATAGCATTTCCAATTAAAAAAAATCCTCCATGACATGTAAATGATTAGGCGTAGAAAATAGTACTCCCTCCGTCACGGTTTAGAAGGCACAGTTAGACTTGCGTGCGTTTTCAAAATAGACAAAGATTAAGGCACATTGCATTTACTCCTAGCAGTTAATTAGTATTCCGTTGTACTATTTCTATATGCATGTGTAGTGTGAATGCTATTTTTTAACTCATTGTATAGCCAATCAATAACCACCTAGGTCCTAGAGAATTTGCATGCACGCCTTCTAAACCGTGACGGAGGGAGTACAACACTTTTGTAGTCCAATGAATAATTGTGAATAAAACATATAAAAGGTCATGATGACACACATCACACATGCAGCAAATATATGTTAATTAACTGCATAAAATGTTATAAAATGAAGCACCAAATTTTACAAGCAAGCATAATTGGTTGACAAGTTTGTCTTATAAGTAAATAAAAGTGGATAAAGGATGTACGATTAACATTCGTCCTGCCTGTGCCACTGAACCTAAATCGCCAATCAACAAAGGAACTTCTTCGTGCACCTTTGAAGCGTTACCCGTCGGAATATGAAGCGAAAAGAATAATAGAGTACATGCAAGGCTGGAAAAAGGATTTGTGGCAATCACACATTGACATGGACGACTGAAATTTTCGGCACACACAACGCATCCAACGGCCATGCCTCTTACACTAATCCGGAGAGATAAGGAAACCAGGCAACCAACAAACGCCAGCCACCCCTTCCACATCTTGATTAAAGATAGGAGCTCACATGGCTATATATACCGTGCTGAACAGGCAATGGGGGCCTCAAGTGTAGCCGGCATCCTCCTCTCTACAGTTAATACAGTACCATGGCCCCTGCCGTGATGGCTTCGTCGGCTACCACCGTCGCACCCTTCCAGGGGCTCAAGTCCACAGCCGGTCTCCCCGTCAGCCGCCGCTCCAGCGCCAGCCTCGGCAGCGTCAGCAATGGCGGAAGGATCAGGTGCATGCAGGTATGTCGGGGCACAAAACTGATATGAATTTCTTCCACATTACAATTACTGCACTTAGCAGTTACTAGCACTAAGTGTTAAGCGTTCCATAATTTCCAATCATTCAGGTGTGGCCGATTGAGGGTATCAAGAAGTTCGAGACCCTGTCTTACTTGCCACCCCTCACCACGGAGGCCCTCCTGAAGCAGGTTGACTACCTGATCCGCTCCAAGTGGGTGCCCTGCCTCGAGTTCAGCAAGGTTGGCTTCGTCTTCCGTGAGCACAACAGCTCCCCCGGGTACTACGACGGCCGATACTGGACAATGTGGAAGCTGCCTATGTTCGGATGCACCGACGCCACACAGGTGCTTAACGAGGTGGAGGAGGTCAAGAAGGAGTACCCTGACGCTTATGTCCGTATCATCGGCTTCGACAACCTGCGGCAGGTGCAGTGCGTCAGCTTCATCGCCTTCAGGCCACCGGGTTGCGAGGAGTCCGGCAAGGCATAAACTACGAGGTGAAACAATGGCCTATGTCGTATGAAGGTCTTTTGTGAATTTCACTTTTGTCCACGACTCTGCTTTCCGACCAGAGCATAACTTTCTTCTTTATGATCTGTGTATGTACGAGCATAGGTTGTGGAGCATATATGCATATGTAAATTCTAGCACCCCCTACACATATCCAACACCTGTGTCATATTTATAATATACAACAAGCGGACCATTGTCTTGCTGTTAATTATCGGAAAAGTTTATTTTATTTAGCACTGCAATGGATGTCTCACAACTAGTGGGTGGAAGATTCCAGTATTTGACATTAAGACCCACTGATTGGCAACTGCAATTTTCAGTTTCTTTATTTATATCAATCTATACTTATACTAATTAGGGACTCTCAATAAATTCCCACGTTAATTAAAAAATTAGGACCGTTCATCTAATGGGACCGAGTTATAACGGTCTAGATTAGCCCGATACACGTTAATTAGAAAATTAGGATCGTTCATCTAATGGGACCGAGTTATAACGGTCTAGATTAGCTCAAGTAATTTCCGGATTAATCATAAATACTCCCAGCCCACGTGACCTAACCCTGACTTCTCCCCACGTACATCTTTCTCCAATCTTCGTTTCCTATATGCGACCGTGATAGCAGATGCCATGCATCATATCCAGTGTCATATCTATGGTTTAGATCAAATAATCAATCGTGGCAGTCTAAGCCCTAAAGCAATCCCATCTGCAGTCTTACCCCAACAATGATCTAAAGCAGTCCATCAAGTCTGTTCCCAATCTTCTTTCCTCGATGACTGTTGAATCTCAGCAACCCCAAGTCCAAAGCTATGACGCAAATCGTGGTGGCTGAGGAGGAGGTTGACCTTCAATCCACTCAGCTTCTAGACCTTGACCAAACATCAATGCATGTTCGAAGCTACAACGGCGAAGGAGGTTCATCGAGGGCAGTTTGGATCAGATCGTATATTGTCACCATTGTTTGTAAAGCTTCAGCGTGAAGGAACTATGGCAGGCTGATGGTGCCGTGGTTTAGCTTCTTTATACTGCTGGAGTTCGTCCCCTATGCAGGCAAGTAATCCATTATCTTGAATTTAGGATTTATTCTACAACCGTCTCAATTAATCATAAATTCCCAATAAATTATATTAATCGTATGACTAAAAAAGGTACTGTATATGCCCATCTATCACCTAACAGTATTGTTCAGTAGTTGATCATGCACTCTACGGAACGAGGAGAATCACTCTACGGCCGGTGGTCTGCAATTCTGCATCTCCTACAGTAGAAGATGGTTGATGGAGGTTGTGTCAGTACGTACGACTGTTTGAAGTTAATTGGGTAGGTGCAGTCATTGGTGTGCTGCTAAGTAGAAGAACTGTGCCCTGCAAAAAAAAGGTAGAACCGTGACAGCGTAGCACGAAGCTATTCATCTCCTTGACACAATTCAGTTTCGTTGAAGATCACACCTACGGACTACTCCCATCAATGGGAAATTAGCTATGTATCCTTAAATTCTTCGCTTAAGATAATATTTCTTCATATAATTTGCATGTAGTATCCTATTCAAGCTGTTGATATGTCCACAATTTTAACCGTGAGTTCTTCAATTGATGTTATATGTTTAATAGGAATAGGTCGTGTAGCTAATGTTTAATATACGTTAATTCATGGTCTGATCCACTTTCCAATGTCTCATCTAATGCTTTTACATGACATCTGATATAGGGTAATACACCAATATTTTCTCTTACTTCCAGCTGATGCTTAACTATGTTATCCAGTTTCCAATCTGTAGATAGATCGCTAAATGAGTTCTACTAGGAACCTATTAGGATATTATATTATTTTTAGTTATTCTCATACGGGATATGCACAGCTTTTACTCAGTTCTAATTAAACCAGAAGCACCTACTAAATGATCTAAACGTATATTTGTTCGTGCACAATGCCCAATTACTTCTTTTCAGATAAAAATACCAAGTTACTTTCGTATGTTGCGTCATGCTTCCCATAATTATTGATACTTCGAAACAACCTATGCACAAGGCAATATATTTTCCCGTGTAGTAGTCCAACCCAATTTCATTCCAACATGAGAAAACTTGTGGATACACCATCTCTGCCCCTCACACGGCCTGATGGCTGATTGTGTCCTCATCTATGTCCTCCTCTTCCTCCTCCTCTCCCCTCACTCCCACCTGCCGTAGCATCACTGTGACATCTGTATGCCTCCAATTTGTCGCATTTCTGGAGCACGAGAAAACTACAAGAGGCTAACAAGGCTACATACGACATAACTATGGTAGGCTGTTGGCACTGCTGTTCACCTTCTTAATATCCTTGGATGTTGGACTCTACGCCGGCCTCTCCCATCTTGAGTGTTGGTGGCTGCATGATCTGAGCATCGGCTTGGATGGCGTCCAATAAAGACACCATGCATTACTGGCAGTGTAGACTCTGACACACACAAGTATATGATCTAAGCTTTTCGTTGGCCCAAAACGCACACATACTGCAGCCAAGATTAATCGACATCAATGCCCAATTACTTCCTTTCATACAACAAAACATATCAACGCCAACATGTGTGGGATGAGAAGGCGCTGGGCTGCATGCCAGTGTGGGCCTATGCCAGGGGGACAAGACGACACTCTCAGCCTCGGAGATGCTCCCGATGCACTGCAAGCACCATTGCAAATTCGGAATACGGTCTTTCTATTCCCATCTTCATTTCCTTGTGTATAAATTGCTAACTGCATGTACATGACAGATAGCAACAACAAATTCTAAAACAATCCCTCTCATATAGGCTATACCACATGGGAAAGATCATGAATGTTGCGGTTCAATTATAATCTATTTGCAATACCTAGATTTTGTTTTTAGATGTTTTGAGAGTAGTGTTCGTAATTACAGATGAAAACGTAATCCTATTGTTGTTGTGGCCTCTTGATTTCTCCATCATAACAAGAAGAGGAAGTGTACACATGTTGAAGTCACGTTTAGGCATCAATGTGAGTGGTATGTAAGCAAACATTGTCTAATGGCCGACTATATGTTTCTTGAATAAAAATAATTATACAATATGATTACATAACGCTGCAAGCAGATCCTAGAAAAATATAAATGAAATTGCACAATAAATTTTTTTGTGACCATGATTATATGAATATTAGTTTAGTCATAGTATATCATCAACATATTTATTTTTATGTTATATTTTGTAATGCTGATATGTTCACAAAAATAGTAATATTAGTAGTAGAAACTAATATTTTTGTACCATTATTAGTAGTATAATTTATCACAAAAATGTGAACCAATGATTGTAAAGCTTTTCCCACAACATAAGCTATTACTTGAATGTGATAAGGTGAGATAGTATTATGACCAAATGTTACGAGTGCAAGTTAATTATTATATCACAGAAATAACTGAATCATTTCATTTCATTGTCTAACAAATAAGTATGCCCTCAATTTGAATTTATTCGCATATGAGTATTATCTCGAGTTAGACTTCTACGATACCGAAACAATACCATTAGACTCATTATTGAATATATTTACACATCTTATAAGTTTTGAAAAATGAACTTATTAGGAAGTATAAAAACCAGTCGGCCCACACAACCCACCAGATGAATTTAAATTGACCTGCGATAAAATTAATTACCACTCACCCTATTAGGGTAGCCCGTGCGAATGCACGGGTTCACGACTAGTTTATCTAATGTAGGTTAGAGCAACACCAACCAGGCCCCCCAAACGGACGCTCGTTTTGTCCGTGTTTTGTCCATTTTGGTCGGCTTGTTCGTCCTGTTTTCGTTTTGGGTCCGTCGTGCGTCCAATGCGCCCATGCTTCTTTCGCGCTATGCTTCTTTCGTTAGTGTGGTAGGCTTGCAGCCATTTTTTGATCTCTTTGTTACATATGTTTAAAATTTAATCCTAGATTAACGAAGTTGAGTAAAAATACAACCATTTCATAGTTCACAAACCACATAAATATCTGATAGTTTACAAGCCAAATTTACATTAAATTGTCTCCAACACATTTGAAAGAAAAGGTTGCCAACACATCTATTGGTTGCCAATATGAATGCACATATGCTCGCAGCTGCATGTGAGTTTCAATCACGTATCTGATGATGAAATTGGACGAACTATGCAAACGTGATCACTCCTCCATGCACAGGCACAACATTGTCACCCTGTTGAATCCTAGGTTTTCATTGGAATTGCCTACCAGGCACACCATTCAAAAGGATGGAAGGTGTTGCATTGGATAAGATCTTGATCCAAGTGATGGCTCCAATTTGTACACAATTTTAGAGCTCATTTGTCGCCTAATAGCTCCATATAGCATGTTCTATTCAGCCAATTACATGTCCATATGCATGATATCCATTATTTGTCCTTTCTGTCACAAGGATTGCGTAATCATAATTCTTTTTTAGTGCTTACTGTGTTTCTTTGTTTTTGAGTGTTTTGTAGGTAACGTGGAACTCCCATACACTTAACCCAATGAAAAGGATCCAAAGGTAAGGACATACAGGTACCAGATTTAGGCAGTCGGTTTTTTAGTTGCTCAAAATCGATATCTGATATTGTACGTGCATCAGCATTGTTTTCATGATTCCAACGAGCAGAAGAACATTGAAAACAGAGTCTGGATGTAAAAGTTACAATTTTACCAAAGAGTCCAAAGCGTTTAACGACCTTTGGCATGACCCAAAATGCTCGTATCAGGCCGTGACAAGCTCGAAAGTGGCCCTTTCCAAAGGAATTCTTCGAGGCTTTCTTGTTCAGTGCCACAAGAAAGTGGTACTATCATTATTAACTTTGTATTTGTTGGCGTCAATGTTATGGACATCAATATCACTACTATCTAGATTCAAAAAGAATAAACCATTCACAGTAGGCTCATGACCATAAAAGATGTTACCCATATAAATGGAACAACCATTATTCTCTAGTTTAAGTGAATAACTGTCTCGCAATAAACAAAATCTAGATATAATGTTCATGCTCAAGCGGGCACCAAATAACAATTATTTAGGTTTACAACTAATCCTGATGGTAATCGAAGAGCGATTGTGTCGACCGCGATCACATCAACCTTTGAACCATTTCTGACGTGCATCGTCACTTCGTCCTTTGCCAACCTTCGTTTATTCCGTAGTTCCTGTTCAAGTTACAAATATGAGTAACCAAACCGTTATCAAATGGCATTACTACGAGAGCTAGTATGGTACACATAAATAACATGTACATCAAGTATATCTTTATTGATGTTGCCAGGCTTCTTATTGGCCAGATACTTGGGTCAATTCCGCTTATAGTGACCAGTTCCATTGCAATAGAAGCACTCAGTCTCAAGCTTGGACACAACTTTGGGTTTCTTGAGGGGGGGAACTGGCTTGTCGTTATTCCTGAAGTTTCCCTTCCTGCCCTTGCCTTTCTTCAAACTAGTGGTTTTATTCACCATCAACACTTGATGCTCCTTCTTGAGTTCTACTTCCGCGATTTTCAGCATCGCGAGATTAGCTTCTTCATCCCTTGCATATTATAGTTCATCGTGAAGTCTTTGTAGCTAGGTGGCAGTGACTAGAGAACTATGTCAGGACCGTCTCAGGTGGAATCTCAACTCCCAACTGATTCAGGCGGTTGTACCACACACACATTCTGAGTATGTGCTCACTGACAGAACTATTATCTTTCATCTTGCAGGTGAAGAAATTATTAGAGGTCTCATACCTCTTGATCCGGCCATTTGCTCGAAATACTAACTTCAACTCCTGGAACATTTGATATGCTCCATGGCGTTCAAAACGGTTTTGATGTCCCAATTCTAAGCTGTACAACATGGTACACTGAACTATCGAGTAGTCATCAGCACGCGCCTGTGAGACGTTCAAAAAATCTGCATACGACACTAGAGGGGTGGCGTCTCAAGCGCTGCATCAAGGACATAAGCCTTTTGCGAAGCCGTGAGGATAATCCTCAGATTAAAGACCCAGTCTGCATAGTTATTTCCATCATCTTTCAGCTTATCTTTCTCTAGGTACACATTCAAATTCAGGGGAGCTACTGTGTGAGCCATTGATCTACAACGTAATTTGCAAAGACATCTATAGACTATGTGTCATGACAATGAATTCAATTAATCATATTACTAAAGAACTCCCACTCAAATCAACATCCCTCAGTTGTCTAAGTGTGACATGATCCAAATACACCAACCCAAGTCCGATCATCATGTGAGATGAGGTGATTTCAATGGTGAACATATCCATTTGATGATATGTACTACATGACTCATGTTCGACCTTTAGGTCTCCTCTATTCCGAGGCCATGTTTGTACATGCTAGGCTCATAAAGTTTAACCCAAGTGTTTTCCATGTGCAAAACTGGCTTACAACACTTGTATGTGAACGAAGAGTGTATCACACCTGATCATCACGAGGTGCTTCGAAACAACAAACTTTCACAACGGTGAGGGATCAACTTATAATGCTATCATTGTCCTAAGGATAATAAGATGCATAAAATATAAACATCACATGCAAATCATATAAGTGACATGATATGGCCATCATCATCTTGTGATTCTGATCTCCATATCCAAAGCACCGGCATGATCTCCATCGTCACCGGCATGACACCATGATCTCCATCATCGTGTCGTCATGTGGTTGTCGTGCTAACTATTGCTAACTCATAGTGATAAAGTAGAGCAAATGACACAAATAAATAAAAGACAACCCTATGGCTCCTACCGGTTGTCGTACTCATGGAGATGGAAGTTGTGATAACTATACAAAACATGATCATCTCATACATCACATATATCAAATCATGTTTTTGGCCATATCACATCACAACATGCCCTCGACAAACAAGTTACACGTCCTCTACTTTGTTATTGCAAGTTTTACACGGCTGCTATGGGAAACTAGCAAAAATCATTCTTACATACGCAAAGCCACAACGGTGATATTCAAGTTGCTATCTAACCTTCTACAAGGACTGCCTGTGTCGAATCCGATTCAACTAATTAAATTGAGAGAGACAAACACCCGCGAACCACCTTTATGCAAGCAAGTTACGTGTTAGTTGGTCAAACTAGTCTCTTATGCGTGGACAGGTACGGTTGGTCCGAACCGCTCCATCCCAGAATATCGCTGAATCAAAATAATACTAAGGAGCTAAGCAAGATGAACATCAACACCCACAAACACTTTGTGTTCTACTTGTGCATGCCATCTATACAGAAACCTAGCTCATGATGCCAGTGTTGGAGAATGTTGCATGGGAAACAATAGTTTTCCTATGTACACCCAAGATCTATCTATGGAGATGTATAGCTACGAGACGGGGAGTGGATCTACACACCCTTGCAGATCACTAAGAGGAAACATTAAGAAACGCGGTTGATGTAGTTGTATGTCTTCACGATCCAATCATGATTCGTCCTGATCTAGCGCCGGTCAGACGGCACTTCCGTGTTCAGCACACGTACAGCTCGATGACGTCTTAGCCCCCCAGAGAGCGATGGTGGAGTAGTAGATGAGTTCTCCAGTAGAACGGCGGCGTGGTGACGCACTAGTGGAGAAAGGGGTATTAGAACCGGTTGGTAAGGGCCTTTGGACCCAGATACACATCCGGTGCTACGTATCCGGGACTAAAGCCCCCCCCCCTTTAGCACCGGTCTCTTACAAACCGGTGCTAAAGGCCTCCACGTGGGCGCCGAAGAGTGCGCGCAGGCGGAGGACCTTTAGAACCGGTTGGTAACACCAACCGGTCCTAATGCTTTTTTTTCTTTTTTTTCCTTTTCTTTTCACGGTTTCCGATTCCGTATTTTGGTGTTTCCGTGTTCCGTATTTTCAGGGTTTTCGTTTTCGTGTTTCCAGTTCCGTATTTCCGTTTACGTCTTTCCGATTCCGTGTTTCCGATTCCGTGTGTCCGTGTTTCGTTTTTTACGAACACGGAATCGGAAACACGTAATCGGAAACACCGATTCCGTGTTTGCGGTTAAGTGTTTCCGATTCCGTGTTTGCGGTTAAATGTTGATGCACCAAATAAAAGTACATATATACATGTAACACGAAGTACTGGACCGATTATCATTACATAATTTGAAGTTCGTTTCCTATGGCTGTATACTTGCATAGAGAAGGGAACTGGCTATTGGTTCGTAGGATGGAAAATTTCTCCGCCTTCATCTATGACTTGCGTGAGGAGAAATCCTGCCAATTCCTCTACAACTGCCTTGCAACGTTGGATTGGTCTGAGCATCGCCCGCTTTCGTTGCAGCTTTAAAAGAAGTAGATGAAAACAATTAAGTTATGAACAAAACTAAACATAATTGATGGCAACATAAATAAAGTTGTGAAGATCCGGTTACGTACCTCTAGATTTCTGGAAGTACGGGATTTCTCATTGATAATCCTGTGAATGTACTCGCAAACGTAGTATCCACAATAATCAGTGCCCTGTGGTTGTTGCGGGACGCCCTATATACGAGAACATAATTCAGTCAAATTAATAATAATCAAGAGAATGGTAATGGTATTGAAACCAGGGTACGTAGTACTACTTACTTTGTTAATCTGAAAGTGGAGCTTGTCTGCCCATGTACCGGGTTCTTCCTTGATGAACATTTGCCAAACCCTGGCCGACAAAGAAAAATGAATACAAGAGTTAATTATTACTTACTTGATATCAGGAAATGAACGAAAAAGAGGCCGATGAACGAAAGAGGCCGATATATATATACCTTTGAAGCATCTGACGCGCGCTCTTCCATGTGTCAGCGTCCCAGGTTAACGGGTCCCAGACTTCAACTTGTCCTTGATCGATTCTAATGATGAACAATATGAAGTGGGACCTGCGCACGTGTACACACGAAGTCATGCATACTCATCAATTACACTTAACATCAGGTAAGCAAAATGGAATGTGTACAAGACAGTAGCACTCACTTGAATCCGTAGGGCCAAATATTTCTTTTTTGGTACTTTGTCGCTTCAAAAACCTTAGCAAATCATCCGGTGTATCCTTGTTGAACTTTTCTATTGTCTCTTGATGAAACGAATACGGGTCAATGAACCCAAAGTCCCAGATTCCTGCCAGCCTGCATTCACGAATCTTCATTCTGCATAGTAGCATACAAAAAGAATATCTCGTGAGTGATAATTATACGGGCAATGAACGCGAGCTTAACTAAATAATTAAATTACACAAATAAATAACTTACAAACAGTAGCAGCTGACGATAGCTTTGTCGAGGGCACGTTGGTTGTATATCTGGAAAAAATCATCGAACCCAACCTCCACACCGTACTCTCCGAAGCAGTGTTGATCCTGAACTGCCGCCATGATACAGTCTCTCTTTTGCCTTGCGGCCTCCAAGTACCAAACATGTAAATTCCATAGTTGGGTTGTTAGAGCACTAGGATTTTCGACCAGAGGGTGCTCGGGCTTATATTTATATACCACATCAACAATAGCGTAACCTACGTCGCCCATGCGTGGACCGGACACTGAAGCCTGGTCAGATAACACCTTGAGCGGGGCAATTGACTGTGCTTCTTGTTGTTCGAGCTGGGGAACTTGTTTCCCGCATTTCGTCTGCTCCGCCTGCTTCATCTGTGCGGTGTGCATCTTTTCAATGTACCGTTCATAGTCTGAAAGGGGCGGCGGTGGCGGCGGTTCAGGATAATATAAGTTGTCGATGGTGCGCTCAATTTTCCACTTTGGTACGTTCTTCAGAGTTTCCTTCCAGATGTCTGGAGGGGGCTTCAAGGGAAACCGTGCGAACCATGCTTTGTTTTTGGCTTTCACGGCCTCGTCTAGTTCCTCCGGAGTCATCAGGCCTGGTAACTTTGGGGGAGTCTTGACTTTATTGGGTTTCCTTTCTCTCTTCTTGGGAGGAGTCCCGTTTCTTCTGAACTGCAGCTTCCGCTTTGCCGTACCCGTAGTGGGCGCATCCGTCGGCTCACTGGAGTGCACGGGCGATGGACTCTCGGCCTCGGGCTCCCAATCTTCGTTGTGGGGTGGACTTGGAGGTGCGTTGGGGGGTGGACTTGGAGGTCGTGCATTCTCTGTACGAAAGTGAAAAAACTATTAAAAATAGGCTTACGTGTGGTGCAACATTCAGTAATTGTTGGAGGTGGTGCATTGGTACCTGGAGGAATCGGTGGCCTTGGCGCCGCGTTAGGAAACACGATGTGTTTCTTCTTCCACAAGATGATACCAAGCTCCATTTCTCCCAGTGTCTTCTCGCCTTCACCTCCAGGAATATCAAGCTCAATTGACTGGCATCCCGACGTAATTGTTGACAACCCGACACGAGCATGGGATGCTGGAATCTGACCACCATGGTAGGTTGCTCCAGGTTGATTCGGTAAAGCATAGCCTGACGCCACCATGAAGGATATGCACCCCATTGGCATATGTATCTCACAGTTTGTCTTCTCCGTGACATCATCCACGGGGTAGTGAGGCGCCGACGGTTCGACTGTAGGACCGTCTTCTAGCTGCAGCTGCGTGGAACCCACGCTGCTTCTATGCTGAGATGGGACGGCATCTGCTACAGGATCGTCTTCTAATTGCTGCTGATCAGCGTCAGGTGCAGGATCTTCTTCCTCCTCTTCAGTGTCAGGTACAGGGTGTCCCCCTTTCTTCAAGAGAAACGCCACCTTTTCTTCTAATGTCGATATCCGTTCCAGCACCTTCCTCTTGCTTCTACCACGGCTTCTGTAAGTGCCAAGGTCCGCCGGAAAAACTTGGTTCCACGCGGTAGTGGCTCCAAAGCCTCGTGTTCGTCCCCACTTTTCTGGGTTCCCAAGTGCCTTCGTCAACTCGTCGTTCTCTCTATCGGGAACAAAAGTTCCTTTTCGAACAGCTTCTATTGCCTTCTCTAGATCTGATACGACTTGTGTTATTTTTTCCGACCATGGTCCCTCCGCAACAATCATCCCAGTCTTAGCATCCAACGTTGCCCCATGTGCGAACAACCAGAACTTGGAACTATCGGGCCAGTCATGTGTCTGTGGAATGATATTTCTTTTCAGAAGCGCATCTTCATAGCGTCGCCACCTAGGGAGGGCAGTCATGTAGCCACCTGACCCCAAAATATGGTGATATTTCTTCTTCTTCGCATTCTCCGTATTTGTGGCTGATCGGGATGTAAAGACACCCGATTTCTTGTACGCCTTAAAATCAGGCCAAGCGTCTCTTATCTTCACTAGGTGCCCAGTGAAAACTGGATCTTCGTCCTTATATTTCTTCCACAAGTCTTTCTTCCACCTCTGGAATTGTGCGGCCATCTTCTTCAAAGCCCACTCCTCGACTTTCTTCTTCTTATCTTCCGCTACGCTGAAATTTAGCCAGACCATGTCGCAAAGCACTCTTTTCAATCTGTCATCGACATAAGTAGCTCCAACGTTGGCGCCGGTCTTCGGCTTATTCCATTCTATTAAGTTGATCGGGACCAGGTCTCTTACAACAACTCCGCACTGATTTACAAATTTGCGATAAGTTTCTGGGGGTTCCAGTGGTTTGCCATCAGCAGCAACTTTATCGATCGAGTACCTTGCAGTATCTTTCAACCTTGCGGCCGGGCCTCGTTTCGACTTTGTCTCAGTACTTGCGCTAGCTGTTCTGGAGGGCGCCTAAACGGGAAAATAATGATTCGTTAGTAAGTGCAATACAAATTAATTGTTGCGTCAACAGTGACTTGAGATATACATTGGCAGAGTTTGTTCCGGAGGGCACTTCTGCATCTACTACATCTTCTATATTCTCAGCTCCGTCACCGGAGTCGTTCAAAAATTGATTGCTAAACGCATGTCCACCGTCGTCATCATGATATATGGCCGTTGCATCTTCAAAAATCATCTCGCACATGTATCTTTCCTTCTCCGCCTCACCCATTCCCGTGAGCTGATCGGCGTGCTGATCATGTGGTTCTTGGGGATCCATAGCTCAACACCTGCTAGTAACAAGAATTTAACTTAGCAAAATTATTTACGGAAAAGTTTTACGGAACCGGAAAGTTTACGGAAAAGTTTTACGGAGTCGTAATCGTCGGAAAGTTTTACGGAATCGTCGGAAAGTTTTACGGAATCGTCGGAATCGTCGGAAACTTTCCCCAGCAAAACTAGTGAGAGGTCGGGGGGACATGACGAAAGGGTCCCTTGGCCAACACAGTTATATTGTGTGACACAGATTTCTTCATCGCAGTTCTGGCACAAATGCTCGGTTCCGGGGCGAAACAAAAATTTCGGGCCTATTAATACTAGTAATAGTATGTGGTTTGCATATGACCATACCACCATGTTTCGGCAGTTGATTCATCTTTAAGAAATAGTTTTGGAAACATTGGATTCTAAAACGTAAGAAGACGAAAATAGGAACTACAACAATATGGATATATCGTGACTTTAAAAAAAATCACAAGAGTTTAAAGCTCTTCAATTTACAATGATGTGGGTGAAGATACATGCAATCACATAAAACAAATTGTAAGATCTCTAAACTCAAACCAAATACCAAGATCGCATACCAAATACCAAGATCGCGTCGGCGTACGAGATGTTCCCGTGGGAGAAGAAGATGAAGTCGCTGCTGCCGGTGCCGGAGTCGACGGCATGGGGTGGCGAGGAGGCGGCGAGGAGGAGGCGAGGAGGCGGCGAGGCGACGAGGAGGCGACGAGGAGGCGAGGAGGAGGCGAGGAGGCGACGAGGAGGCGAGGAGGCGGCGAGGAGCCGGCGAGGAGGCGAGGGCGGCGAGGAGGCGACGGCGTGGGGCGGCAAGGAGGCGGCGTGGGGCGGCGAGGAGGCGGCGAGGAGGTCGAGTCGGCGAGGAGAGAAGGCGAGGAGAGAGGCGGCGAGGAGAGAAGACGCGCGGGAAGGCGAGAAGATGGCGGCACCGGAGAGGTCTAGGCTGTACAAGCCTTTAGCACCGGTTGGTGTTGACAACCGGTCCTAAAGACCCTTTAGCACCGGTTGTTAACACAAACCGGTACTAAAGGTCCAAAAATTGGGCGCGCGAGCGAACCCACCTTTAGGACCGGTTGTTGTTAAAAACCGGTCCTAAAGGTTTTTTTTCTTTTTCTTTTTTCCTTTTTTCTGTTTCCTGTTTTCTTTTTCTTTTTGTTTCCTTTTTCTTTTTCCTGTTTCTTCTTTTATTTTTATTTTTTGTTTCCCTTTTCTGTTTTCTTTTTACATTTATTTATAAAATCAAAGTAAACTCAAAAAGCTTTTGTAAAATCAAATATTTATAAAAACATATTTATATTTTCTGATATTTTGTGTAAAAATTGTCTAAATGTCATTTAAAACAATAAAAAAATAAAAAATAAGATATTTATCAAACTAATTTGAAAATATAAAGATATTTTTTTGTTTCCTTTTTCTTTTTCCTGTTTCTTCTTTTATTTTTCTTTTTTGTTTCCCTTTTCTGTTTTCTTTTACATTTATTTATAAAATCAAAGTAGACTCAAAAAGCTTTTGTAAAATCAAATATTTATAAAAACATATTTATATTTTCTGATAATTTGTGTAAAAATTCTCTAAATGTCATTTAAAAGAATAAAAAAATAAAAAATAAGATATTTATCAAACTAATTTGAAAATATAAAGATATTTTTTTGTTTCCTTTTTCTTTTTCCTGTTTCTTCTTTTATTTTTCTTTTTTGTTTCTTTTTTCTGTTTTCTTTTACATTTATTTACAAATTGTCTAAATGTTATTTTAACACTTAAAAAATAAAAATGATATTTATCAAAATGGTCAAATTTAGTGGAAACTGGTCAAATTTTTGATATTTATCAAAATGGTCAACACAATTACATAAAAGGTTTAATACATTATTACACATCACCAACAACACCCCCTATCTATTTTTATTCTTGCCTTTCTTCTGATTGCGCCGTAACCATGGAGTATCTTCATCATTTAACGGGATGCTTGGATCATCTTTGACTTTGAAGGGAGGAATTTCATCAAATTTATTGTAATCTTCTGACATGTCTGTCTTGTCCTCGACTCCCACGATGTTTCTTTTCCTTGAAAGAACTATGTGGCGCCTTGGCTCATCGTCTGATGTATTCGGCTTCCTTATCTTTTCTTTTTCTCGGTCTGCTAGACATGTCCTTCACATAGAAAACCTGAGCCACATCATTGGCTAGGACGAATTGATCATTGCCGTACCCAAGATTCTTCTGATCCACTGTTGTCATTCCGTACTTCGGGTCTAGCTTCACGCCTGACAGGTTGAACCATTTGCACCAGAACAAAGGGACCTTAATGGAAGGTCCGTAGTCAAGTTCCCATATCTGCTCTATGTAACCATAGTATGTGACCCTTTGCCCGTTGTCGTCTTTTCCATCAAACCGGACGCCACTGTTTTGGTTGGTGCTCTTTTTATCTTGGTCTGCCGTGTAATATGTGTTACCATTTATCTCGTACCCTTTAAAGGTCAATACAGTCGAAGATGGTTGCTTGGCCAACAAGTATAGCTCATCTTCAACAATGTTGTCATTAATGAAACGTCTTTGCAACCAACCGCCGAAAGTCTTCGCGTGTTCTTTAGCAATGAAATCTTCAGGTTGCTCCGGGTATTCCGAGCGTAAAATATCCTTGTGTTCCTGGATATATGGAGCCGCCAAGCTGGAATTAACTAGAACTGTGTAGTGTGCTTGAGTGAAAGATTGCTCGTCCATACATGTTGTTGATTTCTTTCCTAGCGTGCCTTTTCCACGCAGTCTCCCCTCATGGCGCGACTGAGGAACACCGATCGGGTTCAGGTCAGGAATAAAGTCAACACAAAACTCAATGACCTCCTCTGTTCCATAGCCCTTGACCATGCTTCCTTCTGGCCTAGCACGGTTTTTAACATAATTCTTCAAGACTCCCGTGAACCTCTCAAAGGGGAACATATTGTGTAAGAATACAGGACCGAGAACGGAAATCTCTTGGACTAGGTGAACTATGAGGTGCGTCATAATATTGAAGAAGGTTGGTGGGAACACCAACTCGAAGCTGACAAGACATTGGACCACGTTCTTCTGTAAACTTGGTAGAGTTGCTGGATCGATTGCCTTCTGAGGAATTGCGTTGAGGAATGCACATAGCTTCACAATGGGTACTCGCACGTTTTCTGGCAGAAGCCCCCTCAATGCAATCGGAAGTAACTGGGTCATGATCACGTGGCAGTCATGAGACTTTAGGTTTTGGAACTTTTTCTCTTCCAGGTTTAGTATTCCTTTTATGTTCGACGAGTAGCCAGACGGGACCTTGATACTACTCAGGACTTGGAAAAAGATCTCCTTCTCTTCCTTGGTAAGAGCGTAGCTGGCAGGACCTTTGAAATTCTCTGGATTCATCAGGTCGTCTCGTTCGTGCATACGTTGGTGGTGCAGCCATGCTTTTGGTGTATCTCTCGACTTCTTCCCATGCACGCCCAATAAGTTTAGCAGGTTCACGCAAATATTTTTCGTCACGTGCATCACGTCGATCGCAGAGCGAACCTCTAGGAATTTCCAATATGGTAGTTCCCAGAATATAGATTTCTTCTTCCACATGGCTACGTGGTTGTCGGCGTCATTCGGAACAGATTGTGCGCCAGGACCCTTACCAAAGATTACTTTTATATCTTTGACCATGTCATATATATCAGTACCTTTAGGGAGGGTTGGCTTCCTCCGTGTATCTGCCTCGCCTTTGAAATGCTTTCCTTTCTTTCTTACGGGATGCCTGTCTGGAAGAAATCGACGATGCCCTGGGTACACATTCTTGCATATATGTATACTTTCAGTCTCGCCTAAACAGTGTGTGCATGCGCTGTATCCCTTGTTTGACTGTCCTGAGATGTTACTAAGAGCGGGCCAATCATTGATGGTTACAAACAACAACCCTCGTAGGTCAAATTCCTCCTGTTTGTACTCGTCCCACACACGTACACCTTCGTCAGCCCACAACTCTAAAAGTTCATCAACCAGTGGCCTCGGGTACACATCAATGTTGTTGCCGGGTTGCGACGGGCCTGGGATAAGCACTGGTATCATAATGAACTTACGCTTCATGCATAACCAAGGAGGAAGGTTATAGATACATAGAGTCACGGGCCAGGTGCTATGACTGCTACTCTGCTCCCCAAACGGATTCAGGCCATCTGTACTTAGACCAAACCTTAAGTTTCTTGGGTCACGTGCAAAGTCCTCGTACTTATCGTCGATGTTTCTCCACGGCGACCCATCAGCGGGTTGTCTCAGCATATCATCTTCCTTACGGTCTTCTTTGTGCCATCGCAGCAACTTGACATGCTCTTTGTTTCGGAACAAACGTTTCAACCGTGGTATTATAGGAGCATGCCACATCACCTTGGCAGGAACCCTCTTCCTGGGGCGATCGTCGCCCACAACATCACGAGGGTCATCTCGCCTGACCTTATACCGAAATGCACCGCATACCGGGCACGCATTTAAATTCTCGTCTTGACCGCGGTAGAGGATGCAGTCATTGATGCATGCATGTATCTTATGCACTTCCAATCCTAGAGGGCAGACAACCTTCTTTGCTTCGTACGTACTGCAGGGCAGCACGTTATCTCTTGGAAGCATCTTCTTCATTATTTTCAGCAGCTTTTCAAATCCCTTGTCAGATATTCCATTCTCTGCCTTCCATTGCAGCAATTCCAGGGTGGTGCCCAACTTTTTCTGGCCATCTTCGCAATTTGGGTACAACAATTTTTTGTGATCTTCTAACATGCGCTCCAACTTCAACCTCTCGTTTTCACTTCCGCAGTTTATCTGTTCTTCACGAATGACCTGACGAAGATCATCATCAGACTCATCAACAATGTCCTCAAGTTCAGGCTCGTCTTCCCCCATTTCAGTATCACCGTGTTCACCGAACATAGGATAGTTATCATTATCCTCTTCTTCTTCATTGTCTTCCATTACAACCCCTCTTTCTCCGTGCTTGGTCCAACAAAAATAACTGGGCATGAAGCCTTCTTGCAACAGGTGGGTGTGTATGGTTCTTGAGTTAGGGAAATTCCTCTTATTCTGGCATTTTTTACATGGACAAAAAATAAATCCATTCTGCCTGTTTTTCTCAGCCACATTGAGAAAACTATGCATGCCATTAAGGAATTCGGGACGACGTCGATCACTGTACATCCATTGCCGGTTCATCTGCATTATATAAATTTATCAAAAACCATTATGCTAAATCATCATGACTAAATTAATTAATTAATACAAAAAGTTCATCACACGTTAAAACCAAAGTAGCGTAGTGACCATACATATATAGTTCTCATAAAAATACACACTGAAACCAACCATAAAAACTCTCTCTAACTAATGCATTTAAAAACAACAACAAATGCGATCAAAATCGCAACAAAGGTAACAATTGACCCGACGGCCTAATGATACGAAGCCTCTTTACTAATTGCATATTTTCTAATCTTTCTAATCTTCAGGCGCATTGCGTCCATCTCGCTCTTGTGACCATCGACGACACCGGCAAGAACCTTTTCCAAGGTCATCTTCTCTCTTTCAGTTTTTTCCAACCTTTCTTCAGTTTTTTTCAATCTTTCTTTCAGGCCAACATTTTCTTGTTCAACTAAGTGTAACTTCTCAACAATAGGGTCGATTGGCATTTCCGGTTCCACTACCTCCTAGATAAAAATATCTATGTCAAGTTGGTCGGCGTAATTAATTGTCATATAATCAGGAAATGAAAATATGTAGTTATAAAAGATAATATACCACATCCGAATCATAGACTGGACGAGGGCCAACGGGGACGGATATCAAAACCATGGCGCTATACATATAAAAAAAATCTTACACAATAAGAAAATTATATACAAGTAAATATGTAAATCATACAAATCATAATTTGTTTTGGTAAATAAAAACACTAGGCTCACCAAGGTTGTGTCGGTGACGGGGCGATCGACGGCGGTGAGGAAGGGGACAAGGCGCGCGACACTAAAAAAAACCATAAATCATAATTAAATTTGAGCTCAAATTGCATATGTATACATAACAAATGATGAACTCTCTCTAGCTTAGGCATTTCATCAAACACCTAGCTAGCACAACAAAAATGAAATGAGCAAGAAAACGAGCAAAACTTGCAATGCCGGAAGAGGGAATGTTGATGTTAACCGTAGGACCGATGGGTGCCAACAATCTTGACAAATGGTGGAGAAAAATGGGGATGGATTAGAGCTCCCAAGAGGAAGGAGAGAGCAAAAATGGAGTTGAGCTCGCGCTGGAAAAAATGGAGCTGAGCTCGGAGTGGAATATAGGGGAGGGCTTTAGGACCGGTTTGTGTTAAAAACCGGTGCTAAAGGGTCTGACAACGGGGCCCCGCAGTTGCTGCAAAAATGAGAAAAACTTTAGCACCAGTTTGTGATACAAACCGGTTCTAAAGGGTCTGTCCACTGGGTCCCCGCCCTGCAGCAAACGGTCCAAAACCCTTTAGGACCGGTTTGTGTTACAAACCGGTCCTAAAGGCCTTGCGGCCATTCGCTGCAGGGAGGGGGCCCAGCGGATAGACCCTTTAGAACCGGTTTATATCCAATCCGGGTCCAATGTGGTTGGCTCAATGCCCTGTTTTCTACTAGTGACGGTGGTGGTGGTACAACCTCAGCGAGGCTTTGCCAAGCGCCGCTACAAACGCGACGGGGGAGAAAATTGATCGAGAGAGAGAGGGAGCTCGCCGCCAAAGGCTTGGTGTGTGGATTCCCCCCTCACTACAAGAAATATGCTCATATGTGATGTTTTTTAAAATGTCGTTGATGAATTCGTCATAAATCTATGACGATTTCATCCGAGATCGTCGTAAACCGTTTGAGGGGATCAAATCTACATATAAATTACGACGATGTGAGTCAAAACGTCGTAACCGCATAAGATGAGATCGTCATAACTTTTACGACGATTGTAAAAATGTCGTAACATGTTCTAACTATGTTGACATGGCACTCGTGGGTCCATTCTATCCCACCTGATCCTAGTTTGTGAAGCAACCTACTATTCTATCATTCCGAAAATTCTCGAAAAATTCTCATAAATACTTTGGACTATATATTTCTCAAATATGTGAAAACCCTCCCTTCCATAGTTCAAAAATAATTCAAAAATATTCATTTTCCTATTTTGTTCAGAATAGTACTTTGGTTTACGGAAGTGCTATTTCTATTTCTTTGATTACCCTCATATTGTTTGGGCACTCTTTCCTATCCAAATCATTGCCTCATGAAAACTTTCGTAACGATTTGCCTAGTAAATCTTTCTCAACAAATTTCCAAAGTTTGTGTTCAGCTAACAGCTTTGTGAAGGAAGTACTAGATAGGAATATCCTAATGATTTGAATTTTTCCACATCATCTATGTGCCCAAAACGGAGCTCTCCATAAAATTTTAGCCACATCTAACAATTCATGTGAGCTCATCATCCAATCTTTGTTTTTGGTAATATTTTCATTTTGTGAAGCAACTATGTTTTATATTGCTTTATAGTTGATGAAAAATTTACCACGGGATGATCCTGACCATATAACCTCACTGCACCAAATTTTAGCTCATTTAGTTCAGCCAGTTTCTCTCAATATTTTTCCCAATATTCCGTTCAGTAGAGAGCATTGTGAAGGAAGTACAATTTTTGTTTATCCAAATTTTATGAACTTTTTACAGTACCTTAATGTGCCCAAATTATCATCCTCCTCCAAATTTAAGCTCACTCCAATTATCTATGTGAGCCCAGTTTTAATTACCATTTTCTGTCCAGATTGGCACATTGTGAAGGAAGTGTCACTTTGGCATGTCCAAATGGTATAATTTTTATACAGTGCCTTCATATGCCCAAATTAACATCATACACCAAATTTCAGCTCAATCCATTCATTCATTTGATCCTAGCTTCAACATCCATATTTCTGCACAATGTGTTACTTTGCAAAGCAAGTGCCACCTAGATTCATCCATTTGAGATAAAAATTTGCCAAGAGAGTCTCCTTAGTAGATGATCATCCTCAGCCAAAATTTAGGCCCATTGTCTATGTGAATTACCCGCACCGCTAATCAAACACTTGGCTGCTAATTCATGTTTGTGCTTAGTTCAGTGTCCTCATGAGATTATTCTATTGTATTATTCTTGCTAACACCTATCGAGGGATTGTCCAACCCACCAGACATGACTATTCCACCTAGAACGCGTGGCAATGCAACGGTTAGGCGGTGACCATGCGACTGGCATGCAAGTTCACGCACCCTGGAGTTGGGGCCCTCGACCACCATGCAAATCTCGACGTCAAGGCACCACACCATGTATTTCTGATTAAATAGATACTTATATACCTACAAATGATTTTTGGGAAAAATAAAGAGCAAACTATAATGCAGCTGCAGTTCAAATTTGACCCGCTTCCATCTGAATCGACATAAATTTGTCTTTTTCACGAGAGGTGGGTAACATCTTTTAACACCCAACCATTTTGTCAATTGTACATTAAATATGGACTAGTATTTTATAAAAATGATTTGGTCCAATTTTAAAACAAATATATGGTAGGTCCTTCACAAAACAACTCATTTTGATCACTTGAAAAATGGAAAATGAATTTTTCATACAAGGAAAATGAAAACTTCCTTAATCAACATTGTTTGCCATTCCGATATGCACCCTTGTGCATAATATTATATCATTTCAACAAACTATGTCATGAATATGGCTATAAGATTGATCATTTGGCTTGAAAGTCATGAATCTTCACACATGATAGCTCATTTCTAAGAACACTTGTTTAAAATAATTGTCGTATTATAAGTTTATTATTTTTCCTGGTAACTTTGTCACATATAATGACACAATGCAATGGTTTTCCATTTTTTTGAATTTGTTTTGAATTTTCCATGGCCATTTCAAAACGCGGTCAAAATAGCGGGTATGACCGTTCATACCTAGTGGTTGAATCTTGGAAATGTTTTGATGTTTCTATGATTAAATAGATACTTGTGTACCTATAAATTGTTTTTAGCAAAAATATAGAGCAAACTATAATGTCGATGCAGTTTAAATTTGACCCGCTTTCAGCTGATTCAACGAAATTTTTTCTTTTTTAGGAGAGATCGATAAAAGCCTTTAACACCCAACCATTTTGTCAATTATACATTAAATATGGCCTAGTATTTTAGAAAATTGATTTGTTCCAATTTTGAAACAAATATATGGTAGGTCCTTCACAAAAAAGTTCATTTTGGACACTTGAAAAATGGAAAATGATTTTTACATACGAGGAAAATGAAAACTTCCTTAATCAATATTGTTTGTCATTCCAATATGCATCCTTGTGCATAATATTATATCATTTCAACAAACTATGTCATTAATGTGGCCATAGGATTGATAATTTGGCTTGAAAGCCATGGATCTTCACACATGATAGCTCATTTTTAAGAAAACTTTTTTAAAATAATTGTCATATTACAAGTTTATTATTTTTCCTGGCAACTCTGTCACATATAATGACACAATGCAAAGGTTTTCCATTTTTTTAATTTTTTCATGGCCATTTCAAAATGCGGTCAAAACAGCGGGTATGACCGTTCCTACCTAGTGGTTGAATCTTGAATTTTTTTTAATGTTTCTCTGATTAAGTAGATACTTTTGCAAAATTTGTATGGTGCACTTTGGCAAAATGTTTTTGATAGATGCTTCATAAAATTCCTCTATTTTTAGTACTTGAAAATTATTTTAAATCATTGATTTTTTGAAGGGAAATTTGAAGATTTGCCACAAGTTTGTTTACACTTTGAGGATTTACCCCTGTTTTTCTTGTTACTAATAATTAGCCACACCTTTCTGAGAGTCTTAATGATTTGCCCCTTATGAACGACATGGAAATATAACACAAAATCAGTGACCAAACTGCCCGAGCCCAAATTAGCTAGCTTCATGTTTGACCGTTCCCGTTTCTCTGTTCGTTCGTATCCTGGCTGCTCGTCATGGCTCGCAGCAGTGTCTCTCGTTGCTGTGGCTCGTGAACCCGCCTTGTTGTGCTGACCACTCCACTCCAGACCAAGAAGGCCGAGGTCGACGGCCAAAATAGGTAAGCCACCGTGGTTGATTCATGTGCCAGGCGCAAGCATCCGTCTTCGTCAACCGACGGCGTGCTCACTTAGTCGGGTTGGTGCCTGGTGGTCTTCACGTCGCCGACCCACTAGACCGCCTTGCCAAGTGGACAGACGATGACGATCACCCCTGTTCTTGGCTGGGCGTCAACTGTGACACGTGCACGGGCTGCATGACCTCACTCTCGCTGCTCGCCACGTTGCTCCCTGGCCGCCTCCTCCCCTGCAACAACCTGTTAGGATCGGCTATATCCCCTGCCTCCGCTCTCGTCCTCACATCTTGACTTGTCTAAACGACAACGAGCGAGCACGCGGAGACGCATCCGTCTGCTTCTCTTTTGGAAGAGACGAGGATGACCTTGGGTACCATGACGAGCTTTTTAGACATATTCCAGTGGGTCCCTACCTCCGGGGGCAAATCATCACCAAACTGAAAAAGATATCGCGAATAATCGATGACAAGGAAAACGAAGGCAAGTCCTCAAAGTGCAAACAAACATGTGGCAAATCCTTAAATTCCCTTTTTTGAACCAATGAGAAATCTTTCCACAGATCGATGACATGGCGTCCATCCATCCATCCATCCATATCTCCAACCCACATCCATCCATCCATCCATCTACAGAAAAAAAAACCACCCGGAGCCCAAACCCTAGCTCACACCCCCATCGCACCTTCCTCCCAGATCCGGCGCCGCCGCACGTTCTCCTCTCCTCCTCCTCCCAGATCCGGAGCCTCTCCAAGCCGCCCGCGCTCGCCGACGCGGCCGCCTCACCGTGCTCTCTCCGTCCCCACCCACCCGCCTCCCAATCCCGATCTCTCTCGCCCCGCTCATGCATGAGAGGTCGTCGGGGCCATCGCTAGTCGCCGCCACGCGCCTCCGCTCCGCCTCCCTGGTCCTGCTGCTCCTGGCGCTGTCCCTGCTCGCCGGGTGGGCACGCTTCTGGGATACATGACGACCTCACGGAGGATAAGAAGAGCCAGCCAACCAATGAAACGCGAGGAACCTCCTCCACGCGGACCACCCCACCAGAAGCGATCTGAGCCATCCATCACGCGCCCATCCGACAGTGTAGCATCTCCCGAAAAACCAAACCCTAACTATGTGATCGAGACACCCCACCCCTCACACACAGCCACACACTTCCTCCCTCGTCCCCATCTCTCTCCCGCACGAACCCCTCTTGCCGCCGCCATCACCAACGGCGCCCTGATCCAGGCGACCTCCGGTGAGGATAGACGGTGCCAAGCACACAACATGGATCCCCTTGCTCTGCTCCTCCCCTATCCCGTGCTTCTTCCCACCCGCGCGCCCGTGCCAAACCCTACCGCGCGTGTGATCCCGCGTCCGCCCCGATCTGCGAGATGTGGCGCGACTGAGCACACACACACAGTGACGCGCAGGGGAAGAGGAGGTTTCCCCCGATCCGGCGCACGACAGGGAGCCCGCCGCCTGACACGGCGGGGCGAGGGCCCCCTCCGACGCGGGGCGGACCTTCCTGCATGCCGGGGCGGCCCGCCGGCGCCCAGATCTGAGATGGCCGACGGCGGCGCCCAGGGGCTTCGTGCGGTTCAGGGGCGCGGTGCAGGAAGAACTGCATGATGGTGGCACCTTCCACCATGGTCGCCGAATTACTGATTGGGATCAAGCACTGGTAACCTCTTCACACAACTTTCCCGTAGCATTTCCAGCACTGAGAGTGCGACCTTTTTTCTGAACAGTACCTTTAGCCGCATCTTTTCTAAATACTGTATACTGGTAGCCGGCGCGATGTGGGAGACAATCCACCCCATCTAATTCCTTTCCCGTAGTCGGATGCCCCGTCACAACCCACAATGCCTTTGTCCTAGCACAATAACTTATGGGCAACAAGCGTGCGACATAGGTGACTGGAAAATAGAAGGCATTGCAGGCCATACCACAAGCATACGTACGTACACGCTAGCTAAAAAATGTTTTTGGTGGTATCTATCTTCTTACATTTGCTTAACGTCTACGGGGAAGCTTCTTAGTCTAGTGCAGTATTTAATTTGGTGGTGCTAATGTGGATTATGATATGACATCTTCTCCAACTGGGTATAGGTGGAAAAAAAGCACCTATGCTTATCTGAATGAGCCGGCAGTGACCGCATCGGTGGATATATTCCATTTCTTGCAGAACTCTTCAAGGTACATATACTGCAATTCTCTGGAGTCTTATGCTATTGTCCATAACGCCTTCGCCCGGTTCATCCTTGATTGGCTCTGATTCTTCTCGGTCGGCGTCTCGCAGATGTGGCAGCTCAAGGGCGAGGTTGGCGCCATCTCCAGGGCCGACGGCTCGGCGCTCTTCGAGATGGGCAACACCAGGGTCATCGCCGCCGTTTACGGGCCCCGAGAGGTGCGTCCATGTCCCTCCTGTAAAATTCAGTGTAAAGATGAGCCCAATGTTAGGCTAACAAGGGCCTGAGTCAAGCCGGTCATATGCTGAAATAGATTAGGGATGGTGGTTTATTTGTTGGCCCATAACTCATATCGATCGAACTGGTGTGGTGGTTAATGTAGAAATAACACCGCGAAAATAGTTTCCAGCAATGCTGCATCGTTGTACTCTCCTCTTTCCTGTTAATGTTTTCTTTTCAAAAAATAAATCCTTTTAATGTTGTTGTACCCATCCCCAAACGCCAACTATGCTATTTGCACATCTTGTAGGTTGAGTTCCTCCGTAGATTAGCGCTTTACAAATCAGCATCTCATACTAGCTAGGAGGCCACTGATTGCACCTTCTTTTAAAATGTTTTAATGTCCAATGAACTTGCAGGCCTTTGTTATTTTGTCATCTGCTAGTTGTTGGTAGGCTGAATATGTTGTCCGTGATGTGTTCTGTTACCTCTGTCGATCTGTTCATCAAGCATAAATGTTTATTTTCTGAACTGATAAGTCCTTGCCAAACACTAATGATCTAATCATGTTTTGATTGCAGCGAACAGACGGTCTGCCGTAGCTTGGTCCTTGAAGGCGGGTCTATGGGACTCTCTCAAATCTGGGTAAAGTACATTATGTACCCTTTTAAAATTTTGTGTGATGTTCATGTTTAAAAAATATCTACATATTAGAACATCTATGTACTATTGTTAAAGAAACACTATTTCCAGAGCTTCCCACCTTGATGAAAAAGGTTAAACCATTAAACAAATTCGAGTTTCCCCCATTATCTTGGCTAGGACAAAAGTTTTCTTGGATCAATTATTCGGTGTGCGATTCATTTCTGTATGTTACTAAGATGGACAGGAGAACGATTCAGATATTTGCGAATCATAGGCTTTATTTCGTGCAAATTGGTTTCAGCCAGCGGTTAGGCATTGGGCATTTTGTTTCGCTCACCCTATCAACTGTGATTTAGGATTATGATGATTATTGATGTAGCCAACATAAAATCCTGCCTGCACATTTTGAAGCACGACTCCTGTGATGATTTATACGCACTCTGTTTGTGTTTTATCTTGAAATTTAAGCTTACTATACCCTGAGTATAAGATGTTACAGTGTTGGTACCTTCACTTATGTCTCAATTAGTGGTAGTTTAATGTCTACTGCACTAAACACCCAGCTAGTCTTTTTTCTACCAGTATGTTGCAGCCACCAGCATTCTTGTAGTTGTTGCTGAGTTAAGTTTGGTTCACATGATTGCATTCTACGCTTTGATATATTGTTCCTCATGGTTGTTACTGTTATCCATGGCCTCATGCTTCAGGATTGACTCTTAACTGCTTGAGCTCTTTAGTCCTTCCAAAACAAGGTCTTGATGTCCCTCTTACGGAAAAATGTTCATATCGGTTCCTGCATGATGCGTGTATGTACGTTGGATGGTCACGTTCTAGTTTACTAGCTAGCTAGTAAGCATTGTTTGGTTAGTGCTCTCCTGCTTGGTTGGCTAAACATATTCGTTTGTTTGATTTGGCTTCACAGTTACATATTTTGATTTGAACTTAGTCTATGTTTATGCCTAGTTTCTCTTAATTATCTTAAATGGTGTGGTACCGTGTCTATGCGCGCACAACTTCCTCTCACAAAAAAAAACTAAGTGCATGTCTCTCTCACTTTTGTTCGCATTTCTTTTAACATCATCTTGAGGATGAATACAAATCTTTTTATTTCTAATATTTTTATATTTATTTCGTTTTGATTGATTCATGTGCAGTGTAATGTTCTTGTAGGATGACAAGTTGTCGCATCTCGAGCATGTCTCATAGGAGAGTAGAATGAAGTCCATTGTATTGTTGGGATAGTAGCAGATGTGCCATTGTTCTGTTGTGCAATTTTGTCCGTTCTTGCTATATTCTTGTGTAAGGAAATGTATTCACGAGATGAGTTATTGTGTTATGTAAACCTGGGAGATGTATTATGTGATGTTATATGATGGATGGTTTTAATTCGACTTGGAGTTTTCTTGATTTGAATATTAAATAGTGTTGGATTTAATATTGGACAAATAATTGGGTTGAAAAGGCCCAACAAATAGAAATGAAACCAAGTTCTGAAACAAAAAGTTGCTGAATTCAAAAATAAAAAAGGCCAAAACTAAAACTCGACCCAATGTATTTGGGAACTAAAAGGGCCAGGGCCCAAATTATAGTGATACAAAAAAATTCATAAAAAACTAGAAGTGGTTGTAAATAGCCCCAATAAGAAAAAGCCCCAAAAAAATAAAACCAGCCCATATGCTCAATTGAAATGGGTTGGGCTGATTTCAACCATGACGTTTTGATTTCATCGTAATTTTGCCACGTAGGACTGGGTTAGATTGGCAACGACGATTTAGGATCATCGTAAAGGTTACGACGATCCAGAAATTCTCGTAAAAGTTACGACGATTTCGATCAAAACATCGCTGTTGTTCATTTCTGACGCTCCGTTTTCGACGCTTGGTTTTTCGTCGTGAGATCGTCGTAAATTAAAAACCATGACGATGTAGCGACGAAAAAATAGCGTCGTGTATTAGCATATTCCTTGTAGTGGATCTCTGATACGTCTCCATCGTATCTACTTTTCCAAACTCTTTTGCCCTTGTTTTGGACTCTAATTTGCATGATTTGAATGGAACTAACCTGGACTAACGCTGTTTTGAGCAGAATTGCCTTGGTGTTATTTTCATGCAGAAATCAAAGTTCTCCAAACGTCCTAAAAATTTACGGGGAGCAGTTTTGGAAAATATCAAAAATATCTGCGCCAAGTAGGGGGTGGGCCAGTGGGCCACAAGCCCTCGCTCCGCCACCACCCCCCTGGTGGCGGTGGGGAGGCTTGTGGGGCCCACACGGCTCTGCCGCCCCCAATTCCAGCTCTATAAGATCCCTTTCGTCCCAGAAAATAAAAGAGAAGTTGTCGTCTCGTTTTCGATACGGAGGCGCCATCACCACCTGTTCTTCATCTGGAGGGCAGATCTGGAGTCCGTCTTGGGCTCCGGAGAGGGGAAATCGTCGCCATCGTCATCATCAACCTTCTTCCCACTCCAATTCCATGAAGCTCTTCGTCGTTCATGAGTAGACTATTCATAGGCTCGCTGGGCGGTGATGAGTAGGATGAGATCTATCATGTAATCGAGTTAGTTTTGATCGGGATTGATCCCTAGTATCCACTATGTTCTGAGATTGATGTTGCTACTACTTTGCCATGCTTAATGCTTGTCACTAGGGCCCGAGTGCCATGATTTCATATATGAAATTATTATGTTGTCACCAATATATGTGCGTTTTAGATCTGATCTTGCAAGTTGTAGTTACCTACTATGTGTTATGATCCGGCAACCCCGGAGTGACAATAACCGGAACTACTCCTGGTGATGACCATAGTTTGAGGAGTTCATGTGTTCACCAAGTGCTAATGGGTTGGTCCAGTTCTTTATTAAAAGGAGAACCTTAGTATCCCGTAGTTTCCTTTTGGACCCTGCTGCCGCGGGAGGGATGGACAATAGATGTCATGCAAGTTCTTTTCCCTAAGCACGTATGACGACACACGGAATGCATGCCTACATCACATTGACGAACGGGAGCTAGCTACATATCTCTCCGTGTTATAGCTGTTGCATGATGAATATCATCCAAACAAATCACCGACCCATTGCCTATGAGTTTGTCCTACTGCTGCTACTACTGTTGCTACTACTACTTGTACTACTGTTGCTACTGCTGTTACTTGTCTTGCTCTGCTATTGCTACTATTGTTGCTACTGCTGTTACTTGTCTTGCTCTGCTGCTGCTACTACTATTGCTACTGATATTACTTGTCTTGCTGTGCTACTACTGTTGCTACTACTGTCGCTTGCTACTGTTGCTACTTGCTACTGCTGTCACTACTGATTTTACTTGCCGCTGCTATTGCTCGTTACTTTGCCGTTACTCGCTACTTTGCTGTTACTACTTTGCTTGCAGATACTAATCTTTCAGGTGTGGTTGAATTTGACATATTCAGCTGCTAATACTTGAGAGTATTCTCTCACCTCTCGTCGTGCGAACCAACAAATTTGTGTTGAATACTCTACCCTCGAAAACTGCTGCGAACCCACACGCAGGTGGGCCGTCAACAACATTCTTCTAGTTTCATTGCTGGGGAGTGCTAGTAGCATTCTTCTGGTGCCGTTGCAGGGGAAGGCTTGTTGTCATCAGCATTCGTCTAGCCATCGCCAGAGATTGCAATCAGCATTTTTCTGGCGGCGTTGCCAGGGGGGTATTGCTATATTCTCTAAGTTACTTGGGATTTATATCTGTTGATAACTATGAAGAATCTGAAGGATCCGAAGACCAAAGTTTTGCCCTCAACTACGAGGGGAGGTAAGGAATTGCCATCTAGCTCTGCACTTGATTCACCTTCAGTTATGAGTAAGTTTGCGACATCACCTCCTGCTAGAAATCTTGATATGTCGCCTGTGATTGATGATGCTTGTGATACTACTGCTAGAGATGCTATGCTTGATACTATGCCTGATGATATGCCTGATACTGCTAGAGATGCCATGCTTGATACTATGCCTGATGATACTATGCTAGAGATACTACTTTGCCTGATACTATGCTAGAGATGCTATGCTTGATACTATGCTAGAGATGCTATGCTTGATACTATGCTAGAGATACTACTTTGCCTGATGTTCCACTAGGGGTATTCCTTGATGCTCATATTGCTAGAGTTACTGCCGATGCCCGTGATGCTTCTGAAACTGCCGATACTATTGAGATAGAACCTGCTTTTGCTCCTGATAGATCTAGCCCTCCTAGATATGAATTGCCTGATATACCTGAGGGGTACGTTATGGAGGGAGAGATAGCTGAGGATTTTCTTGCGTGTAAGGATGCGTATGACGCTGAGAAATTACTTCTCAAGTGGAAGGAAAAATCTCGGGAAGCTAGGAAGAAAAATGACCCAAAGTTTGCCACTTCGCCTATCTTTGTCACCGATAAGGATTATGAATTCTCTGTCGACCCTGAGATAATCTCTCTGGTCGAATCTGATCCTTTTCACGGTTATGAGTCTGAGACTGTCATAGCCCATCTTGCAAAACTATCCGAAATAGCCAACCTTTTCACTAATGAGGAGAAGATCCGCCACTACTATATCCTTAAGTTATTTCATTTCTCTCTAAAGGATGACGCTAAAGCCTGGTTCACCTCTCATGCTCCTGGATGTGTGCGTAGTCCCCAGGAGATGGTCTATTACTTCTGTGAGAAATATTTCCCTGCCCATAAGAAGCAAGCTGCCTTGCAGGAAATATACAACTTTGCTCAACTCCAAGAAGAGAGTCTTCCACAAGCTTGGGGGAGGCTCGTCCAACTACAAAATGCTTTGCCTGATCGCCCTCTTAAGAAGAACGAGATACTTGATATCCTCTATAATGGACTTACCGATGCCTCTAGAGACCACCTAGATAATTGTGCCGATTGTGTTTGTAGGGAACAAACTATAGAACAAGCTGAGACCCTACTAAATAACCTCTTGATCAATGATAATGCTTGGACTATTCCCGAACCACCTCCGACGCCAACTCCTAAGAAAAGAGGTATTCTATTCCTCAGTCCCGAAGATATGCAAGAAGCCAAGAAATCTATGCAAGAGAAAGGCATTAGATCTGAAGATGTCAAAAATCTACCACCTATTGAAGAGATCCATGGTCTCGATAACCTATAGGTAGTGAGCCTTTGATGAGAGTGATATTCCTGCGTAGGTTTGATGAGAGTGATATTCCTTTTGATAAACCTGCTAGCCTATGCTTTGATGAATTTGACAACTTTGTTGCCAAACAACAGAGTTTCAATGCTTATGTTAGCAGACATTTGGAACAAAGTACTCGTATGCTTAGCCATTTAAGTGCTTGTGTAGACAGAAATGTCAATGATCTGAAGCTTCTGAGTAAACATGCCTCTATGATTACTACTCAAGTAGAACAAGTACTCAAAGCTCAGAATGACCTGCTCGATGAATTAAATGACAACTCTGTCAGAGTCATTACTAGAGGAGGCAAAATGACTCAGGAACCTTTGTATCCTGAAGGTCATCTTAAGAGAATTGATCAAGATTCTCAAGGAATCAATGCTGATACACCTAGTCATCCTAAGGAGAAGAAGAAGGATGATAGAAACCTACACGCCAGTTCACCAAATACCGTCACACCTGAAGAACCTAATGATATTTATGCGTCTGATGCAGAAACACAATCTGGTGATGAACATGAACCTGGTGACAATATGGACAGCGATGTTCATAATAATGCTCAACCTAGCAATGATGAGGATGTGGAGATTGAACCTACGGTTAATCCTAATAACCCACAACCTAAGAAATACGATAAGAATGACTTCAATGCTAGGAAGCATGGTAAAGAAAGAGAGCCATGGGTTCAGAGACCTATGTCATTTCCTCCTAAGCCATCCAAGAAAAAGGATGATGAGGATTTTGAGCGCTTCGTTGAGATGATAAGACCCGTATTTCTGCAGATGCGGTTAACTGATATACTCGTCTCTGTATGCCAAGTACATGAAAGATATCGTGACTAATAAACGGAAGATACCAGATCTTGAGATCTCCACCATGCTTGCCAATTACACTTTTAAAGGTGGAACTCCTAAGAAACTTTGTGATCCCGGAGTGCCCACTACACCTTGCTCCATTAAAGGAAACTACGTAAGAACTGCCTTATGTGACCTTGGAGCCGGTGTTAGTGTTATGCCGCTCTCTTTTTATCATAGACTTGAGTTGGATAAGTTGACACCCACTGAAATTTCTCTGCAAATGGCCGACAAATCAACTGCTTTCCCTATCGGCGTTTGCGAGGATGTGCCTGTTGTGGTTGCTAATACCACTATCTTAACAAACTTTGTTATCTTGGATATTCCCAAGGACAATGACATGGCTATCATCCTCGGAAGACCCTTTTTAAACACTACAGGGACTGTTATAGATTGCAACAAGGGCAATGTCACTTTCCACGTCAACGGTAATGAGCACACCGTGCACTTTCCGAAGAAACGATATCCAGTACATTGCATCAATGCTATCGAAAAGACTTCATCGATTCTCATTGGGAGCTTTGAATGCCCTATTCCTCGTGTCAAGATGAAGTATGATTTGCTTGTTGGGGAGATACATATACCCATTGAGGTGACTTAGTGGCTATTCAAAAATTCTCCGTTCTCTCTTGCGATTCCAGAAGGTTCTATCATAAGGACTTGATCAATCCCATTGACGGATTTCTTTCGATGACCATGAAACGGATGAATCAAGGAGTCACATACCTCTGTTTTAAGTTTTCCTTTTCTTTTGCTTAAAAGAAAAATGATAGAATTAGTTTAGTTTTTCCTGTTTTTCGTTTTAGCGGCCCAGAGAAAAATACCTCGAAAATAAAAATTCTCCGATGGTCCTGAAAATTTAGTATGATTTTTTCTAGAATTTTTGAAAATTTCTGGGCCTGAGAGCTGGCCTGGGGTCCTGACCAGTGGGCCACAAGCCCTTCCACCCCCACCTACCCCCCTGGTGGCGGGGTGCAAGCTTGTGGGGCCCACACGCACCCCCTCCACTCATTCCAGCTCCCAGCCTCTTCTTCCACCCCAAGAAAAAATTGTTTCGCAGCTCAAACTCGTGTTCTTCCTCATTTGGCTGTGATTTTCGATCTCCTTGCTTAAAGCACCATTCTCCGAACCGCTTTGGGGAAATTACTCCTTGGTAAGTGACTCCTCCATTTGTCCAATTAGTTTTTGCTCTAGTGCTTTATCCTTCGCGTATTCTTCCTACCTTGGTGACCCTGTTCTTGAGCTAGAAATGTTGATTTTAGTTGGTCCCATGTAGTTTTAGCGCGTGATATGGTCTCTAGGCACTAGTAGGAGTAGTTGCTACAAGTTGGGTTAATCTTCATTCACTTTTCTTTCAAAGTCTCTAAAAATTTCAGAATTTTTCAGAGCTAGAAAAAGGAAAAGATGAGGAGGTTCTTGAGAGGCTCTTCAAGCCGTAACCCCAAGGAGGATGAGAAGAATCACCCCAAGTACGTAGTCCCTCAGGTCACAGAAGTTCGAGCGTGCGAGTGGCCAAGTGATGAATTTTTGCGCGTCGTCGGACTTTATGAAGACTTTTATTACTTGGTGGAGAACACAGGTCTTACTGCGTTTGTTGAAGATAAGTGCCCACAATACCTCCTCCTCACCAATATTTTCGTTCAAAGCTTCAACTTTTATCCGAGGAAGAATCCTCCCATGGTTGAGTTCATGATATACGATGTCCCGAGTGCATGACGCTGCAGGATTTTTGCAATGTATGCAAATTACCTTATGTTGGGGATATCCATGATCCTCGTCCACGGGACTTGGAGGATTTCATTGGTTCTATTGCTCTTGGAGAGGAGAGAGGAGTGTCTCGCGCTAGAATTGCTAGCATACATTTTCCTGTGCTTCGGTACTTCTCACTATTTGTGGGAAAATGTTTGATTGGCCGTGGGGAGGCTGGATCACATAGTTCTCCAGACCTTGTGGTTCTGCGCGAAGGCCTTTATAACGATAAGACTTATAGCTTGGGCGCTATAGTAGCTCAACGGTTGAACCTGAACCGTTCTAAAGGAGTCGTCTATGGAGGTATCTATGCTACCCGTCTTGCCAGACACTTTGAGATACCCATTAGACTGGGAGAGGAAGGAGAGATGCTTCTCCCTGAGAGGTATCTGGATTATGACAGCATGGTTCGCCATGATTTTCTGGATAGAGATGCTAGTAGATGGATGATTTTCAACCTGGTGTTTAGTCAAGGTACTCGAGAGACTATTACTTAGCCTGCTCCTTCTTTGTTCGATCTTCATGCAGGGAGGTACACTATTATGCCCGCGGACATCTACGCATATTGGGGCTTGGCCCAACCACAGGCGCCCCTGCCCGAGCCGCCAGTGGAGTACCAGACGCCAGTTTATCAGTGGGAGCCAGAGGAGCTCACACAGCAGTGGCATCCACAGTCTTCTCCGGAGTATCCTGGAGCTGGTTATTTCCCACCTTGGGAGTAGACCAAGCTAGGCCAAAATCCTAAGCTTGGGGGAGTACGTGTTCTCACCGACTTTACATTCATGGTTATGCTTTCACTTTGTTAGCTGATGTTTACACTTTTCCACTGTATTATCCATGCTAGTTTCTTTTTGTTTTCTTGTTTTCTTGTTTTGTGTCCTTTTGAGAAAACCCAAAAAGATTTTTCTCTCTTCTTTTGCTTGTTGGGAGCTTTCCCGTGTAAATAGTTTTCTTTTTCTTTGTGTCAAGGTAGAATATATTGGTTACAATGTTTATTTGTTCATGCATGCTTACCTGTTTAGCTTTCAAAGAGCCATATTATTTTGTCATCTCCTTTGTGTTTGCCTGCAGATTCAGCTTAGTCCAATGCGCTTATTATCGTTCTCATCGTTCGATCGTGCAAATGAAAGGCAACAATGATGATATATGATGAAGTGACTGAGACTGAAAAGCTGGTATGAACTCTATCTATTTTGTTTTTGTAAATATGACTAGCTTATCGACCTAGATTCAACTTTGTTGTGAGAGAACCATGTTTGCAATGACAACTTAGAGATCATAGTTTCTGATGCCATGCTTATTTAGCTGAGAGCTTATAATGGTTTGTCTTGAATGCCAACATAGATTTTGAGATGACTATGATGTAGTATGATAGGATGGTATTCTCCTTTGAATGTTTCAAGTGGCTTGACTTGGCGCATGTTCATGCATGTAGTTGAAACATAATCAACATAGCCTCTATGATGTTCGTGTTCATGGTGATTTATATCCTGTTCATGCTTGCATTCAATGTTAGTCAAACTCATTGCATCTTGATAACTGTTGCCTTTTGCTACCCATCACTTGTACCAAGCGGAATACTGCTTATGCATCCACTTACATAAAACCAAAAGTTTTTCCATGAGAGTCCACCATACCTACCTATTTGCGGTATCTACCTGCCGTTCCAAGTAAATTTGCATGTGTCATTCTCTAAACCTTCAAGAAATAATTTGTTTTGCATGCCCAAACTGCTCATGTGGTGAGAGAGGTCTATTGGTATCTTCCATGCTAGGAGTGTTATCCTCGACATGTGTTTATTCACAGTCATTCACGAGAAATGGGCCGGTAATTGGAATGCCCAGTTCCACGCTTAAATCGAAAACATAACTGTAAAACAAGACTCCCCCCGGATTGATGTTAGTATGGACGGTACCCGAGGATTCGGCTAGCCGTGGAGTGTGATTGATTGGTGGTGGGGGAGTTAAAACTTTACTTTTCTGTTTGGGAACCGCCTATAGCATGAGTAGCATGGAAGATATTGAGAACTCTTGGTCATTGCGCTGACAATGAAAGCATGCCACCCAAAATTATTATCTCTGTTTTCAAAGCTTCAGCTCTGGCACCTCTGCAAATCAATGCTTCCCTCTGCAAAGGGTCTGTCTATTTATTTTCCCGTCGAGTCATCCTCATCTTATATAAGCACCAATTAGAGAGCACCTCTGTCATTTTTATGCTTTGCTTTTGATTGATATTGAGTATGACTATGACTGGATCTTCGTTGCTATGAGTTACAATGTTTAGTCAGCCCTTGATCTTTGAAAGTGCTCTGCATTTATGTTTTGCGGTCTCAGAAAGAGCTAGCGAGATACCACCTATTCATATTGCTTCATGCTCGTTTTGATTGAAGTGTTGGTATTTGTAACTCATTATTATTTGCTCGTTAGCTCATTATGCCATTGATATTAGTTTACCGTGAGACCTTTGTGTCATTTGCTTATGTGGTTAACTTGTGATCTTGCTGTAATTCTGGTTATGAGTTAGACATAGTTGCAACAACAAGATCAAACAGAGTTTGTCAAAGTTTTTCTTTCTCTCTCAGTTTGTCAACTGAGGTGCTTGAGGACAAGCAAGGTTTTAAGCTTGGGGGAGTTGATACGTCTCCATCATATCTACTTTTCCAAACTCTTTTGCCCTTGTTTTGGACTCTAATTTGCATGATTTGAATGGAACTAACCTGGACTAACGTTGTTTTCAGCAGAATTGCCTTGGTGTTATTTTTGTGCAGAAACCAAAGTTCTCCAAACGTCCTGAAAATTTACGGGGAGCAGTTTTGGAAAATATCAAAAATATCTGCGTGAAGTTCCACCTCAGGCGGTGGGCCAGTGGGCCACAAGCCCTGGCTCCACCACCACTCCTCCTGGTGGCGGTGGGCAGGCTTGTGGGGCCCACGCGGCTCTGTTGCCCCCAACTCCAGCTCTAAGATCCCTTTCGTCCCAGAAAAAAAAAGAGAAGTTTTCGTCGCGTTTTCGATACGGAGGCGCCGCCACCACCTGTTCTTCATTTGGAAGGAAGATCTGGAGTCCGTCTTGGGCTCCGGAGAGGGGAAATCGTCGCCATCGTCATCATCAACCTTCTTCCCTCTCCAATTCCATGAAGCTCTTCGTCGTTCGTGAGTAATCTATTCGTAGGCTCGCTGGGCGATGATGAGTAGGATGAGATCTATCATGTAATCGAGTTAGTTTTGATGGGGATTGATCCCTAGTATCCACTATGTTCTGAGATTGATGTTGCTACTACTTTGCCATGCTTAATGCTTGTCACTAGGGCCCGAGTGCCATGATTTCAGATCTGAAATTGTTATATTGTCACCAATATATGTGTGTTTTAGATCCGATCTTGCAAGTTGTAGTTACCTACTATGTGTTATGATCCAGCAACCCTGGAGTGACAATAACCGGAACCACTCCCAGTGATGACCATAGTTTGAGGAGTTCATGTGTTCACCAAGTGCTAATGCGTTGGTCCGGTTCTTTATTAAAAGGAGAACCTTAATATCCCATAGTTTCCTTTTGGACCCCGTTGCCACGGGAGGGATGGACAATAGATGACATGCATGTTCTTTTCCCTAAGCACGTATGACGACACACAGAATGCATGCCTACATCACATTGACGAACGGGAGCTAGCTACATATCTCTCTGTGTTATAGCTGTTGCATGATGAATATCATCCAAACAAATCACCGACTCATTGCCTACGAGTTTGTCCTACTGCTGCTACTACTGTTGCTACTACTGCTGCTACTACTGTTGCTACTGCTGTTACTTGTTTTGCTCTGCTGCTGCTACTACTGTTGCTACTGATGTTACATGTCTTGCTCTGCTGCTGCTACTACTGTTGCTACTGCTGTTACTTGTCTTGCTTTGCTGCTACTGTTGCTACTACTGTCGCTTGCTACTGTTGCTACTTGCTACTGCTGTCGCTACTGCTTTTCCTTGCCGCTGCTATTGCTCGTTACTTTGCCGTTACTCGCTACTTTGTTGTTACTACTTTGCTTGCAGATACTAATCTTTCAGGTGTGGTTGAATTTGACATATTCAGCTGCTAATACTTGAGAGTATTCTCTCACCTCTCCTCGTGCGAACCAACAAATTTGGGTTGAATACTCTACCCTCGAAAACTGCTGCGAACCCACGCGCTGGTGGGCCGTCAACAATATTCTTCTAGTTTCATTGCTGGGGAGTGCTAGTAGCATTCTTCTGTTGCCGTTGCAGGGGAAGGTTTGTTGTCATCAGCATTCGTCTAGCCATCGCCAGAGATTGCAATCACTCTCCCCTCATATATATATGGGGAAGAGAGGAGGGGGCCGGCCCTAGGGTTTCCTCTAGGGGTGGGGGTTGCGGCCTAGGAGGTGGCTTGCCACCCAAGCAAGGGTGGCCCCACCCCTAGGGCTTGCCCTTCTGTTGGGGATATTATCTGTTGGGTAACCCGCCCTAGTTGGGCCGGGTCACCCATGCTGGCGACTCATCTCCAAGTGGTTCCGGCCTTGGCCCAGCGAGGTCGGGAGTCGTATGACGGTTCAGGACCTTCGGGGAAGTCCATTGTAGGGAAGATCTCCATGTCTTGGAAAGATGGCGACTTAGAGATCGGAAGAATCACAATTTATGTAAAGGAAAGGACTCTTGTAAACCCTAAGGACTCGACCTGTATATAAAGGCGAGTCCAAGGGAAGGAGAAGGGAGGTTAGAAATCATCGAGTGCTAGGTCAGGCGAGTTACACCCCCTTGTAATCGAAACACCATCAATACAAACACCAAGCAGGACGTAGGCCTTTACCTCCTCACGAGGGGCCGAACCTGGGTAAATCTCTATCTCGCACCCGCATAACCCCTTTGAGTCACCACCAAGATGCGATGGCTCCAACACTAAGTCCTTTCACGAGGACATCTGCCGTGACAAAACCATGACAGTTGGCGCCTACCATGGGTCCTGCGCACGGTGGAGTTGAATTCTCAAAGGGAGCCCTACCAGGGTCTGGGAGCTACGCAGTGGGGATCATGACTCGGAGCCACCGCGGGAAGTACTACATCAATAACTTGCTATGGGGGCCCGAGGCCGATTCGATCGAATCCGGCTACAGAATCCCCTTCGGCAAGATCAACGTCTTCGTCGGCATGGTTGGATCGCCTATGCCTGAGCCGGACATCTCCTCCGACATCGTCGAGCCGGCCAGGTACGTCTTTGTTGGGTTCACGCAGGGATCTAAGGAACCAGAACAATCGGCGACCCAGTAGACCATGCCGGTCAACACAGATGACGAATCATCCATGGGCGATTCAGATTCAATTCTATCTCTACATGGGGGCTGCCTTGGGGGCTTGTCACTAGCCATGGACCCTGAGGTTCTTGACCGGACCCGCCGTCAGATCGACGTTTACATGGCAGGGGCGACTCAGCCCTCGCCAAACCCGGCACGCGGAGATGGGGCTGGCGAAACGTCTAGAAGCCCGGCCATGATCTTGGTGGAGTAAGCGGCGGAGATAACGAGGCTCACGGCGACCCCCATAACGTCAGAAAACCAGGACGCGATAAACACGAAGCTAACAAAACTAAGAGATGGGGTGGCAAAGGCTCAGCGGGACGCTGAGGTGGAAGCCGCCGGGATCGAGACCCGGCAGGCTCAAATTACCGCCGAGGTAGCTCGCTTGAATGCCGAAACCTGGCGGCTCAAAAGGCATCAGCGTGCACCAGACGCCGTCCATCAGCGGAGGCATCAGGGTCATTTACCCCCTGATCTCAACCCAACCCGCCTGTTCGACACTCCACGAACACCCGGGGCAGGAGACGCCCCGGGGGCAGGGACGGGCCAGCCACCAAACCCGCTGTTTCAGCCAGCTGTGATCGCGTCCCCCGATTCCAGACACCTCGAGGTCACTTTTCCAACCCGATGGAAAACGTCCTTGACGCAACTCGCCATTTAGAATCCCTTCCGATTCATGGCAACACTCCAGCTGAGATAGAAGCAAGGAACGCCATTGAGATGTTGAAGATGGCGGTGGTTCAAAACGCCCAGTTTTCACACAACCTAGATCGGCTGCACTCCACTCCCTAGACAAGCCGCACCAGGAGTCGACCAGAGGACCAGCCCGCCATAACCAGCGGACCGCGACCCTTTCCCCAGGTCAACTCGCCTGATCGCCGAGACACGCCAGGTCGGGATCACCCGAACACCCAAGTTTCCCCAGCGCCTCTTGTTGGAAGCGGCAGACAAGTGGGGGTGCCATGCTTGGCCCCCACCCTTCACAACGAGTGAATGCCCAAGGATTTTAAAGGACCAAGAAAGGTGCCTAACTACACTCCGAACCTTGAGCCGTCGTCATGGGTCAAGAGTTACGAAATCGCCATGGACATGCTCGATGTAAGCGAAGCAGTCTGCGCCAGATACTTCACAATGATGCTCGAAGGGACGACACATACTTGGTTAAAGCACTTGCCCCCCAAATCCATCCAGTCTTGGGCCGAATTAAAAGAGCGTTTCGTCAAAAATTTCCGAGGGACCTGCAAGCGCCCGATGACAATAGTCGATTTACAACACTGGGTTCAACGCCCGGACGAGTCGGCCCACCGCTGGACGCGGCGGGTCGCGGAAATCATTCATTCGTCGGATGGTATCACGGCGGCTCAGGCTGTGCTAATCCTGGAGCAGAACTGCCACTATGAGCCCTTGGTGCAGAAGTTGGGACGACTCAAGCGAAAGGTGCAAGATATGGGGGAGCTAATGGACACCCTCACTAGGTACGCTGAGGCGACGACACCAAAGATCCAGGAGAAGATGGTGGTAAAGCCAACTCGCCAAGGAAAGGCGAGTCATCCAAAAATCATACCCGGTTCGAGGGACGCGCCCGCCATAATCATGGAGCTTATGGAAAAATAAGCAGCAGGAAGTGTCTTCGGACTTAGTTGCCAACACCAACGCCAACAATGGCAACCAGCGCCAGAAGAAGAATAGGGGTTACAGTGGCAAAAAGCCGCGCAACTATAATGAGTTACTCAAGGGCCCCTGCCCGCACCACGCCATGGCAGACGGACCGGCGACTCATTCCTGGGAGGACTGTTACGTGATGCGGGAGTTTCGGGCGGAGGCGATCAAAAAAGGGCAAGGCGGCGACCCGGACCAACGGCAGGAACAGTTTGGCTCACCTAATCAATGCCAGAACCCCTTCGGCGGCTTCTCCGAACCCAGGGCTCAGGGCGGCTCGCAGCCAAACAATGGCCAGTATCCGGTGCATCACCAACGACGGTATAACCAGCCGGGAGCCTTTCAACAACCACCCCCACAGGGGGTTCTGCAGGGGCAGGATGACAATGGCGGTTTCCGCAACAACCCCAAGCAGTTAAGCAATGGGCATTACCATGTTTTCACCACCAATGCCTGCAAGCGCGATAAAAAGGTGAGTCACCGAGCGTACAGTGTATCTGAGCCAGCACTCCCTAGATATCTCCACTGGTCGGAGTAGACCATATCATGGAGCAGGGAGGATCACCCGCCAAAAGTTGAGAATCCCGACGACTTAGCGTTGGTCGTGGCCCCTCAAGTTGGAGGATATACCTTATCGAAGGTACTGATGGATGGTGGTAGCAGCATCAACATATTATACTTCGACACCTTTCGAAGGATGAACCTGTTGGAGAAAGATTTGATGCCCTCAACCACGGTATTCCATAGGATTGTCCTAGGTAAATCGGCATATCCCATAGGCCGTGTTAGGCTCACAGTTGCGTTTGGAGCAGCGTCTAACTACAGGAGTGAGTCGCTTATATTTGAGGTGGTCAAGTTAAAAAGCCCCTATCATGCGCTCTTTGGGAGGCCGGCTTACGCCCGGTTCATGCTCGCCCCTGCTATGTTTACCTTAAACTCAAGATGCCTAGTCCTAAAGGACCCATCACGGTTGATGGTGATAGGAGGATTGCAAGAGAGTGTGAAGAAGGGGATACGGCTTACGCAGAAGTCGCCTGTGTTGCGGAAGAGCTTAAATATCACCAGGCCAATGTTGATCCGGCTGACATGTCACCTCTAAAGAAGCCAACGACAGACGCTGAGCCGCCCCTCAAGTTCAAACCAACAGACGACACTAAGACAGTGGATTTCGTCCCTGGTGACTCAACCAAGCAGTTCACTATCGGGGCGGGTCTTGACCCCAAATAGGAAAGCGCGCTCATCGAATTCATCCATGAGAATCGGGACATCTTCGGATGGAAACCTTCTGACATGCCTGGTGTGCCGAGAGAATTCGCTGAGCACCATCTTAATGTTGACCCAAAAGCAAAACCGATTCAGCAATATCTTCGCAGGTTCAATGAGGAACGACGCAAGGCAATCGGGGAAGAAGTTGCCCGTCTCTTGGCCACCGGATTCATCGTAGAGGTCTTCCACCCCAAGTGGTTGGATAACCCGGTTCTGGTGCTCAAGAAGAACTGTACCTTCCGCATGTGCATTGATTACACAGATCTTAATAGAGCTTATCCAAAGGATCCTTTCGCCCTTCCCCACATCGATCAAATTATTGATTCGGTGGCGGGATGCGAATGTTTGTGCTTCCTGGACGCTTATTACCGATATCACCAAATCAAGATGGTCGTGGAAGATCAGGAGAAAACAGCTTTTATAACCCCCTTCGATGCTTTCTACTATGTGTCCATGCCATTTGGACTCAAGAGTGCAGGGGCGACTTACCAGCGCTGCATCCACAATTGCCTCTGTGGCCAAATCGGACGCAACGTTCATGCTTACGTTGACGACATTGTGGTTAAAACTCACAGGAAGGAAACACTACTGGGAGACCTAAAGGATAATCTGCGGGTATACCAATTGAAGCTTAATCCCACCAAGTGTGTCTTTGCTGTTCCTGCAGGAAAATTGTTGGGCTTCCTGGTATCTGAGCGCGGCATCAAAGCTAACCCGGACAAAATCGAGGCGGTTACTTCCCTTGGGAAACCAGCGAATGTTAATCAAGTTCAACGAATGGCGGGCCGTATTTCGGCCTTAAGTCGCTTCATAATCCGTCTGGGTGAAAAGGCTATTCCCCTTTATCAATTGCTTAAAAAATCTGACCATTTTGTTTGGACACACGACGCCAATGAAGCTTTGGAAGCCTTAAAACAGCAGCTGGTCAACCCGCCGGTTTTGGCCGCCCGACTGAGAAAGAGCCTATGCTTCTGTATATTGCGGCAAACTCCAAAGCGGTGAGTGTGGCAGTGGTCGTCGAAAGGAAGGAAGAAGGGAAGGAATACCCAGTGCAACTCCCGGTGTATTTCATTAGCGAGGTGCTAACTCTCTCCAAGCAGCGATACCCACACTGGCAGAAGTTAGTTTATGGGGTCTTTATGGCAAGCCGAAAGCTCAAACATTATTTCCAAGAGCATCCCATCACGATGGTTAGCTCCGCTCCCCTCGGGGACATCATCCATAATTGGGAAGCGACAGGGCGAATCGCCAAGTGGGCAATCGAACTCGGGCCGCACCACGTGCGATACACCCCTCGCACGGCTATCAAATCTCAGGCCTTGGTTGATTTAATCAACGATTGGACCGAGTTACAGATCCCGGAGGATAGGCCTGACCTTACATACTGGAATATTTATTTTGACAGGTCTAGACAGTTGGAAGGCTCAGGGGCTGGTGTGGTGCTGATATCGCCTCAAGGAGACAAATTCTGCTATGTCCTCCGACTCATGTTTCCATGTACCAACAACGCTGCGGAATACGAAGCTTTACTTCATGGCTTGCGACTCGCCAAGGAGATGAACCTTACGCGGGTCAGATGTTTTGACGATTCTGATTTGGTGGCTCAGCAAGTTTCAGGTACTTGGGATTCTCGGGACCCCCTGATGGAGGCTTACAGGAGGGCTGTGTCTGATGTGGCGGGTCACTTCCATTATTATCAGGTCGATCATATCGACCGGCGCCTTAACGAAGCAGCTGATGGCCTTTCACGTCTCGGTTCGCAGCGCAAGCCGGTTCCCCCCAATGTCTTTCTGGATACTCTGCATAATCCTTCCGTAAGGTTACCCTCGGAGGAGGAGTTGACAATACCAGACCCTGAGTCTCAGTTCGTGGCAGCTCTCCATGTTACGCCGGATTGGGTTCTTCCGTATCTGGCCTATCACGCCCGAGGCGAGTTACCTTTGGATGAAGTATTGGCTCGTCAAATCGTTCGGCGAAGCAAATCCATGGTGATCATCAATGGCGAATTATATAAACGAAGCACTTCCGGGGTTTTCCAAAGATGTGTCTCCTCTGAAGAAGGATGTGTAATTCTAAACGACATTCATTCCGGAGATTGTGGACATCACGCCGGGTCATGTTCCTTGGTTTCAAAGGCGTTTCGTCATGGTTTCTTCTGGTTGACGGCCCATGCAGATGCAGAAGAGATTGTTCGTCGATGTGACGGATGCCAGCGTTATGAACGACAGGACAATGTGCCGGCTCAAGAGTTAAGGATGATACCTATCACTTGGCCTATTGCGGTCTAGGGGTTAGACATGGTTGGCCCCTTTAAGATGTCGTCCAACAAAAAAACTCATCTGCTGGTGGCGGTTGATAAGTTTACCAAGTGGGTCGAGGCAGAACCTGTTGGATCCTGCGACGCGGAGACAGCGGTCAAATTTTTGAAAAAGTTAATCTTCTAGTTCGGATATCCACACAGCATTATTACTGACAATGGCACTAATATGTCTCAAGGAGCGATGCGGGATTTTTGTCATCGTGAGCATATCCGCCTTGATGTTTCTGCAGTAGCTCATCCGCAATCTAATGGGCAGGCCGAGCGGGCGAATCAGGAAGTGTTGCGAGGAATCAAACCCCGACTCATGATTCCCCTGGAACACACCCCGGGGTGTTGGGTTGAGGAGTTGCCTTCAGTACTATGGAGCATCCGGACCACCCCGAACCGTTCTACGGGTTTTACTCCTTTCTTTCTGGTATATGGAGCAGAAGCCGTTCTTCCCACTGACATTAGGCATGACTCGCCCAGAGTTGCCTCTTATGTGTAATAGGACAACGAGTTGGCGCGTCAAGATTCTTTGGACGCTTTGGAGGAAGCACGCGATTTGGCTGCAGCCCGTTCGGCGATTTATCAGCAGGACTTGCAGCGTTATCACAGCCGCCGGGTCAAGAGCCGAATCTTTCAGGAGGGCGACTTACTCCTTCGATTGATACAAGATCGTACTGACATGCATAAGTTATCACCACCATGGGAAGGACCGTTCGTCGTCAGCAAAAGCCTTCGCAACGGGTCCTACTATCTGGTGGATCTATGGCCTGATCGGCCAACCACGGAGGCTGAGTCAACTCGCCCTGGAACATAGCCCACTTGCGGCCTTATTACACTTGAGCTAATTAGCTCTGCCTTTTTTCATTTCTTATGAAGCAATAAAGTTGATGCCTCCAGGCTTGGGGGCTTTCCTGCTAATTCATCTTATTGGAAGTATGGATCTTTATTTTACTCTTCAAAAAGTCGCCCAAGCATGGATGCTATCTATACCAAAGGGCTTAAGTCGCCATGATGCGCTTATTACAAAACTGGGTATCGATAAGCCAAAGAGGATCGAAGTCGCTACAAGCGCGCGATTCAAACATAGGCGTTTTATATGATTCTGTGGATTAGGCCGGCTTACTTGAGGGCAGTTTGTTCTCAAGTCGTTTTGTGGTAATAGCGTATACGCTTCTACAATCCTATGACGGTCTTTCCCTTAATCATAGGTCACTTGGGGGCTTCCTCTCACTGAGATCAGCCTTACTACCCATTTGGCTTGCGAAAAATTACCGCATTACAAATGGTTATACTGGACTGTGTGCTTGGCCGAATCGCCATATGGACCCATGAACTCTTGGCGAGTTAATCCGCTTATGGACCCTGAATATGCCTTGGTTAAAACATGTCTGGTACCGGCTAGCGCCTCACATGGAAAATAGAGAAACCACTGGTTCACTGAACCCGCTTCACTGAAGCTTGACTCGCGCCTGATCAGCCGGTCTAAATACTTGAGCTTTTTATACAAAAGTCTACCTCGGGTAGCACTTGAGTTCATTTAACTCATCCTATCCTATCACGACCTGATGAGCCGACGAAATTGCAATTTTTTACCTTCCTAGCACTGCCACAAGGTCTTTCTGACTTTTTTCTGACTCGCCACAAATATCTTGGGTCGGTTATTATTTATTATCATCCATTACTCACTGAGATGATTTGATATATGTTTTTAAGCCTAACAGGTTGATGATCAAAATCATTCTAGCCATGGCGGGTCAAGCATCATAAAAATGTCTTGAGGGCGAGTCAAGCATTCTAAGGCGCCTTAAGTGTGACATAAGGGTTTTCAAGACATCACAGAAGCAGTTTGATCTCTAAAAAACTTATTACATGGCTCATATGGCCAAATCTATGAAGGATTATTCTACTGATTTCCTCGGGTCAGCCTGCTGCGAGCTCTGGCCGACTTCAATTTGCAAGTCGCCCAGTACCCAGTTACACTTGGATAATGCGGCGAACTCATCTTCATCGTTCAGCACTGATGAAAGATCCACCTCCAACTCAAAAGGATTCTTGGGTCGACGCGGAGTTAAGCTGGTCGTTACAAAGGTTGGCGGGTTAAATTTCTTGTTCTTGTTGTCATAGGCGGCCTGGTATTTTGATAAATCCAGGCTTGCGGCAAGCTGAGTCGCTGCCAAACGGGATTCTTTGACAACACGCTGGTAATCTTCTTTAGCAAATTCTGACCCGTCATCCTTGAGCTGGGGAAAGCCTGCCGCTACTTCTTCAGGGTTTATTTCTGGAGCATACGCCAGACACCGACTCAGCGTAGTGAGTGCTCCTTTCCGGGCAGCAGACCGAGTTAGCTCACCAATTTGAGGAGGAAGAGTAGATAAGCAGCCAAGCATCTTCTTTATTGATGTTATGGGTTCCTTGGCACCCATCACTGCTTTCACGGTCAGCACACTTCCGGTATACAGCTTCTCCGTCAACGTGTAAATCGCCTTCAGCATTAGGACGCAATCGTTCTGAAGATTGACGGCTCTTGGACCTGCATAAGGAGTAATGATGGTCAGCGATTTCTACAAGTTATTTATTTACGAAGTGCAAGGTTAGGGTTTCGTTTTAACCAAAGACGGCTTGGGCCATGTTGGAGATATGTCGCTTTAAGGCGGCTAGCTCTTGTTGCATAGTATCCAACTTTGCTTCAGCTTTTTCTGCTCGCTTTATCAGGGCATCTTGATCAGCTTGAGGATTTTTTATGTCGGCTTTTAGCTTCTCCTTCTCAGACAAGATCAGTTGACACTTCTCTTCTGATTTTGCCCGGGCATCCTGCTGATCGGTTAAATTTTTCTTCAAGTCGCCAAATGCTGATTCAGCTTGGGTAAGTAATTCCTGTTGAAATATATAGTCAAGGGGCGAGTCTTAGAATTATTGCAAGCAACATCCCTGACACTTGGGGGCTAATGTATAATTTTTTAGACAAATTATACAGTATCAAGACCCGACTCATCTTTTTACAAATGACTCAGCCCTTGGGGGTTACAGGTCGAATGTTTTCTTCAATTATCAAGACCCGGCTCATATTTTTACAGATGACCCGGCCCTTGGGGGTTACAGGTCGAAAGTTTTTCTTCAAAATTATCAAGACCCGGCTCATCCTTTTACAGATGACCCGACCCTTGGGGTTACAGGTCGACAGATTCATTTTACTATTAAGACCCGGCTCATCTTTTTACTGATGACCCGGCCCTTGGGGGTTAATAAGGACAATACAGTATGCAATAAGACGTTCCTCATGTTTGTTCTTCAGCATAAGAAACAGACTTTTTTCCATCTCATAACTCGCCTCCAGGCGACTTGCAAAGCCCGAGCAAAGTTCTCTGAATTCAAGATTTTCATAGTGGGAGAGCTTAGCCTTGGAAAGTTCATACTCAATAGCAGGTTGAGCTGATGATGATACATGCTTCGACAAAACTGTTGTGGCCGGCTTAGAAAAGCGAGTGCCGGTGATAACCACATCGTCTGGGTCTTCTGCTGTTTTCAATGGACTTGGCGGATTAGGCGTTTCCATGGTTTCCTTGGGCGAGCTTGGGAGATCCACTTGATCCTCGGGTTTATCTTGGGCCGGGTTATCCTGGATCGGCGCCGATTTTTCAACAGGCTCTGAAGCTGTAATGGGAGTTGACCCGCAAGTTTTCCTTTTCTTCGCATGTGCCCTAAAAGGAAAAGTGGGTGCACTTAAAGAAACAGACATTACCATCATCAGAACAAGGTAGGTGTTATAAAAGACTTACCCTGGGACGCGGATCATCGGTGGAAGTGCTGACATCACTGAGTCGCCGGATGAAGGAGGAGAACTCTGCAAAAATAACACTTCAAGATGTGAGCGAGTTATTAACGCGATCCAAAAGGAAATGAAGAGGTGCTATTAAAAGATACCTCATTGTGCCTTTTCTTGGTTTTTGTTGGTAACCCGGACACCAAATTTCTAGAATGACTCCGAGTTTTCCAATTTGAAGCATGTTGCGCTTTCTTCAAAAGGAAATTTGGATCCAAACAAGCATTTGGGTGTGAGAAGGGAACTTCCCAACAAATTCGCCTGGCCGGCTTAGGTGGAGGAGAAGATGAGTCGGAGGAAACAGAAATTACCTCTACGGAGTCTTCCTGGCTTTCATTGTCCTCATTCTACACAAGAGATACAGAGGCGTAAACACAAAACTATCAACAATGAATGGCGAGTTAAAGAGGATGGATTTTTACCTCTGAAAGTACGTTGCCCACTTGGGATTCATCGACTTCAGATGGCTCAGTGACGGCGGTTTGGCCTTGCCCTTGGACTTCTTCTTTGGAGGCGGCTTGGCTTGCTTCAAGGCCATCTTTTTTGGCCTCCTGGACCAGAATTTGTCACCTTTCTGAAATGGCATTTTTTATTATAGGAGGTCATAGCTCAAGTAAGACGGAAGGAATAAAGCAAAAGTGGGTTAAGTTATTTACCTTTGGTGCCGGGTTGATCTTGCAGAACGGCTTAAGACCTATTTGGCCGCACTTGGCCATGAGTTCGCCGGTCAATTTCTTGATGATGGTTACAATATCATTTTCTGTCAGTGCTGTGTGGAAGTAGCACTGGGAGTGATCCAGGGTACCATCAAAATCACACATTAATCCGTCCCAGCGACTTAAGGGAAGGATACGCCATTCGACCCAGCAGCAGATTAAGTCAACCCCAGTAAGGCCATTGTTTGTCAGAGATCTTAACTCGGACAGTACTGGGATAAAATCTGACTCCTCTTCTTCGGTGAGCTTGTCTGGGAGTTTTAAATTTGTTGGAAGGCAATCCTCCCTATAGCCAAGAAGCTTGTTCTCGCCCTCAGGCGAAGTCTCCTGGCAGTAAAACCAAGACTCAGTCCAGCCTTTGGGATGGCTTGGCATGGCGAGTGACGGGAATGAACTATCCCTACGGTGTTGAACATTGACACCTCCAAGCTCCAAGCTAGGGCCATTGGAAAATTCTGTCTAGCGATTCAAATGGAAGAAGTACCAGAATAAAGGAACTGAGGGTTCCATCCGCAAGTAGGCCTCACAGAACACGTGGAACTGGCATAAATTGCTTATCGAGTTGGGCCCTAAGTCCTGGAGGCGGACATTCATAAAGGTCATGGCATCCCTGAGGAATTTTGATTTGGGCGGCTTAAAACACCGTTCAAGGTGTTCAACAAAAACAACTATCTCCCCTTCCTTTGAGTTGGGGATTTCCTCTCCTAACCCAGAACGCCAACTGATAACCTCTTGAGGGTCCAGAATCCCCGTTTTCACACAGTTGTTAAGGAGAGTATCATCAACCTTGGTCGGGAGCCAATCACATTTGAAAATGGTGCCCAGGCTACAAAGGGACAAATTTACGGGTAAATTAACACGCCAAGCATCTACTAAATGGTGAAACAGATTCATTTGACTCGCCAAACAGTTTGCGTGATAACTGAGGGAGTTTTTTGACTCGCCGATAAAGGTCCGGGTCAGGATACCAGGGCGACTTATGTAATTCTTACTACTTAAAGGAAAGATGGTTCAAAGCTTCAGTAGTGTCCGCCAAAATTGTGAAGTATGAATCCATAAACAGGTTTCATGCGACGAGCAGTAAGACAGAAATGAATGCGAAAAGGTCTGGGTAAAACGGCCTATGACCAAGATGAAAACAGTACAGTTGATCTGGTGAAAACCTTTCTAAGTCTGCAAATCAAGGCTAAGCAACAAAGGGTATGGAAAATGTTGATGTACTCACTATCGTCACCACCAACTAGCCAGGAATTACAAAGCTATTCGAGATGTTTTAAAGAAATAGTGGACATGAACCTCGAGAAGCTTAGATCTGCCTTCAATGGCGGGAGGCTGACCTGGTAAATGCAGCTGGAGGCGTCCGAAGAAAGATTCGCGGTGAGCGTCGCACGTTCGGCAACTCCCGGACGGCGGCGAAGATCTCGGACGATGACGAAGATCTCGGACGGCGACGAGGTTCTCGAAACGGCGGCGAGGCTCTCGGGCGACGACGAAGTGCTCGGACAACGGCTGAGCTTTCGGGCGGCGACGAAGTGCTCGGGTGGCGACGAAGCTCTCGGGTGGCGACGAGGCTCTCGGTGCGACGGCGAGGAAGAAGAGGGTGACAAGATGGGTAGGTGGAAATGTGCCCTGTCCCCTCCTCCCTCCTAGTTATCAGGTCAGGCGCTGGGATCGAGGCGCCACGAGTGGGAACTGCCAAAAAAGATAAAGATTCGCCATGATGGCGCCCCAAAATTTTCGGGATAGCAATACCGAAGGATCCGTTGGAGATTACGTCATCATCTCTTCCGAGGTTAAAGGGATAAGAAGGCGCCAACAAGAAGTGGTTCGGCGACTTGAGTTTTTCCGCAACAGATGGCGGTTTAAGTGCATGGTTCGTAAAAGGATTGAGATGAATCGCCCCTAACTGGGTGAGAATATTGGCGTGAAAAAATTCAAGTCAATCTGGGGCCTAATGTTGGGGATATTATCTGTTGGGTAACCCGCCCTAGTTGGGCCGGGTCACCCAAGCTGGCGACTCATCTCCAAGTGGTTCCAGCCTTGGCCCAGCAGGGCCGGGAGTCGTATGACAGTTCAGGACCTTCAGGGAAGTCCATTGTAGGGAAGATCTCCAAGTCTTGGAAAGATGGGGACTTAGAGATCAGAAGAATCACGATTTATGTAAAGAAAAGGACTCTTGTAAACCCTAAGGACTTGACCTGTATATGAAGGCGAGTCCCAGGGAAGGAGAGGGGAGGTTAGAAATCATCGAGTGCTAGGTCAGGCGAGTTACGCCCCCTTGTAATCGAAACACCATCAATACAAACACCAAACAGGACGTAGGCCTTTACCTCCTAACGAGGGGCCGAACCTGGGTAAATCTCTGCCTCGCTCCCGCATAACCCCTTTGAGTTGCCACCAAGATGCGATGGCTCCAACACTAAGTACTTTCACGAGGACATCTGCCGTGACAAAACAACGACACCTTCCACCAGCCCAGTCGCATGGGCTTAGGTGGGGAGGGGCGCCCAGCCCACCAGGCGCTGGTATGCACTCTTCTCAGCCCATGTGGCCCCTCCGGGGCAGGTCGGACCCTTTCAACACTCCTGGTACTCTGAGGTAATGCCCGAACTTTCCGGTGACCAAAATGGAACTTCCTGTATATGAATATTTACCTCCTACCATTTTGAAGATCCTCGTCATGTACGGGATCTTATCTTGGACTCTGAAAAACATTTGGTTATCAACATACATAAGTCAACAATACTATATCGTCATCGAAGATTAAGCATGCGGACCCTACGGGTTTGAGAACTATGTAGACATGATCGAGACACCTCTACAGTTAGTAACCAATAGAGGGACTTTGATGCCCGTATTAGTTCCTACATATTCCATGAATAACTTTATCGTTCAAACCACGATGCCAAGGATTCAATCCATCCCGTATGGAGTTCCCTTTGTCGAGCGGAATGTTACTTGCCCGAGAATCGATCGTCGAAACCTTCATACCTAGTTAAATCTTGTTACCGAGAAGTCTCTTTACTCGTTCCGTAATACAAGATTCCATGCCTAATTCCTTAGTAACATCCCAGAGATACCTCTATGTCATACGGAGTGAAAAATCCCGGTCTTGATCCATGCTAACCCAACAAAGACGCTTGGAGATACCTCTGGAGGATCGTTATAATCACCCAGTTACGAATTGATGTTTAATAGGCACAAGGCATTCCTCCGGTTTTATGGAGTTGCATGATCTCATTGTATTAGGAATAGGTACTTGATGATACGATCAAATGATATGCTTACGCTTGGGTCTTGTCCATCATAACATTCTCCTAATGATGTGATCTCGTTATCAAATGCCAACTCATGTCTATGGTTAGGAAATCTTAATCATCTTTGATCAATGAGCTAGTGTAGTAGAGGCGTACTAGTGACACAGTGTTGTCTATGCATCCACACATGTATCTGAGTTTCAAATAAATACAGTTATAACATGGATAATAAATGATTATCATGAACAAGGGAATATGATAATAACTACTTTACAATTGCCTGTAGAGCATGTTTTCAAGAGTCTCCCACTTGCACTAGAGTCAATAATGTTGGAAATATGCCCTAGAGGCAAAAACAAATTAGTTATTACCATATTTCCTTGTTTATGATAATCATTTATTATCCATGCTATAATTGTATTGATTGGAAACTCAAATACATGTGTGGGTACATAGACAATAAAGTGTCCCTAGTATGCCTCTGTTGGACTAGCTCGTTGATCAAAGATAGTTAAGGTTTCCTAGCCATACACATGAGTTGTCATTTCATAAAGGGATCGCATCATTAGGAGAATGATATGATGGACAAGACCCAAACCTTAAGAATAGTGTTCGATCGTATCCAGATTACTGCTATTCACTACAGGAATCACCTTCTTTGCCGTCCGTCATAACAGACGGCAAAGAGGACCCCACCGACGGCAAATCTCTTTGTCGTCAGCTTACTGTCGGCAAAGATTCTGCGTCAGCTTACGACGGCATTGTACCTTCTTTGTTGTAGGCCTTCCCTAAGCGGACGACAAAGCTCTTTGCCGTCAGTATCTGGCATCGAGTAGTCGGCAAAGAATTTGAGATGGCAGCCGACAGGAGACGCCTCCGTTATGGCTAACGGAGGCTTTGCCGTCTACTTGCCCCTAGTCTTTGCCGTCTGCTTCCCCCTAGTCTTTGCTATCTGCTTCCCCCATAACAGCCCAACAGTTTTTCTTCTCTTTGCCATCAGCCTCCCCGGGCAGCAGACGGCAAAGAAGCTACATAGCAGCTGCCCTCGAGGGTGCATAGCCTGGTGCCATGTGGCACCTTTGCCGTCGGCCAGCTGATGGCAAAGCTCTTTGCCATCAGCTGGCAGACAGCAAAGAGTCCATATAGTTTCTATTTTGTTTGGTTTTATTATTTCATAATATATATATATATATATATATATATATATATATATTTCACAACACATATATGATATATATTTCACAACACATATATATAGTTCACCACACATATATGATATACATACAAAGTTCACCAATGTACATCCCATATATCGAAAGAACCAACATACAAAGTTTTACACTGTTCATCCATAGATACATATACATATAGTTCGACATTGTTCATCAACTCAAATTAAAACTAGAACTAATAAGGCACTCCATGAATGCCAGCTTCCATGCATGTAGTACATCCAATCTGCAGAAATGTGAATAAGAAAGTCAGAAGAAGAACAACATATGATATTTTAGAGGAAAACAAGCTAAGAATATAATATTCATTAGCTAACCAAGGTTCTAATGCCATTTTGAGCTTATTATGTCATTTTGGAGCTAAATGGGCTAATTATATATGTCATTGTTGGGGAAAATAAGGTAAGGAGAATAAGAAAGAGGAGAAGAAAGAGGAGGAGGAGGAGAACAAAGAGGAGGAGGAGGAGAAGAAGAAGAAATCAAGAAGAAGGAGAAGAAGAAGGAGGAGAACGAGGAGAAGGTCTTCTCCTCCTTCTCCTTCTTCTCCTCCTCCTCCTTCTCCTTCTTCTTGTCTTCTTCTTCTTCTTCTTCTTCCTTCTTTTCATTTTTCCTATTTCTTCTCCTCTTCTCCTCTTTTTGGAGCTAAATTATCTAATTATGTCTTTTTGGAGCTATATGGGCTAATTATGTCATTTTAGAGGAAAACAATCTAATAATATAATATTCATGAGCTAACCAATGTTTTTATGCCATTTTGAGCTTATTATGTCATTTTGGAGGATAATTAGCTAAGTTATGAGCTAACCAAGGTTATTACGATGTTTTTACCCTAATTAAGCTAATTATGTCATTTTGGAGGATAATTAGCTAAGTATGTCTTAATTCGGGAAAATAAGCTACGCAGAAGAAGAAAGAGAAGAAGCAAGAAGAGAAGAAGAAGGAGGAGAAGGAGAAGGAGGAGGAGGAGAATGAGAAGGAGGAGGAGGAGAAGAAGAAGAGAAGAAGAAGGAGAATAAGAAGGAGAACAAGGAGGAGAGAAGAAGGAGAAGAAGGAGGGAGAACAAGAAGGAAGAGAGAAGAAGGAGAAGAAGGAAGGATCCTTCTCCTTCTTCTTCTCTTCTTCTTCTTCTTCCTTCTTTTCATTTTTCCTATTTCTTCTCCTCTTCTCCTCTTCTTCTTATTCTTCTCCTCCTCCTCCTCCTCTTCTCCTCTTCTCCTCTTCTTCCTCCTCTTCTTCTTCTTCTTCCTCTTATTTCTATTTCTATATTTCTTTATCCACTTCTTCTACTTATTCTTCTTTTCTTATTTTTTCTCTCTTCTTATTTTTTCTTCTTCTCTTCTTCTCTTCTTCTTCTCTTCTTCTCCTCTTCTCCTTTTGTTGGAGCTAAATTATATAATAATGTCTTTTTGGAGCTATATGGGCTAATTATGTCATTTTAGAGGAAAACAAGGTAAGAATATAATATTCATGAGCTAACCAAGGTTTTTATGCCATTTTAAGCTTATTATATCATTTTTGGAGGATAATTACCTAAGTTGTGAGCTAACCAAGGTTCTTAGGATGTTTTTACCCTAACTAAGCTAATTATGTTAGTTTGGAGGATAATTAGCTAAGTATGTCTTTGTTGGGGAAAATAAGCTACGTAGAAGAAGAAAGAGAAGAAGCAAGAAGAGAAGAAGAAGGAGAAGGATGAGAAGGAGAAGGAGGAGGAGGAGAATTAGAAGGAGGAGGAGGAGGAGAAGAAGAGAAGAATAAGGAGAAGAAGAAGGAGAAGAAGGAGGTGAGAAGAAGCAGAAGAAGAAGGAGAAGAAGGAGGGAGAAGAATAAGGATGAGAGAAGAAGGAGAAGAAGGAGGGCTCCTTCTCCTCCTCCTCGTTCTCATGCTTCTTCTCTTCTTCTTCTCTTCTCCTTCTCTTCTTCCTTCTTCTTCCTTCTTTTCATTTTTCCTCTTTCTTCTCCTCCTCTTCTTCTTCTTCTTCTTCTTCTTCTCCTCCTCCTCCTCCTCCTCCTCTTCTCCTCTTCTTCCTCCGCTTCTTCTTCTTCTTCCTCTTATTTCTAGTTCTATTTTTCTTTATCCTCTTCTTCTACTTATTCTTCTTTTCTTCTTTTTTCTCTTCTTCTCCTTATTTTCTTCTTCTTATCTTCTTCTCTTATTCTTTTCTACTTCTCCTTCTTATTTCTTTTCTTCGCCTCTTCTTCTTCTCCTTCTTATTTTTTTTCTTCTCCTCTTCTTCTTCTTCTTCTTCTTCTTCTTCTTCTCCTTCTTATTTTTTTCTCTTCTTCTTCTTCTTCTTCTTCTACTTCTTCTCCTCCTCCTCCTCCTCCTCCTCCTCCACTTCTTCTCCTCCTCCTCTTCTTCTTCTTCTTCTTCCTCTTCTTTCTATTAATCTAACTAACTACAACAACTACAACAACAACAACTACTACAACAACTACAATAACAAGAACAACTACTATAGCAACAATAAAAAAATCATCTTTTTAGTTATAATCGAATTCCAAAAATCTAAATAACAAATATTTAATTTTCCTGTGGGGTGGGGTGTGGGGGCTCACCGGCAGGGTCGGCTATGGCGTTGTGTATGGCGGGGCCAGGGGTGTTGGGGCGGCGGGCCAACGCCGGGGGTGTTGGGGCTGTAGGGTGTCGACGAGGGCGGTGGGGCAGCGACAGCGGGGCTGTGGGGCACCAGGGCGGCGGCGGGATGGTGTTGGCGGCGGTGGGCGTCGAGGAGAGGAGTGGAAGAGAGTGGAGCGGCTACACCGAGGGTGAGAAAGAGAGGGGCAGGGTGGGGGCAAAGAGCCGTTACGGAGTTAGCTCTTTGTCGTCTGCCGGTGGATGGCAAAGAGTCTAGACTCTTTGTCGTCTGCCTCCGGCCTCTTTTCGTCCGCTTGCACACGAAAAAGAAGGGACTCCAGTTTGACCTAACGTCCTCGCGGTCAGGTTGGCATGTCCGTCTGCTTTGTCGTCTGCTTTATGGATCTTTGCCATCCGTGGCTGACGGCAAAGATGTGACTGATGGCAAAGACCATCTATGCCATCAGTCATTTCTTTGCCGTCCGCTTTGTGGCAGCTGACAGCAAAGACACTCTTTGTCGTCCGTTCGCTGATGGCAAAGATTTGGCAGATGGCAAAAAACTGAATTCCAGTGGTGATTGCTTTTTTACATGTCAATGTATCTGTTCCTAGGACCATGAGATCCTGCAACTCACTAACACCGGAGGAAAGCCTTGTGTGTATCCTACGTCGCAATGTAACTCGGTGACTATAAAGATGATCTACTTTTATCTTCGAGGGTGTGTGTGGAGTTGGCATGGATCAAGACTGGGATTTGTCACTCCATGTGACGGAGATGTATATCGGGGCTCACTTGATAATACAACATCAAAATAAGATTTCAAGAAATGTGTATAAGGAGTTAGTTACATGATCTTGTATTACGGAACGAGTAAAGAGACTTGCCGGTAATGAGATTGAACTAGGTATGGAGATACCGACGATCGAATCTCGAGCAAGTAACATACCGATGGACAAAGGAAACTACATACGGGATTAGCTAAATCCTTGACATCGTTGGTTCAACCAATAAATATATTCATAGAATATGTAGGAACCAATATGGGCATCCACATCACACTATTTGTTATTGACCGTAAAGGTGTCTCGGTCACGTCTGCTTAGTTCTCGAACCCCGAAGGTCTGCCCACTTAACATCAAGTGACGATATAGACATAGTTGAGTTATAGTGTTCGTCACCCAAGGTTGTTTGGACTCCCGGATGAGATTCCAGACATCACGAGGAGCTTTGTAATGGTATGGAGGTAAAGATTTATATATAGGAAAGTGGTATTCGGGTTCCGGAAGGGTGTTTTTGGTATTGTACAAGGAGTGCCGAAAGGGTTTCGGGGGTCCACCGGGAGGGGCCCGCCCACCCCTGGGGGCACATGGGATTAATAGGTCGTGCCCCAACACCTGGTGGGCTCTGAAGATGACCCCTATAGGGCCCATGCACCCAATGTGGAGGAGGAGTACTCGCTAGGGTGTACACTACCTTGTTGGAGGTGGACTCTTCCCCTCTTTGGTCGGCTAGCCCTCCTTGGAGGAGCACTACTAGGAAAAGGCTTGCTAATGGCGCACCATTTTTTGCTACTAATGGCGCACTATAGGTGCGCCACTAGCATCACGCCATTAGATTTTTTTTACTAATGGCGCACTACAAGTGCGCCATTAGTATCTGGTATACTAATGGCGCACCAGGTAGTGCGCCCTTAGTATTGCTCACGGTGCGCCATTAGTATCTGGTATACTAATGGCGCACCAGGTATTGTGCCATTAGTATATATCCTGGTGCGTCATTAGTATAGATCCCGGTGCGCCATTAGTATATATCCTGGTGCGCCATTAGTATAGCTTATGGTGCGCCATTAGTATGCCTCCCAGGGCCATATTTACCCATATGCTCTGACTTACTAATGGCGCACTAGTGTGCTGAGTGATGCGCCACTAGTATGAATATTAGGTATTTATTTAATTTTTTGTGATATTTGCACATATTACAAAATATATTATTGCACAGAATATAGATAGCCCAACATATAAACAACAGATTTATCAAATACAATAGAAGATTAGTCTCCGAATACAATTCATCATATTAGTCTCCGAATAGAATTCATCATATTAGTCTCCGAATAGAATTCATCAATAATGCTAGAACAGGGTACTATACAAACACTCTTATATTTCTTCCATAGCGAGAGACAAATGAGACAACAAACAACGAGCGAGCAGGCCAGAGACAATTTGGCATGATATGCAACCTGAGAGCGACAAAAACAAAGCATGGATTCCAGTGGTGAACTATGAGATGCAGCTCGTCAGGAAGGGCCGAAGGGCTCGGAGATGCTTTTGCTCCTGCTACCGCAAGCTTCCGGTCCTCTATGGGAGGCTGAGGCACCGCACCAAGGGCCAACAATAAGACGCATGTGGAGCCCATGACAACCTTCATGGGTACATACAAGAAACTGAGTTACATCAGTTTTAAGCCAACAACACAACAAGCAAATAATTGAGAGCTTACAGTAGGCAAGTAAGGTGTACACAAAAGGAACTGAAGTTGTGTTGATAAAATAACTTAAGACGCCCAAACATATGGAAAAGCATTGATAACTAACAACTCCTGTGCATTCTTGTACATTTGATAGTTAACTTAAAATAATTTATCATTGCCGGAAAAGACACAAATAATCTCTATGAAGAAAAGTGCACATTGCCGGCGTAGGTAAATAAATCATGCATCCTCTCTTGGAGGAGACCCACTAAACAAGGAGCTCGAACATGAAACAAATGCCAATAGAAATGTAAGGTAGCCAACAATTACGAACATAGCATGTTGGCTGCTATGTTGCCGCAACAAATATTTGGAAGGTTGTTGCTGCTGCGAAATGCTAGAATTAAGAGCTTGACCTGCAGGTGGCTCAAACTATTGATGTATTTGTGGATGCAGTGTCTTCCTTTGTGAATTCAAGATGGCGATAATCTGTCTCTCGTACTGGGGAACTCTGTCCCTCATGGAGGGCTGGATAGCACTCTTGCTAATTTGCAGCATTTGCAATATATGGTCCAACATTATTTTAAAGCTCTTGATCCTATCGTACTTGTCAGATGGCATACTACAAGAAAAGCTACATGTAGAGGTCTGGTTAGAGGCATCTCCATGAGCTGTCTTTACCTTCAGATATTTATAAAAATTGTTACCGCATACAATCTAGCCTCAAAATAAGATAGCAAAAAATGCTACATATCAGACATACCTAATAACAAGCTTTGTATGTGTGTGCGTGTGAGAGAGTGTGTATTTTGAAACAAAGAGAACTTTCATGCCCGTAGTGCATACCTGCCATTTAATGCTTTTACAACCGGTGAGAAGCTCTTTTGTCGGATGAACTCTCCCGTGTTTGAACCAACTTGCTGCCACCAATAGATATAGTAGTCTGCAGCTTACCAATCTGCGAAATAAAGATGATATTTATCCTCAGGACCACTGGAAGAACACAGATACATGCAGTTTAATGATGCACTCAAGCTATGGGAGTAAAGCAACACATACGTATGTGTTTTATCCTAGGGGTTAACAAAAAAGGACGCATGAAGCATGTGTTCCTGAAACTATAAGAGCCTTGGCAATACGCATACAGTAAATATTGAACTCTTCAGCTATCCAGTCTAAAAGGCCACTACAAAATGAACCGTGTATAACAGCTACTAAGTTCTGCATCAGGACTAAGCAAACAGGAGCCTAATGGCCTTAGAATACCACACAAAGAGGAGCAGTTACAGAGGTGTGCACTTAGCAGATATACGAAAAAACATTCTTAAAATACAAATTTGCACATTTATGTGCAATATCCCCATGGAACAGAGTTGGTACTAAGCAAACTAGCAACCAATAACTTGAAAACCTGCCCTGGACGGTCTTACTCCCTCGAATAACCCCCATGCCACAAGCATGGTAGACATGCAGTGTTTAAATTGGGTAGAATTTTTTCTCATAAGCATACTTAAATCCCACACATAAATACCTACGCATATATTATATGCCCCCATACAACATAACCAAAACAGCCGTGGTTCAAACCCACGTGCCCAAAGCAAGGGGAAGAAGAGAAGGTGAGAGATCTCACCTCTAATGTCTGTAGCGGTCGGTGATGGTGGTGAGCTAGACGAAGACAACGAGACTGAGCCGAACCTACACGACCTGAACAACACAAATAGTTGAGTGACGCTATTGACATTTAAAATATCGCTCCCACTAATAACAGTATAGCCTCAACGCATGCAAGTTGTAAAGATTTAACCTTTCATCAATAAATGAACTAAGCAATGAACAGCAGTGTGGAGTTACAATTCATTCTACTTCATGAGAAGCAAACAAATCCCCCAAAATGACAAGTTATAATCACGCAACTGTAATTAAGCATCAGATTATTGACAATGGAATTAGGATATTAAGCAGCAAGTTGATTTTTTTCTCTAGTGAAGAATGAGAAATCTGCTCCTAAACAAAATACCATGCCAAGTAATTTACTTCACAGATTATTGCCATGTCAGGGAGCTTATGTTGCAGGCTGAGGTCGTCGTCGCATGCCGCCGCCTTGGGCTCGAAGTTGCTCAATGACTCCTCCATGCTGCAGTCGACCGCCGCCTTGACTTAGGCCCTGACCATCCACCGAAGCACACAGCAGAGGGCAGGAAATCATGAGCAATACAACATATAAAAGCATGAATGGCACAAAAACAGAATGAGGATCTATTATATCAAGTAATCCAAGCAACCAAATATTCCACCATGGAAAAAATAAAGGGACGATGCTAGTGATGTTGCTAGACTTGGGGTTGGGCATGAATAAATGACATGCCATAAAAAAACAACAAGAGCAAAGTGAGTGCACAAGCTATGAAGTGGCTACAGTGAAGATGACCCAGAGTGCGTGTTGTTTTCAGTAGAGTTGGACCCGTTATTAAAAGGAAAAATGAGATAAATAAGAAACCCCGTGACCGGAACCTTAAATAGACCAGGCTATGGTTAACAACATCAACAGAGAGGGAAACAAACCTGAATCCGGCTAGCAGAGACGTCACCGGATGTTTGCCTGCTCCTCCACCTGCTCTGGCTCATTCTCCTCTGACCTGCACACGCCCACGCATCAGAGGAAGAAGAAGAAAAGGTAAGGAGGGATACATACCGAGGCTCTTGAGGGGATCCTGCGGATCTGACCTACAACGCCATGCGTGGTGCTGTGTGGCTAGGGTTTCGGGCGGCGGCAGGGGTGGAAAGAGGAGGACTCCTCCTTTGCTGGTGCTTCGTAGTGGAGAGGGAAGGAGATCTAGCTGAGCCGGCGGCGGTCCTCTGCTGGTCGCCGCAGCCCGAGCACGATGGCTCCTCCACAGCGACCGGAGAGGGGGCGAGCAGCTGCTTGTTGGGGAGGAAGAACGCGGGCGCGGGAGGCACCGTTGTCATCGCCGAAAGTAATGACGAGGGAGGCGGCGCGGCGGCCGTTGGGTTGAGATCGACTACGAGGAAGAGGAAGGGGGCGGCGCGGCGGCCTCCTTGGAATAGAGAGGGGCACGAGGTGGGGGCGAGGCAGCGCACGGTGTGCTCGATTTGGAGGCGGGGCGGCGCGCGCTCGATTTGGGGGCCAAAACAGAGCGCCCGCGCTGCTCGGTTTGGAGGTGAAAACACAGCGTGCGCACGTGATTTTGAAGATCCCGTACGCTGCGTGCGGGCGAAAACAGAGCGCCCGTGCCGCGCGTATTTTTTTGTATCTCCCTATTATTTTATTTTATTGTACATATAATAAGTATCTTGTAAGAAGACTGCCAGAATGTAGTGTATCTGCACACTTATTGTTTAAAATTATGGTTTCAATTACAGAAAAGGAATTTGTTGGAACACAGACCAAAAAGAATAAGAGATGGGCAACATGAAGTGCAAAAGTAAAAGGGCAATCTTGTTTCAGCTTCTAACTACCTAGATGAGGGCAATCTCAACCATGTTGTTCTAGGGGGGCACTGTATATGAATTTTAGGAAGTTCTATGAAGAAAAGACACAAAAAATGTCCGTGCATTGTATATTCAAAGTACGCATGCGAAATAGTTGGATGGTTGTGAGTGATGATGATCAAACTCGTAATCTGAATTGTGTCGTTTTGTCTAATCACACAATTGTGCTATGCGGCTGTGCCATTTGTTTAGCGAGAAGAGTTGGACAACAAGGGACATCGGGACAAGGGTGCCTTTGAATTCTGAGTTCTACCAATTTATAAATTCATTTCTCCATTTCTCCTTGCATTATCCCCCCCCTCATTTTGAAGGTTTGTCCTCACTTTCTACTTTTTTTCCTGATCACGCAAAAATGTGATATGGCTTGCACGGACGACGGTCAAGGCCCTGCGCTCCCCGCCCCGCCAACCACCACCACACATCGCCAAGCGGGACCCTCGCCGGTCAACTGGAGACGTGGGGGAGGGAGGGCGGAAAGAGCGAGAGAAATCCAGGGCGTGGACGAGCGGGATCTCTCCGGGGCGTGGACGAGCGAGGCGGGATCTCGGTTGGATTTAGGAGAGGAGAGGCGAGGGTAGAGGTAGAGAGCAGTGCGGGTTAGCAATGGCGCACCCCCGAGCGGTGCGCCATTAGATTTTTTTTTGATAGCAATGGCGCATCCCCATGCAGTGCGCCATTAGTAATCTTATTTTTATATAGCAATGGCGCATCCCAGAGAGGTGCGGCATCAGTAATCTTTTTTTTGGATACCAATGGCACACCCCAGAGAGGTGCACCATTAGTAATATATTTTTTGGATAGCAATGGCGCTCGGAGGGAGGGAGGGGGTGGGTGGTGCGCTCGACCGATTCCGTTCGGGGGAACCGAGCGAGGAGACAGGGGAGGGTGAGGGGGGTCGGCGGCGGCGGTGGAGCGGGGGAGGGTGCGGGGGGTCGGCGGCGGTGGTGGAGCGGGGGAGGGTGCGGGGGGTCGTCGGCGGCGGTGGAGCGGGGGAGGGTGCGTGGGGTCGGCGACGACGGTGGAGCGGGACGGGGAGGGTGCGGTGGGTCGGCGGCGGCGGTGGAGCGGGGGAGGGTGCAGGGGGTCGGCGGCGGCGGTGGAGCGGGGGAGGCTGCGGGGGGTCGTCGGCAGCGGTGGAGCGGGGCGGGGAGGGTGCGGGGGGTCGGCGGCGACGGTGGAGCGGGGGAGGGTGCGATGGGTGCTCAACGGCGGTGGAGCGGGGGAGGGTGCGGGGGGTCATCGGCGGCGGTGGAGCAGGACAGGGAGGGTGCGGGGGGTCGGCAGCGGCGGTGGAGCGGGGGAGGGTGTAGGGGTCGGCGGCGGCGGTGGAGAAGGGGAGGGTGCGGGGGGTCAGCGGTGGCGGTGGAGCGGGGCGGGGAGGGTGCGGGGGGGGGTCGGCGGCGGCGGTAGAGCGCGGGAGGGTTCGGTGGGTGCTCGGCGGTGGTGGAGCGGGGGAGGGTGCGGGTGGTCGGCGGCGGCGGTGGAGCGGGGGAGGGTGCTGGGGGTCATCGGCGGCGGTGGAGCGGGGGAGGGTGCGGGGGAGGGTGCTCGTGGTGCGCCATTAGTAGTTCTGTAAAAAAAATAGTAATGGCGCACCACCTACGAATGCGCCATTAGTGACCCTGGTTACTAATGGCGCACCTCCTCTTGTGCGCCATTAGTAGTTCTGTAAAAAGAACTTAGTAGTGGCGCACCACCAACAGATGCGCCATTAGTAACACTGGTTACTAATGGCGCACTAGCTTTGGTGCGCCATTAGTAGTTTGCAAAAAAAAACCAATTTTTTTTATAGTAGTGGCGCACTACTAACAGATGCGCCATTACTAACCAGGTTACTAATGGCGCACCACGTGCTGGTGCGCCATTAGTAGTTTTGCAAAAAAAAATATATATATATAGTAGTGGCGCACCGAGACTGTGGTGCGCCATTAGTATCCACCACACTAATGGCACACCTCACATGGTGCACCATTACTATATAGTAGTGGCGCACTGCTTGTGTGGTGCGCCATTAGTATCTATATCATCTATATCCCTTTTCCTAGTAGTGGAGGGGCCAAGTCTGCGCTCTATCTACCCCTCCTCCTATATATAGAGAGGGAGATAGAGGGCAGTACCACCCCAAGGCATTTCTCCTCCGAAAAGCATCTGCGGCAACGCTTGGCGAAGCCCTCTTGAGATCGCACCACCACTGCCGCCACCATGCCGTTGTGCTACCCGAGAACTCATCTACAAGTTCAGCCATGCTTGCTGAATCGAGATCATGAAGACGTCATCGTGTTGTACGTGTGCTGAACGCAGAGGTGCCGTCTGTTCGGCACTTGATCGGAACGATCGTGACTTGATCGCGAAGACGTTCGACTACATCAAGCACGTTTCACAACGCTTTCACTTAGCGAACTACATGGGTATGTAGATGCACCCCTCTCGTAGATGCTGATGTCCATAGATTGATCTTGGTGAGCATAGGAATTTTTTTGTTTCCCTGCAATGTTCCCCAATAGTGGCATCATGAGCAAGGTCTATGCGTAGATAACATGCACGAATAGAACACAAAAGAGTTTGTGGGCATTGATATTCAGATTGCTTACTTCCTTAGTCTTACTTTGATTCGGCAACAGTGTGGGATAAAGAGGCTCAGACCAACCTTACTCGTCCATGTACAAGAGACCGGTTCCTTCGAGTGACATGCAACTTGTTGCGTAAACATGGCTGGCGGGTGTCTATCTCTCCCACTTTAGTTGAACCGGATTCGACAGAGGCGGTCCTTGGAGAAGGTTAAATAGAAACTTGAATATCACTGTTGTGGCTTTGCGTAGGTAACAACGGTTCTTGCTAGTGACCCACAGCAGCCACGTAAAACATGCAACAACAAGTATAGGACGTCTAACTTGCTTTTGCAGGGCATGTTGTGATATGATATGGCTAATGACATGATGATATATATGTGATGTATGATATGATCATGTTTTCTATAAAATTACCATGACTTGCATGTCGATGAGTACGGTAACCGCAGGAGCCATAGGGTTGTCTTTAATCATTTGTGCATTTTTTCTTTACTTGGTCGCTATGAGTTAGCAATAGTGGTAGAAGCATAGTTGGTGCAACAGCCCCGATGGCGACACGATCATGATTATCATGATGATGAGGATCATGGTGTCATGCGGGTGATGATGGAGATCATGCCGGTGCTTTGGAGATGGAGGTCAAAAGCACAAGATGATGACGACCAAACCATGTCATCATTACGATTTACATGTGATGTTAATCCTTTTATGCATATAATTTTGCTTAGGATGACAATAGCATTATAAGATGACCCCTCACTAAAATTTCAATATAAAATTGTGTTCTCCCCAAGTGTGCACCATTACGAAGGATCTTCGTTACGAAGCAACACGTGATGATCGAGTGTGATAGACTCTACGTTCGCATACAACGGGTGTAAGCCAATTTTGCATGTGCACAACACTTGGGTTAAACTTCATGGTCCTAACATGTACAGACATGGCCTCGGAATACAGGAGACCGAAAGGTCAAACATGATCATATAATAGATATGATAAAGTTCACCATTGAAACCACCTCATCTCACGTGATGATTGGACTTGAGTTGGTGAATTTGGATCATATCACACTCAAACAACCTAAGGGATGTCAATTTGAGTGGGAGTTATTAAGTAATATGATTAATTGAACCCATTATCATGAACATAGTCTAAGTTGTCTTTGCAAATTATGTTGTAGATCAATGGCTCGCGCAGTAGTTCCCCTCATAGAGAAACCTAAGCTAAAATATGATGGAAGCAACTATGCGGATTGGGTATCTGAGGATTATCCTTACGGCTTCGCAAAAGGCTTATGTCCTTGATGCATAGCTTGAGGGAACACCCCCTAGTGTCAGCAGATGTTGTGAACTGTAACGCCCAACATGCGATTCTATCCTTGTTTTGGCACGAGGGCCTCAACAAGGATAGAAGCACATATCTTTGTTTCGCAAGAATGAATATCGTTACAAGTACATGTACTAAAAACATAAGTATAAGGAATTGGCTTACACTCGCCATAAGCTACATCAATATCACATTAATACAACAATACACAATCATCTTGCAAAAGAGGAGGGTCCAATTACGGACGAAAACAAACGATAAAAGAACGACGTCCATCCTTGTTATCCCAGGATGTCGACCTGGAACCCATCCTAGATCGGTGATGAAGAAGAAGAAACTCCAAATAGCACAATCAGCGCGGTCACGTCGTAATATCACCTTACATGTACCTACAACTGGTGTTGTAGTAATCTGTGAGCCACAGGGACTCAGCAATCTCATTTCCGAAGGTATCAAGACTAGCAAAGCTTAACGGGTGAGTTATGGTTAAGTGGTGAGGCTGCAACAAGCGACTAAGCATTTATTTGAGGTGGCTAGCTTATGAGTACATGTGGCGAGTGTAAGCCAACTCTTTATACTCATCTTTTCGGTACATGTACTTGTAACGATATCCATTCTTACGAAATGACGAGATGCGTTTCTATCCCTGTCCAGGCCCTCGCGCCAAAATAAGGATATGACCGCATCTTGGGTGTTACAAGTTGGTATCAGAGCAGTACGGACCTAGGAGCCCCCTTGATTGATCGAACATGGCCGAGTCGAGTCTGGTGAAAAATTGCTTTGAGTCTTGTTATATACCGGAGAGTAGGATTCTTTTTTCTCCTCTTCTATGCTCTCGTGAGGAATCTTGACGTAATAATTTAATTCTACTCCTCTTCTCACTCAAAAAAATTAGGATCACGTGGATATTTTTGGAATCTATATGATGTCGATGTGACGGAATTCTGACTTGGTGCCTCCTGCTGTGTTGATTTTATTCCGGGGAGTTGAGCTCCAGGGGATTCTTGAGCACATCGTTATCATTTAGATTTCTTAGGATGGAGGATGTTCGAAATTGCTTCAATACTAGTAGTGGTGAGATAACCCCGGCATCCCCAATACTGGTGCAGAGAGTTCAGGGGTACTGCCATACTTAGTATCATGGTGTTTTTGAGGATCTGAGATAGATGAGTTTCCGAGATCTCTGGTTATGTGTTGATGGATGTGAGACACTAGACGGGTAGTGTTATTGCTAGGAGTTGAGTGATGGATTTTCTCCTTGAATCCGTGGACCCGATTCCATGACGATAATATTTCAGGAGTTCTTAGGTTGGAATTCAAGTAGTTACTTATAGGACAATCTTCAAACAAATGCATGATGTGAGGTTGGGGTTCGAAATCTAGTGGATTCATTTGTTCACGGTCATCTTACAGTGGTTCTAGTTGTGTCTTAAAGAGTACTTGTAGCTTCCTACGACTCGGGGACGCTTCGTATGTCGTTTGCACTCCCTTGTACATGATGGCTACTCTAGGATTCACGAAAATATCAGATGAAATCTGTGTCATGAATTTGTTCCGGCTTGTTTTGGTAAGCCTCAACCTTTGTTTTTTTGGAGTATGGTAATTCGAGTTGCTTCGATTTTAAGTGGTGAATTCAAATCTTTCCAAGAGGTCTTCTCATATTTTTAGGGGAATGCAAAATATTTTGCTCAATCAAGTTGTGTTTTCAATTCTTGCCAGCCGGAGTCAGCGTGACAATTCTTTTTCATCCGGTGTGCTTCTCTTCAATTGAATTCAACCATCTCCAATATTTTGGAAGATCAATCTCTCATTTCCTGCCCACCCGCCCTTTTCTTTATTATTCAATTCTCATCCAAGTGTCTTCTTTTCAGTGTTTCTTCTGCTATCTTTTCTTTTATTTTGTTCCCGGTGATTCTTTGTGAAGATTCTCGGGAGTTTTGAGCTCATCATTTCTTCATTTTGTTTTCTCCCCGGTGGAGTCAATTCAAGATTTTGGTGTCATCATATCCTTTTCACCCTTTAAATTATTTCCCATGTTTGTAATTCATATCAAGTCTTTCTTGTTTTTCATCTCCCTCTATTCTATCCAGAGTGTTCAAGATATCTGAGAAGTTTCTTGTTTTCAATTCTTTCAATCATTTTGAGGGTCTCACCTCATCAAGTTTTCATTCATACCGGTGCAATATCTCCCTTCCTAAGCAATCCTTTCAAAGGTGTTTTCTTTTAGTGGGCCCATAACCCACAAGTTCTTCCCAGGATCTTACGTGACTCTTCTAATCTTTTTCTTGAGATCTCTAATTCTTCTCAATTATGGCGTATAAGTATGAATTTCATCAGTCATATTCCTTCTCCAAGATTGCTTCAAAATTAATTCTCATCATTGGTCCATTCTCTTGAAGATTCATCATTTCAACTTTGTGTTATCATCTTGAATTGTTCTCGATCATGAGAAATTACTTCCATATCTATTCGGTGCATTTCAGTGTTGTGTTCATTTCTCGATCCTCCGAAGGCCATCATTTCCGAAGATTTCTTCGTTCTCAACTTTCATCTTTCATCCTCAAATTCTTCTCAATGGTTGTCTCTTCATTCGTCTCTCAATTATTCCAGTGCCTCATTCAAGTTTTCTGTTAGGCGGCTGAGGATCTCTTCATTCTCTAGGTGTTCTTCAAGATTCTTGTGGTAGTACCTCAAGTATTCTATCTCTTGCATTTCAAAGAGCAATGCTTCCTCCATTATCCTTTTTGGTGGTGTTATAGCATTCTTGCTAGTGGAGGAGCCTCGAAGGAAGTTTTTTAAAGAATGAGATATGTAAACCCACTAATCCTTTGATCATGAGATTATTTTTAACCCATGGTTTCTTCATTGAGCTATAATAGATTAGTAGATGAGTTCTCAGGTAGCACGACGACATGGTGACGGTGGTGGTGGTGCAATTCAGCAGGGCTTTGCCAAGGCCTGACGCAGACGCGACGGGGGAGAAAACTGATCTAGAGGGAGGGAGGTGCCGCCAAAGGCTTGGTGTGTGGCTGCCCTCCCTCTCCTCTCATGTATATAAGGGGAAGGGAGGAGGAACTCGTCCCTAGGGTTTGCCCAAGGGGTGGGGGCGGTGGACTAGGAGGTTGGTTGCCACTCAAGCAAGGGTGGCGCCACCCCTAGGGCTTGCCCTTCCAACAACCTAGCCGGATGGGCCTAGGTGGGCGGGGTGCCCAGCCCACAAGGGGCTTGTGCGCACCCTTCTCAACCCATCTGGCCCCTCTGGGGTAGGTGGGCCGCTTCCGATGGACCCGAGAACCATTCCGACACTCCTTGTACTCTCCCGGCAATGCCCGAATTCTTTTCGGTGACCAAAACCGAATTTCCTATATATAGGTCATTACCTCCGAAACATTCCAAAGATCCTCGTCATGTCTGAGATCACATCCGGGACCACGAATAACATTCGGCTACCAACATACATAACTCAACAATACTATATCGTCATCGAACGTTAAGCGTGCGGACCCTATGGGTTCGGGAACTATGCACACATGACCGAGACACCTCTACGGTCAATAACCAATAGCAGGACCTGGATGCCCATATTTGTTCATACATATTCCACGAAGATCTTTATGAGTCAAACCACGATGCCAAGGATTCAATCAATCATGTATGCAATTCCCTTTTTCCAGCGGTATGTTACTTGCCCGTTATTTGATCACTGGTATCTCTATACCTAGATCAATCTTGCTACTCGCAAGTCTCTTTACTCATTCCGTAATACACGATCACATGACTAACTCCTTAATCACATTACTTGCAAGCTTCATGTGATGTTGTACTACCATGAGGGCCGAGAGATACCTCTCCGTCATAGGAAGTGAAAAATCCCAGTCTTGATCCATGCCAACCCAACAGACACCCTCGGTGATACCTGTAGAGCATCTTTATGATCATCCAGTTATGAAGAGATGTTTGATATATACAAGGCATTCCTATGGTGTCAGGGAGTTGCATGATCTCATGGTCTTAGGAAATGATACTTGACATGTAGAAAGCAGTAGCAATAAACTTAATGATATGATCAGATGCTATGCTTACAGTTGGTTCTTGTCCATCACATCATTGTCCTAATGGTGTGATCCTGTTATCAGATAACAACTCATGTCTATGGTTGGGAAATCTTAATCATCTTTGATCAACGATCCAGTCTATTAGAGGTTTACTATGGACACGGTGTTGTGTATGTATCCACACATGTATCTGAGTGTCCAATCAATACAATTATAGCATGGATAATAAATGATTATCATGAAGAAGGAAGTATGATAATAATCACTTTATTATTGTCTCTAGAACATATTACAACATATCCTTCTATCCATGTGCGGCTGTCATCCTCATGAAGAAGCACTTGGGGGTTGTGCCAAGCCTACATAGCCTTGGAGGAAGACCGGGTGGGATCCATGCCGGAACAACATCGTCGGGGGACGCGTTCATGCGTCGTCGCTGCCACAACGTCCCCATCACATTCTCTGTGATGGGTTGTAACAACTCTTGAACCCCTTTATATGTGATGTTATTTGAGTAATTCTTGGCTATGGGTCGGTTCGCTAGTAAGCATTTATTTGATATGCGTTGTCTATTTATGTCTTCCATATTCATGATATTATTTACCCTTGCGGTAATTTTGCGATTGGAGTCCTATGACCCATTAGTGTAGTTGGAGACATTCAACTCCCTAGATCACACATGAAGTTGATAGATAGTTGTGCATATCGAGAAAACTCCGGGTGATAGGCATCGATATCTTAAGGGGAACATAATTACCGAGGGATCATGGTTGTCCATAGAACTTATTGCCTTCGGTCCACGTCTTATTATATTAATGTGTTTTCCATTGTCCACTCGCGGTATGGGATGGAAAATAGGAAGATTGAGTTGTCTCAATACGATGATGCTTGAGAGACAATGTTATGTGAAGGACCGCCCACCATTGATCAATTGCCTTATCGTATAATGCAAGGTACATAATTAATTGTAGGTTTTAACATTTGAGATATATATAATTTTTGTCCTACCCATTAATGTTTAAAACAAGGTATGGAGTATCTCAACTCGATTATCACACAGAGTTGTCATAAAGTTGAGATATAGAGCTTTTCTTTTCGTTCCTGCACACATAGTTGAAAAACTCACATCAAGGTCAATGGACTACAAAATGACTATTGCCTCTGCCAAACGAGTCCTTGATGCGCCGTTATCTTTTATCCCACAAAGGAGCTAGCCTGATCATGTCCATGACAACCAGGAAGTCTTCATGCACGTGCCCCTAAGTACCCGTGGACATCGTCATTGAATCCCTGAATTGGTTTGAAGAACCTGACACCAAATAACGATGTGCGTACGCACGCGATAAATCCTAACCTCGCTACCTGAGGCGCTGCAAGGAATATACGTTTGAGGTCCATCTAATCATTCCTCGAGGTCGAACTTTGAGAGAATCGGATCCCGAAAGACTCACTCGAAGAAGAATCGTAACCATCCATCTGATACGTCTCCAACGTATCCATAATTTTTGATTGTTTCATGCTATTATCATGTCAAACTTTAGAAGTTTTGCATGCCTTTTATATATTTTTTGGACTAACTTATTAACTCAGTGCCAAGTGCCAGTTCCTGTTTTTTCCATGTTGTTGACCCCTTTTAGAGGAGGATTTTGAACGGAGTCCAAACGGAATAAAACTTCCAAAAAGATTTTTTCCAGAACGGAAAAAGATCGGGAGACTTGAGAACCAAGGCAGGGGGTCCTCTGGGACCCCACAAGCCCTCATGGCGCGGCCAAGGGGGCCCGCGCCGTGCAGACTTGTGGGCTCCCTGGGCCACCTCTGCCCTAGGTTTTGCGCCTATATATCCCCAGAAATTCCACAAAGAATCAGGAGATCATCGAAAGTACTTTTCCGCCGCCGCAAGCTTCTGTCTCCGCAAGATCCCATCTGGGGCACGTTCTGGTGCCCTGCCGGAGGGGGGATTGGGACACGGAGGGATTCTTCATCAACACCAGGACCTCTCCGATGATGCGTGAGTAGTTCACCATAGACCTACGGGTCCATAGCTAGTAACTAGATGGCTTCTTCTCTCTCTTGGATCTTCAATACAAAGTTCTCCATGATCTTCATGGAGATTTATCCGATGTAATCTTCTTTTGCGGTGTGTTTGTCGAGATCTGATGAATTGTGGATTTATGTTCAGATTGTCTATGAATCTTATTTGAGTTTCTTCTGATCTCTCTTATGCATGATTTCATATCCTTGTAATTCTCTTCGAGTTGTGGGTTTTGTCTAGCCAACTAGATCTATAATTCTTGCAATGGGAGAAGTGCTTGGTTTTGGGTTCATACCGTGCGGTGACCTCACCCAGTGACAGAAGGGGTAGCGAGGCACGTATCGTGTTGTTGCCATCAAGGGTAAAAAGATGGGGGTTTCTTCATTGGTTTGAGATTATCTCTCTACATCATGTCATCTTGCTTAAGGCGTTACTCTGTTCGCCATGAACTCAATACACTAGATGCATGCTGGATAGCGGTCGATGTGTGGAGTAATAGTAGTAGAATTAAAGGAGGATCTGCCGTCGTCGTGATGGTTCGACCACCTCTCCCCAGCCTATCGATACCTCCTTCCTCGCAGGCAGGCACATCCTCCCGCTCCCGCTTCCTCCCACTGATTTTCTCTAATTATACCCTGCAGAAAACCAGCAAGGAACCGACCGGTTCATTGTGAGAAACCAGCCCATGTTTTTGCTAAAAAAAGGAAAAACAGAACCACCTCCCACGTCCCACGAGTGACACGTACCGCCCACCTCCAGCCCCTCGCTCGGTCGCTCCCGATCCCCCATCTCTTTCCTCTCCCCGTTCATCGAAGCCGATGCGCCGCCCTGCCCCATGCGTCACCTGGCCGGCCTCGATCTTGACTCGTCGCCGCTCCCCCTAGAGTAGAAGCACTCTGAGGTCGACGGCGTTTCTCTGCTTTGTCCTTGGAACGCAGGTGCCTCAAGGACGATCCATGCATGGTTTCATCGGGGAGCCCGGCAACGGCGTCACCGACAAGGCACCGAGGTTACGCAGCAGTAAGGCCCATCCCTGGGTTGAGCTCACCCCCGTCACCGCCGGTGGCGCCGCTTGCCCACGCCCCCGCCGGTGCCGCCGCTTGCCCACGCCCCCGCCGATGCCGCCGCTCGCCCACGTACCTGCCGGTGCCGCCGCTCGCCCACGCCCCCGCCGGTGCCGCCACTCGACCAGTCGCCCGCTCGGCCAGCCCTCGTCCGTGCCGCCTGAGCCCCCGCTCGCACCCGCCGGCTCGCGCAGCCGCTGGGGCCACTGCTCGCACCGCCCCCACCGATGCTGCCGCTCGCCCCCATCACCGCTGGTGGCACCGCTTGCCCACGCCCCTGCCGGTGCCGCCGCTTGCCCACGCCCCCGGATGGAGAAGCTCGTCGCAACTGGAGGTCGTTCCAACATCCATGTGCTCTGTACTCTTAGGTTGTAATTCTGATGTTGTTTGTAACTAACAAAAATATGCTCTCTTCTATGCACATAAAAGTAGCCCAGGATGCATCGAGCTGCCAGACCTGAACACAGTTTGGCGCATCAAAACTGAGGGGTAATACAATCTTTTTCATATGCCTTCTTTCCCAAAACCGAAGCATCAAGTTTTCTATCTGCTGCTATTTTCCTCTTCTTCGTAAGCAAATGCTGGCTTTTCTATCCTTTTTCTTATCTCTCGAGTTCGGTAAGAGATGAATCATGAAGGAACAAAGAGAGTTCCTTCTGCCTGGAGTATGAGAAAAAGGAGAGAACACATGAATCCACTTGTTTCACTATACATTATGAGTTTAAATTGGTCCGTTTACATGTTGCAGTTGACCAAGTAGAATGACAACATAGGGAGAGGTCTGGATGTACTCTAATAATATGTGCTCCTAGGAGGGTCTGGTTGTAGCTGGCTGCTTTTTCTCAATGCCCAGGTTCCACATCGTACGCTTACCACTTATTTGTTCTAATGGAGTAGATTGAATATATTTGTGTTTCTACCTAAACTAATAGAATAGTGTATTAGATCCGGGCTACACATCTTTGGTGCGTAGTGGGGGTGAGCTATTGTATTTCCTGAGGACTGAACGGTTCTCAATTGTTAAGCTGGAATCCTGCTTTGGATTATATTAAATCTTTACTACCTCGTGTGCTTCTTTTGTTATATTATTTTTTCATCTACCTTGTGTGCGTAGTGCTCTTACTGACATGAGTTGGAACTTTTGTTATCATCTGCTCTACAGGATATACTGGACAATCTAGAATTTGCAAAGGGGGGTGCAGAATCAACATGAGGTTCTGTTAGAGCTGCAATGGGGCGTCCTGAACCATTCCCAGTCAAATATGTTGCAATTGGAAATGAAGATTGTGGGAAAGAAAATTACCATGGTAAATCTTCAACTGAAATCCATTCCACACTCAAGTCTTTTTTGTGGTAATCTGCACACTTAAAGCCCTGCGCACAGTATTAACATATACAATTGAGGAGCAGGAAGCATAGCTGGGCCATGATATATATGTGTTAAAATAAGTAACATATGCAATCAAACAAAAACAATATGTGATTTCGTGCTTGCTCGCCGAGAGTCACATTTGTTCATATGAAAAATCACAAGATTATATTAGCGTGCAACATGCATCATGTACATAATTTGAATTTGTCTGACCTACTCATATAAGCTGACAATCTCATTTTATAATCATCCATTCAATTTTCTGTCACACATTTCTAAGTATACGGAGGAGGGGGATATCAAGTCAAAAGTTTTTGATGAGGCCATGTTTCTCATTCTAGGATTTTTCAGGCCGAGCAGTGCTTATATATATCATATAGAAATCCCTTAAACTTAAGAGAATATGTACTCATCATCAGAGTGGTCTGATCGCGCGAAGAAAACTTTACATCCATCTGATAATGGGGAGATTACTGTCCAGTGTCTTATGGTACATAGCAATGATCGCCTTTCTAAGGTCCCAAGGTTTAGATTCAGTGAATATGATTCATTCTAGCGCTGACCAAATAGTGATATTGTGGATTAATGTTCTCCTATTTTAAGAGCATTATGTACCCGAGATAAACCGATATGCCCGCAACTGCTAAGAAAACACGAAAGTGGTTATGTGCCCCTTAATTATTTTGGTTGATTTTGCATGTAAAGTGTTTCTATCTTATCATAACTCCCTATTATAGTGTATAAATTTTACTTGAACTATAGAGAACCCAACTATTTTCTACTGATATAATATGTCTTTAGATACATGACATTCTCTAATTCTATTGAACAGGTAAATGCCTTAAGTTCTGCAATGCTATAAAACAGGCATATCTAGACATCCTGATGATTTCAAATTGTGATGGTTCATCTACACCACTTGACCATCCTGCTGATTTGTATGATTTCCATGTACGCTACTTGCTACCAGATCTATTTGCCTTCCTTGTTGTATAGATCCTATAATCTTATCTCATGTTTTGTCACCGAGGTCGAGTAAACTCAAGTTTTTTTCTGAGATCTTGAGGATGCTTCTTCTTTTTAGGTATATACCTCTCGTAGTGGGTCCAAGGTCGTATGGTTCCTTATCATTTCATATACGATTAAAACTGTAAGAATATTAGATCGATGTATTTTTTCGGGACCATGCAAGAAAAGTGCATTTGATCATTATAGAAGAAATAATAGTATCTAATCTCATATTACAAAATCTCAAAAGAAAATAACGACCTCATCACAGAGAAGTAAAATCAAGCTGCCCCATCACAGAGAAGTGCTTGAACGCAATATGCTCCTCCTCCGTCATTTGAAGGATATATGAAAACTTTCATGAGAATTGACATGAAGGTCAAACATTTTGTAGTAGATATACCTCCTCTATAGATCTTTTTTTTCTTCAGGTTTGGGAGTAGTCTATGCCTTCAGCGAGAGTATATTTTCTAGAAAATAAGAATTAATTATTTCATTTTTATACTCACCAGAGTTCATGTTTCCCACTTTTTCAGTTGTGAGACGAACTTTTTCATTTTCCCTTCATATAGCGATAGGAGGTATTGCTTAAGTCTCCTTTGAACTATATCATAAAAAGAGATTGACACAAAGTAAACAAACGTATGTTTTCGAAGCTAATATTTCCTACTATTTTGTTGTTTGTTTTTCCGGCATCCCCCTTGAAACAATGCTATGGATACTTCTTTTGGTGTTGAGTCGACTTCAGTTTCAGTATCTACTCACCGGAAAATTGATATCACTGTTTTATGAAGAAAGAATGATATCAATAAGAGTACAAGGTTAGAGACAAAGACAAAGATAGACATTCTTAAGAACATGTATTGTATGTTAGGAAGACAACATGTTTGCAAACATTGGGTAAAAAGATTAGAAAGACATCTAGATATATATTTTCTACTCCATGGCAACGCAGGGGTGTTTACCTACTGTATTTAGCTCATCCCTGGGTATTTAGAAAGACATCTAGATAACTGAGCTGGACTCTAAGGTCAATCAGCTCCAAGATGAGTTGAAGAAGACAAAGGAACGGCTGAGCGGATCTGAGTCATGAAGGCGCCAAGCACAGCAGGAGGATGATGAAGCAAAGAAGCAGGGGCAGGATGCATCATCGAAGCTGGAGGAGTCGCAGTGCCAGCTTGTTGAGCTCTCAGCAGCAAAGGAATCCCATCTCCAGGAGCGGCGCAAGATCCAACAGGAGCGTGATCGCACCTGGTAGGCCGAGCTTGAGGCATTGCAGAAATAGCACTCCGCGGATGCTCCTGCACTTAGCTCGGTGTTGTCCAAGATCCTGAGGCTGAAGTTGCAGTGGGAGGTGACAGTTCACCATATTCGTTTGATACAGCCAGTGCCCAGCAACGTGAGCATGCAGAATCTAAGCTTGAAGCGCTGGAGCAGGAGACGGAGCTCAGGCTTGCAACGATTGAAGGCCTGAAGGTAAATGTCAATGAAAGTGACAAGGCTGCAGCTAATGCAAATGCCATGGCACCTGAGACCAAGCTACAGCTTGAGACCGCAAAGGCCACCATTGACTCACTCCTATGTGAGGGTGTCTGGTTGTAGGAATGCCTGAGGTCAAAGGACATAGAGCTCAGTAAGTCTAATCTGAAGGAGGCTCAGGCTGCAGGTGATGAAATTCGGAATGAGGCATAGGCAGGCAATGCCAATCGTGGCTTTGGCAGTCCATTGACTGAAGTTTTGAAAAGAGCCCTCATCCCACCAGTGACATGAATGGAAGATGTCGAAGTCCTGACCTAGAGATTGAGCCCTTGGCCCTTGCGGATGGCGCTTGAGGTGGCTAAGATGAGGTACCAGGAGGAGCAAACTGGGATGGCCTTCGAGACAAAGACAGTCTATGAGATGCTGGAGTGTGTCAAGTCTGAGTGCATGCGCCAAGTGTGTGATATCGAGCTCAAGCTGAAGAGCAAGACTAATGAGCTCATGGCAGCGTAGGCAGCCCTAACAGGCAAGGCGCAAGAGGACCTTCACAGGTCACACGGGCTGAGCGAAATGCAGCCGGAGCTGGAGGCGAAGCTGATGAAGTCGATCACCGACATCGCAGAGCTCAAGGCGAATCTGATGGACAAGGAAAACACGTTGCAGAGCCTGTCGGAGGAGAACGAGACCCTCAAGTCGGAGGCTGGAAGGAAGGAGGCCGGCGTGCAGCAGCTGGAGCAGGACGTGCGGATGCGGCTCGGGTACGTGACAGAGGAGGCCAACAAGAGGAACCGGCGCGCAGCCTGGGCCTTGGAGCAGGTGGACGCGGCCCAGGCAGCGAGCGCTGAGGCGGACGCGGAGCTGCGCTGGTTGCGTGTGCGGTCCGACCAGTGGCGCAAGGCCGCGGAGGCCACCGCCGCCCTTACTGGCGGCGGCAACAATGGTGGCCTGATGGTGGAGAGGACCGAGTCGCTGGACACGGAGTACAATGGGTCGATAGGCGGAAAGCTAATGGGGTATGTACTAACAAATAAGTATTTTCGGGCGGAGGGAGTCTGTACTAACAAATAAGTTCATGAAAATGTTAATCCGGACTGAAACTATTGCACCTTAATTGGCATGTAGGTCAAACCTGGCTTGTCTTGTGTATGAAGGTTTTCTTACCTTGTTTGATTGTTGGAGTCCTATCTTATGTACGAGTACTGAATGGCCTTGCCTAGAGTCTGAGAGATAGTCAAACTCTGAATTTCCCTCTTGGTGGTATCTTTTGTTTTCGTCCAGTACTAATGATATGAAATTTGTGAGAGCTGTAAAACATCACGTTAGGTGTCCTTCCTTGTTCAAAGTTAATTGTCATTTTGATAATACTTTAGAAGAATAATGCATGATTTCTTCAACTGAGGCATGAGTAATCAGACGCTACAAACATGGACATTACAGTTGCAAAGTTTTTATATACTAACTTAATTTATAGACACTCCTTTCAGATAGCTGCCCCTGTCAATGGTCCATTATATTTACATTATGGCTGATTTGTGTTCTTATGTGGATCATGCGACGTTGTGAAAATGAGGTTTAATGTTGTATTTTTTTAATAGGAGTTGCCATGACAAATGAAGATGATATGTGTCACAAGTGCACACTTGAAGTTTGCCATCATGTTCTAACTTCTATGCCCGGTGGCTGTGGAGGAACAAGTGTGTCGTGACAGGGTGGTGTTGGCAATTGAGGTATGAACCTAGAAATTAATCTTGGAGATTGATTGCCTCATAATGCTAGATTGTGCTTGGAGGGTTGAAATCGTGGTGGTTGCTGAAAAGGAATTATAAAAGGAAACGACATGCATCTGACGTTTGACACGTTTCTAAAATAGTATCCTTTCTTTATGCGCATGTAGCATGATAACAATTATGAACTACCAGGTGACTACCCCATTCAATTTGGCCTAGGACCTCTAGATATGGTCATCAATTGGTCAGTAGAATTTATATTAGTATAACACTAGGGTAGAAGCTCTTTTCCTATTTTTCATGCATGGAGATAGAGAAGACCATGATATGATGCACAAGATTTTGACTATTTTAAAGAATATTTTCTCATTCTAACATGTAAATTGCATTCACGCAGTTGCTTTGCGTTTGAACTAGCTCGCGGGCTTTTGTTATATGTGCTGACCACATGAAGTTCCAAGTTTTTTCCCACTCGAGGGGAATATTGGGCGCTCTCACTACAGATTTCTTACAGAATGGGTATGTTCGGGACTGAACAAAGATTCAAGCTAAGACAACTATTATGTTATTTTAGTTGGGTTCATTTAGCTTTTAAAAACTATTCCTTTAAATATATGTCACATTTTTTTAAGTATAATTATTTGCACATCGTGTATCTAATGCCACCGATAGATCATTTATACCAGATATTTTGTTTACAAATGACGTGTTTATTTTTAATTGTTTACTCCTTTTTTATAAGACATGAAAGGGGGAACAGGATTATGTAATATAAGGATATGTATACTAATTTTTTTTTATGGAAGATAACAAGGAAATTTATGACTTATAAAATTATATTTTTTATGTTTTATTATGTCACAATTTGAGTTTTAGACTTTTTGATAGTTTTGACTAAGTATATAATAATCTATACGTGTACTAGAAATTATAAATGGTGGTCCGAGTGAGGTATCATTTTTTCTAAATCTAGGCAACCAAATTTGTTCAATATCAACTGCTTGATTTCTTTATATCCTCTTCTTTCGCCCACTATTGAAACATACATTGGTCGAGATAACTTAGGGAAGAGGGAGTTGTTGAACCATGTCTGTAGGCCGACAGCGACGACGAGCGTGGTGATTGTGATGGGGTGCAACGAGGACATCCGCGCGTGCCAATAGCTGCTTCACGTCCCACGAGTTCTTTTGTACCTAAGCGTACACAGACCATGTGACGGAGAGAGGTCGGATTTAGACGACTGGAGATGCCGATCGAGGTAGGTCGGGTGAGGCGCAAGAGAGTGGTATACCATGTCGTTATGCCCTCGATGGACTGTGCCATGGAGAACGCGAGAACCCGCATTCCCGGTGAGCCGAATCGCCCACTCCCGCGGTGGCAGCACGGGGCATGGCGTCGTAGTGGGGATCACAAGGCAAGATGAGATGGACATGATCTCGGTCCTGTCGATGCAGGCGAGGGCAACGGTTGGGTCGAGGGACTCCCAATCTCGTCGATGCGACAGAGGCCATCGTCCATGAGTAGCCTGGGCTTGAGCGCGAGGAGGCTGGCGAGCATGATAAATGGCCGCTTGCGTGTACGTCACGGCGGGGAGGACCAAGGGGAGCTCTAGGAGTGGACGGCGGCCAGGAACACGAGGGAGAGCGGCTGCTTTGGGGTGGACAGCTGTCGCGATTTTTTCAAGAGATAGATCGGATTGGGAGGAGCGAGGGTGCGTGGTCATTGCTTTTTGCATGCCAAGATGATGTGCGGGTAGCCAGATCGTGAGGGTGGAGGTCGACTGAACCATCCCGTTTGTTCGCTGGGCTTTTTCTACGTGGATCGAATGAGGCGTGGGTAGCTATCGCGTAGGAAGGGAGGTGAGGATTGATACAAAGGGTGAGCGGTAACCCAACGAGGTTAAACCATCACGACGACTGCACATCCCTCTTTTGGAATTCCTTCTTTCTATGTCTGCTGAAAAATTATTACCCTCGGTTCTTTACATTATTCGGTCTTGAACCATTTTTGTATGGTGCGTGTTTTGGCCGAAGTGAAGTTACGTTTTAATGAAATATTTCTTTAACATGAGCAATGGTCCTTGCTTTTTATGGCCTGTTGATCTCTGTGCTCATGATACAAATGTAAATGATTCTTTTGATTGACATAGGCCTATTAATCACAAACCAAACTGCAAACTCCATTCATGTACAAATATTACTTTCATGATTCATAAATCATTTTTGTAAACTATTAGTTTATCATGGTCAAAAAATAGGGTGTATCGTCATGATTTCGGTGTACTGTTTTAAAATTGTCGCAAAATGCAAGAGCTAGGGGGACAAGTACTCACACTCTCAGCTTCTCTACAAATGTAAGTCTGTTGGAAAGACAAAGACATGTGATATTAAGTTGGAAAGACAAAGACATGCGGGTTTTTCATGTGTACTTTCCATTTATGGCATGAATAACATTATGAATAACTATGTATTGTACACATGAGTCAAGCTTTTCGTAATATGCTTTTCTCTCACATGAAGAGAAAACTTGTGAAAGTGCGTTATATCGACTAGAGGGGGGTGTATAGGAGATTTTTAGAATTTCATCATTGAGGAAATTCCTTTTGAGGAAATTCCTCACTGATGACTAACTTACAGCGGAAACAGTAAAGGATCAGAAGTGCAAAGTTTCACAACAGCAGTTTTTTAGAGTGAAGAATGTGAAAACAGATTGCACTGTGAGCAGGCATGCACAATACAGATGAGGATTAATTGACGTGAAGAATTTGGGGTTGAGGAAATTCAGAGAAATTCTTCAGCAAATTCTTCAAACAGTCTCACTGAAAGTCATCAACACATAACACGAGGAAAGTAAGGAGTTGAGGAATTAGAACCCGTTTCTCAGTGAAGACAGTCGTTGATGACCCAGTTCCAACTGCTGTGACAGTCGTACATCTGTTTGGAGCGGCTTGGTATTGAAACCAAAGGACACACAGTCCCGGGACACACAGTCTCTACCGTATTCTCCTTGAGCTAAGGACAGACAGTCCTCGCCCAACAATCGTGGTAAGTCTTCAGGGCAGACTTCCAAACCCTCACAGACTTGGTCACCCGGCGATCCACAATTGACTGCTGGAAAGCTCTAGACCATGACGCCTAACCGTCTGGAGGATGCACAGTCCTCAAAGGTAAAAGGCTTCAGTCCCACACAGGAACAACTTCTTCAGTGATGCTCAATCACCAGGTTTGGTTTGTGGTTTCGGTGTATGGGGTATTTCCTCACTGATGAATTACTCTTTAAGAATCTGAGGAATTGGGTTGCTCTTATGACAAGTGTCAGTTTCTAACGGAGCAGCCAACCAGCTAGTGGTTGTGGGGGGTGGCTATCTATAGCCTGGGAGCATCCCGACATGATCTGACACTAATGCCCTTAAATAATATGACCGTTGGAGTGGATAAGACCAATGACTTGGCGTGGCTATCGGAACGGTCGGAACCCTCAACTGGGAGAGTCCTCATGTCATTCGTATTCCTCACTTGAGGCTTTTTGGTAGGATTAGGCTTGAGATGAGCATCATGAGGAAATTCATTCCAAAGTGTAACTTGGACCCCCTTTAACAGTACGATGTTCCTATTACTCAAATGCGAAGAAAATAAAACAGAAAGTGTAAATCTTCATGCTTCAAATTCTTTAGAGTGATTTTCTTCAGGACACACCGGACTTCTCAATATCAGTATCTTCATGAGGAATATCAATTTCATCGCAGATTCTTCGCGATTCATTTCTTCAGCTTCAGACCAATTTCTTCAACTGAAGACATACATTTTTAGGGGTCGATATTCTTCAAATATATCAAACTCCTCAATGACTTATAGATCATGTGTACACTCACAAACACATTAGATACTTAACCTATAAGTCTTCAAACCACCAAAATCACTAAGGGGCACTAGATGCACTTACAATCTCCCCCTTTTTGGTGGTTGATGACAATTAGGTTAAGTGTTCAACAGGGATCAAAAATATGAAGTGTAAATACTCATTTGCGGAATTTGAAATCAAGATTCAGAGAGACTCCCCCTGAAGATGTGCATATCTTGAGGATTTTGCTTTTCACAGCAAATGCACATTGATGATTTATATCATGGAGATCTCCCCCTGAGTCTTGTAAATCATGCATACATATAACATATCATATGAAGAAAATGAAAATGCATGATGACAGATGGTATCTGACGAATTCCAGCATGCATGCATTAAAACTTGAGGAATAAGCATGCGAAGAAAAACGTTCAAAAGCGTCAGAGTACCATCGGGCTTAAGTTACAACTCATTACATAAAAACCTCAGAAGAGCCAAGAGTTTGTAACTTAAACATAGTTCATAAGCCCCAAAAATATCCCGCTTGAAGACTAACTCTCAAGTTTCTCCCCCTTTGTCATCAAGTGACAAAAAGGGACAAACTGAGGACTAACGTCCGTGAAGATTTCACTTTGTGGCAGTTGAGGAAGAGCAGTGATGCTCCTTGGGAGTAGTCTTCTTCCTTGGACCGGTAGCAGTGTCGAGCTGTTCTTCATCAGTTTCAGCAGTGCGGAATGAAGAAAAGGAGTTGTCTTCAAGGTCTGGCACTGGAATAGGTCTGAACTTCTTCTTGGGAGGCCACGACCATTCAAAGTCTCGCTCAAAGTCCATTTCTTCAAGCTCAGTCTGAGTCTTCAGATGTGCAAGTGTAGCCTATGTGCGATAAAAAACCTCATGCAGATAGTGATGGTTGAGCTTCACAGAGTTCTGTGTTTCAGTGAGGGTTTTCACAATGGCGCCAAACTAGCGTTTGACCCATTTGTGATTGCGATCCACCTTCTGGTGAAGACTAAGGAGGAGCTCTCTTGTATTCATCACGCGAGGAGGAACGGGGCTTGCCGGACAAGTCTCAGTATCATCCCATGAAGAATAAGCTTCTGGCTCTCTGAACTGGCCATCAAGGGGCCTACTGCCTTCTTCAATCACAGATTTGCCTTTTCCTTCAATGGACTCGAAAGTCTTCTTGTTGACCCAGATAGGAGGCATATAACCAACATGGTTTTGGAGATCAGCGTGGAAGTTGATGCCTGTCCTTGTCCTGATGAATCTCATGATCCATGGGGCATATATCTTGTGATCAAAAGGACACATAGCATTGTCTGCCAAAGTCCTCAAGAAGAAATTATGGATGTTGATAGGAATACCATGGATAATGTTGAAGAGGATATTCTTCATGAGGCCTACGACATCTTCTTCATCATCATGGCCTTTGATCGGCGCGAGCACACTGCAGAGGATTCTGTAAACAGATCTGGGTGTGTACTTGAGATCATGGACGAGGAAGGTTGTTCTCGAAGGTTTTCCTTCAGCCAAAGGTTTCATGAGGACTTCCATCATCCCATTGGGTAGCTCACGCTCACCATAAAGCTTCACAGCCTCATCTGAGGGAATTGGTATAGGCAGTTCTCAGAGGAGTTCAGTAGCAGGAGCGTTGTAGTGAGTGTTTTGTGACATCCAATCAAACACCCAAGTGTTAATGTCTTTAGGGTTGCCAGATATGTGAAGAGTGGCATAGAACTAAAGAATTAGCTCACTGTTCCAGTCAGAGATGTCGGAGCACATTGGGAGTAAACCAGCATCATGTAATACACTGAGGACTGGCTCCAGGCACGGTATTGCGTCAAGTTCAACATGAGGATTATGCCTGTGCTGGAATATCTTGTTTCGTCCACATAGCATAGAGGCATAGTAATTCATCTGAGTCCTAGTCCAAAACTTCAGATGCCTCATTTGAGGCTTGTCATAGGGGTTCTCTCCAATGAAGTACATGCGTTCTTCAAAGAAATTTTCCTTTTGAAACTTAGGACGCTTGGAGAATGGCTGACGCTGAACTAGCTTAAGGTTTTGCTGAGGAACAGGAGGGGAGACAACAATGGCAGTCTCTGGGTTGAGGACAACGAATGCATTGTCTTAGTCTGGTGCATTTTCTTCAGCATTTTCCTCAGGGTGAGGAATTTCAGCAGCTGGTACTTCAGGCTGAGGAGATGGTGCTGGCTGGGCATCAGGATGAGGGGCTTGCTCTGGCTGTGCATCAGGCTGAGGAATAGCTTCTTCTTGCTCAGTTGGAGGAGTTGGGTCAGCCTGTTCCTCATCTTGAGGATTTTGCTCAGAGCGTTGAACTTCATCAGCATGAGGATTTTCAGTTTGTTCTTCCTCAGCTGGCTTGGTGGCAGATGCAATTTCATCAGCTGGTGCAGCTGATGCTTGAACAATGTCTTTCTGAGGAATGAAAGGCTGAGGACTGTCGTCTATATGAATCTCCTTGTCAGTGTGTTCCTGAGAGGCGGTATCCTTCATTTCCTCATCCACCCTTTTCGCTGGATCATCAATGATGTCCATTTCATAGGAAGGAGCGACATTCAGGGGCACATGGTCCAGAGGAGCAGTTTCTTCAAGTGCTTTGAGGCGCTTGGCCTCTGTTTCTTGTTCTGCTGAGGAGGCCTTTCTCTTTTTGGCTTCCTTCTCCGCAACCCTGGTTTTCTTCACGTTGATGCAGACGGAGTCATCTTCTTCACCGTTGAAGCTTTTGGTGAAGGGGTTCTCTTGACAGATTCTTCAGCTGGTATTGAGGAACCAGCTGGATCAGAGTCATCAGCTTGCTTTAGTGAAGCAGCTGGGTCAGGGGCAGTCTCATCAGCTGCAGCAAATTCATCAGTAGGAGTTTCCATGATGATTTCTTCAATAGCCGGTTCATCCACACGGCGTTCTTGGTGTACTTCCTTAGCTTGAGGAGTTTCCTCGTCATGAGGAGATTCATCTGCTGGCTCCTCAATTAGGGGCTGAGAAGTTGGTGATGGGGGTGCAACCTTCTTATTGTAATCATCAACAACACTAGTGGCCAGCTTGATGAAATTGCTTTTGAGACTCTTACGATCTGACAGCTTGTAGTACTTGTCAGTCAATTTCTTCAGCTCTGCTTGTGTTGATACCAGTGCATCAGGAGTCAATTTGTGGAGATTATGCTTGAGGAATTTCTCCTTTTTAAGCTTTGCAACTTTGGCCTGCTTGGCCTGCTGTTCTTTCCACTTGGCTTCATTTATGAAAGTGGTCACCATGTGGCTGATGCCAGGGGGAAGTTTCAAATCATCAAGCGGAGTGTTTGGGTCCTCATACCATATGTTGATGTAGTCAAGGAGGACCTTGGGGTCCATTGCCAGAGGAATGGCACTGCCTGATGCTTGATCTACTCTTTCCTGCTTGTTCCTGATGATGGCTTGAAGTGTTTGATCATCAAATTCATCACTGCCCTCTGATGCAGACGGGACGGTGATAATTTTGCTGGGGCTTGGCAGAGTTGCACGTTCAACAGATACCTGAGTCTTCGCAGAAGATGTTGAAGACTTTGTCTCCGAGCTGGTTGCAGCTGGGAGTGAGGAGCTGGAGCTGGCGGTCATAGGCTTCATGACTTGCTTCTGTACTGGTTTCTCTTGAGGCTTTGGTGGTGGTGCTGAGGATTTTGGAGCTGAGGAGATTGGTACTAAGGGCTTTGGCGCTCATGGTTCTGGTGTTGAAGGTTCTGGTGCTGAGGGTTTTGTGACTGAAGCCTGAGCAGACTTCTCTTGAGGCTTTGGAGCCTTTGGTTTTGATGGTACAGACTGCATTTAAGGAATTTCTGAGCCAGAGGTCTCAGCGGTAGAGGAAGTAGCAGCAGCTGAGGATTCATTGAATTTCCTCAATGCAGTTTCTGCCTGCTTCTTGAGCTTAGCCAGATGCTTTTCCTTCTCATCTGGATAGTCATCAATGGTCATCAGGCTTGAGGGATGTGCTACTTGATGATCCTCAAGTGGGGACCGTCTGCCAGGGGGCTTCAAAGCGAATTTCTTCGCATACTTGGGAGTCACAAACCTGTATTCCTTCCATTCCTTCGCCCATCGGCGTTCTATCTTCTGCAGCCGTATCTTTCTCTTTGCCATTGTCTCATTTTCATCAGGCGTGCAATACTCCAAGTAGATATCCTCAGGGATATCCACAGATGTGTTTTGCTCAAGTTTCTTTCCTCCCTTCTGTTTTCTATCATCCTCCATTTTTTCAGCTGAGGATTTTGCTGATGAGATTGAACTCTTGAGGATTCTGATGAGACTTGAAGATTTTCTTCAAGAAACGCTGCAAATAAGTTAATGTGATGAGAACCAAGAGATTCATCAGCTGACATGTGTGTACCTGTGAACAGAGTATAGCTGCGAGGAATTTGGAGAGGTCATATGCGTTCTCAAATTTGAAGAAAATGAAAAAGTTTGACAGTTTCACGAATATAACCAGTGGTTGAGGAATTTGCCTAAGCATACTGTTCTTGGGTTCCAGAGTTGTACAGATCCTAAAATTCGCACAATTGAGGAATCTCGTGAAAATCTTAGATGCTTAGCATAATTCATCAATGATGTGGTGATAGGAAGTGTTTGAGGAATCAAGTGCTTATCGATTCTTGAGGTAAAACAGATTTCACATAGAAGATGTAAAATTTTAGATCTAACTTGCGGTAAAAATGGGATTTATTTACCCTGGAAGGTGCGCACGAAGAACACAGAAAGGTGTGTGTGGAGAAGCTCTTCGGTCGCGTGACCAATGCACCCTAACCCGGCGACAAATGACGTCTACGGCGGCGGCGGACAAAGATGGTCTGACTCCGGCGTGATTCTGGCGACGGAGAAGTTGAGGTAGTGAACCTCACCGGCGACGAGACTACGTACCAGCGATGGCGCTAGGGTTCGGTGGTGTTTGCTGTGACAGAAGAACGATGGAGCGAAGAAGAGTATGCCGACACTACGGGAATCAGGTAATTTGCCGTCTGTTAAGATCTTTGCCGTCAGCTTTTCTTCGTGGATGACGGCAAAGAGCACTTTTGCCGTCAGTTGCCGTCAGCTGCTGACGGCAAAGAATGACTGCCGGCGTAAACATATTTTGCCGTCTATAATAAAAATTGCAGACGGCAAAATTATTTTGCCGTCTATAAAAATAAGCGGATGATGACAAAGATATAATTTGCCGCCTGTAATAGAAAGTGATGACGGCAAAGAAGAAGCACAGCACACGGATCGATCACGCGGATCGATGATGTGGCAAGATCTGAGACTCACGAACCTACCCCATCCCACCACGCACGAACGTGGGTGAAAAAATATTTTGCCGTCTGTAAAAATAACTGGATGACGACAAAGACGTATTTTGCCGTCTGTAAACTAGATGACGGCAAAATTATTTTGCCATCTTTGAAAGTAACTAGATGACGACAAAATAAGAAGCAATTTGCCGACTGTAATAGAAACTCATGACGGCAAAGAAGAAGCACAACACATGGATTGATCACACGGATCAATGACGTGGAAAGATCTGAGACACACGAGCCCACCCCATCACACCACGCACGGACGTGGGTGAAAAAATATTTTGTCGTCTGTAAAAAAACCGGATGACGGCAACGACTTAATTTGTCGTCTTGAAAAATAACCGGATGACGGCAAAGAGAAAGCACACCACGCGGATCGATCCCATGGATCGATGACGTGGCGGCCCATCCCACCGTCGCTGCCTCTCCCACCCAGGATCCACCGCATCCACTCAACTCGGCTGGCCCACCACTCACCTCCACCCGACCTTATCCTCTCACCACCTCTCTTCTCTCTCGTACCCAGACTCCTCCCCCGTCGCGACCACCACCTCTCTTCTCTGTCGTACCCAGACTCCTCCCCCGTCGCGACCACCACTCTCGGCCCCGACTCCTCTCTCGTCCCGACCACCACCCCCTCCTCCAATGCACCACCGGCCACCCTCCCGATCAGGTCGCCGGCGGCAAAGCCCCTACCCTCCAGCGCCCACCACCACTCAGCCCTTCCTCCGATGCCCAACCACCCCCTCTCTCCGGCGTCTCACCGCCCACCCCTACCTCCCGCGCCCCAGCACCCATCCTCTGGATCAGGTCGCCGGCGGCAACGCCCCCACCCCCCGCGCCCACCACCACCCACCCTCTGGATTAGGTCGCCGGCGGCGAGGCCCCCACCCCCCGCGGCCACCACGTCAGATCCAGCGACCCTGCAGCTCCCCGACGCCACCGCAGTTGGCCTCAGCAGCTCCCCGACGCCACCGGATCTGGCGACCTCAGCAGCTCCCCGACGCCACCGCAGCTCGCCTCTCACGCGACCCCGCCTCCTTCCAGTGCCTCCACCAGGTCGGCCTCCGGGTGGCCAGCCCCGGATCCGGTGAGATCCGTGAGGCGCGGCTGCGGGAGTTAGATGGGGTGCCCGAGGAGCTACTCTTCGCCTGCTGGCCCTGCACACGCCGCCTGGTGGCCCCACACCCGCCGCCTGGTGGCCTTGTTCGAGATGTGCCGCGTCCATGCAGTGGAGAAGAAGCCAAGGGACCTGATTGCTTTTTATCTTTAGTTCCAGGGTGCTTTATGTAATACGCGAGGACTGCTTTAGGAGTTGTTCTTATGTCAGGGTTCTTTGTGTAAATTTATATCCACTTGTTGGCTGATGTAGTTATGCCCTTTTCTGCCATTTTGGTTCATTGAGTGACGATGGACTATGTATGTTTTATAAAATCCGCTCGTAATAGATTCTATCTATGCCTTTGACCAGATTTGCAGCTGATTGTTATTTATATTTTTTTTAAAAGAAAATTCCGTTGCCGTTTGGTATTGATAACAACTGACGGCAAACCCGTAATCTTTGCCGTCTTGCATTCCGGTCGGATGACGGCAAAGAGTTAACGTCGTCCGGGTGGTTCTGTTAGGTTTTTTGCCATCTGCCTCATAATAGATGACGGCAAACCGTTTTCACTAACGGCAAATTTTTTGCCGTCTGCCCGAAAAAATGCTGACGGCAAAATTACCCTTTGCGGGCACATGGTCTGACGACATTTTTTGCCGTCATGGGCTGACGGCAAAAATTTTGCCGTCTGTAATTCTCTCTTTGCCGTCTTTAGCGTCCTGAAGGCAAAATGCCTGATTCCTGTAGTGCGAGGGGGATAAGGACATATTTATAGCCAAAAGTTACTGTTGGCGCGAAAAGTTTGGACCAAACAGCCCGTGCCTCTACGTCTCCGCAGGACACGTGTAGCTCCCGAACAGTGCGGTGGAGATAGTGGAGATCGTGGTTATCCAATCGTGGGAAGTGGGGTTCAGTTACTGTGTATTAAAGAAACAATTTTTTAAGATTTGAGGATTTTCGTTACAAAATCATCAGCTGACAAGGGCGCAGTGAGGATTTTGAACAAAGTTTCAAGTAGAACGCATATGAAGAATTGAATAGACTGGATGAGTATAGCATAGAGGGAAAGTAGGGTCCGATCACATTCACTTAGCAGAAATGTCAACTTGAAGAATTAGCTATAAGTGAATGTTGTTGAGGACTTGAAATCACATTCTATCTAGTCAAATGAAAGTCATCAAGTGTTTTTTGAAGATTTTGTGATAAATCGTCACAATGAAGAACAGTTGTTTTGAAGAAAAACACATTTTGAGGAAATAGAACATTTGAAGAAAATCAACTTGTGGAATTTCACATTGGGCGGTGGCGTGACCCACCATATAAGAATGTTGATTACAGACGCCGCGTACAATTGTCGTAGGGCCCTGAGAATCAATTTCTTCATTGATTTCTTCACACTCAGAGTGACATTCTTCATTAGTTGAAGAAAATCGATTCATCATGTGTTGCACATCTAAGTCATCAGTTTTGCATAAGTGTTAGGATGTGTGCATGTTTTCACAAAACATTTGAGGATTCTAAGATATTTAGCTCACACCGCAACTTGCAAAACCTTTTCTCATCCAAGGGCTTAGTGAAGATATCTGCCAGTTGATCATCAGTCTTCACATGGTCGATGAGGATATTGCCCTTGAGGACATGGTCCCGAAGAAAATGATGATGAATCTGGATGTGCTTGGTCTTCGAGTGTTGTACTGGGTTGTATGAAATCTTGATAGCACTCTCATTGTCGCAGTAGAGAGGCACATTCTTCATGTTGATGCCATAGTCCTTGAGGGTTTACTTCATCCATAGTAATTGAGCACAGCAAGAACCAGCAGCAATGTACTCAGCTTCGACAGTGGAGAGTGATACGCAGTTCTGCTTCTTTGAGGACCAGCAAACTAGTGATCTTCCGAGGAAATGGCATGTGCCAGAAGTTGACTTGCGATCCACATGGTCACCAGCATAGTCAGAATCAGAATACCCTACCAGATGAAGATTTGAGCCCTTGGGATACCATAATCCTAGTGTTGGTGTGTGAGCTAAGTATCGAAGAATATGTTTCACAACCTTATGGTGTGGTTCCTTTGGTTTTGCTTGAAAACGTGCACACATGCAAACACTAAGCATTATATCTGGCCTAGATGCACATAGATACAATAGAGATCCAATCATAGAACGATATACCCGCTGATCGAAATCTTTACAATTTTCATCAGTGCCGAGGTGGCCATTGGTAGGCATTGGAGTCTTGGCACCTTTGCATTCATGCATGTTGAATTTCCTTAGAACATCCTTGAGGTATTTCTCCTGTGATATGAAGATTCCATTGCTTTGTTGACGAATTTGAAGACCTAAGAAGAATTTTAGCTCCCCCATCATGGACATCTGATATTCTTCACTTATCATGTAGGCAAATTCATCACTGTATATATCGTTTCTCAGTACATCCAAATATGATACCATCAACATATATTTGACACACAAATAGCTCATTATCATAGGATTTATTGAAAAGAGTTGGATCGAGTGAACCAGGTTTGAAGCCTTCTTTCATGAGGAATTCCTTCAATGTATCATACCATGCTCGAGGGGCTTGCTTGAGACCATAAAGAGCCCTTTTCAGTCTGAAGACTTTGTCTGGATTCTTTGGATCCTCAAAACCTGGGGCCTGAGCAACATATACTTCTTCCTCAAGCTTACCATTGAGGAATGCACTTTTCACATCCATTTGATATAAGATGATGTTATGATGATTAGCATAAGCAAGTAGTATTCAAATAGCTTCAAGTCTAGCAACAGGTGCAAAAGTTTCATCAAAATCTATTCCTTCAACCTCGGTGTAGCCTTGGGCTACAAGTCGTGCCTTGTTCCTGACCACTTGACCGTCCTCATCTTGCTTGTTTCGGAAAATCCACTTGGTGCCGATGATGTTGTGCTTGCGAGGATCTGGTCGTTTGATGAGCTCCCATACGTCATTCAGCTTGAATTGAAGAAGTTCGTCTTGCATAGCTTGGATCCACTCCGGTTCCAGAAAAGCCTCAACAACTTTTGAGGGTTCTGTGATGGATACAAAGGAAAAATGCCCACAAAAGTTAACTAAGTGTGAAGCTTTTGAGAGGACCTGGCGCGTTGATGTCGTTGAGGATTTTGTCAAGTTCTACTTCATTTGCAATCCTCAGATGAGCTTGTTGAGGATTTTGTCTGGGCTGAGGAAGTGGTTCTGGTGCAATTTCCTCAGGAGCATCTTCTTGATTTTCATCCGTGATGGGAATCGTTTCTTCACCAATTTCCTCAGTGGGGACAATGTCTTCAGTAGGCTTGAGCTTTCACTACAAGAAATAAGGTCAATTATGACTCCCTATATTGGTCACTGATTCGTCATTGTCGTTGTTTATTGACCTTTTTTGACCAAATTTACAACGTCAACAGTTGGCCGTCAAGAATGAACAAACATGACCTTTCTAAAATTTTGGTCGCAGGCCTCTATCGACCAAAATTTTGGTTTGATCATTACTCATTTGTGTGAGCCACGTAGGATCTGACGTGGCCAAGCTGACGTGGCATTGCTAGTGACCAAATAAAACCATCATAAATTTCAGATCCCTGTCCACCAATCCAGCTACATGGGCCTGACCCAATACATATTTTACTATTAAAAATGTCTGATTTGTTTGGGTTGAAGAAAAAAAATTTGCCAGAAGCACGCATATCTCAAGATAGGCCCATTAAAATAAGTACAACAGAATAAAAGATTGCAAATAAAATGTATATTTTATTTCAGTAGCATATCACATCAAATACAATACATCATCCACCGACTTCACGCATTAAGGTTCAACGCCTAATAAGGGCACATCAAAATAACTTACATGTGCACAACAGAATACTTCTCCAAGTGCAAGTAAACAGAAAAAGTTTCCAACAAATTCACAATCGAACATAAAGAGAGTTCCACAAAGATTGGATGAGAACCACAAGTTTCTTCTCATCCTCTTCCTCTGCACAATATGCTCTTGCCATTCCCGTCTGCAAGAAAAAAATGATGGTAAGGCTGCATATACTTTGTATACTTCGGACTAGAGTATATAGATTCTAGTATATATGTTGCAAAATAGTTATTACTGTTGTACGTGTGTATATATATCGATGGTGTGACGCTACTTGTTTTCACTATAGTATAGCTACGTGGACACATGTAGTATATGTTCGTATACCTGATACTATATTGACAACAAACCGAACCGACTACCGGACACAAAATACTGGCATACATGGACATAGTAAATGGACTATAAAAAAGAGATTCAGATAACAGCAAATTGTGAAAAAGTATCTTTAATAGTGCCGTAAATAAACTTAAAACAGCGATCAACAGTAGCACGTAAACTAGAAGACAAAGAGAGAAAAGGGAAAAAATAACCTACTTACATGGATAGAGAAAATGGACTTCAAACAACAAGTAAATGAGAAAACGTCAAATATTATTGGAAAATAAACTTGCTAATGTGATGAATAATAGCTGGAATTAAAATAGAAAACCCCTACATACATAGACACAAAGAGTTGAGGGGAAACTAGATGACAGACTAAAACCAAGAGAGAATAGGGAATTGCATTATGTACACACAGAGACGGAAAATATCGGAACACAAAGAAAAAATACACCTACCTAGAATAAAGAAAGGAAAGGACTGAAGACTGTAAAACATATACATGTACACTTTGTATACTACTGTAAGCCTATGTATTACTTGTTGTTTCTAAAAAGGAATGGACTGAAGACTGTAAAGGAACATATTTTTTTTCTTTCTAAAAGGACATAAATTAACGTGGAAAATAGGGTATGGATCATCTTCAGCAAAGTCACTAGGCAAAAATTGCCTCCAGAATCATCAATGTCAAAAGAACATTGTATGCGAATATTCGGCTACGCATGAACCAGTCAACAAAAACAGAGTCACATTGCAAATTCAACTACAGTAAAAAGCTTACTTGCCTGAACATACGGGAACACAATTACAGGGAGGGTCTCAAGAAAGCATCCAACTTGTCATGCAACACATTTGCATCTCCCAGCCGTTCTTGTTACTCCAATTCCTCCCCTGCAACCCGTGGCCACTGGACACACTCGAACCAGAGGTGTTCGATGTTCCATCCAGCCTATGCACGGCAGTAATTAGTAAGGCGAAAGGTATGACTTAAAACCTAATCCTCACGTAGCAAAATAAAATGGTAAAAATATGAACTTCAGGAAACCAACAAAGCAAGCAGGCAAAAATTATTGCAGCTAGCTCATACATCTTCCTTTTTCTAACCACACATAAACCAAACCAATGTATCATGTTGTGGGGGAACGCGCTGGCGGCGGCTGATCCTCATGATAAACTTTGAAGGTATCATGTTTTTCTGACCTGAGAAGCCCTTCAGGATCACATGGGGCCTGGCATCATGAGGGGGCATCACGAGGGAGTGGCCCATTTTGTGGTGAATCAATGCAGCATTACTGTCACAAGAGAGAGGAGTTAATCAATGCAGCATTTTGTGGTGAATCAATGCAGCATTACTGTCACAACAAAGGTGACGAATGAGCATTATGCAAGCTCTTGATTTTATTAGAACCTGGGATCGTGCATAAACCGGTCGACCGTAGAGATCCTGGATGCCTAAGATTTTGCGGTCAATCATGCCAACTGCATTGCAGCCTGGCCAGAGTCACCTCGTACACCGCATTTGATCTGATGTAAGTTACGATTTTGAAGCTCATCAGTTCTACTGTCATCTATAATATTGCTAGATATATTCTTAGCGTGAAAAATAAATGTGAAAGTGGAACTTACAGTGAACGTTTTCTTTGTGGAACCAGGACCTGATATCTGATACTCCCAGTTGGGAACGTAGGTACCATACAAGAGGGCCATGTAGGCGATTGTGATGAGCAAGCCTGCGAGTCTAGAAGAACAATACCGAATGGTAATTTCAGAAACACAACTTGCTCATACTAAGTCCTTTAAATATGTCATCTGGATCAGTGATTTTTATTTTTATTTTTTATTTGGTTCTTAAAGGTTTGAACTCACAGTTGATATCTGTATCTCTTGATCAAATCAAGTCCAAAATCTACATCATCTTCTCCCTTGAGCCAAATCTGACACAGTGCTCTGACAAGATAAGCTATTGTGATTCTCTGCAACCAAGTAGGCACCACAAATCATAAGTCATCCCACATTTAGTTGAACTATTGATGCAGAATAATGTATTGCATATGCCGCTTACCTGCAGTATACCCATCAAACGTATTTGTGCAATATCAACCCCAAAAGTAAGGCTACGAACTCCTTGAAAAAATCCACCTGTGCAACACAGCAGAACAAGAAACTAAACATGAAACATTATGTCGAATCGAATGTACCGTCATCCTGTTCAGGAACAATCCTAATTAATACCTTGTAGAACAAAACCAACACAGAATAGCTTCAGTGCACGAAGTGTTGCCTTTCGAGTCGCATCCAATTTGTCTGGCACTCTCTGCATGCATCACGAGATGACGCAGTTAGGTGTAAGCAATAGCAAGTCATGAATGTCACACCAGTGTTAGCTCGACAGAACGAAAGTAAATGTCATGGTCGTGTTGTTGTCAGTGTGTACCTTGTACGCTAGAGCTAGAGCGACCCCAACAATGAAAAGGAAAAAAGGCATGACGAAATGAGCTATGGTTACACCTTCCCAAGGGGAGTGGTTCATCGCCGGGAGAAATGATCCAGTGTCGTCCGCGATGAACATAAGCTGCAGCAATGAAAACAACGGTTAACTTTTATTTCACCCATTTTGTTAACACAGATGGAAGAACAACAGATTAGAAGGGCGCAGAATGATTTATGTAAAGTATATAGAGTTGTACTGTGTATTCCATGGAGGAACAAGCTTTGTTCTACCATTTCCTAGGGGACTAGTTAGAAGTTTCCACCGTCTAAGCCAATCATCTGCAAATATACTGGAGACCTTTCTATATTAAACAACCATCCCACTTGTTACATACCTGATGGCACGAGGGTGAGAGCCGTAGCGAGCACCACCTTCACACGGCTTGAACCTGCACATCGGGGCGCTCACGCCACCATGGATGTGGATCTGAACCGGCTGCTCGATCTTGGTCAAGGAGAGGTGAGGAGGCCACCGGTGGTGGGGATAAGGCGAGGGGGAGAAGGGGTGGGGCACACGTTGTGGGGGAAGGCGGCGGCGGCGGCGGCGGCGGCTGAGGCTGTGGGGGATGGCGCCGGTGAGTGATGGCGGCGGCAGCAGGCGAGGGAGAGGGAGATCGAGAGAGGGGAATAGGGGAACGGGGGGCTAGGGATGGTGCGTCGACGTGGGCATTACGAGCAAGCCTATCACATGGGAGGCCACGGATCCATCCCTAGAAACAGATCTGGCCATCCACTCCTACTACATCCAACGCTCCAAAATCCTCCCCTCATAGAACACACCTTTATCACTTTTTTCTTCTTCTTTTTTTCGATCGGTAGCACTTAATGACCAATTTGTGCAATAGTATCATGACCTAATGGACGTAAAAGGTCATAACATTATGGGCTTTGGACCCTCTTAGACTTGCCATGACTAATTTCAGAATTTTGGTCATGGATCAATGACCAATTAAACCACCGTCATTTTTTGGGGTCATAATTGAGCATTTTTCTTGTAGTGTTTATTGCTTCCTCAAGAGACAACTTATCTGGATCAGAAGGCAATTTCTCTCTTTGCGAGCCATTAGTTTCATCGAACCGCACATCTACAGTCTCAACAACTCTGTTCTGATAGTTCTTGAAGACTCTGTAAGTGTGCGAGTCCTTTCCATAACCGAGCATAAAACCTTCATGTGCCTTAGGTGCAAATTTTGAGCGATGGTGAGGATCTCTAATCCAGCATTTTGCACCGAAGACTTTGAAATAACTTACATTGGGTTTCTTGTCAGTGAGGAGTTCATATCAGGTTTTCTTGAGGAATTTGTGAAGATATACCCTGTTGATGATATGGCATGCAGTGTTGATTGCTTCAGGCCAAAAGCGACGAGGAGTCTGATATTCTTCAAGCATAGTTCTTGCCATTTCAACCAGAGTCCTGTTCTTCCTTTCGACGACACCATTCTGCTGAGGAGTATAAGGAGCAGATAATTCGTGAGTAATAACAAGTTCATCAAGATAATCATCAAGACCTGTGTTTTTGAACTCGGTTCCATTATCACTCTTGATATGTTTGATCTTGATGCCAAAGTTCATCGAGGCCCTTGAGGAAATTCGTTTGAAGATTTCCTGCACTTCAGTTTTATACACTATGATATGCACCCAAGTATATCTGGAATAATCATCAACTATGACGAAGCTATATAAAGATGCTGCATTGGTTAGTGTGGCATAGTGAGTAGGTCCAAATAGATCCATGTGAAGCAACTCGAATGGACGTGTAGTGGTCATGATAGTCTTCGAGGGATGCTTGGATCTGGTCATTTTCCCAGATTCACAAGCACCGCAGAGATGATCCTTGAGGAATTTGATCGATTCGATGCCGATGACATGCTTCTTCTTCGCGAGCGTGTGCAAATTCCTCATGCCTGCATGACCTAGTCTTCGGTGCCACAACCATCCTTCTGAGGTTTTTGCTAATAAGCAAGTGGCTGGTTGAGGACCTGTAGAGAAATCAACAATGTACAAATCCCCTCTTCTTACACCTTCGAAGACTTTGGATCTGTCAGATTCCATGATGACTACACATCTATATGTACCAAAGATAACAATCATATGAAGATCACAAAGCATCGAGACTGACATGAGGTTAAAACCAAGGGATTCAACAAGCATCACTTTGTCCATATGCCTATCCTTGGAAATAGCCACTTTGCCAAGTCCCAATACCTTGCCTTTACCTTTGTCAGCATATGTGATTTGGTTCAGAGGTGATGGAGTTAGTGGCATATTCATCAGTAACCTTTTATCACCAGTCATGTGATGTGTGCAGCCACTATCAAGAACCCACTCAGTATTCTTGGGTTTGTCATCCTGCAGATGAATTAGTACAGCTTACCATCTCATATGCTTCAGATTTGAAGAATATGATACTAATTTCATCAGACCAGTAATTTCATCACAACAGAAATGTAAGGACGTATGAAATATTTCTATTTCATCAATCATTAGCTTGCGTCCTATCAAGCATTTCTTCAGGTCTCCAGCAAATTCTTCAGATGATGATTTTCATCTAGAGACCTGACCTGCAGAAGTGATTAGTTCGATTTCTTCACCACCCACATCTAAAGGGGTGGCAAAGCATTCATTATCCTGCGAGCACCATATGAGAATGGTGGCATTGAGGCCAATGCACTTCTCTTAATAGTAGGGTGATTAAAGTACTCATATGAATATGCAGAGAACTGGTTAGAGGATTTATGAACATAATGATTTGAGGAGTAACGCTCATATTCATATTCCTTGTAGTTTCCCTGCATGTTAGACGCATTAGCACGGGTACGAGCATAGTTTTGACCAGTTGAGGATTTTGATCCTCTTGAAGACTTTGGTCCTCCTGAGGAATTTGATCTGGGGTTCAGATTCTTCTGTGGTGGTGTCATGAGGACATTCACCTGAAGATTTTCAAGACAGCTTTTGGGAACCCAGATTTTCCTCAAGGGGGGGCCATTCCTGCAGTTAGTTCCAACATATCGAGCAAATACTTCACCAGATTGATTTTTGAACAATTTATAGTTGGAGTAAAATGACTCATCTGAGGAATAGGATAATTCACATGAAAAGCTAGTTAAATTAGATGGATCAAAAGGAGGCCCAGTAGCAGCAACCCATGAGGTTTTGGGATACTGCTCACGTTTCCAATAAGATCCATCAGCATATAATTTCCTCTCAAAGGCAATTCCTTCTTTCCTCGGGTTCCTGTTCAAGATATGCTTTTTGAGCACATCACAAAGGGTTTGATGTCCTTTGAGGCTTTTGTATATGCCTGTCACGTACAATTCCTTCAACCCTGCATTTTCATCAGTAACATTTGTGTTTTAGTCAAGTGGGGAGATAGACACAACAGGTGCAGTTGAAGAATTTGTAGCAATAGCAGCATTTGATGATTCTGGTGAGGAATTAGCAGTTTCGCGTTCAATGCATTTAATACATGGAGGAATGAATTCAACTTGACCAGCGTTGATCTGTTGAGCTAGTAATGAATCATTTTTCATACGAAGATCATCATGAGACATCCTCAGCTTCTCAAGGTCAAGCTTCCTTTGAAGAAATTCATAGCAAAGCTTCTCATGATCAGTGAGGAGTCTATCATAACGATCCTGAAGATTATCAAATCTAGACTGAAGACTTTTCACATCTTCAGTGAGGATTTGGGTAAGGTTCATTTCATCATTCAACAGATCATCACTTTTATCTAGAAGTTTCTGAAGCTTTTCCAGGGCAGTTTGTTGTTTAGTGGCAATGATAGCAAGTTTACTGTAACTGGGTTTCTTATAATCATCAGGTTCACAGTCACTTGAATCAGAGGAGGAGGCATTATTTGGTACCTTTGAACCTTTTGCCATGAATCAATAGGTTGGAGCGAAGTCATTAGCATAGTCATCAGTATGGATGGTGCAATCATTTTCTTCAAGATTGAAGATTGACTTGCTGACGAAAGTGGTTGCCAGTGCAAGACTAGCCTGTCCGGATTCCGAGTCTTCATTAGAACCCTCTTCTTCATCACATTCCTCTCATTCTGCCTCAGAGTCCATTTCCTTGCCAATAAGTGCCCAAGCCTTTCTGAAACTAGTCTTCTTGTGCGATGAGCGCTTTGAAGATGAGGATTTTGAAGATTTCTTCTTCTTCTTCGAGTCATCAAAACTGTCATCCTTGTATTTCTTCTTCTTTGATTCCTTTCCCCAACGGGGACAATCAGAAATGTAATGACCCGATTTCTTGCACTTGTGGCAGGTTCGTTTCTTGTAGTCCTCAGATGAAGATTCTGATTTCCTCATGTCTCTTCTTGCAGATTTACCGAACTGGCCACGTCGTGTAAATCTTTGGAATTTCCTCACGAGCATTGCAAGCTCCTATCCAAATTCTTCAGGGTCACCAATGTTGTCATCTGTGTCTTCGTCTTCAGATGAGGAAATTGCTCTAGCCTTCAGTGCACGTGGTCTGGAATAGCTGGGTCCATATAGATCTCTCTTTTCTTCTAGCTGGAATTCATGAGTATTTAGCCTTTCAAGTATATCAGCTGGATCAAGCATCTTGTAGTCTGGTCTTTCTTGAATCATCAGAACTAAAGTATCAAATGAAGAATCCAAAGATCTCAGCAGTTTCTTCACAACTTCGTGATCGGTGATGTCTCGAGCTCCGAGTGCTTGCAGTTCATTTGATATGTCAGTGAGGCGATCAAAGGTGTCTTGTCATCTTTATTTGTCATGTCTCTTGAAGCGATTGAAGAGATTGCGAAGAATATCAACACGAGAGTCACGCTGGGTTGATACTCCTTCATTTACCTTGCACAGTCTCTCCCATATCAGTGTTGCAGAGCCCAAAGCACTTACTCTTCCAAACTGGCCTGGGCTCAAATGGCCACAGATGATGTTCTTCGCTTGAGAATCGAGTTGCTTGAATTTCTTCACATCAGCAACAAAGACACTGGCAGAGATGATGGGGACGCCATGTTCCACAATATACCAGAGATTATTATCAATAGCTTGTAGATGCATTTGCATTTTGTTCTTCCAGAAGGGAAAGGTCTTTCCTTTGTAGGTAGGACATGCTGCACTCACCTTAAACATGTCTGCAGTCGACATAACTAAAACTCCAGGTGGTTAAACCAAAATCACATAGAACATGGGAGTACCTTGCTCTGATACCAATTGAAAGTGCGTTATATCGACTAGAGGGGTGGTGAATAGGAGATTTTTAGAATTTCATCACTGAGGAAATTCCTTTTGAGGAAATTCCTCACTGATGACTAACTTACAGCGGAACAGTAAAGGATCAAAAGTGCAAAGTTTCACAACAACAATTTTTCAGAGTGAAGAATGTGAAAACAGATTGCACTGTGAGCAGGCACACAGAATATAGATGAGGATTAACTGACGTGAGGAATTTGGGGTTGAGGAAATTCAGAGAAAGTCTTCAGCAAATTCTTCAAACAGTCTCAGTGAAAGACAACAACACATAATACGAGGAAAGTAAGGAGTTGAGGAATTAGAACCCGTTTCTCACTGAAGACAGTCGTTGATGACCCAATTCCAACTGCTGTGACAGTCGTACATCTGGTTTGGAGCGGCTTGGTATTGAAACCAAAGGACACACACTCCCTACCGTATTCTCCTTGAGCTAAGGACACACAGTCCTCACCCAACACTCGTGGTAAGTCTTCAGGGCAGACTTCCAAACCCTCACAGACTTGGTCACCCGGCGATCCATAATTGACTGCTGGAAAGCTCTAGACCATGACGCCTAACCGTCTGGAGGATGCACAGTCCTCAAAGGTAAAAGGCTTTAGTCCCACACAGGAACAACTTCTTGAGTGATGCTCAATCACTAGGTTTGGTTTGTGGTTCTGTATGGGGTATTTCCTCACTGATGAATTACTCTTGAAGACTCTGAGGAATTGGGTTGCTCTTATGAAAAGTGTCAGTTTCTAATGGAGCAGCCAACCAGCTAGTGGTTGTGGGGGTGGCTATTTATAGCCTGGGAGCATCCCGACATGATTTGACACTAATGCTCTTAAATAATATGACCGTTGGAGTGGATAAGACCAATGACTTGGCGTGGCTATCGAAACGGTCGGAACCCTCAACTGTGAGAGTCCTTATGTCACTCGTATTCCTCACTTGAGGCTTTTTGGTAGGATTAGGCTTGGTTGAGCATCATGAGGAAATTCATTCCAAAGTGTAACTTCGACCCCCTTTAACAGTACGGTGTTCCTATTACTCAAATGCGAAGAAAATAAAACAGAAAGTGTAAATCTTCATGCTTCAAATTCTTCACGGTGATTTTCTTCAGAACACACCGGACTTCTCAATATCAGTATCTTCATGAGGAATATCAATTTCATCGCAGATTCTTCGCGATTCATTTCTTTAGCTTCAGACCAATTTCTTCAACTGAAGACATACATTTTTAGGGGTCGATATTCTTCAAATATCTCAAACTCCTCAATGACTTATAGATCCTGTGTACACTCACAAACACATTAGATACTTAACCTATAAGTCTTCAAACCACCAAAATCACTAAGGGGCACTAGATGCACTTACAACTTGCATGATTTTTCTAAATAGCACAAAAAATACTAATAAAATACTTCAAAAATGTTCAACAGAGCAGTGTTAACAGGAAACTAGAATTATGAGATTCTCAATTACCACAATTATTTTCTAATTATATTTTGTTATCTCGTGGCAATGCACGGGCACTCAACTAGTAATAGTAGATGCAGAAAGTATCGGTCTACTTGTCTCGGACGTGATGCCTATATGTATGATCATTGCCTTAGATATCGTGATGACTTTGCGAGGTTCTATCAATTGCTTGACAGTAATTTGTTCACCCACCATAATACTTGCTATTTTGAGAGAAGCCTCTAGTGAACACTATGGCCCCCAGGGTCTACTCCACACCATATTTTCAGCCTTACACTTTTTACTTCGTTGCACATTCCACCTTCAGATCTCACATTGCAAACAATCTTGAAGGGATTGACAACCCCTTTATAGCGTTCGGTGCAAGCTCTTTTGTGTTTGTGCAGGTACTCTGGACTTGACGAGATTCTCCTACTGGATTGATACCTTGGTTCTCAATCTGAGGGAAATACTTACTGCTCATGTGCTGCATCACCCTTTCCTCTTCAAGAGAAGAACCAACGGAAGCCCAAGAGACGACAGAAGGATCTCTGGCACCACTACTAGGGAAGAACTTTTTTTGCCGTAGCAGAAGAATTTCTCGCACCATTGCCAGGGAGGATCAAGTCAAGAACTCATCCAAGTAAGTGTTGCAAACTCGTCTCTTGCATTTACCTTTTTTGCCTCTCGTTTTCCTCTCCCACACTTCTGAAAAACAAAAATTTACAAAAATATTTGCCTTTTTCGTTCGCCCTCTTCTTTCGCTTGCTTTCTGTTTGTTTGTGTTGCCATGTGCCTTCAATATGCTTGCATCGTCACTTGCTGAAAATCTATTGATATGGATCCTCACCCACTTGCTAATCTCTTTAAGAGATCCACTTATGTGGAACCAATTGCTAGTGAGTTGAGTGCACTTGACTTTCTCTATGGAATTTTGCTTGAGATGTGTGAATCTGAAAGTCGTGATGAAGAAATTTATGAAGTGATTCACGAGGGCTGCTTGAATGAAAAGCATGATTGCAATGGTTTCACTATAAATCCTATTAGTGTCAATCATGCTAAAAATATGCAAAACCCAAAGCTTGGGGATGCTAGTTTTGCTATGTCAACTACTTGTTGCAATGATCATGATTGGGGTAATGATTTTTCTTATGATCTTGAAAATTTGTTTAAACCTCATGATGAATATGATATTTGCAATATTATTGAAAGTGGGTTTGGAGAAGTCATGACATTAGTTGATGATAATCCCACTATTTTTGAAGAGCGTCAACTTTGCATGCATGTGGATCATGAAAAGAATATCCTTTGTGATAGTTATATTGTTCAATTTGATTTTGGTCCCACATGTAATTTATATGAGAGAGGAAAATATTGTGGTAGAAACTTTCATGTTACCCAATTACCTCTTGTTATGTGGAGATTGCTATTGTCTCTTTCTTCTTCCTTGCATATGGTGACTATTGGTTGTCTTGACAATCTGTTTTCCTATAAAATGCCTATGCATAGAAAGTATGTTAGACTTAGATGTGATTTTCACATGCTTTATGATGCTCTCGGTGTGCTTCAATTCTTGTCTTTTGTGTGAGCGTCATTGAACTATCAATGCCTAGCTAAGGGCGTTAAACAATAGTGCTTGTTGGGAGGCAACCCAACGAATCTATCTTTTTCTTTCTGTTTTGTTGCGTCCACACTTTCATAACTCTGTTGTGATTGTGTTTTTTGTGTTTATTTTTGTGTTTGAGCCAAGCAAAACCTTTATGACTACTCTTGGTAATGGTTGTTTGATCCTGTTGGAAAAAGACAAAAACTTTTCGCTCACCAGATGATATTTCATTTTTATTCAGAGAGAGCTTTTGAGTTGATTCGTTTTGCTTCTCGTTGATATGCCTTTTTCCCAGGCAGCCGTAATTTTTAAGATTTTTTGAGGTACCAGAAGTATACGAAGTATACAGATTGCTACAGACTAGTCTGTTTTTGAAAGATTCTGTTTTTGTTGAGTTGGTTGCTTGTTTTGATGAAACTATGGTTAGTATCGGGGGGTACTAGCCATGGAAAAGTGAGAATGGAGTAGCCCAACACCAATATAGATAGAATTCAAGTTTGCTACAGTACCAAAAGAAGTGGTAATTTGTTTTCTTCTTAAGTTTTGTGTTGTGAAGTTTTCAAGTTTTGGGTGATGTTCTCATGGACAAAGATATAAGGAGTGGAAATAGCTCAAGCTTGGGGATACCCAAGGCATCCCAAGCCAAATTCATGGACACCAAAAAGCCTAATCTTGGGGATGCCCCAGGAAGGCATCCCCTCTTTCGTCTTCAATCCATCGGTAACATTACTTGGAGATATATTTTTATTCACCACATGATATGTGTTTTGCTTGGAGCGTCTTGTATCTTAGTAGTCTTTTCTTTTGTTGTGTCACAATCATCCTTGGTGCACACCTTTTTGAGAGAGAGATACATGCACTCATCGTGATTTTGCTAGAATGCTCATAGTGCTTCACTTATATCTTTTGAGCTAGATACTTTTGATCTATGTGCTTCACTTATACTTTTTAGAGCACGGCAGTGCATGACTTGGTAGTTGGCTTATGCTATGAAAGTAGTCCCAAATGTGATAGGTACCCAAAGAGGATACAAAAACCTCCATCTTCATGTGCATTGAGTAGAAAGAGAAGTCTTGATTCCTCTCAATTAGTTTTGAGACGTGGATTCGGTAATATTAAGAGTTATGTTAGTAGGGTGTTGTGAATCTAGAAATACTTGTGTTGAAGTTAGTGATTCCCGTAGCATGCCCGTATGGTGAACCGCTATGTTAGGAAGTTGGACCATAATTGATCTATTGGTTGTCATCCTTTGTGTTGAGGTCGGGATCGCGCGATGGTTAACACTTACCAACCCTTCCCCTCGGAGTATGCGTTTAGCACTTTGTTTCGATTACTAATAAAAATTTCGCAACAACTATGTGAGTTCTTCATGACTAATGTGAGTCCATGGTATAGATGCACTTTCACCTTCCACCATTGCTAGCCTCTCTAGTGCTGTGCAACTTTTGCCGGTACACAAACTCACCATATGCCTTCCTCAAAACAGCCACCATACCTACATACTATGGCATTTTCATAGCCATTCCGAGATATATTGCCTTGCAACTCCCACCGTTCCGTCTGATGACTTGTGCCGTCACTCTCATATTGCCATTGCATGATCGTAAGATAGCTAGCGAGATGTTTCAACGTCATACGCCATGCTAGATCGTAGCGCATCTCGGTACACTACCGGAGGCATTTCCTATAGAGTCATTATCATTCTAAGCTTCGAGCTGTGAGTAAATAAATGTGTGATGATCATCATTATTAGAGCATTGTCCCATGTGAGGAAATTAAAAAAAAGAGGCCAAAGAGCCCAAAAATTAAAAAAATAAAAATAAAATAAAAAAAGAGGCCTAAGAGCCCAAATAAAAAAAAGAGAAAAAGAGAGACGGGACAATGCTACTATCTTTTTCCACACTTGTGCTTCATAATAGCACCATGTTCTTCATGATTGAGAGCTTCTTGCTTTGTCACTACCATATGCTAGTGGGAATCTTCATTATATAACTTGGCTTGTATATTCCAATGATGGGCTTCCTCAAAATTTCCCTAGGTCTTCATGAGCAAGCAAGTTGGATGCGCGCCTACTAGTTTTCCTTTTGAGCTTTCACATACTTATAGCTCTAGTGCATCTCTTGTATAGCAATCCCTACTCATTCACATTGATATCTATTAGTGGGCATCTCCATAGCCTTTTGATATGCCGAGTCAATGTGATCATCTCCTCCTTTTTGTCTCACAACCACCACCACACTCTATTCCACCTATAGTGCTATATCCATGGCTCGCGCTCCTGTATTGCGTGATAGTTATAAAAAGTTTGAGAAAGTAAGAGTTCGAAAACAATTACTTGGCCAATACTGGGGTTGTGCATGATTTACATTAGTTGTGTGAGGATGATGGAGCATAGCCAGACTATATGATTTTGTAGGGATAACTTTCTTTGGCCTTGTTATTTTGAAAGTTCATGATTACATTGCTAGTTTGCTTGAAGTATTATTGTTTTCATGTCAGTAGAAAACAATTGTTTTGAATCTTATAGATCTGAACATTCATGTCACGTGAAAGAAGTTGCAAAGGACAACTATGCTAGGTAGCATTCCACATCAAAAATTCATTATTTATCCCTTCCCTACTCGAGGACGAGCAGGAGTTAATCTTGGGGACGCTTGATACGTCTCCAACGTATCCATAATTTTTGATGGTTTCATGCTATTATCTTGTCAAACTTTGGAAGTTTTGCATGCCTTTTATATATTTTTTGGGACTAACTTATTAACTCAGTGCCAAGTGCCAGCTCCTGTTTTCTCCATGTTTTTGACCCCTTTCAGAGGAGGATTTTGAACAGAGTCCAAACGGAATAAAACTTCTGAAAATATTTTTCCAGAACGGAAGAAGATCAGGAGACTTGAGAACCAAGGCAGGGGGTCCTCAGGGACCCCAAAACCCTCATGGCGCGGCCAGGGGGGCGAGTCGTGCAGGCTTGTGGGCTCCGTGGGCCACCTCTACCCTAGGTTTTGCGCCGATATATCCCCAAAAATTCCACAAAAAATCAGGAGATCATCGAAAGTACTTTTCCACCGCCGCAAGCTTCTGTCTCTGCAAGATCCCATCTAGGGCACGTTCTGGTGCCCTGCCGGAGGGGGGGTTCGGACACAGAGGGCTTCTTCATCAACACCATGACCTCTCCGATGATGCATGAGTAGTTCATCATAGACATACGGGTCCATAGCTAGTAACTAGATGGCTTCTTCTCTCTCTTGGATCTTCAATACAAAGTTCTCCATGATCTTCATGGAGATCTATCCGATGTAATCTTCTTTTGCGGTGTGTTTGTCGAGATCCGATGAATTGTGGAGTTATGATCATATTATCTATGAATCTTATTTGAGTTTCTTCTGATCTCTCTTATGCATGATTTCATATCCTTGTAATTCTCTTCGAGTTGTGGGTTTTGTCTAGCCAACTAGATCTATAATTCTTGCAATGGGAGAAGTGCTTGGTTTTGGGTTCATACCGTGCGGTGACCTCACCCAGTGACTGAAGGGGTAGCGAGGCACATATCGTGTTGATGCCATCAAGGGTAAAAAGATGGGGTTTTCATCATTGGTTTGAGATTATCCCTCTACACCATGCCATCTTGCTTAAGGCGTTACTCTGTTCGTCATGAACTCAATACACTAGATGCATGCTGGATAGCGGCCGATGTGTGGAGTAATAGTAGTAGATGTAGAAAGTATCGGTCTACTTGTCTCGGACGTGATGCCTATATGTATGATCATTGCCTTACATATCGTCATGACTTAGCGCGGTTCTATCAATTGCTCGACAGTAATTTGTTCACCCACCGTAATACTTGCTTTTTTGAGAGAAGCCTCTAGTGAACACTATGGCCTCCAGGGTCTACTCCACAACATATTTTCAGCCTTACACTTTTTACTTCGTTGCACTTTCCGCCTTCAGAACTCACTTTGCAAACAATCTTGAAGGGATTGACAACCCCTTTATAGCGTTGGGTGCAAGCTCTTTTGTGTTTGTGCAGGTACTCTCGACTTGACGAGATTCTCCTACTGGATTGATACCATGGTTCTCAAACTGAGGGAAATACTTACTGCTCCTGTGCTGCATCACCCTTTCCTCTTCAAGGGAAGAACCAACGCAAGCCCAAGAGACGATAGAAGGATCCCTGGCACCACTGCCAGGGAAGAACTTTTGTTGCCGTAGCACCATCCCAGTGCCATCTTGTGAAGGCAAAAACCCTCCCTATGTACTAGACAGAGCTGAGGCATCGGGAATCCCATTCCCGTCGAGGGGAGTCATATACACAGGCTCGCCGACGGATATCGAGGGGATGAAAGATTTCCCTAGTGGCCTTGCGAGAGGGGAAAGAACTTCGTCTACGTGTGGATGGTTACTATGATAGTTCAATTAATTATACCAAAAAACACATAATTTATTTTGAGAAACCTTACAAATGCAGACATTCACATACATGCATGTACACCATCCCTTTCGATGTACACACTCACACTCTACGTCTATGAACATTTTGAAGAGAGTGAGCCAGCAGACCTTATGATAAAATGAAAAATATTTTTCCCGCACCACTCAAATGGCATCCTTAGACAATTAGTAATCAAGAAACCTTGTGCTTAAAATGAAACCAAAAATAAGGAAAGCTGGAAAAAGGTTGTGTGGCAACCACCCTATGACAGGAAGGACTGAAACTTCGAGCAGACACAATGCATCCGACGGCCACAACCTTTGAAATAGATATGGCAGTGGCTGCAACAAGGCCATTACCATGTACAACAAATAAAGTGTGAGTTTACCAAAACAATGCCTTCAACAAACCCATTGCCAGGTATAACCGATAAAGGCCTGACCATTAGTTTTCACCCTCGGAATCAAAACTCGGTACTCGTGGACCACCACAAAAGGTGAAGTCCTCCAGTGTTGCCACCCCCGCTTGCTGAGACCGCTGTTGCAAGTCACCAAACACCTCCCACATAGTCTTCATCGCATCCAATAGACCCTTCCATCAAAGCTTAAGACCTCCAATCACAACGGCTATGACTTTCTCCACCTCTATTCAAGCCTTAGAAATCATAACATAGACATGTCCCATGACACCCGTAAGAAATCGAAGCTTCGCGCCACGCGCTCTCGGCGTTGTGTTTGATAATAATATTAGCGCGTGCAACAGGAGCCTTTCTGGTCTAGATATCTAGGGACGACAAACGTCATTCTGTATAGATCTCTGAGGGGGAAGACCGGAATGCGTCAGCGATCAGATCCAAGAGGTCGACATTCGGTAGAAAGACAACTAGGCGGAACAACAGTGCACCATTGTTAGGCCGAACCACACTCACCCGCGTCCAAAGAAAAACGAGCCACTCCGCATGAGACCAAACGCTTCAGCCACCGTACCGAGCATCACTCCGCATGAGGCCAAACACCCCTGAACAACCTCCACCTTAGGCACCCATGGCGCCAGGTCTCGAATCCGCTCCCGGTGAGGAACGAGTCATCGTACGACGTAGCATCAAGCAGAGACTATGCATGCACTCTGGTCTATTCGATCCGTAGTGATCACGATGTTCATCTACGTGATTGCCATACCACTAAGAGGTCATGGTTGATCGCATCATTTTGCAGGGTGCTTCATCATCATGAAATGAATGAATACGCATCTTCCTTTTTGGGAGAATAGCTCCCATGCGACGTTTTTGATGTGTGTTATCTCTCATGCGACGTCATTGGTTGTAATGGCTCTTATGCGACATCTCCCAGTGCAGAAATAGCTGTCGTGCGACACTGCTGCCTAATCGAAAGCCACATGTTTAAAACTCGAATCAGGTGAGCCCCTACGTAACAAAGCGGGACCCACAGCATGGGATCCAGTAACTTATCCAGCTCAGCATTGGTACAAGAGCAATACCGCGACCTTCTCATCCTCGCCGCGCTCCCCGACCGTTGTTGTTCTTATTTTCCGGCGACGACGGGCATCAACGTTGTTCGGGGCCGCGACCTAGCAATGTCGAGCTCCGCTTCAGCCTCCCACCGCTCATGGTCGCGCTACGGCAAAGTGCCCATGACAAGGTGCCCTGCATGTCCACGGACCGCACCCCTAAAGCGGCTAGTCACAACGACCGACAAGAATGGCAACCTTGGGCGGGAATTCGTGAAATGCGAGAGCAAACAAGAGCAGGGAAAGGTGATATTTTACTTCTCAATGTGCCAATTTCGGTTTTTGTCCCCCAATTTCATATTTTTCATCGGATTTGGGATTTAGGGTTCATCTTTGCGATTTCAGAAATTGAAGCAATGCGCCCATTTTGAGTGGCTAGATGAGTACATAGAGCGGATTCAACTTGAGGGTGCTTCACAGGAGCTCGATTTACCGTTGGAGGCGGAGAAGTTTGGATCTGGGGCCCCTGGATCTGGCAATTCCATTCGTGCTACTGTGGGGGATGCAGCAGGGATGGCAGAGCTGAAGAAGCTCAATAAGAAGATGAAGAAACTAATCGAATTGAAGAAGCAGGGCAATTTGATGGCCGGAATTTTTTATGTTTGTGTAATTTCTCTCGCATTTGTTTATGTGATGATAATTAGTCGTTAGTGAATAGATCGGGTATCATCTGTAATCGTAATGATATGGATGTTTGAATAAAACTATTGCGATGTACGAATTCGGCATGTTTTCTCGTCTTCTCCACTCTGTTTCGGCCCCGTTTTTACAGTTCTGCAGTTCGTCGTCAGTTTCAGTTTCGGTGGTAGAGGGAAAAAAGGAAAAAAAAAGGTTCGTCGACAATTCCCCGAAAAGGCCCGGCCCATGTAGAAGGTAGGCAGGGCCGAATAGAACATATTCAGGTCCATTGACAAAAAAGGTGTAGCTAGTGCAAAAAAAAGTGCACACGGTCATTGACATCGATATATGCAGGTCCATTGATAAATAAGTTGTATCTAGTGCAAAAAAAAGTGCACAGGGCCGAATAGGAAACCATCGCTTATTATAGTACTCCCTCCGTCACAGTTTACAGGGTGCGCTTCAACAATCTCGCATGCACTGGTGGAGACCCGGCGAACAGAACTGCATGCACTTATTCCATCCCCCGCATACATATCTGCATGGAGAGAAAATTGTGGGCTTTATCCCCCCCCCCCCCCCCCCCCGCATGCAGTTATTCCACCCCCCGCATACACATCTACATGGAGTTAAACCAAACACGTCTAAAATCTCTACGTGCCTAGGTTGCAGTGCACCTTCTAATAAGACTAATGCACTAAAACGGAGGGAGTATCATTTGACCGCACACAAGAATAATATGACTAATGCATATAATATGACTTGCATGTCATATACTCCCTCCGTTTCTTTTTAGTCCGCATACAAGAATGTGCACCGAAACGGAGGGAGTATCATTTGACCGCATACAAGAATAATATGACTAATGCATATAATATGACTTGCATGTCATATACCCCCTCCTTTTCTTTTTAGTCCGCATATAATATGACTAATGCATATAATATGACTTGCATGTCAAAGTCAAAGTTAGCCTCGAAAAGCGCATTTGGGGAGTAGGTTGTTATGGTGTTTTCAAAGTTTGTGCAATGGTGTTTTCGAGCAGTTCTCTGTCGTTTCTATCGGGAGACATTAATATATTGCATAATGCATAAAACATTGATATGTTCCGAGTAGGTTGTTAGGGTTTAGGGTTTAGGTTTATGTGAAAAATGTTCTTCCCTCCTCACTCATGGTTCTCCGGCAAAGATAGTGACAATCCAAACAGCCCCTAATATAGTGCATAATGCATAAAACATAAAACATAAAACTAGATAGAAATATTACGATAAAACATAAAACATAAAATATAAGGGGCATCAGGTACCCTAGTAGCATACAACATATAAAAATACTAGATAAAATATAAAAAGACGGTCACACACGCCCCAACTACTAGATAAAAATATAAAAACACTCCTCGGCCAGCAGAAGACTCCTCGGCCAGCAGAAGTCTCCTTGGCCCCTCCTTCGTCGGCGCCCCTCACTCGCTGTTCTCCGGGGGTGGCATCTGGTAGGGGAGGGCGTGCATGTCGTTGGGCTCGGGGAAGATGTGGTGGAAGTTGGTGAAGATGTTGTAGGTGGTGAACGCGATGAACTCGCATCCACACCAAAACACCTGGCCGAGGAGGTGGTACGTGTCGTAGCGGTTGGGGAAGGTGACGTAGAGGCCGATGACGAAGCCGTTGGGGTTCCCATCGACCTGCTCGTGGAGGTGGAACATGGGCGGAGTGCCCGGAGGGAGGTTGCGGTAGCCGGCGTGGAGGAAGAAGCTAGCCAACTCTCTAGGGCCCCTCCACCTTGAGATGGCCCAGATCCTCTGGCCATTCTCGACCACTTCGCCGGGCGGGAACTATCTCTCCGGCACGGTGCGAGGGCGACGGTAGGTCCGGCCGTTGAATTGCATCGTGGCTCGAGTGCGGGTTGGATTTCGCTCGGAAAGAAGAAGAAGAGGAGGAGGCTTGAGAGGTGAGTGTGAGAGGGATGAGGATATGGTGCCCTTTTATAGCCCC